>NC_134207.1:212949709-213574709 GCF_965140235.1 Caretta caretta | reverse complement strand
GCCAGTGACGAGGTTATCTGAGTAAAATAGCAGATTTGAGCCATGAAAGTGGCCAAACTGAGGGCTGCCATGAATCTCTGAGGCAAGCAAATCTGCCAATAAGCACAGGACCCACCAAGGTAGAGGGGGAACTTTGTCACTATATATAAAGGAAAACAACAAAATCTCTAGTTAGAGTGTTAGTCTAGCTAGGGTGTGTTATAACTGATGTACTGTAACAGTTTATCTTCTGCAGCGTTATTCAGTAAAAAAGTGTGAAACTGCTAATATTGTGTGTGTGTGTGTGTGTGTAACTTTCTTATGATGAAGACTGGTACAGGATTCCTAATAGGGTGAGGGAGAAGGGGACAGTGAATCCTATTTTAATTTCTATCCTTTAGCATTTAGAAAGTTCCTATAGAAAATCCAGCTGTAGTCCCTTGCAAAGGTACTACACATAAATTCATGGTCTGTGCAAATACCTTAAGTCAGAATTCTGTAGCACAGAATTGGTAAGTAAATTGCAACCAATACAAACTTAGACTTACCTTTCCTCTATGCAGGTTACATGGGGTGGGGGGGCGGGGGAGAGAAAGAAAGAGAAAAGCAGGATGGCAGAAAATAAGCATTACTATCACCAAAAATAGTCAAAAAGAAAAAAAATTACATCTCACCCCGTCTAGTGAACAAAATCATAGAATATTTACTTGCTCCATCGGGCATCCATTTTGGGTTGAAAGACAAATATGTCAGAGAAGGGGGCCAACTATGCAACAGATCAAGTTACTGATGGTAAGTTTCCGTTTTCAATAACTTTTTTGACGTTACATACATGGCTTCCTGTTTCAGATGGTTCGCATACTTTATAAAATCAGACCAACTGTGAAGAGATAAATGTTTAAAGAGAAACACAGTGACGTGATTCCCCTCCCCTCTCCAATATCATCTTACACAGTTAAGAGACCAGCTCATTTGCACAGGTATTCTAAAGCAACCCATCACCAAAGAGCTATTTTCTTTGACAGTCCAGTGAATCAGAAGTTGTTATTGAAAGAGAGAGGGAAAAATTAAGCATCCTGTGTGTGTCCTCTGGCAGTGATCAGTACCTGATGCTTCAGAATACAAAACCCCACTATGCACCTAACTGCAATGTAATATAATTGGGACAAAGCGGAGACTGTAAATTCCTTTCTAATGGGCACAGAGGAGCATCTCACAATTAGCAATGATAGACCTTAAGATATCAGGCTGTAAATCTATCACTCTTATAGCAATGACTATTCCCGTTTCTGATCTGTAGGTTAATGTCATTTTGGAGATGAGTGGTCAGTGAGGAGGTGATAAATACAACGTAACCCAGGGAGTGTACATATATTAGGCATACAATTTCTAAAAAAAAACTTGATAAATACTGGTTGTAATGAATCCTGGTGTCAGGCAGTGAGAACTGTTCTTTTTAAAGTACGCCTGTCCCCTCCTTGAGTTCTGGTATTGGGGAGTGTTCTTGAAGAAGAACAAATGCATATACAGTAGCAGAAAACAGATTTCATAACTAGATTTCATAACTCTTCAAGGATGTAATTCCCATTGACTTCACTGAGAGCCATATGCCTAATGCTCTGATATTTATCTCCTTGATGTACATATCCAAATAGGCAAAGAACCACCCTTTTCTAGGGGTACTGAGTCAGTCATTAGCACTATTTTAGCTTACTGCCCAGGAAAAAACAACTTTTGAAAAGGTCACAAAGATATGATCTTGAATTATAAGGGGGAAGAAATTATCCTAAGAAATGTCAAAATACAGTTTAGTACAAACGTGTTAATTAATCTCAGCAGTCACTAGGTGGCAGTGTTAGACTATAAATCACATCCTAGCCAATTTTTAAACACACTTTTTTAATAAAGTTTTCACATGTAAGTTGCGGTGGCTGTTTGAAATGTGAAATGAGATTTGATCCATTGCATTTTAATTCTCTCAATATTTTGTCATTTTCTTCTCCTTTCATTAATGAAAAAATGTACTTGAGTTTCTGTCAAACAACTAACTGCCTGCCAAACTAAGTTACACTGAAGTCGTCCAAACACTTCAGCAAAAGAGCAGCACTTAAAAAAGACCAAATAAGTTCAAACAACAAATGTCATATTTATAATCAAGCAGGATATAAATCACTTTATCTCATATAAAACAAAGCTTGGTGATAAAATTCACACATGTCATAAGTTCTGACATAGCCAACTGGGGAAACCTTGGCTTTAAGCAGCACACGTATATGTTAAGACAATCCTGAAAAAAAAATGCCTGCAAAACCATGGCATTTTATCCCACTGTTGAATGCTCAATTATTCAGAATGAACAACAACATGTAATGCCTCTTCTGATAGCAGAAAGCCTACAAGGAATGGAAGATGGCATGGATCAGGAAGGTCAAAAAGTGTAGAGATAAAGTGAGAACTGCCAAAAGCCAAGCAGAGTTGGACCTTGCAAGGGAAATTAAAACCAATAGTAAAAGGTTTTAGAACCAACTAAATAAAAAGAAAAAAGAAATCAAGGTAAGTAGTGGGGCACATTCAGGGACACGATGAATGGAAGACAGAATGTCGATGCAGCTTTGGCTTGAGCAGCTTGAATCTGGGGGATGTTGTTGGGGAGGGAGCAGATGTGTTTGTAAGTATTTATCACTATTCATAGCTAATTGGTGTGTCATGCAAAGAACTGTCAATTTACACACACACACCTCTTTTCAAAAGACAGAGTTTCATGTGCACTCAACACCCATTAGGTCTGGGAGTATAATGTAGTAAAATCTCACCCTATGGGTGATTTGATTCATAAAAATCTACAGAATCACGATTTCAGTGGTGTCACCCTCTGCAGCATGGCGGAGGGACTCTCCCCCTGGATCCAGGTCCCCTAGTTAGTGGAAATTTTGATAACAGAGTGTCATTGGGAATGGGTCTGGTTGGGAATCATTTGAAAACCTTTTCTCCTATGAACACAATGGTACCAAGCACGACAATCATAGAATAATTATGTAGATATATATTCAAGAACATTTTTAAAAAATCAATTGTTTTTAAAAATGGCCACATAACTTACATCAAAAAGACACTGAGGTTTGGTAATCCTAGGGAAGTTAGCCTTGACAAATAGAGATGAATAAACGTTTTCAGTCCTATCTAAGGCACCACCGCTGGGTGCATTGTCACACTGAGTCTTGTCTGTGCTGCACTTGCACATCCCACGACAAGGCTGGCTGAGGGCCAAACATTTACAGGGTGGGGAGCATCTGGTCTTTGCATGTGAGAATTTGATTAGCTGAAGGATTGACTCAGGAGCGCCTGGTATTTCACACGACTAGTGAGATTAATCCATCCAAGACCCATCCATGCGCAACAGGGGAGGGTAGTTTTGAATGTGCTCGATCATCCCCGAGTCATTCCATTGCTTGGTAATTTAAGTATAAATTACTTGTCGGTGGCATTTTTTTTGTTTATCTGCTCATTAGAAAACATCCACCATAGTAGCCCTATAAGTGTTGTCATGTCCATCTTCAACTTGGCATATGAACACCTCCAGTGCATTTATAACCTCATCAGGGACTGTCTCAGCCATTCCAAGCATCTTCAGAGCATGAAGAGAGTCTTTAGAGGTTGAATCAAATGCCTTCCAGTAAGATAATTTGTTCTTTCCAGCCGTGTCACACCCTGAAAGGGCATGGAAACCTGGCAATGCAGTGGCTTTTAATCATCAGAGTGATGGGAACTCTTCTGGGATATACAGTAATTCTGTTCCCCAGCAGCAGGCACAAACAGTCTTGCACAAGTCTTAGGTCTCACAGAGAACACTAGAACATCTGTGTCTGGTGCAAAAATCCAGAGTTATTAGCACCTCTCTGCGGCATTGATGGTTCGTGAAATAATTTTAGTGTCAGCCTCCTCGTGGGAACTACAAAGTCATTCCACTGGACAGTCCAAGGTAGCAGCTTCATTACAATGACTAAATTGTTTTAAAAAGAAAAGGAGGACTTGTGGCACCTTAGAGACTAACAAATTGATTAGAGCATGAGCTTTTGTGAGCTACAGCCCACTTCATCAGATGCATGCTAATTAGAAAACATCCACCGTAGTAGCTCTGTAAGTGCTGTAGCTCACGACAGCTCATGCTCTAATAGATTTGTTAGTCTCTAAGGTGCCACAAGTCCTCCTTTCCTTTTTGCGGATATAGACTAACACGGCTGCTACTCTGTAAATTGTTTTAGCAATTCTTTGCCTGCTGGAACATTTTTTCCTGTGAGTTAACTCAGCCTTCGTGTTAGTATGAGACAGTAGCTTCTTCACCGCGATATTGGAGATGTATGTGGAATCAATGATTTTTGTATTAGACAAGTGCAATACCATGAAGTCTCATCTTTCTAGTAATTTTATCTCATCTTTTAGTTGATTCCTCTGCATACATGTCAAAGACAAGACTGGCTTTGCCATAGGGCCAGTATTTTCTCTGTAGCCTCCTAACAAAGTGTTCCGCCAAATCTCAACAGTTAACAATTTCTGCTTTGTTGAGCATTTGTGCCTCAGCCATACCATCTACGCTGAAAGGCCTCTGATGGCATAAGATGCAAGTCACATTGTTAATAGGTGCTGACTTAGGAAGATCATGCAAGATGTGCATTAGTTTGCTTTTCACCTGGTACATATGCCATGTTCCATTGCATTCAAACATTTATCGTGGTATGGCAGAGAACTTTTACTTCCCCACAGTCTTATGTAGATCCTGGAAGCAGCAACATGCCCCCCCCACTCTGGCTCCTATGCATAGGGGCAGCCAGGGAGCTCCGCACACTGCCCCCACCCCAAGCACCAACTCCACAGCTCCTGTTGGCCAGGAACCTCAGCCAATGGGAGCTGCAGGGGCAGCACCTGTGGACAGGGCAGCACGCAGAGCTGCCTGGCCATACCTCTGCATAGGAGCCCGGGGAGGGACATGCTGCTGCTTCTGGGAGCTGCTTGAGGTACATACCAGCCAGAGCCTGCACCTCTGACCCCCTCCCATGCCCCAACCTCCTGCCCCAGCCCTGATCCCCACCTCCCCCCCTCCAAACCCCTCGGTCCCAGCCCGGAGCACCCTCCTACACCCCCAACCTCTCATCCCCAGTTCCATCCCAGCCAGAACCCTCACCACCCCACCCTAACCTCCTGCCCCAGCCCAGAGCCCCCTCCCACACCCTGAACCGCTCATTTCTGGCCCCACCCCAGAACCCACTCCCAGCCAAGAGCCCATACCCCCCTCACACCCCAACCCCTTGACTCAGCCCAGAGCCCCCTCCCATACTCCAAACCCCGTGGCTCCACCCCCTCAGTCTGGAGCCCCCTCCTATACCCTAAGCCCCTCATCCCTGGCCCCAGCCAAAGCCCTCACCCCTCCTGCATCCCAACCCACTGCCTCAGCCCAGAGCCCCCTCCTGCACCCTGAAATCCTTATTTCTGGACCTACCCTAGAGCCCGTACCCCCAGACGGAGCCCTCACCCCTCCCCCACCCCACCCCTCTGAGCCAGCCCAGTGAAAATGAACGAGTGAGGGTAGCAAGAGTGAGTGATGGGGCGGGGGGGGGGGCGGGGGAAGGAGTTTTGTGCGAGTAAAAAGTTGGCAACCCTAATGTGCTGTGATTCATTTCTGTGGATCGATTTGCTAAAAACGATGTCCATATCCCACAGTTCACCTTCAATAAGTGCTTTAAGAGTCTCTCTGCTACGCTTTTGTTTCTCTTCAATCCCATTCAGAGCAAATATTTCTCTGTAATTACCCTCTGCATCAGCCATTAGTGCCTCTTCTAGGCAAGTTAAGAACTCCAGCTTAGTTGCACAGTTGGAAGTAGTAAAAACAGTATTTTCCTGTTACTTTCACCTTTTGATGCAACGCATTACGTACATTCTTGATGTAACACTCAATGTAATACACTGTTGTATGCGTGGACGTCTTTTACATCAATGCACCTTCTTAACTTTACTTCCATGGAACGTTCTCGCTAAGTGTGAAGGCTAATTCCCCACTCTGACACTTCAAGTGCAGAAGGTGGGGGCCCGCAAGGATTCAAAAAAGTAATACTGGCCACTCTAGGCTTGTATTAAACGCCCAAGGTTACAGCTTCTCTCTGACCTTGGATGGGTAGAAGCTTCCACTACCCAAATGCAAACCCCTTGGAAGGAGTACTTGGGAATTCCTTCCTGTGGGGTACTCTCAAATCCTTTCACCCCTCCCCTCCAGGGAAGAGCTGAGAAAGAAAACAAAGGAAATTAGCTGTTGCCCCCCGCTAATTAAACAACATACGCACAAACCTCTTGGGACACCTTAAATCCAATCCTGTTCTTAAAAAAGGTAAATTTTATTAAAAACAAAAAGAAAGAAAATACATCTGGAATTTAGGCTTTTGCTAGATTTTAAAAGAGCAATTCCAAAAATTAAGCACCCAAAATAACTTCCTGGGGGGTTCAGCTTAAAGGTTACAAGCAAACAAAAGCATCTGGGGTTAGCACAGAGGAGTCCACTAGCCATAAGAAAATCAGAAATAAACCTTTCTAAACATTCCTGATCTACTTACACATTTGGGTTGTTAAAAGTAGTTCTAGATATGATCTGATGATTTTTATATCTGGCTTAAAGCTTCTTACAGCATAACTGCTCCCTGTTCCCCTCTGTCCCGGAGAACCATAACAGACACAAAGGGAAAGTTTTTTCCCCATTTTAAAAAGTTCTAGCCTTCTCATTGGCTTTTTTGGTCAGGTGCCCACTCCCTTTCCTTTACGTGGGGGACTTTTTTAACCCTTTACAGGTAAAGCAAGCAGAGAACAGCCACCAAGATGGACTTTATAGCTAACTGACTAGCTGGGTGTCCATAAAAGGAAGCTACTCCTTCCCCCTTCATTTATCACACTAAGTGTGACTGCTTCATACTATTTCTCACCTGTCTCAGACATTGAAATTGCACTTAATGGATGCCTTCAGGCTTCTGGCTTACCACAGAAGAAGCAGGTGTTCTTCTTGAAATACATGCCATGGAACCTTATAGAAGGCGAGTCTCTCCTCACAGCTGGCACTTGTCCTAGCATCTTCAACTTTTCCTTAATTCTCAATTTACTTCCTCTCCAATCTTACCAAATTCAGTTTATGGGTACACTTCTTATATCACGTAAGGTGCCATCAAGCATTGCATTTAACCAGGTCCTTGGCAGTGGTATTCTCCAAAGATTCAGCTACTCTTCATCTCCAAATTGATGTCTAAAAACGGTCAAGACCAAAATAAAAAAAAAGAATTTTATAGTAAATTATTTTGTGATTGTAATTATGTTACGTAACTATGTACATACCATTTGGGGATGGATTCTACTAAGTCCTGGCTCGATGCTGAGGTCTTAGCCAGTGCCTCATTACAACTCTTTTGGCATAAGGAACAAAGCTGATAATCAACACCACTGAACCACTTCTTATTTGAAGATGATGACTACTCATCCTGAAGCACTCCTTCCATTTACGGTAATCTATAACATTAAATAAATTAATCAGGTATCATGTTCTGAGCATTAACTGCTAACAGAGTACTATCAGTCAGGGGCCACAGTTTAACTGGGCAAGGACTGCCTGTTTGACATGCCTGTGTTAAAGCATGACTTTTAAAAAGTTGATTTTAAGCACTTTCTCAAATATATAGCTATGTGATTGTTCTTGGTTTGGTACCACTGTGTTCATGGGAGAAAGGGCTTTTGAGTGATACCCAGCTTGACCAATTTCCAATGACACTGTATTTATCATAACTTTCCACAGCCAGAGGACCTGAAGTTGGGAACCAGGGAAGGTGTAGATGGGGAGGGGAAAGGGCAGAAGCAAGTCCCCATGCCACGCTGCAGATGGTGACATCGTTGAAATCGTGATTCTATAGATTTTGATTCTGTAGATTTTCCCTTACCTTTCTATCATTAATTTGCCTATGGAATTATACATGGTCCCAGACTGATTATTGTGGCCAGACTTTCATAACGGTTTAGCACAATGGCTGCTGAACACTTCTGAAACTCTGGTCCTTATTTAGGTGATCAAATGGGAACTGAGTAAATCTGGTTCTGAGCTCTTTTAAAAATCTGACCCTAAGAAGGTGTCACAATATTAGAGATGGAATACCCTCAATAAACCATCCAGTTACTCGCCCTGAAAATGAAGGACTCTATCCTATAGTATATTTCCTAGGGCTTTCCCTGTTATTGATTTTTTTAACAAATTAATATTTCAAGGAACAGGTGCCTTTAAGCACTTCATAAGTTCCTTTAAAATATTTATTGGTATGTGCTTTTTCCAGTTCATTCCTTGCTCACATATCTGAAGTTTAGTAAAAGACACAGAACATCACGGCATTTAGAACTAACTCTTTCAATATTCTCAGTGGAGTCGTAACTCGGCAAGAATGCTAAGCTGCTGGTCTGTGTTAATTAGCTGGCAGCTTTCTCCAAAGCTTCTAAATCCAAAGAAGCAGTAATACTGAGTGAGTCTGCATGTCACAGAAGTTCGTTCTTCAGTCTAACCTAACAAATTCTGGAAAGGGAGAAAAGATCTAATTTAATAGGCATTGATTCACTAATTTAAAGCTCTCCAAGGACAAGGAAGGAAAATCTACCTTTTTGTGATGTGTTTGATACAGATACAAGATGCCAGTAATGACATTTGCAAAGTTGGTTGGGTGGACTCAATCCAGTTCCCAATAGAAAAATGTCTGCAAACTACCAGAAACGCCTCGTTGGCAGTATATGTAGCGAGGCCAAGGATTCAATAGACATGGAAACTAAACTACTTTTTTTGCCCCTAGAAGTGGTTTGCAGTTGTTCCATGCACTGTTCACAGGCAGCTTGGTTCGACCGTGTCTTTCATGCACTAGCTGTTGGGGATTTGTCACCTAGGGTCACGTGGGATTGTTTCTGCTCCCTTTGGAGATGACAAAACTTTTCAAATAGGCAAATTACTAATAACTAAGGGAAGCTGTGTGGTCTAGTGGATAGGTCGATGGACTGGGATTTGGGAAACGTGGGTTTTATTCCTGGATCTGCCATTGGCCTGCTGGGTGACCTTAGACAGTTCAGTTTACCTCTGTGTCACAGTTTTACTATCAGTAAAATGCAGATAATAATACTTACCTCCTTTGAGATCTGCAGATGAAAGCTCCAAAGTGCTACCACAATAGAAATTTGAAAAAATATTATTAAATAGCTCACAATGTACTTGTAGCATAAACCATCTGTACACTAAAGTCCATTAAATGTTTGCCCACTGGTTACAGACATTTCCTTGAATAAACCAGCAATCATCTGTAAAACAAAAATTATCCCACAAATGAAGGCAGAGCAAATTTGCCACATTAATTGGTGAAAATATTCACAAGTCATTTATTGTGCTGCTGCACCAGCAATTCTGCACATACCACACTTATCCAGGGACAGCTTGTGACATCCTTATACTTACACATTTACATCAATAGGCCCACTCAAGGAGTAAGGTGCTACTCAGCAAGAGTCTCGGGTGTCAGTGTCTGGTCCTTTGTAACGGGCATGTCAGAATCCAAATCTTTATGACTTCAGTCTGTGATAAAAACATATTCTACGTCTTTTTTAAACTGTGGGGTTTGATTTATACAGTTGAGTTTATTGAAAGACTCAGGGCATGGGGAGAGACACCGTCACCCCAAAGCTGCTAAGTACAGTGGCCAGTTCTCTGGGGTGAGGAAAGGGCCTAAGAGGGAGAAATGTACAAAAATGGGTTTTAAATCATTTCCAGGGTTGTTTTTGTCACTTTCTCCAGCACACATACAGTTATATGCAGACGCTGTGATCAGCTCTGCATGGGAAGGCTCCAGCTAAAGTACTTCCCAGCTACACAGGCACCCCCCCACGCCCGGAGCATAAACCCAAAATTATACCATCTTGTGCTGCACAGGGAACAGTACAGCATAAGCTCGTGAAATTCATCCCCTCCCTCAATGTGGAGTGGAATATACAACAGCTTTCTGCCCCGAGTTATGAATCTCACACACTGGTTTTAGACAAAGTAAAAACAAATTTATTATCTACAAAAGATAGATTTTAAGTGATTATAAGGGATAGCAAACAGATCAAAGCAGATTACCTAGCAAATAAACAAAAATGCAAACTAAGCTTAATATACTAAAGAGATTGGATATGAATAGCAAATTCTCACCCTAAGTGATGATACAAGCAGGCTGCAGATTTTTAAGAGGCAAGCTGCACTTGCTTATAGCTTGGAATCCCTAGGTGTTCCATTCATAAGATAAAAATCCCTTTAGCCTGGGTCCAGCACTTCCCCCAGTTCAGTGTTCCTCAGGGGTTTTCAGGAGTCTCTTTGGGTGGGGAGTCAGTGAAGAACCACAATGATGTCACTCCCCGGCCTTATATAGCTTTTGCAAATGGTAGGAACCCTTTGTTTCAAAGCTTGGTTCCCACGCCAATCAATGGAAAAATACTGATATCCCAAGATGGAGTCCAGCACCAGGTGACCTGGTCACATATCCCTGTAGTGTCACAGCAGCCATTATTCAGAGGCTGTCAGCAGCATCCTCGGGAAGGCTCCCTCAGAGTGAGAGAGAAGCTTTTCCTAAGGCCTGTTGTTAATGGTTCATTAACTTGAATGGGCCCTTCCCAGCCAGCCAACTGGACTGAGAGCCTTTTTGTCTAGTGGGCATTCCCCAAGTGTAAACACATTTGAACTGCAGAGACATAACCAATATTCCTAACTTCAGATACAAAAATGATACGTGCATACAAATAGGATAATCATATTGAGTAAATC
This sequence comes from Caretta caretta, assembly GCF_965140235.1. Lineage (NCBI taxonomy): Eukaryota > Metazoa > Chordata > Testudines > Cheloniidae > Caretta > Caretta caretta. The sequence continues at coordinate 213,563,887 of NC_134207.1, read as the reverse complement.
ATAACCTTTCCAATGACCAATGTTTAACATGTTTTAAAGGCATAGTGCCTTCCTACATTAAGCTGCTAGCACATGTTGCCTACTGTGTGTTAGATTTAGAAGCTGTTATAGCTAACGCACATTAGCCAGCACATGCCAACAGCTCAGTGTAGACAAGGCAATGGGCCTTTAACACATATTACACATAAACCTTCCAAATCTTACTCTAGATAAGGCCTTCATAGGTGCAGCTACACTGATTGCTGGCTCAAGGCTATCACTGAGCATTGGAAATGTCTAACTCTGTAAAGCTTTATTGTTTTTGTTTCTTTAATAGGTAGTAGATTTATAAGGCCTCCTGGTATTATTTCTGCCTCCACTTTGATGAAGACCCTAAGGAACGTGTTTGTTCAACAGGTTTCTTTCACAAGCATGTCCTTTCTTGCTATAATTTTGTATTGCTGCATAGCAACATCTTGGCAAGTCTTCATTCTGTATTGTCACATGGGGAATGGTGTGGCTTATTCCTACAGACAGATTTCTCTAAAGAAGTGTTCTCGTGTACAATAGCATGGATGTTACATCCTTGCAAGAGAGAGACAAAAAGGTAAATACAACACAAATTAAAATTATCCACCAGTTTTTAGGCACTGGGAATAATGTCACCTAAGAAGCTCTATCTGTATGCATAGTGCGAAGTAGCAAAAGCAGCATTCCAAATGAAAATGGAACTGCAGACAATGGTAGCTATAAAAACAGTGCTGGCAAAAAGTTTGGCAATAGGGAAAAAAAATTAAAATGCTTAGGGCAACCCAACAGCAGCACAGGGGCCTGTGGAGTTCTACCCTGCTTCCCACCCTTGCATTCACCCTTTCCCTGTTCAAACAAAGTGAGGGGGAAAGATAATCAGCTACAAAGTTACAAGCCATTGGTTGTTCACGCTGTATCAGCAGATACAAATGTGATTTTGTGTGGTTGTTTCGTACATTGGTTTTACTTTAAAAGTATGCTCATGAACATGGAAGATGGTGTAGCCATTGGGCTTCTGGCAAGTTATTCATGGGGCGATCAGTGTGGCAAAAGCCAGACCTGAGTCATTTTATCAGAGCTCCCGTCTGTACACTTGTCATAAATAACATTTGTATAGCACTTAGTTTCGGGGTGTCCTGTCTGTTTGCTAAGATGAATTTTAAAAATATGGCAAAGGGTCCACAGTTGGGTTCTCTACTAACAGAGCCTCTGCCCAGTGCTTTTTAAATGAGATGCAGCTGACTTTGAAACAGCCCCTTCACAAGTTCATCAGGTTAGAAGACATGCTTTATGTGCCGTGGACCTAACTAAGGCCTTTACTCCATTTTGACTCCAGCAAACTCAGAACAAGCATCGAATACAGATGATTGGCAAGAAACATCAGCAATAGTTAAGTTACCGTCTCATTGCTCCTTATGAAAGCTTAAATCTGCTTCTGAATCCTCTTCTACTGAGCCATGTCAGAGTCAGAATACAGACCTATTGGTCCATTGAACTGATCCAGGACTGAAACCATCATCAACCAACCAACCATCTATCATCGTCATCATTGCAAATCCCAAAGAGATGTGTGCTCCTTGTAAATTGAGCACCTCACCCAGATGAATCCCTGGCAAGGTGCTTCAGTTTGTCTAGTTGTAGAGTCCTCGTCATCATCACTGGCAATCTTGGACTGAAATGACAAAGCCTAACTCTCACTGAAATCACTGGAAATTTTGCCTGAGTCAGGGCTGAAGAGAGATTCCAAGATTGTATCTGCTTCTCCGTAAGATCTTTTTTATTGTCCTTTAGCACTCACCTTTGAGTTGTAACAGCTTCAGAAACAGCCTCTGCTACACTCATCTTCAAGTAGATGGCAAAGATTACATAGATTTTTTTTTCTTTTTAACAAATGACCCATTTTGTAGTTATTTATAGGCAAAAATCGGTTGCAAGGTATGTGTCACTGTTGGATTTGCTAAGGCCTATTAAGGAGATGTAACAGACACTTTTCTTTTCTTATATCCAAGGGGGATATTTAAGATTTAGCATCTCATTTTCAGTGGGTTTCTAAGAATCCAAGAAAGGCAACACCAACCACAAACAGCAATAGCAAATTACAGTTACCAACAGGCTACAGTTACCAACAATTTTAGGCAGCAGTCCTGCAGGGAGCTCCAAATGGGCACAAGGCTGGACTAAAGCAACTGGGTGCCCTGCTCATACCTGATACCGGGACCCCATGGCTCTCCCCTGAGGCTCCACCCTGCACTTTTTGGGTTTGTAGAGAAAACTCAGGATCAGTCAGCAACATAAATCAGTAATTAACTAGCAACCAGTGGCACATTAGTGTTTACCAAGATAGCCCAGACCTGAAGAAGAGCTCTGTGTAAGCTCAACAAACACCTGTCAGGGAGGGTTGAGGATGGGTATTTTTGATCTTACCTCAGAACAGGAGGCAGGACTTGATGATTTCTCAAGATTCCTATAAAAACTTGTGTCTTTCTCCAACAGAAGTTGGTCCAGTAAAAGATATTACCTCACCCACATCATCTACATCATCACTGCATTTTCCAGGAGGTGGCACTCTTGCTTCACAGTTGTGCACATTCATAGTCCAGGTGTGTAATCAGTATTATTGTACTTGAGAAAGACTTGGTGTATAGCTTGCAGCTATAGCATAGCAACCCAATCTGTGGAGGAGCGTAGGTGTAGGTCACTCTCCCACTTGGGTACAGGAAATGGTGGAGTATACATTAGTATTCATTCTCTGAGGGCCAAATCCCAATTCCTCTGTCTGCTAATAGCAGTGGTGAATTTACACCTTCAGGGCAAAATTCTTATTGAAGTTATATGAGAGGCTTGCCTAAGAAAAAGACTTTAGGACTGGACCCCAGGAGAACTGGAAAGAAATAGGCATATATCGCTCAACTATGACGGACCTTGATACTCTTTAATGATCAGCAGGGGTGGGGTGGGGGGAGGAACAGCTCTTCTGCAGTCACCACCCTCCATAATTAAATATACAATTTTGGAATTGTTCCATAAGCCTGCAGATAGAGTCACATGAAAGGAGCACCAAACCAGCCAGAAGTGTCATTATCAAACTACCTCTTCTAAGAGTAAAATATCAGAGGAAGGCACTTCTAGGAACATTTGAGTGACATGGATATCATTAGGATAGTTACATTGGTCAGAAGTGAATATTCCCTAGGGATAACTCACAGATTTACCCCATACCTCTTTGCCTATTTATGAGGCACGCTGAATGCAAATGAGGTGTCAGCTACAAACTATGGGCCTCTGTATGAAAAAATCCTATTTGAATTCAATAGGAGTTTTGTGTAGAAATCTGTAGGATCAGACCCCATATAAACCTGATTAAAGCTGCTTAAATTGCAGATTAAAATAGGGCATTTAAATTCTAAGGCGAGAAACTATTCTGCCTTTTCACTATACAAGGTATCTTGCTCCTTCTTATCCTCTTATGCAATAATCAAGGGTTAGTGTAAAGATTTCCCCTAACTGAGTATTCATGCATTTGCAATTAGCGCACAGAGCTGGGAAATCCTAAATGCACTTACTGTCAAGATTTCTGAATGCTAAAGCACGTATCCATCTGTAATGGTGACAGCTGAAATGAGCTGTTTTCTCTAGATCCTCAGCTGCTGACTCCCAGCAGACTCCTCTGTTGTAGTGCAAATGGGGATTTGCAGAAAATGGAGGCTAAGAGATGCTTTTTAACCATTCAGATTTAAAAAAAAAATCAAATGACACAAATGGAAAATGAGAATCTTGGTCATTTCTAACCAGCAACGCTGCAACAGTCATCATGATTCTAAGCCAGGCTAAACAGGGCAAAGTAGAAAAGTTCTTCTCACCTGCCCCATAAATATCATAGGACTGGATGAATTGTTGGCATTGCCAGCACAGGCTGACATTAGGAAGTCTGCAAGAGTATCAGTCTCTCCTCTATGAGAGTGGGTGTTGTTTTCCACATCAGAGCAAGGCAGTCAGATACATGGGACTGAGTTGAGAATGATGTTGATAAATCACACATTCCAGAGTAAAAACTAAATTATATTGCACAGACCAGTTAGCTGCTAGTTTAATGAATTGGGACTGAAGGCCAAGAGACTGAGGGGTGTAAATATTCTCTGTCTGCCTCAGAGGTCTATTAGTGACCACTTTTAATCATCACAATGTCAGGCCAACATAAATCACTGAGATAAAGGAAGATTTTTCTCCTTAAGAGTGAAAAACACTGGGACATCTGGACTGGAAAAAGATTCAGTTGGATGTGTATTTTGGACATTGCATAGGAAAATGTGTGTAAGAAAAGAGAGTGTCTTGTCTTTAAGCAATGATCATTGAGGCACAGGGCATTTCCTGGGGATTAACAACTAGCTGGGAGAGTTAATGACCCAAAGCAAAGCTGAGGGTCATTAAATCCAGCCAGTCATCAATTCATCAGAAAATGCCCTTTGCTTGAGATTGCTATTATTGCTTTCATAACTCTTCTCTCTTTATTAACACAGACAAAAATGAATTGATGATGTGTCTTTCTGCATACCCAGTAGCTTTGACGACAAATACTGCAAGGACACAATTTAGGGGTACTGCCATGATGCCAGGCATTTCAAAGATGTCTGTCACAGCAGCCAGGAAAACACCTTCCTTTAAATTGCATGTTCTATCTGGGTTATAACAACAAACCACACGCCTCAGAGTTACAATCTGACAAACAGCTCAGTGGTGCTGGTGAACTCATAAGCTGCCAGAAGCAGATTTTATCAGCACTAAGTACAGCATATTAAAAATATTGCCAGAAAAAATCACATCATCCCTGGATAATTATGAAATCTATACTAAAAACAAACAAACAAAACACCACTTGGGAAGAAGAGTCCCTCCATCCCAGCCCAATTTTGTCTGTACCTTAAAAAAAATTAAGGGACTGTGAGACTCAAATTTTGGCCAATTTTAATATCTTATTACTATCCATTTGAATTTTTATAAGAAATCCTCAACATTACTTCTCACTTTCCTTCTTGCAGAGCAGAACTCACTCTTAACACCACACAACTTAATTTAAAAAGGGATTCTCTCCACACTTACCAGGTGCTCTCAAATGTAAGGTGCAGTTGGCTGCTGGAATGCATATATGTAGCTGCTCTTGCCATTAGTTTATGTATTGGATGATCAAAGGGAAGCCCATGAATTCCAGGTCATTTCAATCAGTGTTCTCACACTAGGATTATGACACACACATGAAATGGAGACCTGAATAGCTGAAGAAGCCCAGGCCTCGTGTGTGACAGAATTGACAAAGAGCTGACTGTGATGCAGATTGTAATGGATCCATCCCTAATTTGATCATCATAAAGGGCATCCAGGCAGGATAAAAACAGAACAGCCTAACACAGTGGTTCTTAACTTTTCCAGACTACTACATCCCTTTCAGGAGTCTGATTTGTCTTGCGTACCCCCAAGTTCCTCCTCACTTAAAAATTCCTTGCTTACAAAATCAGACCTAAAAATACAAGTGTCCCAGCACACAATTACTGAAAAATTGCTTACGTTCATTTTTACCATCTAATTATAAAATAAATCAATTGGAATATAAATATTGTACTTACATTTTAGAGTATAGTATATAGAGCAGTATAAACAAGTCATTGTCTTTAGTTTGTGCTGACATCACTAGTGCTTTTTATGTAGCCTATTGTAAAACTAGGCAAATATCTAGATGAGCTGATGTACCCCCTAGAAGATCTCTGTGTACCTCCAGGGGTCCACATACCCCTGGTTGAGAACCACTGGCCTAACACATATGTGGCACTTTATATTTTGTCCGAAGTGCTGGACAAACACCACTCCTTCCCTGTCAGTATATCAACATTGTTAGCCACATTTTAGAGATGGAGAAAGTGAGACAGTGAGATGAACTGCCTGGTTTTCAAAAGTGAGAGTCCCAATGAATTCAGTGGCATGCATTGAGTTAAGCAAGCACTTAAGTCTTTACAGCAATGGGGCCTTCATCTTTCTTTCCTTCAGTTTCCTCATCTGTAAAATGGCTTAATATTTACTTACCTGACCAGGGCATCTGTCATGACATTGCAGAGCACTTTGAGATACTCAAATGGAAGGACACACTGAAGTACAAAACATTACTATCTCATAATCCTTATTTATTAACAACACCTTAGCAGGCTGACAGGATTGTGCCCTGAAAGTTTCTCTGATCTTTTTGGTCAATAACAGGGACACACACTGTATTTTCCTATTTCTCTATTATTCCTTTTCAAATGTTTCTTTTATAACTTTACTCTGTTTTTAGTTTCCATGTAAACACTGTTGTAAACAAAAAAACCTGGTTTCTGGGTAACCAGCAAGCATGTTGCTGTTTTAAAAGACTCAGAAGCTACTGTTCACCTGAAATATCTGTTTGTGCACTATGCTGGCTTAAAAGGATACAGTTAAAGTGAACATTTCATTTGCATCTGAAAATGTTGTATCCGTCAGAGTTAAAAGTAACATAAGATGATAACTGGCCACTTTGTACTTTAGGTGTAGTCAACTTTCACCATTTAGGGGGATCAGAAAATCCCTTTTTTAAAAATTGGCAATTAAAACTACCAATCAGGACCTACTCTGGAAAAGGTGTTCTGTCAGAAACTGGATTTTTTTTTAAATGCATCAGATTTTAAAGATTTCAGGTTGACAGTGTCAATGAAGGTCAGAGTGTATTACGGGTTTGTATCTTGCTCTGAGCAGATCATGCACGGGCTACAATATGTAAGGTCAGGGCTACACTACAAAGCGTCACTGGCATAGTCCCGTTGGCCAGGTGTTTGAAAAAAGCACACACCCCAACCGACATAACTATGCCAGCAAAACTCCCAGTGTAAACACAGTTCACTGTCTCTTTTGCCACTATAGCTGATCTTGTTACGGTGGGTGGGGGGAGGGGGGTACGGGGAAGGATGGGAGAGGGAAGGAAGTTAACTATACTGGCAAAAGAACTCCTTTAGCCAGTACATGCTGTGCCTGCACAAGGGCCCTTGGCAACTATATTGGCAAAGCCTTTGTAGTGTAGACTGGACCTAGGACTTCGTTTGCCAAGGCCCAGCCAGTAAAGGAAATGTGAAACCTTCTTTCCTTTTCTTACAAAGGGGGGATATTTAAAATTAGCATCTTATTTTCAGTGGGTTTTGAAGAAGCCAAAGGCAACACCAGACAAAAACAACAACAACAAGCTACTGCTACCCAGCAGGCTTCAAGTAATTAACAATTTTAGGCCTCCGTCCTTCAGGGAGCTCCACGTGGGCACAGGGCTGAATTGAGGCCATTGGGTGCCCTAGGCACACCATAGCACAGGGCTCCCCCCTCCCTCCCATGGCTCCACCCATTTTTCCTGCATTGTGGCCAGGCCCCACTTGCAGTAAAGGTGGCAAGGAGCCTCTCTCTCTCTCTCAAGGAGGCAGGGGCAGCAGCATAAGGGTTCCTTTTCCTTCTCAGGAGCAGCCACTGCGGGAACCACAGTATATATCCCAGCAGCTGAGGGGAACCAGGTCCACTGCACTCTTCCCCACCCACCACACAGACCTCTGTTGGGCTGCTATGGCTAGTGTCTCCCAGAGCTATGGGGCTTTGTGTTAACAACCCATTGAGACACATGGGCAACTCCCACCTCTTGAGCAGACATCACTGCAGGGATTATGTTCAAAAAACATTCTCCAGCTTTATTTATTTATTTGGTAAGTAAACATATGGCTGCAGGAGCTGGAGCCCTGGGCAAGGGCATATCCCTGACTATGCACCAGCAGAGCCTCATCAACTTCAGCACGGGTGCAGGGGGCTGCCCGTGAAAGCTCATTTTTGGATCATGGCCTTGGTCTCAAATAAGAGCAGACATTTGCTAACATGTAAAGCAGAATTCCGTGCTACCACTGCCCAGTATGAATAGTTTGACCAATATGATTATTTAAGTGACATACTGGAAGAAGGTTGATAGCTCAAAGATCTCAGCACATCCATGGGGCCTAGTTATGAAGCAACCACAACTCCCATTGAAGTCACTAGCACTCACGGGGTACATGGCAGCTCTCAGAATGAGGCCAATAGTTTATTCCAGACTAGGAACCTAAGGCAGTTGGTTGGGAAGACAAAACTTCAGTGACACGCAAAAATGTGCAACAAATTGCAATGACAAGGTATGAGCGTGTGACCTTGGAAAAATGAAATCTCTGCTCAGACCATATCGACAGTGCTACTTTACGCACGCTGAACACACTAATGTTGGCCCACGGACAGGTGCAGTCGGAAGAGATTACCACAGCACCCACGTCCCCGGTCAACCAGACTGTTTTACAAGCAAACAATGAGAAATACGAAGGGAAGCCATAAGTATCCAGAACTCAAAACAAGCTCTTTGTGCCCAAGAACAATGAAAGGAAGGTTTGTTTAAAGCTTTTCAGACGTTGATCCTTTTTCTCCCTCCCACACATGCACAGAAACACAGACCTTATTTTTCCTGCCTCTATCAAAACAATTTTAAAAGATTGATTTTTGTTTTAAAAGAACATGAAAAAGCCTATCTGAGTCACTACTCAAAATACCCTTCAACTGGCTGGACATGGGCCCAGTCTGCATGGGCTTTATCTTTACAATGCCTTAGCCTTGAAAAATAGTTACACTGGGACCATTTTTTAAAGGTGACCTCCAAAAGGCTTTTAAAAAGGGTATGTGCCCATTTTTGATTCTTTATCAAATATAAAACAGGCTGAAGGCTCATTTATTTTTATAAGGTTTTGTTTTCCAGCCTGTATAACCTAGAAATAGCAGGATTGTCACTTCTGGTCTTCCCCAGTTGTAATGAAAAAATTCAAGGGGTCTCAAAAGAGCATGGATTTCAAAGTGTCATATGAAAGAAGTAAGACGGCTGAATTTTATCATAAGCACTCTGTCTCCAAAGCATTCTTTAAGCACTAGAGTTAAATAGAAGTTAAACAAAAGAATTTCAAAACTAAAAATCCCTTCCGCTCTCAGTTATTCAATTTTAGTCTCTTATAGTGCCAGAATTTCACTAGTTTTCCAGTTGCCTTCCAGGTACCTAAAACTTGAATTTCTAAAATTTCTCAATGTAAAAAGCTAGCTGGGCTTCCAAACCTACCCGCCTCTATCCCTTCTCCCCCCACCCACCTTAAAATGTATTTTAAAAGGCCTTAAACATTGTTCTCTTTTACAATTCATCTTTAATGTCTCAGTAAGAAAATGGTAGAGAAAAAAATCTTGATTGAGCGCCTTTTTGCATAGATCCCATCACAGGATTGGATTTAAAGTCAGATTGTGTGTGACAAAGTAGGTATAATGGGATGGCATAAAGGTTTCATTAGCACTCTTTTGGGGTGACCCACTTAAAACCCATTTGGGGATTGGTCATGATGAGTAACTAGACACTCATGCCAAGAAAACCTAACTCCCCTCAATATGTTTGCTGTCACATGGGTGGGTTTGTACAGAATGAACATTCCAGGGGGAGACGCACTTTGAACAAAAATGTAAATAATATAATTTAGAACAAAACCGAAATCATCACCTGACACAGAGAAGGAAATTAACACACATGCTGCAGGGTCAACAATATATCAAGAAACAATTATATACTCTGTAGTAAGGAAGCAAATCCATTAATCAATGTACCTCATTTTATTTGTTTAGCATTTGGATGGCTTAACCCAGAGCTACCTGAATTATTGGCACCTGGGATGGATGTGTATTTTGCTGTACCTGCAGGTACTGAAACACCTCTTGTTTACTATCTGTTTTATTGAACTTGTGACTCCTCCCAAGTGAATGTTTCCTCTCCCACGTTAAAAGGACAGCGCGGTGCTTTGTGCCAGACCCTGAAATCACGACCCCTCTGGAAGAAGAATGCCTTTTGGGTGTGCTCAAGGGGTTATCACTTCCTTTTCCCCACAAAAGTCTTGTAATCAGTTTCTGGCGGTCCCAGTGCTGAGCCCGGGTTGAAAGCTTACTCCTTAATTATGTGGCTTTATTACACAAGAAAAATTTGAGAAAAATTTAAAAGTTGCCAAGAGCTAGAGTGACCTTTGACCCCAGAGCTCGTGTGAGTACTGACTAAACAAATGCATTTTCCCAGTGCTTCCCTCCCTCCTACCCCCACTTCTAGAGTCTCATCTTTTGTCTTGCTGTGACTCTCTCTTAAACAGCAGCTTCTCCTCCTAAGAGACAAATGTAGGAAAAATTCAGCTGCTTTCATAGATTAAGCACCACATCCCCTGGAGTTTTCCCAGACACTTCTGTCATCAGCTGTTGACTACCACAGTATGAGAAATATATAATTAGACCAACTCACAAGCCACCTTTTTTCGAAGGGATAGGGTCACTGAAAGGATTAATGAGCAGTAGAGGTTGGGGGGGAGGTGACCCTTCCCAAATTTGGGTCAGCACCTTATGCAAATTTTTTGGCTCTAGAAATCTAACTGGAAATCTTTCAAAAGATGCTGTTCTCATGAGATTCCTGGCTCATGATGGCTGCAATCAGGTTCTTGTGATATTTTGGTACTTTTGCTTCTAGCTGAAACCAGAAATCACAGGTACAAGAAAATATAGGTGAACAAAAGGTTAGCCAAACTTTTTCAAATGCTCCCTTGCCCATTAGTTCTATTTTGTAAATATTCACTGGAATGAGAGGGTTCCTCCTGATTTAAAATTTGCAGGTAATTTTGATTTTTCACTTGAAGCACACAATCAAACAGCTGCGGTCAAATGTGAGACAAGAGGCAGCAGAAGAATGAACAGACAATGAGCATGAACATTTATCACTCCCCAAATCGACCTCAGTTGCCTTCACTGCAGTAGATAAGGAACAGACTAGATGATGTGAGTACACCCTATGTCTCTATTAAGTATACACGGTTGGATACCCTGAATTCACTCAAGAATTATATAGACTTCTCTTGGTTACTAGAATCCCTAATTCCAGACTTGTTTAGAGAAATGTCTGTTATAAATATACTGAATTTATGCTTGTTTACTCAAAAAAATATACTTGGAAGATCTGTTACCTGAAAAATCCAATTGTGGTGGTAGGCTTTAGGTTTTTTTGAGGCCACATATGCCAATGTCTTGGAGACTCAAACACTGCAGTCCTGCATATGGGCTCTCCCGGTAACTTTATTTTTCCCTTTAAGGCTTGACTGGTGGGACGACAAGACAAAAATTACTTTCCAAAAAACAAAAACAAAAACAGGACTTTTTCCTGGTGCATATTTCCACACTAAGAAAGCCTCCTCTATTCATCATGCTTTGGAAAGACAATTTGATATTCACATTCCCTTTCTAATTTGAAAGAGGCTTCTAAAAGGTTCTTCGCACATATCAGTACTATGTCCATTAAACACTAACAGAATGGTGGTGACTTCCCAACACACCCCTACGCTTGGCAGGGGAAGGGTTAGTGGAAAACTAGAATCAAATTTGAACACTCCTCAACTAAAATGGAGAGAGACGGGTTTGAAAGATGGACCCTACTCTGTATTAAATTTCAAATTTAGTTCTTTCCCTTGAACATAAACAGGATTCTCGTTTTTTATGGAGGACAAGTTGTTCAGCATTAGAGCTTCCCCACACTATGTGCTTCCTCACCTGGTGGGACTTGTAGCTCAAGTTGTCATGGCCATGCAATCCTTGACTTCTCTGCCGAAAGGGTCAGAAGCGATGGGGTCTGCCTTACAGAAAGCACCACCCATGACTAGGGAATGACCTCAATAGAGCCGCTGCCAAACTGAATGCCTCCTAGAGTTCCCCCATGAAGCCTCTTAACCCTCCATCTCTCCTCCAGTTCATCAGTCCAAGGCCCGATTTCAAAAAGCATGTTCTGTATGCAATGTATCAGCCAAGTGTATATTTTACAAAGGCAAAGAGATTTGCTGCTCAGGGGTAATAAATGTAGTGTGTGGAGAGTGGGGGAAGTCATGTCAAACACAAGAGGAAAACACTGTACAGGAGGCTTGCATATTAATTTCTATAACAGAAATCTCACAAGTCCCACCCCACTATAAAAGTGACAATAATGTAATGCTGTTTTACAGGCATTTACAGGCATTGACAGGCCCATCACAATGGAAATATCTCGAGCAAGTTATTTGGCTGCCATGACAGAAAGAGTTGTTTGTTTTGAAACAGATTATTTATTTTTGTAATGCAGACAAATTAGCAACCTATTTAATGAACCACTGCTGCTTGTAAACTTCATCTCTGAAAAGTCACAGGACTCGGAGCACATCAGAAATGTTGGCTCAGAAAGAGAACAGAGTCAGGCTTGTTTGTCCGGTATTGGCCTGAAATGCTCTGAACCTCCATAGACAAAGCTTAGGGGATATTGTTGGCTTCTGTAACTTGCAAATTCATGATCTTTCAGTCTTCCAGTCTGTTAACTTCTCCAGACAGTCACACATCTTACTGTGGAAGATAGCTGTGGTAGAGGGGAGGGATTAAGTTATCACATCCTGAGGCCCAAGAAATTAAATTTGCTACTGCTCTGTATCTCACTTTGGGACTGCCTTAAACTTTCCTGGGGAACTAGAGTGGAATGTTCCATTTCTCCAGACCTGCAGCTTTTTTTTGGTTTTGTTTTGATGTGTCAAGTGTAACTCTTACACGCCACACATTTCAACAGTACTGCTGTAAAGCAGCCTGTTCCTCAGATGAACTATTCTGCAAATACCATTAGGAACCCTTATGTTTAAAAAACAAACTTAAATCAACATTAGCATTGTAATTATTGCAAAGCCACTGAATGGGCCACTTGGTTACCTAAAGTCTTTTTTAATCCCAAAACAACATAGTTAGGATGGGAAAGACTTTCTGGAGGTATTTGAAATATGCTTATTCCATTTCAGATCCTGAGACTCAAGTTACCAGCAAGTTGTGAGATAAGGCAGCCAGCGCTGGGACCCCAGGGTTCTATGCAACTTTGGTAATTTGCTTGGCTCAGTACATGGGCCATTTAAGCCCCTGATAACACCAGCTGGAATGTGTGCTCTATAGCCAGGGACAGCTGGGAGGAGAAAAGGTTAGTCACAAATTAAATTAAGAGGTGTAAAATGCTGTGAGAAGAAAAACAAATTGAGATGGTGAAAACAGGTGCCAACTGACATTTACTCAATACTCAGTCACACTTTCCTTTCTCTCTATGTAATTAGCAGCTAAGCTGAATTAGGGCAGATTTCATGCTTCTGTGACCTCCATGAACCACCTCCTCCCCCTCCTGAAAAAAGGAAAAACACCTGCAGCTAGAAGATTTTCCATAGGAGTAAAATGAGAAAAATCCCAACTACTGTAGAGCTGGGTTGGTAACAATGAATTCTTTTGAAAAGGATAAAACTGGCTTTATCTGAGGAATTGCTGGTAAAGTCAAATAATTATTTGCCTTATTATTACATTTACCAAAACACAGCAATGCAGTGGTATGCTTTGGAGGGGGGGAGGGTTGGACGAAAAATACTAAAATCAACAAATAATAGGCTGGTAAATATTTAGAGGTCCAATTGAATGGCCAAGAGCACTGTGAAGAAGGAACTCCCAACTATCTTGTTCATGTCTTCAGCTTTGGATAAGCCACTGACTTCAGAGAGCTTTGGATCAGGCCCATTTGCTCTCTGCTTCCTGGAAAATGAGGATAACATTTTCTTGCCTCTCTCGCAGGGGTGCCAGGGGGATTGAACTAGTTAACACTCAAACTATTTGGAGCTGCAAAACACTACGTAGTTCTAAACACTATGTTTTAAAGTAGTATTAGACTTGACTCGTAATGATGTGACAGCTCCCTTCCAGTTTAAAGCCAACCTTAAGTCGGGGAATAAAATAAAGACGGCCAATCAGAACAAACAGTAAGTGACAGTAATGGTTTAAAATCCATGGGTCCAATCCTGCAGCTCTTGCTCATGTGAACAATCTAATTGAAGTAAATAGGCCCAATCATTCCTCTGTAACTCAAAGGGTGTTTCATATGAAGTTCCAGTTTTGACCTATTTCTGTTTTAATTATAATGTTTACACTTTGGTTCCTATACATTTCTGAAAAGATTCCCTTTTACAATTGCTTCAATGGCCTCATTGATTAGTTACGATTAGTTACACCAGCCTAGCTATACCAGCAACACCCCCGATGGAGAGACAGCTTATACTGACAGTTCTTTTGCTGGCAAACGGACTTTTTGTGAATGTATTCCAGAAAATCCATCATTTTGTGTCATTCCTGATCTCTGTCACCTTCAGACAATAAAATACCATAATTTTATGTATGGTAAAATATAGGGATCTCTTCAAAATTGTTTGTTATATATACACATATATATATATGCATTAAATATAGCTTCACCCATTCACTGAAGAATGAGTGACTAAGACATGCCAAAATAATGTTTTGCTTACGTTATCATTAAAACAGAAGTCACACTATTGAGGATTTATCATGCTGTGTCATTTGACCTAAGAAGTTGTATACAGAGAGGAATGGCTCAGACTGAGGCAGTGTCAGAGGGTTGATAGCAAATAAGTCCAACAAGAAATTTCTGAATGATGCCATTAGAGGCAGCAGTCTCAGGAGGTTAAACTTTGGTGGCAAGGTCAGTGAAAAGATGCCAAATACCACCCCAGTTTTGGGTTGCACACATAAAAATGTGTCCCATATTATGGGGGAATATACAACATCAGTGAGATTACATTTGTCAAGATTGCAAACAAAGGTGTGATTGTAGCACAGGTAGGCATATTAGCATAGGTAGGCATAGATTAAATCTAGCACAAATATGCCTACTTGCACTACAATCACACCTTCACTTGAAGCACAGGTATACCCTTAGATATCCTGTACAGTGCCAGACTCCACCAAAGTAATTCATAGCTTTTTAAAAAAAAAAAAAATTCAAAGTACCATACTAATACTATTCATTTTCACTGTGTTCTTGTGAGGTATTGCCCTGATTTTACAGATGGGGAAAACAGGCAGACATATAAGTGGTAAGTGACTTAACTAAAGCCAAAGGAGAAGTTGCTATCAGAATCAGGTTTAAAACTCAGGTTGATTCTACTGTTTGTCAGTCCATTAAATCACTCCTTTCAAAAATAAGGTATAGGAAATATTTAACAAGTCTTATTTCTATCTATTAATGCCACATTTTTTTGTATTTTGATTTTACTATTATCTCATAACCAGAGAAATGGTGAGGAACTGCAATTCAGGGAAAGCAAGATAAATGTTTAGGCTGGAATTGTCAAAGGGGCCTAGGGGAGTAGTGTGCTCAGCTCCTTTGAAAATTACGACCTCTGTGTGAAGAGAAATTTGTTAGGAAGGGGAAAAAAAACTGAATTTGTAGAGCTTGATCAAACAGTTAAGAAGTGCTGTGTGATAATTATCTGAGGGGTGAAGATGCTGGACTAGTCAATTTGTATAAAAAGTAATTAAGACAAAATGGCTTCCTGTCAAAAACAAAACTTCTGTGGAAAAATTCATTTGAGTGTATTTTCTGGTGGGTTTTTTTCAGTTAAAAAGTGAAACCATATTTCTTCATTAAAATTGTTCAGAATTCTGGTTTTCCATTCTAAAGCTGAATTTATTTTAACACAGGAAATGGACAATTATTTTTTTAAATTTCCCTTGAAAAATAATTGACATTTTTCTACCAGCTCTATTGAACATCAAGGAAGGAGAATAATAGACATGGGTTGAATTTTTTTGACTGTGGAATAGGAGAATGGTAGAAGTCCGTCCAGTATCATCCAGTATCAAGTCTTCAGTCTTAGTGCTGAGATGAGAATGGTATGGAAATTACACTGGTCACAATGGTGAATGTTCTCTACCTAGCTGCAGATTATGGAAGTGGGGGGACATCATCAGCCCCCACAAAAAAGTGGGATGACCTCATCACTACCCACAGCTGCTCATCCCCTTGTCCAGCATTTAATTCTGCCCCAACTGCCAAATCACATCCCTCGCTAAATTCTGCTCCCATATCTATTCTGCTCCTTGCAGCTCCCCCTTTAATTCTGCCTTCTAGACTCACATCTGCTCCTCCTGGGTTTCCTCACCCCTCTCTTCTAGCCTGAGTGGACTGCAGTAGGATCCCCTTTGCCTCTTTCCAGGTTGGGTGTTGCAGGAGAAGGGCAGAGGAGGCTGAAGTCTTTCTCCTCCCCCTTTCCTGCCTCTCATGAGAGTGGGGTCTGCTCCTGAGGGGACGGGGAGAGCACTCTGCATGTTTCTCGCAGCAGCCCTGACTCACTGTTCATCCCCAGGAGGCAAGCAAGCGGGGAAAGAATCTAGAGGGGTTCCCCCCCAGGCTGTACTAAACATATGCACCCCTCACAAACCCAGGCTTCTCTTTAGAGCTTTTATTTGTTGGGTCTGAGACAGCACACTTTAAACATTGGATGGAGATCAGGGCAAAGTTTTTTAAATGAGCAGCTGCAGTTAGTAATCCATATGTAGGCACCAAAATAAGTGGCTTGATTTTTCTAAATACCAATTTTAGCAATTAACTTTAGACATCCATTTTTGAAAATCTTGGCCCAACAGTCCATGCCAGTATTAAACCTACCTTTCCTATTGACAACTGGTCGTTAGATATTGCTGACTTGCTTGCATATCTCAACAGGAATGAATGTATAGGCTTTGGGGCAACTTTGTTCCTTCCTGCTGAGCATCCCCAAAGAGCAGTTTTGTGCAATTATTTGTTCTCCTTAAGGACATTCTCATTTGAGTTCCATTTGGTCTTCCCTCTTAGCCAGCACATATAGGGCAGCTAGAAGGACTAGTGAGGAAATGTGAGCTATGGGGCCTTCAGTATGCTAAACTTATTATTAATCTGACCTAATCTATCTGATTCACTTAATGTTTTACCATATATATAACTGCAATTGGACATGGCTGGCTATGATCCAGACTGGATAAAAGATGCTGGTAGGATGGAGGGAAACAACTGGAAGTTGGGGTGAGGATTTTAAACGTCCCACTGACATGGGTTGCATGTGTCCACCTTTTGCTACTCAGGTTCCCAGTTGGGGAGCCTGGCTAGATCCCCAGCTGTTGTGAGATGATCAGGTTAGTAGCAGTAGCTAGTTTGAGATTTTCCACCAATCTGTGTCTAGACGGGTGTTTGCAAGTTGTATACAAGATAACTAGTGTCAATATATTTTTTTTGTTTGCTCAGCACAGAGTATTGTAGTGAATTATGCGTGGGGCTGCCTCTTTAATCCATTCAGAAGATGAAGCTAGTGCAGAATGTAGCAGCCCATTTGTTTGCAGGTGTTTTCTGTTAGGAATACATGATGCCAGTCCTCTAGCGCTGGCTGCCTGTTGGTTTGGCCTTATACACCCTAAATCACTTGGGTTCTGCCAATGAGTGATTGCCTCTCTCCCTGGGTGATACCTGCAGCAGTTGCCTCCAGCAGAGGTGCTTAGGACTGGAGGCCTCTTGGTTTCTAAGAGGGGGTTAAACACCTCCAGGGCTGGCTTTCTCTGGTTTCACTATTTCAGTTGGTTCAAACAACCAGGACATGCTGCAAAACCCTTCTTCTATTTACTCCTGCTTTCAGGGAGGGAAGGGTGAGATACAGATTGGTACTTGTGTATCAGATGGGCTATTGTTTAGCTCTGAGTTTCAGTTGCTGGTTGGTTATTTCTGTTTCTGCGAATGCTGCTGATTTTACTGTTTGACAGTTGTGATTCAAATATACGTCATAAGTGCTTAAGTCTTTGTAAGGTGGCTGCGTTATGTTTAGGTCAAAACATCCAATACTTGTTACTGCTTTTGCTAGGAAACCATCTCCTTTAATTAGCATGAGCCTGCTTTTCCTTCATAAAAAAGAGTGGGACTTCCCAGTGTTAGAGATGGCACGAATACTCTTCCCTTTCTATTCATTACCTTTTTGTAAGAGACAGATGACATATTATAGAATAGAGTTGGGCACTGAAAAAACAGCCTGCTAATATTCACTGGCTGAATGAATTCGCTTCAGCCATCTCCATGTCCTTTATTCACTTTCTACAAACATTTGTATGATCAAGTTTGACTGCCATGAACATTCACGAAAGTTTCAAAATGACACGCATGACCATTTGCATTCAATAAGAGAGAAGTATCATGTGACTGATTTCACTGACCACTCAAAACTAACCAGCTCAAACAGATACAGAGATCTGTCTGTGATCAATCCATTGTAATAACATTCACAAAACAATCCACCTAATATTGACAGTAATGACTACATTTTAAAAAATAAGGAGCCTCATATTTAACCTCATTCCGCAGGTAGAGGCTAAATTCATATATCGTTTAATATTTGTATTGCTGTAGCACCAAAGGAGATCAAGTATCAGAATCTCATTGTACAAAGCACTGTGGAGATGTGTAATAAAACACTAAATCTCTAGCGCAAGGACTATCTAGGATACGACAACACAGGTGGATGAGACAAACTATGTCAAGCAAATCACAGTCTAGCCAGCTAAATACACTAAGTTAAAATTCTTCCCTCATCCGTATTACAAAATTATTTATAAGGTAACTAAATCAAACTTTTATGTCTGAGTATTAAGAGACTTGGAAGCTATTTCTACATGCTTTCTGTTTGACAAATAATTTGTTAATTCTTTACATCAATCAGTCTTCCGTTTGCCAGATGGTTAGACAAGCAACTGGCAGAACAGATGCCAATGAGAATGACTTCAGCGTATGCCTGGATTAGTTTCTTACATCTAAGCATTCATTATAAGATAGTGGATGGCCAGTTCCGACCTTTCTGTCAGGTAGACAGCCATTTGAAACTAGAAATTGATTCAAACGAAAACATAAGAATAATGTTCATACTGGGTCAGATCAATGGTTCATCTAGCCCAGTATCCTGCCTTCCAACAGTGGCCAATGCCAGGTGCTCCAGAGGGAACAAACAGAACAGGCCAATTATTGAGTGATCAATCCCATTAACCAGTCCCAGGGTCTGGCAGTCAGAGGCTTGGTTAAATAGCTATCTAGCTCTTCAATCTTTGCACTGCCCTGTGCATCTTATGATATTTTCTAAATTAATCTATGCACTAAGCCTATTATGTTTTATGTTATCTCCAAGAATCTGTTCCTTGAACTATCAGCATTATTTACATAAGTGCATAATGTACCTTTCATACCAAGCAGTCTGTGGATCAATGAACAAACGATTCCATCATTCCACAGGGAAGACGTTCAACTCTGTCCCCCAAACTATTAACTTATCCACATCACAGGGACATTGAGACTTCCATAAAAGCCATAAAATGCTCTGATATCTTCAAGTTGAAGATTGCTATAGATGTGCAGAATATTACTAGGAACAGGTTATCTAAGTCACTCTAGCCAAAAAAGGTCTCACAGCTTAAATTCCTGGTTTTATTATGGTTCCCAACTCACTGATTTTACTCTGGGACATGTGCTGTGACTCCCTAATGAGAATCAAAAAGGGCAATTGAGCAGATACATGGCTGAACCATCTGGCTGGACTCTTAGTTCTTCAAGCACTTGACGTTAAAATATCTTGCTTGCCCCTCACCTCAGGAGTTGTGGGCATTGTCACTGAATTTCTCCCTTTGCCCTTTTAGCAATTTCTCCCAGGCTAAAGAACTGCTGCCTTTAATCTATTCCCAATATGTAACGTGTTTCTGTTGTCTGACTAGTTTAATGGCTCAGGCACTTTTGGAAGTCAGCCATAGTAAAACAGACCCATCTCACACATTTTGTTTCTGGAGATGCACTTGTTTCTGGAGGACTCGCACTAACTTTTCCTGGGTAGTCAGCTGCCCTCATTCCCATTCCCCAAATTCTCTTTCACTGGTTGAATTTACCGTGAGCAGAACGTTTGGGACATGATACCTAACAGATCCTCCGGAGGACTGGATAAAATGGAATTCTTAGGATCACTTAACAGCTACTGCCAGATGGTGAGGCTTTTTGTAAAACTTTGGGGTGTGTCTGGGACCCAATTCTCTGTTGTTATATGTACCAGAGTAAAATGGGTGTAAAACACCACCATGTTGGAATGATAGCAGCCTACATCCACTCTGCACTTGTGTAAATAACTACACAAGGTGGAGGGCAACAGAGACTGAAGCCCCTAATTTTTTTCCAAGTTTTTTCTATTGTTTCTACATTAGAAATCGAAGGCCTTGTTTATCCTTGCAGGAGTATAGTGGATATAAGACTGCATAAGACCTGAAATCTGAGGGAGGGAGAGGGAAAGTGGATTTGTAGACAATGTTTTGCTAAATAAATAAATAAATAAATAGGTGTTTTGCTGTGATTTTGCTGTTTTGTTATTTAAGCTCCTGCCACTTAGCATATTCTCTTTTATAAAGATTTTAAACACCTCCATCCCCTTCACCTGATGCTCAGAAAACTTCCACTCCAGTTCACGACTCTTCCAAGGAGCCTTCCAGCTAAAATGTTTGCCTGAAGTTTATTTTCCTATGTCTGCATCCTTTAGGGCTTACACAAGGAAAGTTGTGCCAACCAAGAAAAAATTGTTTTCTCCTATGCTCTGCTCATTTGATACAGCAAAACATGTCATCATTCACAGTTGAGGGCATGCGTGGGATCAAACCCTTAATGAACATAACAGCGTTGCTAACCCACAATATTATGAATCTCATGATATTTGGGTATTGTCTTGTAGGCCTGGTAATTCTATGAGAATCTCTGCTTTCTTTTAAGCAAAGTAAATCTCTAGCTCTCATGGTTGAAATGAAAAGCTTGAAAACATGACCTCAGTGCTCCCTAAAGGCTCAAAAAAATCAGAAGGCCAATACCTCCTCTTGTCAACACATACACTTTAAAAAAAAAACCACTCATGTTTTTATAGCCAGCTTCCTTATTTATTTTGGGCCAGACCCATGATTTTTTCAGTGCCTTGAATTGGCAATTCTGCATAAACACAGGGATCTACTTGTATAATTAAACCTATCCTTTGGAATTAAATTGTTCCCCATTCAGATCCTAAAACTATGTCAAGTGAAAACTCCAGTTAGCCCTTCCTGAAGTAAGGTATCAAAATGATTAACAGAAATTAGTACGTGAAACTGTTGTATGTGAACAATTCCTAACCTCAATGGACCATAGAAATTTAAAAAAAGCTTTGCAAGAAAACTAGTTATTGGAGATACTTAAATACTAAAGTATCCAAATATGGTGAATTGGGGAGGAAAAACTAAAATAGTACAAATGGAATATTTCATGAAACTAAACCTTAATTTTGAAATATTTAGTAAAAGTAGAGTCACACTGTTTTCATTACGTAAGTTCATTTTCTTTTCTCTAAGGGATACAGCAAGAAGTTTGAAATTAGAAGAGTCAAAGTAAGTCATGGTTTGTGCATAATATAAATACCAGCTCCCCTCCCCCTTTGCCAGAGATCAAAGACCATATAAATTAGACATAATATGGTATCTTGGAGGGTAAAAACAAAATAAAATACATACATATATCACCTTAATGTAGCAACTAGCAGATGCATAATTTTGTAGATGCAACAGAAGGAATACCTTTTTAAAGAAAGCAGTTCTTGGGCAAGTGTTTTTATTTTGAGTAATCTAAAACGATTAAAGTTCTTGTTGTGAAGTCTTACTATCACTAGTGGTAGCTGAAATAAACATGCATATAAATTGTCAGTGAGCAGCTAATGAAATCCCTGAAGTGTACATTCTGTAACAAAAGTGTAAATTAGCTGAAAATAGCCACAGTAAATAGTTTACAACAGGGTCAATCAAATGATATCTTTGTGGCTCCAAGATCTCAGAACATCTTTATCATGAATGTGGAACAGCTGGAATATATATGTGTATGTATCTCTCTCTCTCTCAAAGGTAACAATTGTGCTTCCATTGCAGACTCAGCTGCTGTGAAAATAAACCCAAGGGAAAAAGCCAAAGGATAAAGATTTTTTTTCCTAATATAGGTCCAAACATGTAGAATAGTTTGAGGAAGGCCTGCAGTTATTTGTATCTCACATGGCTTTATTGCTTCAATCTTTTTAGAATGTAGGTGCGAATATGAAACTGTGCCATTAACTTTTTTTTAAGAAGTGAATCTGTACCCAGTATTTACCAATAGCAATGACTTTGCAGACTTCTTCAGCACTACCTTTGGCAATTGTAACAAAAATATTCCTTTGGCAGATAGTTACAAATTATTCAAGCTCCTAATGTTACTAGGTAAAGCAGTAGTACCAAGTAGTGAGTTTTCAGACTGACATGTGATATAATGTTCATCTTCTGATGGGAAGGTTATTTTGAAACAAACCAATTACAGACTCAGCAAAAAATATTGTTAATTCTTTATTAGTGTAATATTTTTTCAGCTTTTCTGTTGGACAGGGCATAATGCAAACTCCAAATAAAAATTTAGAGTCCTTTGCCGTTCAGTAAAAATGACCATAACATTCTGATTCATGTTCGTTCTTTGTTAGTCAAAAGGAGGGGACGGGAATATCATTAGAACAATTAGGCACACAGCTGACACTTACTGTACAATGATATGCACAAGTCATTTATAACAGCTATATTCATAAGATGTGCTCTTTAGATTTTCCCTTGTTTTATAGGAGCCATGCTCAGTTGAGCAAAGATCACTGATAACAAGAGAGATTACAAGGAGTGTCAAACAAGACTTTTAAAACAAGTCCTTAAATAAACTGATGCACCACAACAGAATGTAAGTTGCTGGGTTAAGGAGACAACTTAACCTAGACCTCAGAACATTAAAAATGCATTTATTTTACAATTATTCAAATACACATGCGTTAAATGAAAATATTGCACAAAATTAAAATTTAGATTGTGGAATTTTTTATTTTTTTACCTTCTTAAAAAATTTGGTTCACATTCTGGTAGCATTAAAGTTAACTGTTTTGTTCTAGCAAACACCAGCAACACAAGCTTAGAATGAACCAAATGAAATGTTCAACTGTTCATTTTCTCTTAAAATGAATTAAGGCTAAAATAAGTGCATTTGTTGGTCCATGGCACAATTATTTTCAGCGGCTAGTAACAGCACGCAAATGTTAGGATATAGACCTTCCCAGTTAAGTGCTGTATTTTAACATTCAGTTTTGGGGCATTTACAGGGTAATATATAACACAGATTGGCAGGGTTGATTATTTTAAATGGTCAACATGTAAACCATTTAAACAGCACACAAACATTGATAAAAATTATTTATCTTTGATGGTTCCTGCCTACAGTTAAGAAACCACATTCTGAAATAAATAGTAGAAGACAAAGCCATATATATATATATATATATATATATATATATGCAGTAAATGCATTAAGTGTAATGACTTTATTAAGCCTGGTACACAATGTACAATTTGTGTTCCTGAAGAAGTAATTGTAAAATCTCCTACAATATGAGCATGACCACTGTTCTTCCAGAAGTCTAGCCTGGGTGCCGGTCGAGAAGAGGCATCACAAGTTTCACAGACTACCGTATTATCATTCTGATTTCAAAGTATATATGTAATTATTAACTGATTTACAAATTTAACTCAAAAATAGAATTTGGTATGGTTATATAATTATTTTTAGGTCTCTTTTCTAGTATGTATTTAGATACATCACTTTCCAATAGTTGATGTATTGTGTGGACTACCAAACACAAAGCCTGCATGATATCTTGTCCTTTAGATTTTAAGTGATACATACTGACATGGAAATAAGATTTAGACTGACATGTAAGCAATAGGAATTTCAACGATGGCCATATCTATTACCTTATATAAGAATGTGAGGAAAAATGGTTAATTCCAACAGCAGTGAATTATTATGTTTCTTTAGAACCTCGTAAACTATACATAGATGGGGCAATGGGGAAGAAATCTTCCACATGTGCTGTCTTTGCCTTCCTGGAAATCATAAGGGAAGGGACTTAATTTACAGTATGTAGATCTGCAAAAAAGAAAAACAAGTGCACTTGAGCACATGTATACCATATGACAATGACAGTGATACTCACTACAAGAGAAATACGATGAAAAAAATCTGATTGGAATCAAAGAGAAAAAAGAAAATCAGTATGGAAACTTGATCTGTTTTGATTCCACACCCAACCCATGAGGGCTTGTTTGGTTCCTCCCCTCAGAACGCTCCCATAAAAGTCCCCTTCCCCATCCCTCAGACAATGGAACCATATTTTGTTCTCATCTCACCTGAGGACCTTGGTTCAGTGATCCATTAAATATCCTACTTCGTATTTAGTATTAGTATTTAGAAAATATTTGTAAACATTTTTAAAAATGGAAAATAGACAATGGAGTGTGTATTGTTCCCATCCTTTGCCCTAGATGGTGGAGCTCAAGATAGAAGGGGAGTCCAAAAAGTAGGATGCAAACTCTGTCATATACTAAGGTCAAACAAGTGTAATTAATCTTTATTCTTGATCAGACAATTTTTATGGAAGTAAATGGATAGACTTGGGGCCTTTGTGTAGAATAGGTTTATTTATTAAAATTTTACATTATGCAAAAAATAAAAAAGATTGTTATTTAAAAAAATATTGTAGTTGTATTTCCTTTTTATATTTTCATATATACATTGTGATGCATTCAGGAATTTCCAAATGTTTGCACATGACTGTTTAATGAAGTCTAGAGGAATCTTGTGTAAGTCAGGCACCAAGAAATTCTAGCAACTTTTCATGTGAGGGGTACATAGCTATCCTGGGGCTATTTTAAATGAAGTACAACACAGTGGGCTTTTAAAAACAATTCTTAGTTTTACTGGGAAAAGTTGTGTGTAACTTGCTCTCCACTGCAAATTTCTACTCTTTTAGTTTGGTGTCTATCTTGCTTGGAGCATGTATCCCATCCCCTGTCACTGCCAATCTACTTGAGATATGCTTTAATGATAATACCAGTTGCACAATTTCAATAAAATTTGTATGCCCCTTTTCCATTTAAATTGCATGCAAACTGTATGCCATGTGCCATAAGAACAGAAGAGGGCCCTTAAAGCTACAAATTCATCAGAATAAAGGGTCTATTTTCTACTACACCTCTGCCTTGCACCACTGAAAAACAAAACAAACCAAGATATAATGTTAGTTTATTTTTTCAAAATAAACGAAGATGAAGTTAATGGAGGTGTAAAAGCCACGTTATCTCAACCTCTACTTAGTGAGTGTACTCTTGGGGACATACTGTAACATTTTTTTCCAGAAACCAGCTGTTCCAAAGACTTCTATTCCAAAGCTCAACCTTTACACAAATGTTGATCAAGACCCACAATCATAATGCAAAACAAACCCCACCTGATTCTCACACATTGCACAATCTCCCAGTGGTAAACTAGTCAAATCCCTCATGGTTACTGTAGTTGTGCTTTCCTTAGCCCTCAGCAAATACAGTCTGACACTTTTCATTGCTTGCAAACACCAATTCAGTCAGGAATGGAAGAAACTGACACTCCTTACATAACTGGCCAATATTCTTCTCAATGTTGCATGAAGATGCACCAAATCATTTGAGACACAAATCCCATTGTGGTAGTGGTTGCAATATAAGTGAGGATGAGAAGATCCACAGGTCTTATGGATGTATTAATAATCTAATATGTGACACTAAAAGACTGGTGCAGAAACAACAGCAAGTGAGTTTTAAGCCCCAGAGAATATGCCCATGACACTAGTCCTGGACAAACAAACACGAGCTCAATAGTTTGGAGTGTCACCTTTTCTGTAAGGAAGGCGCTTGAGTAGATTGTAGTCTCTGCTTGTATCTCTGCATCTGCTCTGACCGTGAATGCAGTTTGCTGAAGAGCTCATGGAATTTATATTGTGGAAATAAGGTTTCCAGGAAGCCCTCCAGAAAGACATATACCATCCTCTTATTTAGCTGAGTATGCTGAAACATTTCAAAGACGCGAAGAATGCCTTTCCGTGTTGTCTCAGCACCTATGATGTGCTTCAGTTCATCTACACAAATGACAAGAGTTACAGAAGTAGTTTTATACATATTTTAAGTATATATAGGTTAACTAATAGGAAAGGTAGAACTCCTTGTAAATCAACCATTGCAATATTCAGACAGAACCTTATGGGAAAGGGTTTAAAAGGAATGCAGCTTGGAGGCGAGAAAAAAAGTCGTTCCATTACAGTAGTACAGATCTCTGAATATGATGGCGCACTTTTACTTACTAGTCACACACACATGCAAAACAATGCTGCTATACATTTTACTGTCCCTTGGTATCTACACGCAGTATGCATGTCCAAGACCTAAAAATTAAATCTTTAGTTTAAGTTAATACTGAACTGGTTCTAAGAGAAACCTCAAGCTGTCAGACTGAACCAAAAATATTCAATCTTCTGATAATCCGTTAAAAATATGGGTTCAAATAGATATTTAATTACTCCATGGATATTAATTTCAGTACTTTAGCTTCTTTCACTTTTAAATAAAGATTGGGACCCCCATACTTCAACTTCAGTAACAATATAAAATCCAGTAATGTACAATATTAGTAAAAATACTAAAAATATTCAAAGCTCACTCACCTGGCATTATCTCCAGGAGTTTAGTTTTCCCTGCCACTCTCGTTCGCATTCTAATATCTTTGTCTCTGCGTGGAACAGTTTCAGCTAAAATGCCATTGGGCCAAAAGGCATCTCTGTAACAAATACAAAAACAAGTTCTTTAAAAAAAACACCTATTTTTTAAACCCTGTGAGCTACCTCATAGCATAATGTGAACAAACTGAAAGCATTCAGAGATTACATTAACCTGCAAAAATCTTTAATACTCAAAATGCTTTTGTTAATCATTTGAGGTGTAGTTCAGAACCGGTAGAACAAAAAATAAGAATTTCTTGCTTGTCAATTCTCTTTAAAAGGAACATAACTCAGCAATGTTACTAACAGTTGTATACTACTCTCTATGTACTCCAGTATGGGACTCTGTTGCTTGAGCCTCTTGGAAAAATTTATACACCCACCCCTTCTCTGCCAGAAACATCCAAATACAGCTGAATTTATTAGCTATATGTAACTTGTCTACAAATCACTTTATATCAATGAGTCTCTCTCTCTTTTAGGAACAACTTAGGCTCAAATTTTTTGGTAGTAAGACACAAGACGATGACTTGCTTTGGAATGTTTAATCTGTGTGACAACAGCGCTGCTTGCATTTTTTACTTTTAAAAAGGGTCCAAACCTTGGGCTTCTTTTTATTTCTATTTACAATTAGAGGACATATAGACTCTCAGTATTCTTAATTGGACAATTCAAGGAGAGAAATGAGGAAAATGTAGACAATCCTGCTATCCTATCAATGAAAACTGCCTTAAAATTTTGTCTATTAAGAAAAAAAATTACTTTTAAGCTTGTAAAAAAAGTTAACTTCTTAGTTTCAAAAGTACATTATCTAAGGAAACTTATGGACTGAAAGTTCCAGTCTCTGTAACTGTCTGCCTGCCTAGCCAATCTGACTTTATCTAGTCTATTTGCAACTGCTCTGTTGGATAAAATGACAAATACTGAAGTTACCTCACACTTGGGTCCATGCTATTTATTAATGACCAGAGTCAGAACAATGTAAAATCCACTTTTTGAGCTCTTACATTGCTGGCAAAGCAGTTTCAATTTGGTACATAACTGCATTCACGCACATAAAACATGGATCACAGTCTGGGGATCTATTCTACCTTTGGAGAAGCTATAAAATTCACTCAGTAATTCCAGTGAGAGATGAAACTTCTGCAACATCTTCAAATACAGTCTTGACCATATCTATACAGACTGGAAGAGTGTCCAGAAGACTAATGTCACAGAGCCTTTGTTATGGGGTCTGTTAGTACTGTCCTTTACATCTTTAGGTATTTCTCTCTTCAGATGAAAATACCGGTCAGATATTCATCTTCTTTGCTAAACAGGCAATCTTTGTGAACCACATTTCTGGAGAGCTCATCCTACATATCTTATGACTATTTTAGCATGTTCTTGAGGCTTCTACAAAGACAGCATTCTAAAAGTGATGTAGTACAAATAGATTCCTTTAGCTCATAATTTTTTTTTTAAAACCGATGATTACTCAATGGGCTGAAAGCTCCAAAGGAAAGTTCAAATGTTATGAATGTATAGACAAATATTAGTAATAACCTGTGGCAAGGTTTTAACTACAGTAATTGTTGCTGCTCCTGATATAACATATTATACACTTGCATGAACACAAACAAGCCACTTCACCCATCAATGGAGTGAAATTTAACTACTGTTTAAAAGTACACAACAATTTTGCAACAGTTTAGAACAGGTAGTGAATAACTTAAAAAAGGAGAATCGGGGGAACTACAGGCCAGTCAGCCTCACCTCAGTCCCTGGAAAAATCATGGAGCAGGTCCTCAATGAATCAATTTTGAAGCACTTAGAGGACAGGAAAGTGATCAGGAACAGTCAGCATGGATTCACCAAGGGCAATGGATTCACCAAGGGCCTGACTAACCTAACTGCCTTCTATGACGAGATAACTGGCTCTGTGGATGAGGGGAAAGCAGTGGGTGTGTTATTCCTTGACTTTAGCAAAGCTTTTGATATGGAAACACACTGTATTCTTGGCAGCAAGTTAAAGAAGAATGGGCTGGATGAATGGACTATAAGGTGGATAGAAAGCTGGCTAGATTGTCAGGCTCAATGGGTAGTGATCAATGGCTTCATTTCTAGTTGGCAGTCGGTATCAAGCGGAGTGCCCTGAGGGTCAGTCCTGGGACCGGTTTTGTTCAATATCTTCATTAATGATCTGGAGGACGGCATGGATTGCACCCTCAGCAAGTTTGCAGAGGACACTAAACTGGGAGAAGTGGCAGATACGCTGGAGGGCAGGGATAGGATACAGAGGAACCTGACTGGACCAAAAGAAATCTGATGAGGTTCAACAAGGATAAGTGCAGAGTCCTGCACTTAGAATGGAAGAATCCCATGCCCTACTACAGTCTAGGGACAAGTGGCTAGGCAGAAGTTCTACAGAAAAGGGACCTATGGGTTACAGTGGACGAGATATGAGTCAACAGCGTGCTCTTATTGCCAAGAAGGCTAATGGCATGTTGGGCTGTATAAGTAGGAGCACTGCCAGCAGATCGAAGGACGTGATCATTCCCCTCTATTCGGCATTGGTGAGGCCTCATCTGGAGTACTGTGTCCAGTTTTGGGCCCCACACTACAAGAAGGATGTGGAAAAATTGGAAAGAGTCCAGTGGAGGTCAACAAAAATGATTAAGGGGCTGGAGCACATGACTTATGAGGAGAGGCTGAAGGAACTGGGATTATTTAGTCTGCAGAAGAGAAGAATGAGGTGGGATTTGATAGCTGCTTTCAACTACCGGAAAGGGGGTTCCAAAGAGGATGGATCTAGACTGTTCTCAGTGGTAGCAGATGACAGAACAAGGAGTAATGGTCTCAAATTGCAGTGGGGGAGGTTTAGGTTGGATATTAGGAAAACCTTTTTCGCTAGAAGAGTGGTGAAGCACTGGAATGGATTATCTAGGGAGTTAGTGGAATCTCCTTCCTCAGAGGTTTTTAAGGTCAGGCTTGACTGGGATGATTTAGTTGGGGATTGGTCCTGCTTTGGGCAGGGGTTGTACTATATGACCTCCTGAGGTCCCTTCCAACCCTGATATTCTATGATTTTATGATACCCCTTTCCAAAAAAGAAAAATATTCTCTGTTCAAGTAATGAATAATTTATATATCATAAAATCTTTACAAATCAGGATATAAACTACCTATCTGAATCTTGTACAGAGGCAGAATTTCTGGTGTGAAGTGGACTTACTGTCTCTGACAGCTTAAACTGATTCCATTGCTGAGGTAGGAGGACAATCATTAAATATTAGTTGGCCTATACCGGTATAAGTTTAATATACTTTTAAAATAAAAAAAGGTATCTATAAAACACACCTGAAGCGTTTCACTGCATCTGCTACTTGGTCAGGAGAAGTCATCGAGTCAACGTGATCAACTATTTTTCTAAAATCAAAGCGAGACGAATTAGTGATTGCTCTCATTTTACTTTTCAAAGGGCATCAGGAAGAAGAGTTCTTTAAGTAAAGAGTGCTTTAAAGTAGTTAAAACTTCAAACAATATTCAAGAAAAAACAAAAAAGTGCATCATCTCTCCTTTTCACCATTCCACAGATTACATCAAGTTATCACACCAGAAAGCCTCTTGTTCATTCTCAGTCACTTAAGGTTTAAATTCACTCATTTTCCTTCCTCATTTTGAGTACTTCTAAAGTTAAATAGGTTTACCCCAACAGAAATAGGAAAGAAAAAGGATGAAGAAGGGTGGAGAAGAGAAGAAGCATACAACCCAGACTGCCATTAGGTAATTTACTCTCTTTCCCATCCTACAAACAGAACATTAGATCATTACATCACATTGATGCAGAAAGCAGAGCAATTAATGAATTTTCAATTTTCAGCCACTTGATATTATACCTTTGTTTGCTAGACTGAAGAGATCATTATCAAATTTCTGTTTCCCATATAGGTATGTATAGACTGCAATCAAGTCATCCCTTAGCCTTCTCCTTGATAAGATTAAATAGATTGAGCTCCTTGAGTCTATTCTTGAATTGTGGACACCACAATGGGACACACTACTCCAGCAGTGCCAAATACAGAGGGTAAAACCTCTCTACTACTACTATCCAAAATTCCCCTGTTTAGGTAGCCAAGGATAACATTAGTCCATTTGGCCACAGCATCTGACTCATGTTCAGCAGATTATCCACCATAACCCCAAAATCTTTTTCAGAGTCACTCCTTCCCAGGATAGAGTTCCCATTATGCAAGCATGGCCTACATTCTTTGTTCCTAGAATTGTTTGCTTGTGCCCAGTTTATGAAACATCCAGATTGCTCTGTATCAGTGAGCCATCCTCTTATTACCAATTCCCCCAATTTTTGTGTCATCTGCAAACTACCAGTGATGATTTTCCATTTTCTTCCAGATCATTGACAAAAATTTTAAATAGCATAGGGCCAAGAACCACATCCTTTTAATGATCATTCACAATTACACTTTGAGACCTTTCAATTAGCCAGCTTTAAACTAACTTAATTTGTGTTTTATTAATTTTGTATTGTTCTACTTTAATCAAAACGTCGTTAAGTACCAAGTCAAATGCTTTACAGAAGTCTATTACATCAGCCAAACTAGTACTCTCACCAAAAAGTTATATCAAGTTAGTTTGACAAGTTCTATTTTCCATAAACCCATGTTGATTTACATTAATTATATTACCCTCCTTTAATTCTTTGTTTATCAAATCCCATATCAGGTGCTTCATTATCTTGTCTGGGATAGATGTCAAACTGACAGGCCTATAAATACCTAGATCATCCCATTTACTGTTTTTTAAATGATGCCACAACATTAGCTTTCTTCCTGTCTTCTGGATCTTCCTCACTGTTCCAAGACTTACTGAAAATCAGCATTAACCGTCCAGAAAGCTCTTCAGCCAGCTCTTTAAAAACTCTTGGATGCAAGTTACCTGCACCTCCTTATTTATTAAAAAGTGTCTAATTTAGTAGCTGCTGTTTAACATCCTCCTAAGACAGCAGTGGAATGGGAAGTGTGTTGTTATACAGTATGACTTCATCTGGCTTGTTTCCAGAACAAAAATATGTATTGAACGATTCTGACTCTTCTGCATTAGTAATAATTCTCCCATTTCCGTCTAATAAATGACCTATACCATTGTTAGTATTTTTTTTCCTAATATACTTAAACTCCTTATCATCCTTAACTCTGGTAGCCATAGATATCTCCTTGTGGTCTTTTACTTACTTTACCAGTTTTCTACAATTCCTAGTTTCTGATTTATTTTCATTACTATCAACTTCCCCTTTCTTCCATTTGTTATATATTCTTTTTAATGTTTAAAGCTGCCTTCCCTTCTGAACTTGGTTGGTTTTAACTAATACAGCCTTCTTTTTTTGATTGTAGGACTTGGCTTTTAAAGTGTTCTTAAATAATTCCCAATCATTAATCACATTTTTCAGGTTAAATTGTTCCTCGCAAATTGATTTGGCTCAACTGTTTTCAGCTTTGCGAAATTGGCCCCTTTAAGCAGTGGTTCTCAGCCAGGGATCTGGAGCCCCATGGAGGGCCGTGAGCAGGTTTCAGGAGGGCTACCAAGCAGGGCCAGTATTACACTCACTAGGGCCCAGGGCAGAAAGCCAAAGCCCTGGCATATGGGGCTGAAGCTGAAGCCTGATCAATATAGCTTTGCAGGGGCCCCTGTGGCATAGGGCCCAGGCAACTGCCCAGCTTGCTACCTCCTAATGCCGGCCCCAGTTTTTATATGCAGAAAAATGGTTGTTGTGACACAGGTAGGCCGTGGAGCTTTTATAGCATGTTGGGGGAAGCTTCCCCTCCCCCCCACCCCTTACATAGTATAGGCAGGACACAGAAACAAGTAATAGCAGTTTTAATAGACTGTCACTCCTCCTTCCCTTTTGCCCACTCAATCCTTTTTAACTAGATTATATTGATTGTTTTTAACATTCCAGTCACATGAATCATCTTACCAGGTTTCAATAATACCAGCTACACTGAATTTATGCTCACAAATGAGCAACTCCTAGCGCTGGTGCACAAGCAATTAAAAATTTTCTTTTCTTCATGTTCTTTGATTCCTTAGTTAATTTTGTTCTCAGCACCTCGATTTTGTAATGAGTGCTCATATCTCCTCCTTTCTTCTTCACCACACTTCTGAGTTCACTAGAGTCATCTTAGCTGCAAGATATCCTGCAATGCAGTGTCATTAATGCTGATATGAACCATCAGTAATGGATCCTTGCTGGTGAACTTCAAAAGCCTATCCCATCTTAGAGCGACATCTCCTATCTTGGCTCCAGGAATGCAGCACACCATCCTGTAGTCCACCTCTACCTTGCAGAATGTGCTTCCAATTCTTCAGAGTACTGAATCCCCAACAAGGATAATTTGTTTTGCCTTAGATGGTTGGAGATCTCGGTGGGCAAGCTTGATTTTCTTTCAGATTTTCATCCGTGTCCCCCCTCATCTCTTCCCGTTTCCTTGGATTGGCTGGATTTTGAGAGATATATTGTACAGTTTCTACACTATGGAATTGGAGAGAGGGGAAAATCATAGAGGAGGTTTGACAGTTTATAATCACCAGAGGGAAGAGGTCAAGGTGGCATGTTATACAGCTGGAGACAGATGAGATGGTAGGCTGTGGCCACCAGAAAGAAGAGAATCAGGAGGAATTCCACACAGCTAGAAGGTTCCAATT
This sequence comes from Caretta caretta, assembly GCF_965140235.1. Classification (NCBI taxonomy): domain Eukaryota; kingdom Metazoa; phylum Chordata; order Testudines; family Cheloniidae; genus Caretta; species Caretta caretta. Next base: position 213,530,543 of record NC_134207.1, on the reverse strand, counting down.
GATTCTAGCTGTGTGAAATTCCTCCTGATCCTCTTCTCACTGCTTGCCATCCTCATCTATCTGCAGTTGCATAGAATGCCACCTTGACCTCTTACTTCTGGTGGTTATGAACTGCCCAACCTTGTACCTGGGAGCTAACTCATCAGCTTTTCTGATTCTCAGTAGCATTTCTATTTCACCTTCCAATCCAAGAATGTTTTCTTCCATTATAGCCACCAACTTCATACAGAGGAAGTACCTCCTGGCTTCAGGCAGGCAAGAAAATATGGCATGTCTGTTGCAGGTCACCACCACGGTTCCATTGCTGGCCATTGTGGAATCATACATAGACCTGGAACTGAAAGGAAAACCTCACATGCTCCCTCTCCAAACTCCCTCTGAAACTCTCCTGTTATCCGCCTTTGTTTGCGGCTCAAGTTTGCCTAGCAAATGACCTTTTATATTAAGTCTCCCTATTTACCTCAGCTTCACCCCTTACCACCAGGGTATGATTAACCACTCAGACTTCAAACAGCAGGGCTGATCAAAGGTCCAAGGGTCAAAGCACACAGCCCTTACCAAGGCACCAACACACACCTGTCTCAGTTGCTTACTCAGGGGCCCATGCCCAGCTACACAGCCCATTTGCAGAGAACAAACACATCACTCATCAAGTTCTGCTACCTCCAAGCGCACAAAAAATGTTTGGAGATAGCTATAGTCTTCCTGCTTCTAGGATGAAGAGGGTAAGTGAAATTATTCCTTATACAAGATTAATAATTTACAATTTGCTTTGTCTTCTGCTTCTTGGTGGGTGGAGTCATGGATTATGTAACAGTGTCCTATTAGCGGGATGGGGAAATAGGAGATTAGAATAGTGCTATTCCCCCCCCATCTTTGAAACTATTTGCGAGACAGAATACGGATTAAACAGAACTGAGTTTGTCTCTAAAGTGATTAAGCTTTTTAAAAGAAGTATAACAGTTCATGTACATTTTAATATAATTATAAAACAAAAGTCTTGGTGGTCTTAAATAAACCGCTTAAAATGCTGAAGTAGAAAAACTAATACAGTAAGTTCCCATATCATTACTTATTAGAGCTGAGCGGGGAACAGTTTTGCCATCCCACAAAAACTGGACATATCAAAACATTGTCCCATCCCAAATCAGATGAAAAGTCAAAATCTCATACTTTCATGAATGGAAAATCAAACACATTTTCAGTCTGAGCCAAAACATTTTGTTTCTGTAATTTCTAAATACAGTACTTCAACCATTTAATTTTTCCCCATATTATTTTTTTTAATGAACAGCCATTTCAAATGGGAAAACTGGAATTTTTCATTTTGAAAGCATCAAAATGAAATGTTGTCATTATGATTTATTTTTCCAAACTATTTTTGAGTCACAAAGTTCATCAAAAACCACCCCCTTCCCATGAAAAGTTTGAGCTTTGACAAATCGGCATTTTCCAACAAAAAACATCTTGTTGACACCACTTCTAACACATACTGTATAACTATGTACAATACATCCAGTCTGATAGATTGTAGGGCTTCAGTTTTATGAGCATTTGATTGACTCAATTGTTAAACAGTGCAAGAAGTAATAAATCTTATAAACAGTTGCACACTATAAAAAGTAAAGTTTACAAAAAGCTTACACAATGTCAACATTAGTTGATAATATAATGAATTCATACTTCTATAAACATATGCAAGAGCTTACTATTTTCTTGGAAATTACAAATTTTTAGAGAAGTTTAAATAAGACGCATTCCATGTCTTATGCAACAGACACTAAAAATGACGTTTTAAAAAATCTGCTTCCATCTCATTCCATCTTTAATGATCTGTGTATAATCTCAGAAAGAAAAAATTGCACTTAAGCAGTGAGCTTACATTTGCAGATGCACAATCAGTAGAACATTACAACTAACTAATAAAAGGATAACTTTCTAGACATGATTCACAAACTCTCATACAGCAATTGAGCATGAATAAAAAAGCTGGTACCTATTGATCGTGTCTCCATATGTTGCTCTAATAAGCTGTTGAAGTAGATTTTTTATATTTCTTCTTAACCACTGATTTCTCTCCTTTAAATCAAAGACTTCATCCATAAGGAGCAGCATTACTCTAAGAGGAATATTGTCGTCCACCTAGATATGGACAGTAAAAGGCAAAGTATAAACTGAAAACCTCAATTCCCGCTCAGGCAATTAAGGTAGCATCTACCACAATTGTTAAAGTTAAGAGTCTTAGTTCTTCCACACTACATCATACGCACTGTCTTTCTGAAAGAAGTCAATAATTAAAAGAGTTTCCTATGGTCTGAAATCTCTCTTCCCCAGGATGGAATCATTCATGGTTTTTATTTTGAAATTAAACTAGATTTTTAAGTATGGTCTTTTAAAAATATGTCCTAAAAGAAGAATCTGCTGCATTACTGAGGCCAGAATGGTAGAGTTCAGAACCAGTTACAGAAGGTGGCAGCAGTATTACTTAGAGGAGTTTCTTATTCTTCTCTTCTTCAGATAGCAACAGTGCTTCCAAGAGCAGAGCTGATGGGAAACTCAAGGAGTGGCTTTCGTCTGGATACCCTTTCTTTTGAATGTAGCAGTAGCAACAGTGGCTCTGAAAGGAAGGTGCCCAATTGCAGACCACTCTTCCATTGCTACAGAACCCAAACTTTTATTTTTTGAGTTCAATCTGATCTTGATGCAGAAATAAGCTGTCAGTGTCAGATGATTCCACAGGACCTGTGTTTTTAACTTAGTGGTGGGGAGAGAGAAAGGTCTGTTATTTTCAAATGCTTCACTGTGGTTCTGTAGTAAAAATTGTGTTTATTGTTAAAAGTTGCATAGGCTGCTATTTTACAGTGACGCTATATTTACAGAGATATTGCAAAAAGATTTATAGCTCCAAAATACTAGATATTTAACTTAAGAGGCTATTGTGAAATTGCAGTAACTGTCAATCTTTATATTGATGTTTAAAATATGTTGTTTTCAATTTTTATCTTAGCATTTTATATTGATATCCATCACTATAGTATCTGATGTCAAAAACAATCTGTAAAATCTGATAATAAATGTCTCTTTATAGGTGAGCAGTAGGATCTATTATCCATGTGCTGTATGTTATATATACCAAAATATAAGTGTACAGATTTACTGACCCTATTAGGTAAATAACTTCATTTTTATCAAATACATTTACATGTAAGACAATAACTTATCTAGAGCAGCCATTTCAACATGTGAAGTCAACTCATACTAGATTGTGAGTCAGCCAAAAGTGGTTATTAAAAAACAAAGGAAATCCATGCACAAATATTAACTGAGTTTCTTGGTTTTTATGCCAATTAGTATTGTTTTAACAAACCTGTACCGGCATGGAACATAAGAAAACTTACTGAAAACTTTTCCTCTGTAAATCTCTGACATAAAGGGTGAATTCACTTTGCTTCAGGCAAAAATTTCAAACTAAGCATACTATTCAGTCACATTTAAATATTTTACAGTACAGCTTTCCTCTTAAATGGAATTACTTCCTTAACTGATATTACAACATTACTATATTCTACTCCTGCAAAAGTCAATTGCAGAGTCAATACAACTATGGAAAATTAGTTCACAAAGTTCTAACTGCAGAGACAAACTGTTTTCACCTGTGCAACTCCATTATATTCAATGGGATAGTAAAGGTGTTTCAGAAGGCACAATTTGCCAACAATGGAGTTGCACAACTATAGTTGAGAGCAGAATTTCCACATGCAATTGGAACTAAAGCGAAGATTTGAAAAATAGTGCCTTATGCTTGAACGGAGCCTAAAGGACTTGGTGCCCAATTCCCACTGAATTTCAGTGGGAGTTGGGCACCTAACTCCCTAAGGAACCCTTGAAAATCCCAGCCTAAATCTATACACTTAAGTAAGTGGCTAGATTTTCAAAAGTGCTCAGGATGCAGCACCAATTACTGAAGTTGGGTGCTCAAAGTCTGGCCACATATTCAGGAACCTAAATATAGATTTTGAAACGTAATTTTAAGTGTCTCTTTGAAAATGTTAGCCTTAGTTCACAATTCTGTTAGTGAAATATAGGCCAACTAAATCTTCCTTATACTATTGATTATTCGCAATGCTAACAGAAGAGAAATGCAGTATTATTATATTATCTAAAGGTTTAACTATGAATTTCCTGGCATTGTGTGAAGTTCAGGAAAAGTTCTAAATGTAAAATATCCTAAAATATGGTGCAAAATTCAAACTTCCAAACACTAGTCTTTCAAAATGAAATTTTAAGACTAAGTAGATGCTATATTTTTTCAGAAAAGTTGAACTGCAGAAAAAGGGAGATACAGTAATTCAAACTTCTGCTCATTTAGTGCTAAAATGGTGTACACATACTTTCTATGTTAATTTGTTTTGGCTGAGCTCAGTGTTTCAGAATACAAGAATTTCAAAAGTAAACAGATAAACGATTGTATTAGATGAAATCACTGCAAAACAAAAGAACTGAAGCCTATGTTACTTGAGCAAAACGTCATTTACTGGAGTCCTGGTAGCAGTTATGCACATGAAGACAAACTGGAATGCTTTGATGTGACAAATAAAAATGTGAAGTGTGGAACAGGTGCAGATTTATAACCATGACAAATCCGCATATAATCACTAGTAATCTTAAGGGCCTTCAGTCCTAGTTACGGATAAAAGATTTTATTCAACTATGTTTCACACATATGATCAGTGTATCAATCAGAACACTGGGAAAATACCATAGCTTATGAGAACATCAAGAGCTTAACATTTTAAACTTCACTATCACGTTTCTAATATTTTTTCCTTTATATATTTCAGGGTCCACAGATTGAACATTTATTGTTTAGGAATTTTTTTTTAAAGTTTTCTTTAAAACAATTCTCTCTGATCACCAATACTGACGATGTTTGCTAGTTTTAAAGATCGCAGGATCAGATTTAGCTGAATACTATTCATATTGCAACCTTATTCTATCTTTGAGGATAGTTACAGAAGTAATAATAGGTAGGTAACATTTACCACATTACCATGCAAACAATTTTGTATTAAAAGGGCTTCTAAACATTTTAGAATGAAATATGTCAATTTTATTTAAAGTAAAAAATTTAAAATGTTCTGAAAGTACTGTTTCCAGTTTTCCCTCTGGTGTAATTTCTGATGCCAATAAAGTATAGCATAGAGCAAGTAAATAATACAATATGAAACAACACACACATTGGTACTTTAAAATTAAGTTGCTAAACAAATCTAAAATAAAAGTCAGACTCACATTGTCATCAAGCTGTGCTGCAACACGGCAGTGTTCAGGATCTGAATCAGTTTTCTGCATTAAAGGAGGCACCTATATTCAAAATAAAAAAAGACGTGATTATGGGGGGAAAATTAAAGGTCTCAAGGAAACCATCAAAGAGAATCTCTAATTATGACAGAACCAATTTCAAAATTTCAGATACAATCTTCATAACTGACTTACTATCACGCATTTTGATTCCAAGTTAGTGACATATCAAGATATATCAATGGTTGCATATGGAATTATTTTCCAGCACAGCTTGAAACATTTCCCAATATAGTTATCAAAACTGTACGAATATCCTCAAGAAAAAACCCACATGCACATTTATATTAAAAATTATCACAGAAACTCTCAAACCAGAAGAAACTGATGGTTAGTTCTATATCCCCTTTCAGATAGCGGCTAATTCTTCAGAGAAAGGTGTAAAACCAATCAATCCATACTGTAGAGCCAACAGTGGACATTTCATAGAATCTCAGAGTTGGAAGGGACCTTAGGAGGTCATCTTAGTCCAACCTGCTGCTCAAAGCAGGACCAATCCCCATTTTTGGCCCCAGATCCCTAAATGGGCACCTCAAGGATTGAACTCACAACCCTAGGTTTAGCAGGCCAATGCTCAAACCCCTGAGCTATCCCTCCCCCATTTCTTCCTGATCTCAGGACTGAAGCATGAGGATTCATAATCCTAGATCTCTCTTTGTGAGTATAACTGTGTTATCCTTATTTATGTAACTGGGAAGCTTTCCAAAAAGAGAGGCTCAGGGTGAGGTCCAATCTATGTTTTTTACAAGTAACAGTTTTGTATTTCATATGACCCCAGACTCAGTCTTGTCATTCCTGTTTTGAGGAAGAAGGGCCCTCACCTCGGCTCTTGCTATAGCTATAGATATATTAGAGGTGAGCTTTACAGACATAAAGCCACAAAGTACCTGCTTTGAGGAGCTTACAATCTTAATTATTTGCAAAAAAAAAAAAAAAAAAAAAAAGTAGGAGACTAGAAAGGATAAGGATGCAAGAGGGAAAACAAAATATTTTCATAGGATTTATGGTTGGCATTCATCTTGTTCCACTTTATATTTATACTTTTAAAATGTGCTATATTTTAGGGGTATTAGATCAGGTGTGAACAGGAGCAGATAAAGAGCAATTTGCTGGAAAGCAAGATTGTTTGGAAAACTGGGGAAAGAACTGTTCCAACAAAAGCCCTGTAGAAAGTTATAAACTTTCCATATATTTTTAAACAGCTGTATTAAACTGAATATAGAATTGTATCTCTGACAGGGTGACCAGATGGCAAAAATAAAATATCAGGACACATTATTCACAGCCCCCACTGGAGCGCACAGCCCAAGGAAGCTGCAGGTCGGGGTGCACAGCCCCAACATCAGCCCCAGGCCGCGGCACCTGCCACAAGCCATGGGTCGGGGTAGCAGTCCCTGCCATAAGCTAGGGGTCATGTCACACAGCCTCAACAGCAGCCCCTGGGCCCGGACCCTGCCATGGATCGGGGAAGCGCAGCCCTGCAGCAAGCCACGGGTCAGTGGGAGATGCAGGGCCCTAGCTCTGGCCCTGCTGCGAGGGGGAAGTCTCAGAACTGGGGGAGCGCTGGGGGGGGGGTGGTGGTTCAGGGTGCTGACTCCATGAGGGAGTTTGGGTGCAGGAGTGTATGTGGGCTGATGCTTATCTCAGGCAGCTCCCTGGAACTGGCCACATCTCCCGCTGGGTCCTAGGCGGAGGCATGGCCAGGTGGCTCTGTGCACTCCCTCACCCACAGGTGCCGCCCCCGCAACTCCCAATGGCCAGGAACAGGGGGCAGCACGCAGAGCCCCCTGGCCATCCCTGAGCCTAGGACCCAGAGGGAGATGTTACCACTTCCAGGGAGCTGCACGGAGCCAGGTAGGGAGCCTGCCAGTCCCGCGCCAACTGGACGCCATCGCCGGGCTACCTTACAATATCGGGACAAATGGCGTCCAAGTCATCCGTCGGGACGTGGACACAGAGTAAAATATCGGGATAGTCCCAATTTTATCAGGACGTCTGGTCACCCCAATCTCTGATAAAGTCTCTATATTATTTTTAAGCCACTATACAGTATCTTTTCATTGTTAAATTCTACAGGTTTGTAGAGTAATTCCTATAGAACCCCATTAAAACATCTAGGAGAGCCTGTTGATTTTTATCTCTTTTGAATACTTTTCCATGAGGTTGAAATTACATGGGATTTAGGGTGGAAAACACGATCACTCATCTGTTCCTGCTGGGGCAGCTTGAGCACGCCACTGCTGTGCACTACTGCGTGTAGATATGAAGGGTGGAGCTGGCCCCAACTTCCCTCAATTCCTTCTTGTCAGAAAAGCTCCCAAGCAAAGGGATAGGAAGGCAGGTCATATAATGGCCACATGCAACACATCTCGAAGCACAACCGGTAAGTAACAGTTTTTTCTTGAGTGATTGCATATGTGCATTCCACTCTTACTGACTCAGAAGCCATGAAAGGGATGGGATTGGAGCCTATCTGAACAAAGACTGAAGGACAACTCACCAAAATCTAGCATTATTTCTAGGTTGTTGAGTGATAGCATAATGGGAAGCAAATGTGCACCAAAGACCAAATATCTAGGATAGGAACTTTGCCCAGGAAGGTCACAGAAGTTGCTTATGATCTTGTCAAATGTGTTGTCACACTGATTGGCGGGATAACATTATCCAAACTGAAGCACAAGCAAATACATGAGAGTATCCAAGATTCTCTCTCTGAGAAGGAACTGGGAGCTGTGTCACACTGTCTTTGACTGCCAAGAAGAGCTGAGAAGGCTGATGGAACTGCTTGGACCTGACAAGCCAGATATCCAGAGTATGCAGCAGCCTTTCCTGATCTTTATTCAAGATAGTTTGGGAATGAATGAAGATAGGTAAATCACCTTGTTGATATGGAAGTTAGATACCATTTCCAAGACAAATTTTGCATGAGGATACAGGTAAACTTTGTCTTTAAAGAAAACAGTATAATGCAGAGCAGACATCAGGGTCTGCAGCTCACTTACCTTTCTAGCAGAAGCAATGGCCACCAGAAATGCCACTTTCATTGAAAGATGCAGTAAACCGATAGATAAAGGCTCAAAAGGAGGACCCATAAGCTTTGACTATACCAAGGTTAGGTCTCATAGAAGAACAGATCTTGTTCCTGAGGGTACAATCTTTCCAGGCCTTTCAAAAATCTTATTGATATTTTAATTAGAAAAGACAGACTGTTATCCACCTGAGGATGGAAGGCCGAGATAGTTTCATCAAGATCCACTTAGCAGCTTATGGCCAACTCCTGCAGTTTCAGGTACAAAAGACAGTCCAAGTATGCTGGATTGAAGAATGTAATCAGCAAAACTCCAGACTAATGAGACCAGATAGAGAAATGCTTTCACTTAGAGAAGGAAGTAAACCTAGTAGATAGTTTTCGGTATTCAACAGCACATCTAGAAGCTCTTTTGAACACGACTCCTTCCCAGCTCTAACCATAGAGCATCCATGCCATTAAATGGAGTGCCTTCAGGTTTGGGTGGAGCAGGCAACCAGGCAAAGCATACATCAGATAAGAGGGAAGGACCCCTCATGGATCAGTAACTCATTAAAAAATAGGAAATAAAGGGTAGAAATAAACGGTCAGTTGTTACAATGGACAGATAAATACCAGGATCTGTACTGGGACCTGTGCTGTTCAACGTATTCATAAATGATCTGGAAAAGGGGATAAATAGTGAAGTGGCAAAGTTTGCAGATGATACTAAATTACACAAGATAAGTACAAAGCTGACTGTGAAGATCTCACAGAAGTGGGTGACTGGGCAACAAAATGACAGATGAAATTCAATGTTGATAAGTGCAAAATAATGCACATTGGAAAACAATCTCAACTATACATACCAAATGATAGGATCTAAATTAGCTGCTACCACTCAAGAAAGATCTTGAAGTCATTGTGGATAGTTCTCTAAAAACATCCGCTCAATGTGCACAGGCAGTCAAAAAAAGCTAACAGAATGTTAGAAACCGCTAGGAAAGGGACAGATAAAAAGCGAAAATATCATAATGCCATTACATAAATCCATTGTACACCCACACCTTGAATACTGTGTGAAGTTCTGGTTGCCACATCTCATAAAAGATGCATTAAAATTGAAAAAGGTACAGAGAAGGGAAACAAAAATTATTAGGGGCACATAACAGTTTCCATATGAGGAGAGATTAAAAAGACTGGACAACAAGAAAGCATCCATTAGGGAACCCAGACTGTGACTTTTCGGGGACCAAAACTGTGGACATTTCCTATTGCACCTCATTGCAAACAGAGTTGCTTGGGAATCCCCCAGAGCTGGAAAATGGACCTGGCTACATCTGGATGAAGAGACCACTCCTAGTGACTCAAAAATGACCTGCTTAGGTGATCTGACAGCTCTATCTGCATCCCGGGAAGGTAAGAGGCTTTGAGATCAATTGTGTTGGTAATACAGGAATCCCATAGATAACTGTGTCATAGCAGAACTGGGACGAGTGGGCCCCTCCTCATCTGTTGAGACAGAACATTGACTGTGTGTGGTTTGTAAGAGCGAGCAGGTTTTTTTCCCTTGATATGAGTTAGAAAAACCTGGCACGGCAGATGGCTAGCTCTCAACTCTGACATCTACATGAAGAATCATGTCCTTTGTGGACCATAACCCCTATGACTGAAGGGAATCCAGATGAGCCCCCCAGTTCAGGAAAGACATATCCATTACTAACATTAGCGATGGTTGAGGACAAATGGAACTCCTATGCAAATTTGACAGGGTTTGTCCACCAGTCCAGGCAATAAAATGTGAGAGGGCACTCTGAGCAGTGTTCAAATGGTGAAGGCTCAGCAAAAATACTGAGGCCAGCCAATCTTGTAGAATCCTGAAACACAATCTGACATACCAGACCACATACTTGCAAGAGACCATATGTTCCACAAACCTCATACAATTCTGTGCAGTTGTAAGGATAAACCTTAAAATCTAAAATGATGGATCAAATTGTCGGATGCCTTGACTCTGGAAAGAAACTCTGGCTTGGATACAATCCAGTACTGCTCCTATAAATTCTATCCTCTGAATTGGTGAGAAGATAGACTTTTCTGAGTTAATCAACAGACCCAGTGACTTGAAAGTTGACTGAATGAGAGATACACTAAAGAGTATCTGAACTGTGGAATGGTGCCTCACAAACTAGTCTTCCAGGTAGGGACAGACATGTACTCCTAATCTTGTCAGAAAGGCAGCTACCATTGCCATACATTTTGTAATAACCCGGGAAGCTGCCCATGGGCCAAAGGACAACACTGCAAACTGGTAACGAGATTAATTTATTAAGAACCTGAGATACTTCCTGTGGCCTTGACAAATCATCACATGGAAATAGGGGTCCTTTAAGTCAAGGGCAACATACAAATCTCCAGGATCCAGGGAGAGAATAATGGAAGCCAGCATGACCATGCAAAACTTTATCTATTTTAGATATCTGCTTGCTTTGATGCAGGAGGAAGAAAGGAGGAAGTTTGCCAGAGTGTCTTGATGGGTTCGTTTATTTGTGGTGCCACCCAAGATGGAACAGCAGAGGCCAGAATAGCAGGTTTTGAGAAGATTCCCTAACCTCTTCTACCTGAATGTCCAAGGCCGATGTCTCCTGTAATCATCAGAAGGGGCAAAGACACCCCCAAGGAAACTGCTTCATTTGGACCAGATGAAGCTAGCACAGGTTGAGGTAGATGAGCCTCCTCTGTTAGTTGTCCCACCGAATGCTCCTGAACATCATCTTCCTGCTTGGGATCAGGAGGAGCTCAACAATCTGACTCTCAACTTCTAGCCCAGGGAAACTGAATGCCACTGATGAGGTGAGGATCTGGAAATGGGAAAACCTTCATGGATTGCAGAAGGGCCACTGAATAGACGCTGAAGCCAATGTCATGCAGCCCACGCATGCAGGCCAACACTAGACACAGGGTCTCACAATTATCCCAGGAGATAAGATCTAGGAAGGGAGTGACAAGAGACACTGCAGCTGGGAAACATAGGAGGCAACCCCAAGTTAAAAGAAGAATTGCCTTCTCCTGACTATGGAGGAGCCATTCCAGTCAGTGCCAGGGACTGAGAGTCCTGGGAAGAGCAAAGAGAAGCCATCAATGCTGGCTTCTTCCTCAACAGTACTGGAGGGCAGAGCTCCAGGACCCAGGAGGTTGACTCAGTACTGGGCCCTCCACTGGTTCCAAGTGGTTTACCAGTACTGGAGGAATGATCTCCTGCACCGCTGGGGACACTGGCACCAATAAGCTTAGCAAGTCCCTGGCATGGACAGTACCAGGAATGTCTCTGACTGGTGTGCAAGAGATTTAGATGGTGCCACAACCATGAAGGTACCTCTTCGGGCCTCAGACTTGACAGTGCCTGCCTCTGTGCAGGAGTCAACGGGTCGACTTAGCTGATGAATAAGTGGAGGAGTGCTTCGATTATGACTGCATTCTACTCACTTTGTCCCCTTTCCTGGCAGACTCTGGGGCTGAAGAGCTGCCTCTCCCAGCAGCGTCTTTGAAAGACTTCTGTTTCTTCCTGGACACAGTGATTCAGTCTGTATCAAAGGCACACATCTCTCAGATGCTGATGTACTTGGTACCCTCTCTGACCAAGAAGGTTCTGAAGGTGGTTTCAGAATGGCTTCCATCAAAAGAAACTTCAGCCTGGCTTCTCCATCTTCCTTGGTCTGAGGCTTGAAGTCCTTTCATTGATCCCTAATATGTGACTCATCCAAGCATTTCAAGCAACTAGAGTGTGGGTCACTCACAGGCATGGACTTCGAGCATGCCAGGCAAGATACTTCCAAAGGCATTCTTTGGTACTGCTAATGGAACTCCAAATGTGGGAAAAACTAAGACTAAAACTAACTCAAACACTAACTGACCCTAATAACTACACAAATATATAACTACATATATGAAAAAAAACATGCTGAGAGCACTTGCTAAAGCAAGACCAACAGATTCCAACATTAGTCACGGGTGATAAGAATGAAAGTGGGGGTGTGAATCATCTGTGCCCTTTATATCTACACACAGCAGTGTGAGGCAGCACAAGGAGCTCAAGCTGCACTGACAGGTACTAGTGAGGGAAAGTTTTCCATCAACTGTGATTTGGGATGCACACACACCAAGAGTGGAATGCTCACGTGCAATCAGTCAAAGAAGGAAGCAGAGTTCCCACTCCCTACTTACAACCTTAGATACCTGGTACACTAGGGGTGGGTAAGATCAGGAAAGAAGTTCAAATTATCCAAAGATATAAGTTAGTCAAGGAGAAGAAAGAGAGCCCTGACAGGACCAATGCCAGCAAGCAGGCAATTAAATCACTGTTGAGTTTTCCCACTTCTAGTGCAGGACCAGATGAGTAGAATACTTCCCTCTATTCCTACCCTTTCAGTTGTCAAGGCAGCCCCTCTAAGGAAGAAAAATAAATTGCATGCCCGATGGGAGATTTGGTCAAGAGTGGGTGGTGTACAGAAGACCACCACAGCTTCTTCTTCCCTCCCAGTAACACCATAGACTTGGTGGGGAAGAGAGCGGAGCCAGCAGCTTAGGTGACACCGGCAGGAAGCCATCATAAAACCTGGCAGCAGAAGCAGGAAACCCAGCACTAGACTTAGCTCCTTATCAATGCTCCCTTGTCTGCTTTCAATGTCTGTGGAGCTTAGGATTTCTTCACCTCTTTCCTGATGCTCAGTTGCCAGATGCAGGGGAGAAAAATGCACAGGATTGCCTATTGCCCTGTAGATTTTCTGTATGAAGTACTAGCACCTTCCTGCCTCCTCTCTTCAAACAGCAAGTGTTGCTTCCTTGCTGAGGGACTTCATTAGCAATTTCAGCAGGGAGGGGAGTGGGGAAGGGTCTTCCTAGAAATATCAACTTCCTAGAAACATCAAGGAAGCAAGAAAGAGTAAATCAGGGCCATCTAAAAATTGGTTTGGGTCATAAAAGCACTGTTATTTACCAAAAAGAAAAGGAGTACTTGTGACACCTTAGAGACTAATAAATTGGTTAGTCTCTAAGGTGCCACAAGTACTCCTTTTCTTTTTGCGAATACAGACTAACACGGCTGTTCCTCTGAAACCTGTTATTTACCGTAAACCTTATTTCGAAGAGAGTGTCAGTAAAAAACGGGATGCCAGTTGTGCTTTGGGTCTACTCCTTTTTCAGATTTTGCGGAGTTGTTGGCCTAAATAAATCTGTAATATGTAATTTTTTGCACAATATTTCCATCAATTTGAAATATGATGCCTTTTAATTTTACCTAATGCCTTCTTTTTTTTTTTGTAGTTTAAAAGTAACTAGGTGTCTGTTTTATCTTCTCTATATCATTAATTACCTTGTATATTGCTTTCTTTTGGAACTCCAATTACTCTTCAACTTTCCAAAGTAAACAGAACCCTTGCATAATAGTCGTTTCGCTATTCTTAGCCTTTTATATTCAATAGGGTGTTTAACATTTGTTTTTAGATAAGGGGACCCAAACCTGAATGTCATCTCCTGTTAGACTCTACTATATATTACCTCACCAATACATTCTTACCTTGAAAAATGATTGCTTTATGTCTTGTCCCAATCTTTCTGACATTTTGCCCATGTTGTCTGACATTTTGGTCATCCCCTCTGCCAGGCTGTCAGGCAGGGACTTGACTGCATTTGAAACATTTCTCATGGAGTTACGCAGTGGATTTACAAATGTGTCCATCTGAAGGGGAAAACATTTACCACGATTGCATATCCTACGGAGGACACTAGTACAACCATCAAGTAAGAAAAAAGTCACACTGTTCTAGAGAATAAACCGATATATAGTACAACTCTTACTTTGAATATAAAAATTCAATTGATACACGCACTAGATTAAGTATTTTTACTTCAGTATTTTCACTCAGATATATTGGAAACACTATCTAATGTGGACAAAAATTAATTGGCTATCAACGCTTAAAATTTTGGAACAATGTGTTAAACACAGAATAAGGAATTTCACCAGCTGAAATCAGACATCAGACATGTTTTACTAAAAGGTCTTCAAGGTTCTGCCCCAAGACTTATTAGTTAAAATGAATTCTGCATTTATTTTTTACAATCATGTATATTTGAAATGTTTGGGAAATCTATACGCAGTTGTTTGATATCTTTGTATCATATTATCTTAATATATGGACAAGTTTCCCCATGTGCATATCAAAACTATACTTTAAGCAACATTTCTATGTATTGCGATAAAGTGCTGAAGTTTGTTTCCCACTGAGTTCAGAGAAACATTTTAGCTTCAGTCTAATCTATATTAGTTTCCATTTCCTCACATTCCCATTCTAACTGCCTACACCTATCAAATCCTCATTTATTGCTCCTTCTTCAGTCTCAGCTTCATGCCTTCATTCATAGCACTCCCTTATGCTTTGAAGCGTTTTCAATTTTTTGCCCACTAATTGTCCTTTCTCTCCTCCGAACTCACTTCTTCCAGAAGCGCTACCTCCCTAGTTCTCATCTCATCTCCAACCTGACTCACTGTCCCATATCTTGTCTAAATAGCATCATGGTGATTTGTTAAGTCTAACATGTTCAGCATTAGGCGCACACATTTAAATTATTTTTAGTAAAATATTTCATGGAGACTAATTATGAGTGTTCTGATATTTTCAATGCACACTATTTCTTAAGAACAGTGCAAGTAACAAAAGCACACTACCTAGTGTAATAGTCTACAAAAGGAAAAGATAAGGTTATGAAAGATCCAATACATTTGGAAAGCAGAACACTAAATCTTTATTCTTTTGTGGACATTACATAAAGCTAGATAAATTCAGAATGATGTTTTACAGTCAACTCTACGGACGTAAATTTTTAAAGAATGCAGTTTAAATAACTGAAAAGTAACTTTTTGAATAGTTTAAGATGTTGGACATGCAGGTCACTGGAAATCTGGCAATGATGAGGACCTAATTTGCAAAAGCAGCTGCCCATGCAAAATGGGCAATTGTAAACACAAGTATCTATTTGCAGAGACTCCAATTTCACAAACACAACTGAGTTTTTTCCCCCATTATTCTGATGCTGAATTCAGCTGTCTCATTTCTAAGTGACTCACTGAGGAGACTAGTCTCTAAACTTTTTGACTCAACAGGGAACAGTTGTCTGAGAATTTTTTTTTGTGCAGGCTTAACGGTGGACACATGACTTTGGTGCTTATCTCCATGTATTCTCTGCTGGCTGAATGTGAAACAGCATTAACAGCAGCCTTAGAAGGTAAACACATTACATATTTTGGGCTGGAGAGCGGAAGTCATGATAGCAGCAGCCATGTGTTCAGTTGGAGGTGGGTAGGAGATTGGGAAAGGAACGGGAGAACAGGAATCTTTGATGGGAAGTTAACTTGTCAACAATAGAATTAAAAAGCCTTCTGTAGCATATTCAACACCCACTCATTTCTTGGAAATCTGGTTTCCTTGACTTACAAATAAACACATTTTAAAAATGGCTAAGTTCTTAATTCTATACTGGTCTTATTTCCTGATATATTATTGTCGCTTTCTGACAACACACATTACAAATACAATGCAAATTCAAAAATTGCTTGCACATGAAATAAAACACTATGGTTTATAACTGTCTGCAGTCAGTTACTGATATGTTCAATTCATTTAATAAGTTATGGCACCAAACGCATCACTAAAATCTGCTAAATATTAAATGCCATTCTTACCTTTCGAGCAAAATCTCCTTTTCCTTTGCTGTAAGCTTTATTCTCCAGAAAGTCATACACACAATGGGCTAAAGCTGGGGAAGCTTTAATCATTTCAGGATTTAACAACAACTAAGAAAGAAAAGATTAATTGTAAACTTTCAGCTTCTTCCAAAATACAATACCATATTTAGAAAAAAGTCATATCACTTCCTTTCATATGATAAAGATTTTTAATACTGTATGCAGTGACTAAATTTACATATTTGTACAAAGAAGTGTCAGTTTTGAATGTATTTTCTTCATTCTCTCTCTAAACATTACTTCAAGATGAGTATTGTTACAGAGAGGGAAATAAGCATTGCATAATTAATTTTTTTTTTTAAGAAGGATCTATTAGTTCCACTCTATTTGTAAAATGCATCTTTTTTGGCTATCTTGAAACTAGAGTCTAAAATCAGTAGTTGCACTGTAATCAACACTTGGGAAAAATATTGAAATAAAATAAGGTACCATACATATTACAAATGCAGGTTGTTAGACAATCTAAATAGCTGTTAGATTTCATAGCATTTTGTTTACTCTCACTCCCTCTTAGAATTTTACTTAGGCCTGGTCTACATTAACACTATAAGTTGACCCAAGGCACACTAGTTAAGTTACGTAACTAATGTAACTTAAGTCGACGTACCTTAGATCAACTTACAGTGGTGTCCACATTACACTATGTCGATGGGAGACGCTCTCCTGATGACAAAGCTTCCACCTCTCATTGTGATGCATTATAGACATTGACGGGAGAGAGCTTTCCCATCGACTTAGCGTCTCTTCACCAGATCCGCTAAATCGACGTTGCTGCTTCAACAGCAGCAGCACCGATTTATCGTGCCAGTAAAGACGTGCCCGCTGAAACAAAAAAATTTCTCAGACAACCGTTCCCTGTTGAGTCAAAAAGTTTAGAGACCAGTCTCCTCAGTGAGTCACTTAGAAATGAGACAACTGAATTCAGCATCAGAATAATGGAAGAAAAGAGTGGTTAAACACTTTTTTAAAAAAATGACCAAAAGACAGGAATATTGTTTCAGTCAAGTGAGCACAATTACCAGGACTATATCTTCGCTGCAGCTGGAAGTATGATTTGCAGCCCTATGTAGACTTACCTATGCTATATTAAAGCTAGCTAGCTCACTAAAAATAGCAGCGAGGATAGGGTGGCGTGGACTTCCGTGCAGGCAGCACAAGCAAGTATATACCCAGAGGAGTCAGGCAGGCTTGTGCAGCTTGCATTACCATGTCCTCACTGCTATTTTTAGCAAAACAGGTAAAATAAAGGTAGCATGGGTATATCTACACAAGCTACAAATCACACCCCCAACTGCAGTGTAGATGTAGACTAAGTTTGAAAGTTGACCTGGGAGTGGGGAAAATGAAGAAGGATGCTGAGCTAACAGGAGGGGAAACTTTAACAGCTAGAATAAAGTTTTACTGTTCTATTTATGGTATAAGAGGAGGGATACTCTTCCTTAAGCAATAAACCACTTTCAGTCATTAGGATAAACTACTTCAGTTAATCCAACTCGAAACTGGGTTATTAACACCTTATAAAACTGAGCATCTGCATCCCCCACTTATACTTCAATTATTTAAGTTCTGGTCACTGAAACACAAATGATCAGAGTTAAATTTAGCATTTACCTTCAGCTGTGACATTTACAACATACTTGTGTTGTTCCAAATCATGGTATTTTATTAAGACAATCTCATGGTGACTGAATTAACATTTAGTGGAATTTACTGAATACCTGATGGAGAACTATTAGTTCAGGCAGACAGCCATAACTATGAAGGAAAATTTGAAACTAGACTAGTCAAGAACTTACCTGCAAATATGCATTTAAATCTTTTTTCCTCTTCTCTAAAAATTCTCTGTCCATGTTGTTAAATGTCTTTTTACCAGGAAGCTTCAATATACTTGCTAGGTTTTCAAACTAGGAAAACAAACAAACAAAAAAGGAGGTTAAAAATATTTTTTATTGTGATTTTAAAAAAAAAAAATAGATTGGAAGGCCAGAAGGATCCATTATATCATCTATTCTGAACTCCTGCATAACGTGTCAACTTGATGCAACCACTTATTTTTAAATTAGAACTGTACAAAATATTCACATAGAATATTGCACATTGGGAGCATCTGCAAACCCCTTCAAAACGTCCTCCTGCCTCCTCTCCAAGTCAGCCAGCTTGCTGCCATTCTCCACAAGTCCTCAGAGGCCTTGCTTACCACTGTAGTCTTCTGGGGAAGTGGCCTCCTTCCTACTACTGCTGCTTCCATTCTTTAATTGTCTGGACCTATGCCAAGATCTTTTGGGATGTCACATGGCTGACTGCATACTGTATCTTTGGGGGAGCAACACCAGTTAGAAAAGTGAAACACCCCCAGACCTGAAAGTGACCACTGTCACATTAAACGCAGAGCAAGATAGGCACATCACAGCACACTTGCAAAGGAATCCACAGTTTCTCTAGCATTCATATGCTAGGCAATCAAGTCTCAAATTCTTGGCATCTGAATTCTGGGAATCAGAGTTACCCTTAGTTATCGCACTAAACCTCAGAGGCCATTATATGCCCTTGGGCTTAGGGTAGCAGCACATATTGGAGAGGCTAAAGTGCTTTTCTGTCCCACTGCTTTATATGGAGGAGGGGTTTTTTAGACCCTCCAGAGAGACCTTGTATTTTAGGGAGATAGTGTCTTCCCATGGCAATACCCTAGAATATTTAAGGTTGTAAAAATAGAACCTGAAGACTCAGACAGTGCTCTTCATGCTCAGCAAGCCCAGATTTTCTACTAGAAACATCTAAGAGACTGGTAGGAACCTGTGTCTTCTGAAGGGGTAAGTGGAATTTAGTTAAGAACCACCTGTGGGAGTGAGGGAACGACTGTTCTCAGGATGTGTGAAGTCCAATCAAACAGGGGAGGGTTGGTTCATTTCCAGTTCCTGCAGTGTGAACTCCAGGGTTGAGTCTGTGAAGACCACCAAACCCTGCAAGGTTTCCACAGCTCTAAATTAATTACAATGTGTAGGAAGAGCTGTGTAGAACCATTTTCCCTTTTGGCTTTAAGTCTAGTTCACTCTAAAAATGCGCGTCACATAGGAAGACTACTAGAGAGACAGACACAAAATATCCTGTTAAAACTATACTAATCAGAAGCCCTAGAAGTGGAAGATAGACTATCAAGCATGGTTAGTTGGTTTCAATGGCATGTCTCAGAATTCATTAAAATACTAACTTCTAGAAACTGGAAGCAACCCTATAGTATTTTCAAGATGCAACACCAAGGTCAGAAAACAAAAAATGCTAACAGAAGGTCAACCTAAAAAAAAGCACTAAAAAGTAAATATCTATACTATCTTATAGTCCGACAAACTGTTTTAAAATAATATCAGAGCTTTAAGCACTTTTTTATAACAAAGACATCTTTATAAATTTGTATCTCATGTACAGCAACTTTCCAATTCACAACTTCTTTACATTTCAAACAGACACAAACTATCATCACAAAAAAAGTTAATTACACAGCTAAAGCAAAGTTCAAGGTCACGATCAAGTGCTGAGTTTCTGCAATCCTACAAAAGGTAGTGCTAATCTTTAGTTTCTACATCCCTATTGGTCGAAGATGATATTCTTATTAATGCACCCAGAGAAGCTGGTTTCAGTAGCAGAAGAACTTTGAGCTCCCACTTCCTGTCTTACACAGCCACCCACTACAAATCTTCTGCCCCTTGCTTCTAGGGTGGGTTGCTCAGTCTGAAACCAATGCCACAAGCCAGCTTTGTGAAAGTTGAAGAAAAATAAGAGTTACCAACCCTCCTTTATGAAGGCTCAAATACTTATGACTCATTTCTGGGCTCTTATTTATAATAAAATATTGGGCCTAATTCAAAGCTACCACAGGGAAGTGTAAAGTACCCCTTCCCTGAATCAGCTAAAACCATTGCACTACAGAGGAGACTAACTGTCTCAGGATAATTAAAGCTTTACTTCTTCCTCACTATTAAACCCCAGCTCTGGATGTTATTTATTTTTAGAGAGTCTCTATTAATAATGTGATGGTTCTTCCTGCTAGCTAAAAATTAAATATAAAAAGGCAAAAACCACAGGACTAGGTTTCCTGCATGTACAAGCTGTGCTTGTGAATCAGGGTGTAGGTGGGCTGTAAGTCACTAGCTATGGATCCTTGATCTAGCATTGGCAGCCCCTGCACAAGTGAGAACACCTGAGGGGCTGCTTTAGCTTATGCCACTGTTGCAAAGTCCTTTAAGAACCTTACACTAGTGTAAGAGGATAGATGTAATAGAACTCTCGTTCAAACACCACTGTCGCATACTCCCATATTGAAGAGCACAGGAGATACATCAACATCATGGGTACTAACAAGTTACTTACCACACAACGGCATCTAAAATATCTCTTTTTCTCCAAATGGCTAGAATAGCAAATCTCACTGTGTGGTAATACATGGTAGTGTTGCTTTTTAAATCTGTAGATTCAAGATTTTAGATCTTGCAAACACCAAAAGATAATGCATTATTTATAAAAGGTTAAAAAGTGGATTCAAAAGAAAGGCCACAGTATGCAAATATTTATAGTTTACACAATTGGAAGATATGCAGGCTAATGAAATACTCTGTGAAAGAGCAAGATTTGTTAGCTAACTTTAATACACAATAACGTTGAACTGAGGTTTACAGCCTGTTCTGTACACACTTCCATAATTACATTTTATAGGTATTTATCTGCAGCTTCAAGAAACTCAATAAAGAATTTGTAAGTGTCAATATTGTTGCTTTAAACTGTAGCACAAACTATGGTGATCGATCTAGAACCTAAGGCAAAACCCACTGAAGTGAATGGAAAGGCTACCACTGACTTCCACAGGGCTTTTAATCTGTGTGTCTATATGTACAAACTACACTTTTCTAGAATACATTTTATCAGCATGGGGCCAACAACAACTACACATCTTTACCCACTGATGTAAGAGACCTAACACAGCTGTTTCACCTTCATGGATTTCAGGGTGTGATATGTCTTTTTTTTTTTTTTAAATAGATATTAATCCTGCAGAGAGGAAGGAGTGCAGAATTGATATACTGAAATATATTATTCTATATCCCCTGCTAGTCAGAGTTGTCCAACTCTGATAATAGTTTTTATAATCTAAAAAAATATTTAATGTGCATATACAAATTATTAAATATAAATGGTATGTGTACAGTATATGTATGTGTATATTAGGGATGTAAATAGCATGTAAAAAAAGTAACTCTGTAACCTATTAAAATTATATCGATTAAACATTTAACCAGGGAACTACAGGTGAGGGAGGCTGCTGCAGCATCCCCATGTTTTACGTGGAGTCCCAGCAGCTGGGACCCCAAGCATGTGGGGCCGGCAGCCGAGTTTAATCGTTAACTGAAACCGATAAGCATCGAGCTTATCGGTTGATATATGCTTACTTTTCAAGAAGTTGGCCATTTCCATTTAAAAATGTTATTTTGACCCTATAAGAACATGGTCACAGATAACTCTCAGAGTATTCAAACCTATTTACACTTCTATTACCAAAAAATAGAGTAAACATATGTTACAGAGCAACAGTTTAGAGTAGTTAAAGGATTTATATAGTCAATAATCTCAACCGCTACTAAGATGTGGTTCAAAAGCATTTGACTCCTTTAAAAGTATTGTGTTGTTAACACTTATTCATGTGAACAGGTTCTACTTTGTACCAGCTGGTGAATTACAAGTCTGCATTTTTCTCTTTTATTTTATGGGGGTTAAGAGTATGAGAATACAGGCAAAGCAATAAAAGGCAGATTGTCTAATAGTATATAGAACTGCCAACAGCTGTCCCCTTCCTAGACCTCACAGATCCTTAGCATTTCACTTAAAAACCTAAATGGCCCATTTCCCAAGCTCAGTTTTTATTTCTTAAGCTCTGTGACAAATACAACAAATGAACTAAAGAACTGTTCCACACCGACTACACTTCTACTGTGAACATTACTTAACTTTCCATAGAAAAATTAAAACAGGTCAACCAAATCTTTCTGAAGATAAATTTTTTTTCATTATTCTTTTGGTGGTTAATTCTAAACATACCTATAAAAAGCTTCTCTTTACTTGACCAAATACAAAGGCTTCAATCACTAATATACAAAAACCTATTTTATTTTTAAAAATATGCAAGTATAAGGCTCAGTGCAAATCTTTCTTCATATTAATCATGAGAAAATGCAGTTATATATTACACAAGAGCACATCAATTCAAATAACTGAAATTCATTATCTAATACAATTTTCAACAGTTTTCAATAGTCCTACTTGATGAACACTTGTTTTGCCTGACAAGCTAGGGAAATGGTGTTCATGCTATAGAATAAGTTTTGCAATATGCTACCAACATATTGGGGGGGGCATGGATCAGCGTTCATGTTGCGCTCCCAATCAGTACCCAGCCCAGGCCGGGGAAGCTAATGGTCTAACCAGCGGACCAAATTCGATGATAAATCCTGGTCACATACATTAAAAAGGAGAACCAGCATATATTGAGGACTGTGATCAATTGCTTTCCCTGTCTACTGAAAGCAGGACAAGAATTAATGGGATTAATCTGCAGCAAGAGAGATTCTGGTTATATATTAGGAAAATCTTTCTACGGTAAGGGTAGTTAAGCTCTGGAAGAGGCTTCCAAGGGAGGCTGTGGAATCCCCATGACTGGAAGTTTTTAAGAACCGGTTGGGCAGACACCTATCAGAGACAGTATAGGTTTCTTGGTCCTGTCTTAGCTTAGGGGGCTAGACTAGGGGACTGCTTAAAGTCCTTTCCAGCCCTAAAATTCTACGATTTTATGATATGGTAAGAGGAGAGTTGAAAGCAAGGTGGACTGTGGATTTAATATGCAAATTCCTTCATTTGTGTTCTTTGTTCGTACAGCATCTGGTACATTGGGTCTAGGGCTCCTATGCCCTACAGTAATCCAAATAATATAATCATCCTAAACTGACCTGTGTAAATCCTAACACAGCATATACACTTTACCAAAACCAAAGCAGACATCTCTGCCCAAACTAGACTGATTTTACCCCCCAGGTATGAACAATATTGTCTTACACCACTCATGGTGATACACTTGATATTGCTTATTCTTATGACCTTTAAAGCACTATCATAACAGGCATAAAAGGGGGAAATTTTCAATCATATCAGTTCAGTTGGGTTAATGTAATATTATTGAAAAGTTTCATTAAGATGCAGGCTAGCCACATTAGCTGGCTGTGTTTTAGTCTACTGGGAGACTACAGGATAGAATTTGCCTTATTTGTAATTTCCACACCGTAGCATGTGGATATGAATCTCTTAAATGAAACCTTAATTCTGAATTTCCTGGGTTTGCAACACTTGGGTTTCAGTTAATTACAGTAACCCTGTAATGTTTTTTGCCCTTAAGTGACTAATACTCTTAACTTTAACTCCATTTTAACAATAGCTTTTTGTCTTGGTATTTCCTTTTTAAAAATCATTGTAAGTTTCATGTATGAACATTAAACAAAGAAACAGAACGCTACTCATTAATATTTCTAATGATTTGAACATAAGTACTAACCATTTAATTTTTTTATTTTATTTTAACTTATGGACAGATTGCTCTCTTCTGGTGCACAGGTCAAACAGCCAAAGTGCACTGGTGAACCTTGCCCTTAATGTGCAACTAATTGGTTTATAGAGCTGTGTCAAGGTTCCTCCCCCACTCTGAACTCTAGGGTACAGATGTGGGGACCTGCATGAAAAACCTCCTAAGCTTATCTTTACCAGCTTAGGTCAAAAACTTCCCCAAGGTACAAAATATTACACCCGTTATCCTTGGAATGGCCGCTACCACCACCAAACTAATACTGGTTACTGGGGAAGAGCTGTTTGGACGCGTCTTTCCCCCCAAAATACTTCCCAAAACCTTGCACCCCACTTCCTGGACAAGGTTTGGTAAAAAGCCTCACCAATTTGCCTAGGTGACTACAGACCCAGACCCTTGGATCTTAAGAACAATGAACAATCCTCCCAACACTTGCACCCCCCCTTTCCTGGGAAATGTTGGATAAAAAGCCTCACCAATTTGCATAGGTGACCACAGACCCAAACCCTTGGATCTGAGAACAATGAAAAAGCATTCAGTTTTTACAAGAAGACTTTTAATAAAAAATAGAAGTAAATAGAAATAAAGAAATCCCCCCTGTAAAATCAGGATGGTAGATATCTTACAGGGTAATTAGATTCAAAAACATAGCGAACCCCTCTAGGCAAAACCTTAAGTTACAAAAAAGATGCACAGACAGAAATAGTTATTCTATTCAGCACAATTCTTTTCTCAGCCATTTAAAGAAATCATAATCTAACACATACCTAGCTAGATTACTTACTAAAAGTTCTAAGACTCCATTCCTGTTCTGTCCCTGGCAAAGACCAGCATACAGACAGACACAGACCCTTTGTTTCTCTCCCTCCTCCCAGCTTTTGAAAGTATCTTGTCTCCTCATTGGTCATTTTGGTCAGGTGCCAGCGAGGTTACCTTTAGCTTCTTAACCCTTTACAGGTGAGAGGAGCTTTCCCCTGGCCAGGAGGGATTTCAAAGGGGTTTACCCTTCCCTTTATATTTATGACACGCCCCCCAAATCTCAGCTAGGGTGAAACACTGGCTGGGATTTCTTCCTGGAGCTCTAGGAAAAACAGAGTTAATAAGACACATGCATCTCTAAATATACTACCAAGTACATAAAGACTAACAATATTTTCCACATCTCAAGGACGATTTTAACCAGTTGATTCTGGGAAACTTTCACGGGAGAGTGCATCAGCCACTTTGTTAGAAGCTCCTGAGATGTGTTGGACGTCGAAATCAAAATCTTGGAGAGCTAAACTCCACTGAAGAAGTTTTTTGTTAGTTTCCTTGACGGTGTGAAGCCATTTCAGTGCAACATGGTCGGTTTGCAGGTGGAAACGCCGTCCCCAAACATATGGGCGTAGCTTTTCCAGAGCGTAGACAATGGCGTAACATTCTTTTTCAGTGACTGACCAGTTGCTTTCCCTCTCAGACAGTTTTTTGCTGAGAAACACTACAGGGTGGAATTCTTGATCAGGTCCTTTCTGCATTAAAACTGCTCCCACACCACGCTCAGATGCATCTATGGTTACTAGGAACGGTTTGTCAAAGTCTGGGGCCCTTAGTACAGGGTCAGACATGAGTGTCGCTTTAAGCTTGTTAAAGGCCTTCTGACACTTTCCGGTCCACTGAACAGCATTTGGCTGTTTCTTTTTGGTTAGGTCTGTCAGTGGGGCGGCGATTTGGCTGTAGTGCGGTACAAATCGTCTGTAATAACCGGCCAAGCCGAAGAAGGATTGAACCTGTTTCTTTGACTTTGGGACAGGCCACTTTTGGATAGCATCCACTTTGGCCTGTAGGGGGCTGATAGTTCCTTGACCCACCTGGTGTCCAAGGTAAGTCACTCTGTTTAGGCCTATTTGACACTTCTTAGCCTTAACAGTTAGTCCTGCCTCCCTTATGCGCTCAAGGACTTTTTGTAGATGTTCCAGGTGGTCTGCCCAGGAATCCGAAAATATGGCCACATCGTCAAGGTAGGCGACTGCATATTCTCCTAATCCCGCTAGGAGACCATCTACAAGTCTTTGGAAAGTGGCGGGTGCATTTCGCAGCCCGAAAGGGAGTACATTAAATTCATACAGCCCGAGATGTGTGATGAAGGCTGACCTTTCCTTGGCAGATTCATCTAGCGGTACCTGCCAGTACCCCTTGCTTAAGTCCAAGGTAGAGATGAACTGGGCCCGTCCCAGTTTCTCTAATAGTTCATCTGTGCGTGGCATTGAATAGTTGTCTGGGCGAGTTACAGCATTTAGCTTACGGTAGTCCACGCAAAAACGTATTTCCCCATCTGGTTTGGGAACTAGAACCACTGGAGATGCCCATGCACTTTCAGAGGGGCGGATTACACCCATCTGTAACATATCCTGGATCTCCCGTTCTATAGCAGTTTTAGCTTGAGGAGACACCCGGTAAGGCTGGACCCTAATTGGGTGAGCATTACCTGTGTCAATGGAGTGGTATGCCCGTTCAGTCAGTCCTGGGGTGGCTGAGAACATTGGCGCGTAGCTAGTGCACAGCTCCTGGATCTGCTGTCGCTGCATACGCCCAAGGGTCATGGAGAGGTTCACCTCTTCCACACCACCAGCACATTTCCCTTCGTAGTAAACACCTTCAGGCCACTCAGCGTCGTCTCCTCCCTGGGCTGTAAACTGACAAACCTTTAATTCTCTGGAATAAAAGGGCTTTAGAGAATTAATATGGTACACCTTAGGCTTTCGGTTGGAGGTGGGGAATGCTATGAGATAATTAACAGCTCCCAGGCGCTCCTGGACCATGAATGGCCCTTCCCATGATGCTTCCATTTTATGGGCCTGGAGCGCCTTTAAGACCAGGACCTGGTCTCCTACTTTGAAGGAACGCTCTCTGGCATGTTTATCATACCAGGCTTTTTGCTCTTTTTGAGCATCCTGTAAGTTTTCTCTAGCAAGGGCTAAAGAGGTTCGGAGGGTGTTTTGTAGGTTGGTTACGAAGTCCAGAATGTTAGTTCCTGGAGACGGTGTAAATCCCTCCCATTGCTGCTTCACCAACTGCAATGGCCCCTTAACCTCACGGCCATATACAAGTTCAAATGGGGAAAACCCTAAACTGGGATGTGGTACAGCTCTGTAGGCAAAGAGCAACTGCTGCAACACTAGGTCCCAATCATTGGAGTGCTCATTTACAAATTTACGTATCATGGCCCCCAAAGTTCCATTAAACTTCTCCACCATGCCATTTGTTTGATGATGGTAAGGAGTGGCAACCAAGTGATTTACCCCATGAGCTTCCCAAAGGTTTTTCATAGTTCCTGCCAGGAAATTAGTCCCTGCATCTGTGAGGATGTCGGAGGGCCAACCTACCCTGGCAAAAATGTCTGCTAGTGCCTGGCACACACTTTTAGCCCTGGTGTTGCTTAGAGCTACTGCTTCCGGCCATCGGGTGGCAAAATCCATGAAAGTCAGTATGTACTGCTTTCCTCTGGGTGTCTTTTTCGGAAAAGGACCCAGAATATCCACAGCTACTCGCTGAAATGGAACTTCAATGATGGGGAGTGGTTGTAGAGGGGCTTTGACCTGGTCTTGGGGTTTTCCCACTCTTTGGCACACCTCACAAGACTGGACATAGGTAGAAACATCCTTGCCCATTCCCTCCCAGTGGAATGACCCCCCCCAAACGGTCTTTGGTCCTGTTCACCCCAGCATGGCCACTAGGGTGATCGTGGGCTAAGCTCAAGAGCTTGGCCTGGTATTTAGTTGGAACTACCAACTGTCTCTGAGGATGCCAGTCTTCCTGGTGTCCACCAGAAAGAGTTTCCTTGT
Source organism: Caretta caretta (assembly GCF_965140235.1). Lineage (NCBI taxonomy): Eukaryota > Metazoa > Chordata > Testudines > Cheloniidae > Caretta > Caretta caretta. The sequence goes on along the minus strand of NC_134207.1, from coordinate 213,502,935 downwards.
ATAAAAGTCCTCTTTCTATAACAAACCTGGATCGATTAGAAGAGCTGAGAGGCGGTGGGTTGCTCCGTGCCGCCGTCCAAGCTCTCTGGAGGCTTTCATCTGCTTCCTGTTCGGTCTGGAACTGTTCCCTTGATGCTGGAGACATCAGTTCCTCATGGGATTGTGGACCTAGGCTTGGTCCCTCTGGAAGCGATATAGGGGATGGAGCTGTTTCTGTTGACTGTGAACCGCTCTCCGCTGGTGCACTATGTTGGGATTCAGGCTCCGGCTGAGCCTCTTGTGTAGGGTTATCGGCTGCTGCCAGTTCAGGTTCGGTGGAGCCCTCTGGTGTTGAGGTTGCAAGTACTGGATTCAGTGCTGGCACGGGGTCTGGTGTTGGTTGTTTGGCTGGTTCCAGTTCTGGGACTGGTTCCGTCTGGGTCTCTGGGACTGGATCCACTACTGCTGTTGCAGACATTGGCCTGGGGTCCGGGTCCATCACCTCTGACCGGGTCCTGATAGAAGTTTCCGGAACAGAGCTAGGCCTCACGGCTTGTTTAGCCTGGCTGCGGGTGAACATTCCCACCCTCTTGGCCTGCTTCACATGATTGGCCAAGTCTTCCCCCAACAGCATGGGGATGGGATAATCATCATAGACTGCAAAAGTCCACATTCCTGACCAGCCCTTGTACTGGACATGCAACTTGGCTGTAGGCAAATTGAAAGAGTTGGACTTGAAGGGTTGAATCGTCACTTGGATCTCTGGGTTGATTAAATTGGGGTCCACTAAGGAAGCATGGATAGCTGACACTTGTGCTCCGGTGTCCCTCCACGCGGTGACCTTCTTCCTGCCCACACTCACAGTTTCCCTCCGCTCCAAGGGTATCTGGGAGGTATCTGGGCCTGTGGACCTCTGGTGTGATTCCGGTGCAATGAACTGTAATCTGTTGGGGTTCTTGGGGCAGTTGGCCTTTACATGCCCCAGCTCGTTACACTTAAAACATCGTCCAGCTGACGGGTCACTGGGGCGAGGAGGGTTGCTGGAGAACGGGGTGGTGGGACGATAAGGGGTCTGGAGGGTTCTTTGGGAGGTAGGTGGGGCTTTGGGCGGCCCCCGGTAATAGGGTGTGGTCTGGGGTGGTCCCTTCTGGTCTCCGCTCCAACTGCGACCAGTTTTCTTCTTCTCTGCCACCTCCACCCATCTGGCTCCAATCTCTCCTGCCTCAATTACAGTTTTGGGTTTCCCATCTAGGATGTATCTTTCTATTTCCTCAGGAACACCCTCTAAGAATTGTTCCATTTGCATTAGGAAGGGCAAATTTACTGGAGATTCAACACTTGCTCCTGATATCCAGGCATCCCAATGTTTCACAATGTGGTAGGCATGTCGGGTAAATGACATGTCTGCTTTCCACCTTAGGGCTCTGAACCTCCGACGAGACTGCTCGGGTGTTATCCCCATTCTGACTCTCGCCTTGGATTTAAACAGTTCATACTTGTTCATGTGTTCTTTAGGCATTTCAGCTGCCACCTCAGCTAAGGGTCCACTGAGCTGCGGCCTCAGCTCTACCATGTATTGGTCAGTAGAGATGTTGTACCCAAGGCAGGCCCTTTCGAAGTTTTCTAGGAAGGCCTCAGTATCATCGCCTGCCTTGTAGGTGGGGAACTTTCTGGGATGGGAAGTGGTACTTGGAGAAGGATTACTAGGGTTTGTTGGGATATTCTGCTGAGCCTTTATCTTCTCCATCTCCTCCACATACTTCCTCTCTTTTTCCTTCTCCTCCAGTTCTTTGTCCCTCGCTTCCATAGCTCTCCTGTGAGCAGCCGCTTGGTGTTGTTCTGCCTCCCTTTCTTGTTCCTTCTTCAGCCGCATGAGTTCTATCTGTCTTTCATGTTCCCTTTGTCTTTCCTCAGCCTGAAATTTGGCTAATTCGAGCTGTAGTCGAGCTGAGGATTTGGTCATTCTAACCTCTCTGTTTTTAACTAACTTTACACCCGAGGTTTAGAAATAAACAAACAAAACTTGGCTGTAAAATTTTGCTGTGCTGGAATAGAATACCTATTCTCTGATAGTGATTGTCAGCCTACAGAAAGAGACAATTCCCTTGTCTCTGCTCTGGGCCCAAATTAAAGCAAAAAACCTCCAACTACTTGGAAACCTGCTTACCCAGCCCAAAGAAAAAGCAAATGGGTAGAACACACACCCCCTATTTACTTTTAGGAAGAAAAGAAAAAAAAACCTCTGGGTTGGAAGACTGTGAATTTCCCTGCAGGAGTTAAGTACCCTGCCTCCAGGCAAAGAAAACCTGCAATTCACAAGATAATCCCCTTTTGTCTCTGCTTGGCCACAAAGCAGAGAGAAACCAAGCTGCTTTCAGTTTCAAAGCTGCTTTCTGGACTTCCTAAAAATTCCTTTTTAAAATCTGTATTTCTAGTTCAAAAAATCTCAACTGGATCTCAAAATGATTTCAGGTTAATCCCACCACTGTGCCACCATGTCAAGGTTCCTCCCCCACTCTGAACTCTAGGGTACAGATGTGGGGACCTGCATGAAAAACCTCCTAAGCTTATCTTTACCAGCTTAGGTCAAAAACTTCCCCAAGGTACAAAATATTACACCCGTTATCCTTGGAATGGCCGCTACCACCACCAAACTAATACTGGTTACTGGGGAAGAGCTGTTTGGATGCGTCTTTCCCCCCAAAATACTTCCCAAAACCTTGCACCCCACTTCCTGGACCAGGTTTGGTAAAAAGCCTCACCAATTTGCCTAGGTGACTACAGACCCAGACCCTTGGATCTTAAGAACAATGAACAATCCTCCCAACACTTGCACCCCCCCTTTCCTGGGAAATGTTGGATAAAAAGCCTCACCAATTTGCATAGGTGACCACAGACCCAAACCCTTGGATCTGAGAACAATGAAAAAGCATTCAGTTTTTACAAGAAGACTTTTAATAAAAAATAGAAGTAAATAGAAATAAAGAAATCCCCCCTGTAAAATCAGGATGGTAGATATCTTACAGGGTAATTAGATTCAAAAACATAGCGAACCCCTCTAGGCAAAACCTTAAGTTACAAAAAAGATGCACAGACAGAAATAGTTATTCTATTCAGCACAATTCTTTTCTCAGCCATTTAAAGAAATCATAATCTAACACATACCTAGCTAGATTACTTACTAAAAGTTCTAAGACTCCATTCCTGTTCTGTCCCTGGCAAAGACCAGCATACAGACAGACACAGACCCTTTGTTTCTCTCCCTCCTCCCAGCTTTTGAAAGTATCTTGTCTCCTCATTGGTCATTTTGGTCAGGTGCCAGCGAGGTTACCTTTAGCTTCTTAACCCTTTACAGGTGAGAGGAGCTTTCCCCTGGCCAGGAGGGATTTCAAAGGGGTTTACCCTTCCCTTTATATTTATGACAAGCTGTTAATGAAACTGGTGCTATGTGAAAGAATGGCTGCGGGAACACAGTCACTGAGCTATGCACCTTTCTGTGTTCACCCCATGTTTTTGCCTGAACTCCCCCAACAGTGATGCTCCTCTACACAAAGGGGTCTGGGGCTTACCCCACTCCAGCACTCCAGCTGGGGAAAAGGGTCGGGGGCTGCTCCATGTGGCTCCCAGAAGCAGTGGCATGGCCCTGCTCCAGCTCCTACGTGTAGGGGCAGTCAGGGGGCTCCGCTCTGCATGCTTCTCCCCACCTCAAGCACCACTCCTGCAGCTCCCATTGGCCGGGAACTGCGGCCTATGGGAGCTGCAGGGGTGGCGCCTGCGGATGGGGCAGAGTGGGAACATGGCCGCTGCTTCAGGGAGCCTCTTGAGGTAAACGCCACCCAGAGCCTGCACCCCTGAGCCCTTCCCGGACCCCAACCCTGAGCCCCTTCCTGCCCTCCAAACCCCTCGATCCCAGCCTGGAGCACCCTCCTGAACCCCAAACCCCTCATCCCCAGCCCCACCCCAGAGCCCGCACTCCCAGCCGAAGCCCTCACACACACACCCCCTGCCCACACCCTGAACTCCTCATTTCTGGCCCCACCCTGGAGCCTGCAGCCCCAAGCAGAGTCCTCCCCCCCTTCCGCACCCCAACCTCAATTTCATGGGCATTCCTGGCCTGTCCATACTATTTCTATTCCCAGATGTGTTCTTTGGGCCAAAAAGTTTGGCCACCCCTGAATTAAGGCCACACAAGTGACAAAGTTATATTAATATAAACTTTTAGTAGCCAATTCTAAACAATGTGATAGCTGCTAAGACACAACCATGCCTTTCAAAGATATACTCATAAGATTAAGCAGTCTCTATAGGATCCGTTACCTGTTCAGTTATCCTCATGTGGAAGTCATGGAAGTCACTGTAGCGACGATACGTTTTCCATATCTCTTCACTAGTTGGATTTCTCCGATGTACAGTGATCGCATACAGTGCATATGTCTTGCCATGGTCGTTGCATACTCCTGCCACAGCATATGGGTTATAGTCAGCATAGACTAGTAATTTAAAACAAAAATGAAGAAGGAACACAAACAAAGAGGAAGACGAAAGGACACAAGAGACATGAAATGGAAACATCTGAAATGACAGAGCTGGAGACAAAAATGGATGCAAGCAGAAGAATAAACCCTCTGTAGATAGCATCCTCCGGAGACTCCCATATTGTGTAAGCATGATTCTTTAGCTTAGAAGAAAATTATACAAGTTTCACTGATGTATGAAATAAAAAATATATATGCCTCAAGGAGTATATAAGGTGGTCAGATCTTTAAATACTGAATATCTTTTTGATTGACAAATATTATTTTAGCCTTGCGGATCCCAGGGAATGGGTGAAGGACTCTACTGTAAATCTAGAAAGAGTACTACTCAGCACTCATGTTCAGGTAGTTTCTTCTCTCTAAACATACCATAAGTTTTTCTTTTGCCTCTGCAGATTTCTTCTTTTGGGGTACACACAGAGCTAAAATACTACCAAGCAAAACATTTTAAAACTTTTAATAATATTTAATAGTATAGTTATTCTGTTGTTCTTCTTTTATTACAGATTATTATAATTGTTTACACCGAGGATACAGATACCAATATATTTTTGAAGTGTAGGTTCTCTCAAAGTGGTTATAATTCCAATAATCTATTTTGTACCTTTCCTTCCCCCTTTTCCCTTTCCACCCATAGATTTATAGTGTCTAACACCAGGTGGAAACATTAGATCATCTAGTCTGACCTCCTGTATATCACAGACCATTAAATTTCATCCTGTTACCCCTGTATTGAGTTCAATAATTTTGAGCCCACTGTGAGAGCCCAAAATGCCAGAGATACAGTCATAGAATTTCCAAGTAAAAACATTAACATGGATTTAAAGTGTAAAGACTTATCAATCAGTGATAAAATCCACAATGTTAAGAAAGCCTAGAAACAATGCCAAGTTTATACTTAAACATACAATAGAAAGAATGCTATGTTAGGAGGCCAACAGAACTTTGAGTTCCACATATCACCCTAGAAAACATCAAAAACCTTGGCACATTCATCCTACAAAACTCATAGCTTCATTTAATCAATGACTCCAAAAATTGAGAACACATCTTAACTGACAACTTTACTCAGTTGTGCATTTAAAAATACTTTATCATACCAAATGATAGTCTTTTTATCACACTAGTCCCGCTTATTTCCAATTATATACAACCCACAGAAAAAACATGCATGGCAAGGTTTTTAGTTAAAGAGACTATGTTGGAGATAATTGATCAAGAAACATTGAAGCATGCATTTTCAGTAGGTAATAAGGCTGGCACCCCCACTTCCAATTTGGAAAAATAGGTAACTTTACGTAGGTCAAGAAACTTGGACTCTGAAGACTGTGGGGGGAGTGAATGTGTTAAGCAAGGAAGTTCCAGATTTAAAGATCTTTAACCGAGAACATCCTGCCTCTGTGCTTTAGAACAATAACTAGGAACTATGAGTTTGTTCCCCAGCGGATTTCAACCACTAGGTTAAAACACAGGGAGAGAAGCAGTCTTAAAATTAAATGTCACAACCAATGACTTTCTAGAGGGCAGTGTAAAAGGTTTTAAGTCATAGTAGTTTTCAAAGCATTTTGAAATGAAAATATTGTATTGTAACTTTTTGCCATCAGAATTGAAAGCTGCCATATCTTGAGCTAATAGGAGTCAAGTAGCTCAAGATGAAACGCAATTATAGGCAGGGTGCAGATAGTGATGCCTATAGATAAAGTTGCTTGACACTTTCCATTATAAGACCCTGTTTTCAGTTACTTATAACTTTCCCAAACTTAGATCATCTGGATTGGAACTTTTTTTTTAAGTTTCAGCTAAAACAGCTCAGCTGCGTCTGAGAACAAAGTAGTGAAAAAATATTTTGACCATGTTAAAAAAAATCTTACAACAATTCATCAAGAAGCTCTAACATTGCCATGCCATGGAACAGGGACGTTAAATTTGGCAGGGGGTAGCATTTGTCAGGGAAGCAGTTTTTGTTATCCTCACAAAGATTCACCCAAATTTGGCTATGTCACAAACCTTTGGAAAAAATTTACAATTTATACATGATCAATAGAAACCCATTAGAGCTTGAAAGCTAAATTGTATGATTTCATGTGCTCCATCCCCCCATAGCCCCAACAGACCTCGCGGACTGGACATGTATAATTCCCACAGAATACGTGAGTATGCCCCATCCAGGGATAATAGGGGCTATGCAGGACTTATCCTGCAATTGCTCCTCCCAGTTGCCAGAAGCCATTGTGGCACTGGGCACAGGAACTAAGAGAAGGGACATCGTCTTTCCTGTGCTCTCAGTGAAGGGCAGGGAAGATGGGAGAGGGGTGGGAGGTGGCCAGAAACAGGGCAGGAACTGCCCTTGGGACAGGGGCAAAAGGAGAGAGGGAGAAGCTGGGTGAAGAGGGGATAGAAAAAGGAGCAAAAGATCTACTACTACTAGAGCACCCCTGCAGAATCTGGACTTGAATGTACTATTCCCGAGTCTCAACTTTTTTTTGCTGTCTAGAAAACAGCTGTGAAACCCACTGGAAAATCGTGCATCTCCAGCCCACTTTAGTAACAGGGTACATACATAAAACAGCATTCTACTGCTACAAGTTATTCCATTACCCCCAGTGTTAGAGAACAGTGTGGTGGATCTAAAGATTCCAACATTGCTGAAGGCCCATATGAGAGTCAATATGTTTCCACATGATGACATTTTTTAAAATATCTTTTTTACAATTTTAGAATTAGAAAATGAGATTAAAAAAGACATGTAAAAAGAATGTTCAGGTTGCAAAAGGTCAAGCACTCAAAAGCAACAAAATATCAGAATTAAGGTTACCCCTGCAACTTTAATTTGGCCTCCTTATGTATATGTATTATGATATAGTCTTTAATTACATGATCACATTCTATTTATTTCACAGGACTGCTGCCTCATTCAATGAACAGAAAGGACGTGCTTACTGAATGGAAAACTATTCAATATTTTCTTTTATCCTCATCACTCAGAGTGTAGCATTATTTACTGCATGCTATCCAAACTCCTCTCTGAATATAGAAATATTAATTTCCTCATTGGAAATTCTTTCATCATAATGCCTTAATAAATGTGAATTTATTTTCATTACAACCTTGTGGAATAAGGAGGTATTATTCCTATTTTATACACAGGGAACTGAGGCACTGACATTAAAGCCAATATTGTCAGAAGTATCAACTAATTTTGGGTACCCTATTTGAGAAACCTTATTTGACATTTTATAGAAATTCATATGTTCAGGACAGAGCTTCTATTGACCTCAGCTGCAGTTATGAGTACTCAGGTTTCAGAAGGTTGAGTTTTGCTGAATGTTCTGAAAGAGCACAACCTATCACCCAGCAACCTTAACTCTGTATTAACGACGTTTTCTGCCATTGAATTTACTAGCTTTTTAAACAGAAAGAGAAATGTTTGTTGGTAGGAGTCAGTGGTCATTTAAGCAGTTGTAGTTCTCACTTAGTTTGCAGCAGATTTGCTACTGTGGCGAGATAATAATCAAAAAGTCTTAGCTTTATCACTACTCCACAGGGAATTCTGTGCCAAAAAAATAAAAGTTGGGCATACAATATTTTAAAGTTCTGCAAAATTCTACAAATTTTATTTGAGAATAAATAAATGTGGAGGCTCCAGCATGGCAGTGGGGAGCACAGGCCACTAACTGCACAGAGGTGGGAGATCGCCATGCAAACCGGCTGCCCCTCCCCTGCCCCCGGACATGGACTTGGCAGTGAGGCTACACCTGACAGCGCAGGACCAGGACTGCCCCAGAAACACCCCAGGGCCCTGTCCCTCCATGCCAAGCACACTAGTCAGGCAGGCTCAGCCCAGCAGGATCCAAGTGTGAAGGGGCATAGTGTGGGGAGATCCAGGTGTGGTGTGCGAGAGTTCTGTGCAGGGCTATCTGGGTGCAGCTTGGTGGATAGTGTGGGGGGGATCTGGATGAACCTCGTTGGGGGGTGGGTTCTGAGTGCAGAAGCAAAGGGACTCTCAGGGGAGTCCAGGTGAAGGTGGTTGGGGCTCAGCAGAGGTAGTCTGGGTTTGGAGGGCTCAGCGGTGGGTGGGAGGGTGTCCAGGTGCTGGCACGGTGCGGCTCAGTGGGGTCAGTTGGGGGTCAAGTCAGGGTGATCCAGGTGCATGTGGGTTTTGTTGGGGGGGGGGGGAGTTCGAGTGCTGGGGGGGGCAGATAGGCAGGATGATCTGGGCATGAGGTGGGTCCAGATGCACGGGGGTTGGGTGGATAGGGGAGCAGTTCCTACGGCTGAGGAGTGATGGGAACCGGAAGCGGCGGGGGGGGGGGGGAGGGTACAGAGCTTCCTGCAGCTGGAGAGGTTTCGTAGGGGGTGGGGGGTCTGACTCAGCCCTGGCAACTCCTTGCAGGAGAAGAGGAAGTCCCATCCTCCCCAGCCCAGCTGGGACTAGCACCTGAGCCTGGCACAGGGCAGGAGCCACTGGTCGGGGTGCCCCATCCCATCCCCTCCCCCCAGTGATTTACTTCTCCTCTGGCTGCTCTGGACACCCAAAACCACACACCTGTGCTGTTGGGAAGCGGTACATGACTGCTTTTGCGGCTTCCTTTGCTTCCCCATCAGAAAATCATGTTTCTGTGGCGAAGCAAAAAAATCTGCAGAGGACATGAATTCTGCGCACGTGTAGTGACGCAGAATTCCCTCAGGAGTAATTTAATATAGTGATTTTCATGACTATGTCACAAAGAATTTTACATCATTGTCCCCATTTTACAGATGGGAAACAAAGGCACAGAGAGGTGAAATGACTTGTCCTAGGTCATCCAGCAGGCCAGGGACAAAGCTAAGTAATAGTCCCAGTCCACACTGTTGCTATGTGATTCCTCAATGCTCCTCCCCCATCCTGTACATTTTGTTTGAGTGAAAAAGGGATAATGGTTAAGCATTACAATGTGTAATTGTTAACAGGAACAGTGAAACTCATCCACAGTTCACGTCCCAAAACCTTGACAGTTTTATTACATGGCAGTTACAATAACTTTAAGCAACTGAGAGAAGACTGATGTGTGTGTCTTCTTCTGTATCTCCTCCCGCACCATGCAGCCCATCCTCAATTCCAGTTCACCTTTCGGTTTCATTAAGCCAGTAGTTGACACTCTAGACGCTATTACCATATAAGAAGTTCCTCCTTGCTGTCTTCTGCCCTATGCTACTGTGTACACTCATTATAGAGCAGTTTACTAGAGAGCCACAAACTACCTTGGCTATGTGGCCTGAGTTGCACACTGAGATAGACCCCTCACTCCCACTGCCCACCCTAGCTGGGACACTCCTGCCATTGTTTCTGCCAGGCCACCCCAGCCATGTGCCAGGCCCTCCCAGTTCACCCCTCCTCCGCACACTCTAGCCAGCCCTCCCCACCCCACATAGGGTGGACGTGTAGCTTAACTACTCATTTTCTGGAATTCAGATATTTAAATCTGCATGACCTTCAGCCTTTCCCTCCCAAAATATTGGCTTATATAGAGGCAAGGAGAGGGGCTCAGAGATCCACTGAGGGACAGGACCATCTAGACCCCAGCTCACAGAGGTGGGGCAAGGAGAAATGCTGACGCCCACAAGAGGTTAAGTCCCCCATATTGGGGATTCTCACTTCCCAGAGTCCCAACCCCTCTCCATAATCCCCCTCTCCTTGCTGCACTCTAAATCCTTTCCCCCCCCATTCCCAAATCTCTTCCACCCCATCACTTTCCCCTCCCAGAAAACATCTGCATATGTAATTTATTTTTGTTTCAAAAACAGTTTCAGCACCTTCTGAATATTCTGCTGTACTCTGACTACTTTTCCTCAAAACAAAACCTTTGATAGAATCAGATGCCTCCTTTAATAATTTCAGATTTCTGCCAATGGTTGGATTTGAACTCTCAGTGCTTGGATGCTTTTCAGGTCTGATGGTTGGAACATTCCCCTTTGAGCCATTCAGTTCCTGTAACTCAGACATTAACAAGCTAATTAGCTTCGCGCTCTCTGCATGCACAGCATAAACTTTGTGGTGTGCCACCAAGCACTTATATAGCTGACATGTCCAAGAACCAAACTCTTTGGGTAATAATGCTGCAATTTGATTTTCCCAAAACCGCTAAGTGTGGCATGCACTATGTTAGAGTAACTCAAGTGTTTGGGATGCTGGTGCTATGGAGACTTAGTTTATCTCTATCTGTGCACAAAAAATCACCACCAAAACATGACCACTTTAAGTTGTTCTTTCAGGAGACTGTCCCTCAGGAACTCCCTATTCAAATGGCCTCCAAACTGGATCATTGACCAATCCCCGTTCCCCCCATGAGGCAAACAAAATCTCAAGGCAATATGAGTTACTGTGAGGATTTCAGAGCACTTATAGAAATCAAGATGTAAAAGAAAAAGATTTTTCTAACTATAGTGGAGCTGGTGTTCTGGTATAATAAAAGGGGAATTTCACTAAAGTCTACATAGGCACACAGAAAAACCTCCCAACCCAATAACCCAATCTAAAGGGCATACAAAAATACACACTTGTCATCTCTGGTTTTAAAGATATCACACTGCAATAGTTTTAGTATCCATATAGTGAAACCGTCAAATGCACTGAGGGAACTGTTGTCTGAAATCATGGCCAAGAAAGAATAAAATACTAAGTTTTCCCAATAGCACCCTGATACCATGCCAAAAATCAAATATTAGTACTGTAATAAGATCAAATGAAGAAACAATGACAATCTTACCACTGTAGCAAAACATGAAGAGAAGATATGATGCATTTGATACCACCAAAGAGCAATCCTATTGAACACCTAAATTTTAATTGTAACAGCAATTAAACTTTTATTAATTGTTGAAGAGCTGATATGAGAGCCATTCTTAACAATTACTGCAGCATAAGATTTAGCCCCTTCTATACCTGTGAAAGTCTGGTTCACTTAATCTTTACAACAAGATTGCTGAAGATGTTATAGTACAGAAGAGAATACTTGAGAACAAGATTTGCTTGACTGAAAAAGAGACAACAACTGCTAGAAGTGGATAAATTAAATTTTAAAATAAATTCAAATTGAGCATAGTAAGGTATTGTGCATTAGTCAAGTGAATTAAAATTAATGGATGGTCATCTAATTATTAGTGGTAGAGAGACTTTGAAATGTATGATATGCTGCACAACTAAGTCTCCTATTTTAGTACATTAGGTGCATTGTCTACAATACAATATGAATTTGAGGAGGCTCTGGATTACAATGATTTCATCAGCAGCAAACATGAAAACAAATGTTTAAGATACAGAAAGGAAAGAGAAAGCATTAAGATTTAAGGGGGCCTATAATTAGTTCACTAACATTAGAACACTAGAATTAATTAAAATAAAAAATGTATATTAAATGGCGGAAGCTCAAAAATGGCAGGGGAAAAAAGACAAGTCAGCCATCACTACAATAAAATCACTTACCAGTATCTGAAATATATGCATGTAGCTGTGCTGACTCTTCAGCAGAGACGTTTGAAAGGTCATCTAAGGACTGGAAGGGAGAAAAAGATCATAGGTATAATCCCTCTAATAGGAAAGAGATTTTTGCTTATTCACCTATTCATTTAATTTTCAAGCTCTTAATTCACAGTTTTGAATGAAACAGTTTTATAAACATAAATAGAATTAAAATTATAAATATTTCCAGTATCTGATAACTATAATTTCTGTTTTTATGTTGAGCCCCTATTTTAGAAGTTTCACTTCTACTAATTTCTATTAGATCTTCGCTATCTTTAAAAAAAAAACTGATGACCCCCCACCCCCACGTTTGTCAAACCTTCATCTACTAGCCTTATTCCTGCCCCCCCCCCCCCCCCCCCAAAATTTAACCCAGATTTAGGTTTTCATCTGATTAAGGCTGCGAGTCTCTCATGGAGGCCACGGATTCCGTGACTTTTCGGGACCTCCATAACTTCTGCAGCTTGCCAATGCGCCTGACTCTAGGGCCAGCCATACTGCTGCCAGGGCTAGCTGTACTGCCCCTGCCCCAGCAGCAGCAGGCGCTCCAGAGCCATCACCCACAAACATCAGTGGGCACCCAGAAGCATCCAACTCAGCACCAGCGGGTGCCCGGAACCCCCCAGAACATCCAAGCTTTAGTCATGGATATACAGTACAAATCATGGACAGGTCATGCGGCTGTGAATTTTTGTTCATTGCCCATGACCTGTGACTTTCACTAAAAATACCCATTAAATCTTAGCCTTATATCTGATCTACATGTACGCTCTTTTTATAGAGCATTTGCAAATGCAAAATAATAATATTATGGACATAGTAGATATTGCTATCAAGAATTAATAAGTGTTATATACTGTTGCTTCACATGACTGCATTACTCTCTTTTCTATCAAAATAAGTAAAAAATATTACACAAAAGTTGATGAACTGGATGAAAGAACTGCATCATTTTAATTGAACTAAGAGTAGACAGTTTCAAAAAATTCCTCAGCAAGAGATTTTTGTCCTTATGTCATATATAGGAGTATATTGTCCTCGTCTCCCAGTTCACAACTGGTGCGCCCCAAAAGTGCTCATGTGTATTGGGGTATGGACCCCAAACTGGCCCAGCAAGAGCTGGGTGGAGCCAGATGGATCCAAGCTACTAATTAGGCTGCAAGCCAGGAGCTAATTGAGGAGGAATGGGCTCACTTGGGCAGGAACAGGCAGGGTCTGTAGAAAGCCAGATAGCTAGCAAGAGGGTAGAGATTGGCACCTAGGGAAGGGCAGTTATGCTCTGGAAAGGGGGAAGAGTGTATGAGTCTGCAGGAAAGCAGGCTGCACAGATTCTCTGAGAGGAGGGAGTGGAGAAGCTGGTGAACCCAGAGAAAGGGAGAATCAGTTAAGCAGGAAAAAGCCCAGGGAAACAGCAGCAAGGTCAAAGGCACTTCAGGCCTAGGCTGCATCTTATCAGGTCCCTGGACTAGAACCCAATGTAGAGGGTGGGCCTGGGTTTCCTTACCAGCCACTGGGTAGTGGCTCAGGGCCCTGGAGACACCAGATAGATGGTTGATCTGGAAAGACTGTGATTTCCCTAGAAGGGGGAGGAAATCGTGATCTGGCTGGAGGACCAAGCCATGGACCTGAAGCGGCAGCACCAAGCGTGAGAGAGGCCACATACAGAGAGAAGACGATGGATGAAGAGACTACTGAGGAGAGCGCAGGACAAGACGGAGCTAACTGTCAGAGTGAACAGCAGGAGGCACCATGAATGGAGAGGGAACCCCATCACACCATGTTTTCAGGATTTTTCTTTAAGAATATATTTTACAGCTATTTGATATTAGTAATTACCCAGTTAATTTATTTGTTCTTGTATAGACTTCTAATGAACTAGATTTGGGGCTGCAAATTATCTGCAAGTGCAAAAAGTGTGGGGACAATTGTGTTCACAAAAAGAGAGAATGGAGCTCTAGACATTTTAAGTTTTAATGTTAATGTATTTTTTAAAAATAGGGAAGACAGAAACAGTACGTTAAAGGTATTTACATGTATTGGTATCCTTGCCTCCTTTGGACATTATGTTCAGATTTTCAAATCCCTAACTAATAAATGTGCACATTAGGTGTACATGTGTATGTGCATATTATTCATCTATACAAACCAATAATCAGTTAAACTTCTGAACAGCTATGTTTGCACAGATATCTAGTTTATGTTCACAACTGTATATGCCTAGCTTAGTTCCATTAAGCTAATATTTGTGCAATTTTTATAGGCACAAGAGCATACACTTCTGGAAGAGATATGATGTGAAAAGCCAACACCACCACCAGTGTAAATTCTATATTATGGACCCATTTAGATAATATCTGTATAACAACTTGAAAAATAGTTATTGTGCATGTACTACAATGGTTCTGTACATCATCTCAAATCATAAGAATATATTTCAATATATCAGGTAAGATTCATCTACAATATAAATCAATTGCAAAAAGTTAAGCTACATCAGTATTGTATTTTAAAATTATCTTAAACATAAGGTACAAAAATATACTTTGCTCTAACCATCTAGAATCTAAAACAACTGATTTACAAAAATTAGCTCTTAGGCTGAGACTGTCCTCCAAATAAGTCTGAAATACATTCTTAAGATCAAGTTATAAACTGCTAAAAACGTAGTTTTATAATGGAAATGGTAGCAATAACTTAACTAGATTGGCCATGCTGGGAAGTGCATTGATTAATGAAAGTAAACTGAACACATTATGGTTATTCTATGATTACTTACCACAATACGTAAGAAGGTGTAGGGGTGTTGGGTGGGGTTGTTTGGCTTTTTTTGTTGGAGATATTAGGACATTTAAAATTAGAAGTAGTTTTACATAAAAAAATTTATACAAATTACATTAGCGAAGCACAAATTAATCCAAATGCAAAAAAATATTTGTCACCAGGACAGTTAATGTATTGCCATGAGCTACAAAATATTGCAAGTCAGCGACCTCAGAAGTAATGTTTTTCCTATTCATAGATTGTTCTGTTTTATGTAACTAAGTGACACAAGGGAGCTGTATTATTTGAGTAGGCATATATTCCAAGCATGGAGCTCAGCCAGAAAAAAAAAAATCCACTAGTATTCAAGCACCTGCACAAGCATTGCAAACCAGAAATAGCATTAAATGTTACAAACCCAGCAAAGTAAACAGTTCCTCCACATATGCAGACCTTTCTTATAATAGTGTATCCCACCATAATAAGTCCTTTACACTCTATGAGCAAATAATTTTTACAATAAGGTTATGAAATGTGGTAATCAAAGAGTAAATGATATTTTAAAAGCTTAATACCAAAAGCACATACATGCAGATAATACATAATTGTGTAGCTATCAAGGTTTTATACCTGCTTTAGTTTGGGGTGGCCACTAATTATGGTTGGGGAAGCTATGATTAAGTTATGCAGGTAAGCATAAAGACTAATAAATCCACCATTCCTTACCCCTCATCAAGTATTCAGGATTTGCCAATATTAATAAAGTACCACCACCACCATCATACAGGAAAACTATTGCAGAAATGTTTTTTTTTTTTTTTTTTTTAAAGAAAAGGTATAGAAATCATAGTTGTGTGAAATTTTGTAATCTACACTGTACATGCTACAGTAAGATTACTTCAGCTGAACTATTTTCCTCTAGTTTTTATTTTATGTATTTGATGGCACTTTATGTATAGCCCATTTCCTTTTAACAGTTGATTAGTCAGTTTCCCCTGTTTTTGTGTGTTTTATATAACAGATAATAATAATAAGAAGAAGAAGAAGAAAATGAAAATATGATTGTAAAACCACAAAAACTGGCATGGGAACTCCAAGATATGTGTAGAACAATAAACTACTCTCAATTCACTTTTTAAAATTGACTAGCTTTCAAGTTAATTGTGGGGACTAGTGTTTGTATCCCTCTGCCTTTAGAGCCTGGTAACTAGGTTACAATTAATCACAGTGTAGAGACTCAGAGAATCCCCTACAGAACTTCCTAGAACATTTGCTAGGCATGAAAATGTAATGCCTTCAAATTCAGATTTCACGCCTTTCCGGACTTGAAGTAAGGGCTGAGACCCAGTGTACAAGGTTCCCATCTTTTTGAGAACAGAGAGATGGGCTTCAAAGTCACCACACTTACATACAGAAAGCAGTCACAGGAGCGCAGCTGAATTTTGCTTGGGCCTCAGCCAGGTGTAATTTAGGGGGAACACACTGAGAGGAAAAGGAGGAAGCATACTTGGGCAGGCTGATTTTTTTTTTTTTTAATGGCTGTGGATTGAAGCTGTGGAATGTGCTTAGGGATTTCGAATGTTAGAATAAGTCCTGTTGGAAAAAATTAGTGGCAAAAGGGCAGGTCAAGTGCTCAAAAGTGTATGATAAACGAGTTTATCATATGACTATTAGCTTCACATATGTGGGAACACATACAAACTTCATAGCTACAAGTATTTATTAAAAATTACAGAGGAGTCAAATAATTGAACTGGTTCTTTGGTTCTGATTAACTATTTCAAAACTTATTCTAAAAGGAATACTGACCTACTGAAATCTGCAAGATTGATATTTATGTATTTCAAACAATTATTAGTATAACTAATGTAAATCAGAATTTAGAATTTCATTTACAAACTACTAAATTTGTTCAAGCCATATCATGAAAGCTAATAATCTCTGGCAACCTTACAATTTCATAGGTGCATTATTTTTCAAAAAATTATTCCTTTTAGATTTGCATGGTTTCAAGGTACTCCATCAATTTAAGAGCTATTTCATTTTCACCTAAGCTCATACCTATTTAAGAAATCATTTAGGAATGACTGTACGTTTCTACATAAATTAACATAATTGTAGATGAATGTGTCCCATTTCCATGAGAGACAGAATAATAAATTGTTCATGTTTTAAAAAACAGGGAAAGGGCTGAAAAGTAAATCTGTATTCTGTGGATAAATGAACAGTTTTACGTTTGCTTAATCAGTTCAAAAGGAAGGTATGCTTATGTTTTCAGAAAAGCAACTGCAGTAAAATCAAAAACCTCATGTCTACATATTTTAAACTATTTTAGAAGGCTTCTATAATGTTGAAAAAAGCCCAAGGCACTTACCAAATTTATGCTGCTTGTAGGAGACCCATTAAAAGATTCTGCAGGAAAAAAATCAACTTAGAATTCAGAAAATACTTTCTAAACAGTTGCTGCATCTAAGAGTCACGCAATAGAAATAAAATCATCTCAGCTGAAACACAACAAAACATTTAAAAAAATGAATAACTTGTGGCACACACCCAATTCCAAGTGTCTAAGCTCCTAAAGGCTCCAACCACAACATCTAAATGAAAATGCGTGTGCACCTGCAGCTAGAAAAGAACAGAGTATTCATACAATACAGAACAATCTGTGATTTTAGGTTCAGGGTATCACTTTAAGTTGTCTAATTATGGAGGCATCATAGATGCTCAAGCATTAAAAGTGTAGATATGAAAGTGACCTTAAGTTTGACTAAAATCCCTATATATTTTACATTAACTATTGAATTTAGTCTCCATATATAACATACTAACTTTGCTTCGGACAACAGAGCTGCTTTTCTTTGGTCAATTGTTTACTACCTTGCATAAAAAATGTTTTTTGGTCAGTTCCAGTTGAAGAATCGGTCATTAGAATCTCCAAATATTCCATATACCTTCCTAACATACATCAAATCCAGGCCCCCTTTAAAATTTAAACACAGACAGAATCATTCCCTTGTTTGATATAACAATCTGATTTCAAGGAATAGCCAATATTCTGGTGGCTACTACCAGTTCTGCTCAGCAGAGATACTGAAGAGCATAAGATATGAGATGCTTTTGTGGTACCTACTGGTAGGAGGACACAGAAGCAATGCTCACTGCTGTTGCCTCGGCTCCAAGAAGCACTAGACAAAAGCATCAGGAGTAGCTCTCATAATACTGAGAATTTCAAGGGAATTGAAACTGACTGACTATTTCTCTGGTGCCTCTATCTAGGTTTTCATACAGTCCTTGTTACTGTAGTATCAGACCGCCTTGCCAGTATTAATGGACATTATTCTCACAAGAGCACAGTGACATAAGAAGGTATTCCTCTCAATTTGCAGATTGGAAACTGAGGATCAGCGTACCACAGGGTGACTAAGACTAAAGGCTTGATCTCTACAAACAGTTAGCGCATGACAAGTTGTGGTGTAAAAGTTCCCTGCGTTAGCCTGCTGCATGCTAATTGTCCATGTGGACCCTGCTACCACACACTAAAAGTTCTGTTTTGAAATGGCAGTAGATCAAATGGCAGCAGGCAATGGGAGATTTACACCACAGCTTATCACACACTAATTGTTTGTGCAGTTAAGCCCTCAGTGACTTGCCCAAGGTCTCAAAAGGAAGTCTGTGGTTGAGCCAGGAACCAAACCTTGGCCTCCCATGTTCTAGTCCAGTTCCCTATGCATTACGCCATCATTCTTACAAGGGCAGCACTTAGCAAGGAAACAGGGCTGGGGGGCTGAGCACTTAGGGATAAGGCTATCCTTTAAGTCCCCAATTTTCTTGACCCATTCCTCCCAACCCGCATCCTCCCATACGCTCACAAACCCACGTCAGCTCCCCAGGTACACCATACAACAGCATACAGAGGTATTGGCAGGGGTGGGACTGAGAGGGAAGCTGGGGCTTATAAGGGAAAAAGGAAGATTTGAAGTGGGAGTCTGGGATGGTGATGCAGAGAGAAACTTCGCTCAAATATCCAGTAGTTCCTCAGGACAGGTCTGCACTTACAGGTAAGGAGCACAGCTGCATCGCTGTAACACTTCAGTGAAGATGCCACTGTGCCAACAGGAGAGCTTCTCCCAACAGCGTAGTTAATCCACCTCTGCAAGAGGCAGTAGCTATGCTGACAGACGCTTCTCCCATTGATATAGCGCTGTCTACACTGGGGGTTAGGTCGGTATAATTGGATTGCTCATGGGTGTAGATTTTTCACACCGTTGAGCAACACAGTTATACCAATGTAAGTTTGTAGCGTAGACCTGGCCTCAAAATGCAATTCCTCTTTCCCTTTCCATCCTTTACCTGTCACCCAACACAAAGCACCACTTCCCCCACTTCATACATAAAGCCCAAATTCCCCCATTCCTCACTTACCTGCCATCCTCCTTCCCCCCACACACATCATCACACCCTCTCTATAGCCACCCTTTGACATGCACATTTGTGTTTGGTTATATGTTAGAAGTGCAAGGGATTTTATCATGAACGTGAATAGCCAAATGCACTTGGATCCGGGTGATGTTTGGCTGTTATGGAATGTGTCTGAAAGTTGCATTAACCTGCTATTTACTTCATGTAAAAATTATGTTTGCTTAAAGTTTCTCAGTGTACATCCCACCAACAAAGGATTTTGTTTGGGGCTAGCATACACACAAAGGAAGTCCCATGCTACTGTCTACCTGGAAATGTTAACTCTTCTTTACTTTGTTATTCTTGCCTCATCATACAAGGACAAAAAAATCACCTTGTTTGTACCACGAGAAAGCCATGAATTGAAATATCTGGACAGTCTTAGCAGCAAAAACCAAACATGGAATGTGATTCAATGAATGCCAAAACAATATCAGAACATCAGTAAAGGAAATTTCTGAAATCTATTCATCGTTATAGTTTACAAATAAACAAAGATTTTAAAATAAAGAATTTTATTCTGGAACCAAAGAAAAAATATAAACATGGTATTGTCCAATTTCTAAATAAAGAGAATAAAATGCTAGCAAAACTGCATTCAATATCAAATTTGGAAATAACAGTTCCTTGTTTATACGGAGACAACACCTTGAACACTACGTTCATTCGTGGAGCATTTCAATAATAGAAAGATGTCCACACTGAACGGAATTCTGAGGAAACAAAATTATTAATGGAACAGAGTCACTAATATGAATTGTAAGAACTAGATTGTGAAGCTGGGTCAAATAACTAAAACAGATATAATAAACATGCAAACTCGAAATCACAACGATGGGTAGATATAAAGGAGTATGTCAAATAGTTTGGGGATGAAGAAGAAAAGTTGACAGAATACCCTGGATTGTGTTTGACTGACATGACCTTCTCAAAGACAGGAGGGAAAGCCCCATCAACTGAGCTATTTAAAACTGGACAAACATTGGACAATATATTGTAGTGAAAAACTATTTTGGCAGAAGTATAAATGACATCAAACAGGTCTCCAATTTATTCTTCTATAGACATTGCTATAGAACACCACTAGAGGGCAGAAAAGTACACAACAATTACATTTTTCATCTTTAGCTGTTTCTCTACTTTGTGTATATGTATATAAATTTTAGCATCTAGATTGTTTTTTAAAAAAGCCTCCATTATATTGGTAAGGATAAAATGTGATGTAAGTTTATCTATCTTCAAACCCTGTATTATTTTGTATAAGTCATAAGAGAAACACAGGGCTAAATCTGTATAATCTAGAAAAAGACAACTCAGGAAACAGGATCATAGTCTGAGATAAAAATATAAAATAAAATAAAATAGGGAGACATTCCCAGGCCAGATGATATAGAGATGAGGAACAATGGCCTGAAGCTATAAAAACAAAGTTTTTAACTAGTTATTGAATTAAGAGCTTTATTCCTCAATGGAATCTAGCACTTCCTGTTTAGAAGTGGCTACAGTAGTGATCATTTTTAAATTTTGAGAGAGCCTTCAGAACATTCCACATCGCATGCATTTTCATGACACATTTTATACTCACAAATAAGTGGTACACACACAATGAGTGTATAATCATGTGCACAACAGTGTACACACTTTCTTAAAATGAGCCATATTGCTTAATATGTCAGGACATAATGACATCACAATAGAGGTTGATTACATTTGGAAGTGACTTGGTAAACTTCATCACTCTCCTTCACGCAATGCATCTGGAGAAAATCTGAGCTAAAGCCAGATATTTATTTTATCCAGGGCCTCTCGTGGGCAAGCTTTCACTCACCTTTATATAAAATCAGCTAAATCAGGAATCTAAATGTAAAAATCTCAAGCTTCAGTTCATCACAAGGATCACTGATAGCTATTAAATACATACCAGTAACTGGATTACAATTTATCTATAAGTTTGTCATCTGTGACATACTGTATACATTTAATTTAATTTAATAAATACTTAATTTATATTTAATATTTAATTTATTAATTAAATTAATAAATATTTAATATTCTAAATACTTTTTAACACCAGTTAATAAAGTTAAATAAAATGTGTAACTCTTTCAGAACTCCACATATAGCAGGAATGCTTGTTTTTCTCTTCCATTCCATCAATTAAAAAACAGGTCCAAGAGAACGAGATCTAACTAGTTCTAAAATCTTGAAGGACATGGTGACCATGTAGAACGGAATGTGGGAAGGCAATACAGAAAACCAATATACATTTATTATTTGAAAAGTCAGACTGAAAATTCTGGTTGCTTGACTGCTTAATATTTACGTGGAAATACAAAGCTAAAAAGGAAAAGTAACAGTTCATGACCTCACCTCCTTCCCCATCATCTGATCCTCTGAAACTAGGATCCTTCAGCATATCCAGTTCAGCTAACATGCGCACATACAGTGCATTTTGTTTGAATGAAGGGTAAAATCTTTCATCCCGCAGCATCAATTCATACACCTTATTGAATTAAAATACCAAGATTAACGCAAGTTTCTAAATACATATTTTTATTAAAATCTACATGACATTGTTTATGTGCACACAACATCTCACACACACTCCCTTTTGGGGGTTTTCTTTAAATCTTGTTACTGTATTATACAAATGTTTTGGTACATGAAGCACAGTTAATAATATACTTTTAAAACAAGGTTTGATATTACTGGTTCTAATAATATTTCCCTTTGAAAGTATAGAGAATATCTGCTCAACCAGACAAAATCTTGTTTACCAGTAAAAAGGTTAAAAAATGTCACCCCCTTTGTTCTATATATATTTTCCCTTGTTAACTGCAGTGCAATTAACTTTTTCACATCTAATATTTTATCAGTATTTCTGGAAGTTATTCATTGCAATAGCAACATCCTTGAAAAAAAAAAATTGCCTAAAAATTTCCTAGCTCAGGCACAAAAATCTAACCAACCCATCCTTACCTTGATGATATTATTAAAGTAGTGGGACTTAAGCACATGTTTAAATGTGGTCCTCAGTAAGGATGCTTTCCTAAACTGGAGCTTTAACACACAGATATCAATATCACCCTAATTATAACAATGCCAAAAAATTACTATCATATGTACAGGTTTCAGAGTAACAGCGGTGTTAGTCTGTATTCGCAAAAAGAAAAGGAGTACTTGTGGCACCTTAGAGACTAACCAATTTATTTGAGCATGAGCTTTCGTGAGCTACAGCTCACTTCATCGGATGCATACTGTGGCATCCAATGAAGTGAGCTGTAGCTCACGAAAGCTCATGCTCAAATAAATTGGTTAGTCTCTAAGGTGCCACAAGTACTCCTTTTCTTTTATCATATGTACATCTTTTTTCTCCACTTGCTTTTAAAACAATGAACCAGTTATGAGGTCTGTGCACTGGAACTGTAAAACAGCATAGGATGACTACTTTGAATCTTAGATACTTTGGAGTGACTCATTTTTTAATGAAAATTGAAGAAAAATTTGATTATTGCCAATAAATTCAGTAGAAGGGCGGGGGAGGGGGAAGGGAATAAAAATTAATATTTTTTTGTATTTAAATTAAATTACAGGCTTATTTAATCAAATAAAGGTATTCATAATTAAATTTGATAGCCTACATTAAGACCTAAATTTATTATAATTATTAAAATCATTTAAATTAAACACAAAAATAAATATTAAGCAGTATGTTTGTTGCCCAATTGTAAAGAAAGTCAAACCCCTGAACAGGTGGGAGTCACTAGTTAAGCACCTGGAACCAGCCTTAAATGAAGGGCTAACCCAGCTTTTGTAGCAATAGTTTCGGGGTAGAAAGAATATTTTCTTCATGTCAGATTATTCAGCTACTTCAGTTCAATGACTAATCCATTCAAAGTTAAGAAACCAATTGGGATTTGAAAAAGCAGAAATGCTTGTTTTCTTCTTCTTCTTCTTCTTCTATTCTATGAATAAAAAACGAGGTCCAAGAGGATTAAAGCTAACTAGTTCTAAAACCCTGAAGGACACGGTGACCAGACACAATCAGCTCAATTCACTAACTACAGATAACAATTCTTTTAATATATCAGTTTTTGATAAACTTTTATGTATCCAGCATATTTAAGGTAGTTTTATTTAATTCAACAAATTAAAATGCTGTTTGGACAAAAAAAACACATGAAAAAAAAATTAATAAAAACAGATCATTCACCATTTTCTATCAATAAAAAAGTAAAAATTAAGAATTTGAATAAATATAAGTCAAGCTACATAGCTACTTAAATAAATGAGTATAGATATAGTATATCTTCCTGGTTGGTAACAAGTACCACTGAATTTAGTGTAAAGGCTGTATTCAATTGCAAGTCCATATGTTTTAATGGTTACTACAAAGGAGAATCAATGTGGGTTTTTTTTGTTTTTCATCTTAACTAAAAAATACAAATGCAAAACACGATTAACATCAACTATTTAAATCAAGGTTTCCTGCTTGCTGATTTAAATCATCATTAAATTCAGCAATTTAAATCACTTTGATTTAAATCAATCCACCTTGCTGTAATAAGTCTCAATAATTCCTATTAAATAAAGAGTGACCACGTTATACCTTTCTCTGAATGTCATCGAAGATTTCAGGTGTTGGTTCCTCATGGTTCAATGTTTCTGCCAGTTTTGCTACCAAGGAGTCATCAATATTAACTCTTGGAGATGCCTATCACAGAGATCTAAATCAATGTGTGTAGTGTTTAACTTAAAAAAACCAACACCACTCCATTTGAAAAAATTAAACCTCGACCTTAATACAAAATAGGGCTATAAATAAGAAACACAAAGTAATGACTCTGCATCAGTGATTGAAATCAAACCTAAAAATACCCTGTGGCATTTTACTCTTTAATGCATGCATACAGCTGCTATTTAGCTAAAGAGAGTTATATGAATCAAGGGGACCGCTAAGAGAGGAGTTGAGAGGGAGGTCGGTGGGAGGAAGCCATAATATAATTGCTATGGTTAGGAAGGGCTGCATCGCCGATGCCAGCACTGCTTCTGTTTCCTCCACCTGCACCTGTATCCTGACAGACAGCCTAACCATGGATGCCTCTACCCAGATCCTGGTGTGGCTTTGCACAGACTATGGCCTGCATTTCCCACTCTCAGAAAGCCAGGCTGGGGGCAACCAGCTGCCTGCTGGTGGAATCTCTCAGGAAGCAGGAGAGCTACATTAGGAGGTGACTAGGCTGAGGAGCATTCATACCCATGAGAGTATTCATATGGAAACATTCAAGGCTGAGCAAGCCATCCAGCTACAAAGGACTGCTTTCACACCACCAGGGGAGGAGGATATGGCTCTGTCTCAGGGAGGACACTGGCAGCTGGTTACCTCTGGCAGCAGGCAGTACTCCACCCCTACTCCGAACCCATCCACCATGGTGACGGAAAACTGTCATGATGCCCTAGCAACAAGCAATGAGGAATCACCCCCAAAGGCGGAGGAGAAGCCATGTACTCCCGAGGCTGGGAGGATCGCAGCCACCATTCCCAGGAGGAAACGTAGGATAGCAGTGGTTGGTGACTCTCTTCTGAGGGGAATGGAGGCACTCATCAGTTGCCCTGACATAGCAGCCCAGGAGACATGCTGCCTGCCATGGGCCCGTATCGGAGATGTACAGAGGGATTGTCAATGATCATCCGGCCCTCTGACTAGAACCTCATGTTACTCATCCATGTGGGCATTAATGATACTGCAAGGTATGACCCTCTGCAGATCAGAAGTGACTAAAGGGGTCTGGGACTAAGGGTGAAGGAGTTGGGAGCACAGGGGTATTCTCTTCGATCCTTCAGGTAAAGGGTAGGGCCCTGGCAGTGACAGATGAATCCTGGAGGTGAATGCCTGGCAGCGTAGATGGTGTTGCCAGGAGGGCTTTGGCTTCCTCGACCATGAGATGCTGTTCCACGAAGGACTGCTAAGCAGAGATAGGGTCTGCCTATAAAAGAAGGGGAAGAGCATATTTGGATACAGACTGGCTAACTTAGTGAGGAGGGCTTTAAACTAGGTTTGAAGGGCGCAGGTGACCAAAGCCCACAGATAAGTCAAAAACATGGAGACCTGAGAAAAGGGTTGCAATTTGGGGGGAGCATGGGCTGTTATAGCAGGCATAAGGGGGAGCCAAGACAGAACTCGAGGGGGCTGGAGGAGGAAGAGAAATCAAATCAGTATCTGAAAAGTCTGTATACTAATGCGAGAAGTATGGGGAATAAGCAGGAAGAACTCGAAATACCAGTAAATACAACTATGACTGTTGGCATCTGACTTGGTGGGAGAATATGCATGACTGGAATATTGGTATACAAGCGTACAGCTTGCTCAGAAAGGACAGGCAGGGGGAAAAAGGGAGGAGGTGTTGCCTTAGATATCAAAAATGTACACAATCGGACTGAGGTTGACATGGAAAGAGGAGGCAAACTTGTTGAAACTTCTGGGTAAGAATAAAAGGGGCAAAAGCAAGGGTGATGTCATGGTAGGGGTCTACTACAGACCACCTAACCAGGAAGAAGAGGTGAATGAGGTTTTTTTTTAAACTAGCAAAATCATCCAAAGCACAGGACTTGTTGGTGATGGGGGATTTCAAGGACCCAGACATCTGTTGGGAAAAAAAAAATCACACAGCAGGGCACAGATTATCCAACAAGTTCTTGGAATGTATTGGAGAAAATTATTTATTTCAGAAGGTGGAGAAAGCTACTAGGGGAGAGGCTGTTCTAGATTTGATATTGACAAATAGGAAGGAACTGGTTGAGAATTTGCAACTGGAAGTCAGCTTGGGTGAAAGCAATCATGAAATGGCAGAGTTCATGATTCTAAGCAAAGGTAGGAGGGAGAACAGCAAAATAAAGATAATGGATTTCAGGAAGGCAGATGTTAGCAAACTCAGGGAGTTGGTAGGTAAGATCCCATGGAAAGCAAGTTTAAGGGGAAAAACAATTGAAGACAGTTGGCAGTTTTTCCAAAGAGACATTATTAAGGGCACAAGAGCAAATTATCCCACTGTGTAGGAAAACTAAAAAGTATAGCAAGAGACCACCCTGGCTTAACTAGGAGATCTTCAATGATCTAAAACTCAGAAAACTACAAAAAGTGGAAACTGGGTCAAATTACAAAGGATGAATATAAAAAAACAACTCAAGTACGTAGGGACAAAATTAGAAAGGCCAAGGCACAAAATGAGATTAAACTAGCTAGAGACATAAAGGGTAACAAGAAAACACTCTACAAACATATTAGAAGCAAGAGGAAGACCAAGGACAGGGTAGGCCCATTACTCAATGAGGGGGGGAAAAACAAGAACAGAAAATGTGGAAATGGGAAAGCTGCTTAATAATTCTTTGTTTCAGTTTTCACTATGAAGGTTGGTGGTGACTGGACGGCTAACAAAGTGAATGCCACTGAAAATGAGGTAGGATCAGTGGCTAAAATAGGGAAACAAGTTAAAAATTATTTAAACAAGTTAGATGTCTTCAAGTTGTCAGGGCTGATGAAATTCATTCTAGAATACTTAAGGAGATGACTGAGGAGATATCTGAACCATTAGCGATTATCTTTGAAAAGTCATAGAAGACAGGAGAGATTCCAGAAGACTGGAAAAGGGGCAAATATAGTGTCAATCTATAAAAAGGGAAATAAGGACAACCCGGGGAATTACAGACCAGTCAGCTTAACTTCTGTACCTGGAAAGATAATGGAGCAAATAATTAAGAAATCTATTTGCAAAAACCTAGAAGATAATAAGGTGATAAGTAACAGTCAAACATGAATTTGTCAAGAACAAATTGTGTCAAACCAACCTGATATCCTTCTTTGACAGGATAACAAGTCTTGTGGATGGGGGGGAAGTAGTAAACGTGGTATATCTTGACTTCAGTAAAGCTTTTGATACGGTCTTCCTAACTGTCTACATAATACTTAGTCCTGCCATGAGTACAGGGGACTGGACTAGATGACCTCTTGAAGTCTCTTCCACTCGTATGAGTCTATGATTGTAAGGGGAGAACAGACAGTTCAAATTCCTCTCAATATCTTCATTTGTGTATTGTGAAACTTTCCGAAATATTATCCAGTATTAAATGTGGAGAATGCTTTACTTTTTACAAAAACAGTTTGAAAGTAACACTAAGGCATACTTTTAAAAAAATCTGAAGTACATATTAATTTTCATGTTTTTGAAGTGAATTCCCAAGTGAGTCTTCCTGAGTTCCAAAAGGGGTTTTGCATTTGGGTGATGGCAGCGTTTACCAAGCCAAGGTCAGAGAGAAGCTGTAACCTTGGGAGTTTAATACAAGCCGGGAGCGGCAAGTATTAATTTTTAAAATCCTTGAGGGTCCCCACCATCTCCACTCAAAGTGCCAGAGTGGGGAATCAGCCTTGACACCTGCTCTTAAAAATCTCCAATGATGGAGATTCCACAACCTCCCTAGGCAATGTGTCTTCTCTGGACTTTCTCCAATTTCTCCACATCTTTCCTGAAATGTGGGGGCCAGAACTGGACGCAGTGCTCCAGCTGAGGCCTAATCAGCACGGAGTAGAGCGGAAGAATTACTTCTCGTGTCTTGCTTACGACACTCCTGCTAATACAGCTGAGAATGATGTTCACTTTTCTTGCAACAGTGTTACACTGTTCACTCATATTTAGCTTGCGGTCCACTATGATCCCCAGATCCCTTTCCGCAGTACTCCTTCCTAGGCAGTCATTTCCCATTTTGTATGTGTGCAACTGATTGTTCCTTCCTAAGTGGAGCGCTCTGCATTTCATCCTATTTACTTCAGATAATTTCTCCAGATCATTTTGAATGATAACCCTATCCTCCAAAGGACTTTCAACCCCTCTCAGCTTGGTATTGTCCGCAAACTTTATAAATCTACTCTCTATGCCATTATCTAAATCATTGATGAAGATATTGAATAGAACCGGACCCGGAACTGATCCCTGTGGGACCACACTCATTATGCCCTTCCAGCATGAATATGAACCACTGTAACTTACCCTCTGGGAATGGTTTTCCAACCAGTTTTGCACCCATCTTATAGTAGCTCCATCTAGTTTACATTTCCCTAGTTTGTTTATGAGAAGGTCACGTGAAACAGTATCAAAGCTTTACTAAAGTTAAGATATACCATGTCTACCGATTCCCCCCATCCACAAGGCTTGTTACCCTGTCAAAGAAAGCTATCAGGTTGGTTTGACACGATTTGTTCTTGACAGATCCATGCTGACTGTTACTTATAACCTTATTGTCTTCTAGATGTTTGCAAATTGATTGCTTAATTATTTGCTCCATTATCTTTCTGGGTACAGAAAGTTAACTGTGCAGTAACTAGTTCTTCAAGATGTGTCCTTCTCCCTCCCTCAGTGGGTGCTCCATATTAGGTGCCCAGGTGCCTGAAGCCCTTGATTGGAGATTTTCTGCTACCAGTGTCCATTCAACCCACGCATGCGCTATATACAACCTCATGCCGCACTCCAAGGGTATATAGGGACAGCGTGGGTGAATCACCCTCAGTTGCTTCTCTATCTGAAGATCCAACAAGAACAGTCCAAAGCAGAGGGGAAATAGGGTGGGCAGTGGAGCACCCACAGGGTCAATCATCTTGAAGAACCAGAGTTACAGAGCAAGGACAGTAACCTTTTCTTCTTCAAGTAGAATACCTATGGGTGCTCCATTTCAGGTGATTCCCGAGCTGTATCCTCACAGAATGGGAGGGAGGAAGGGAGGTTTGGAATCAAGTCCAAAACTAAAGATAGTACAACAAAACCAAGTATTACATCAGAACTGATGGCCTGGACCAAGGTATAGTGCAGGGATCGGCAGCCTTCGGCACGTGGCCCATCAGGGAAATCCGCTGGCGGGCTGGGACGGTTTGTTTACCTGCAATGTTTGCAGGTTCGGCCGATCACAGCTCCCACTGGCCATGGTTCACCGTTTCAGGCCAATGGGGCTGCGGAAAGTGGCGGCCAGCACATCCCTCGGCCCACGCCGCTTCCCGCAGCCCCCATTGGCCTGAAACGGCGAACCATGGCCAGTGGGAGCTGCGATCGGCCGAACCTACAGACGCTGCAGGTAAACAAACTGTCCCAGCCAACCAGTGGATTTCCCTGACGGGCCGCGTGCCAAAGACTGCTGATCCCTAGTATAGTGTTTAGAAAACGTATGCATTGAAGTCCATGTAGTAGGTCTGCATATCTCAGACATGGAAATGTTTTTGAGTAAGGCTGTGGAAGTTGCTTTTGATCTTTCTGCAACGCAGACAAAATTTAGGTGATTTTTTGGTCCTATCCCAATAAAAGGCCAATGCCCAGCCTACATCTAATGTATGAAGGGACGTCTCCTGCTGAGATTTATGTGGGTTAGGAAAAAAATACTAGTAGATTAATAGACTGGTTAAGATGGAAATTAAACAGCTTAAGTAAGAACTTTGGATAGGTCATAGGGAGACCTTGTCCTTGAAAAATACAAGTGTGCAGTCTGACATCAAGACTCAATTTCTCCAACCCTGTGGGTTGATGTGATAGCTTCTAGAAAGGGTGTCTTTTTAGATATGTGAAGCAAGGAGTAGGTCTACATAGATACCTTACGGAGCCTCAGTTTGAACCTAAGTACCAGGCTGAGATCAAGTCGACAGTATCCTTAACCTGTGAGTAGAAGATTCCCCAGATCCTTACTATGTCTCAAGAACATAGAGTGATCAAAAATAGAAAAACCCCTCTAGTAGGGACTGAAATGCTGATATTGCGGCAAGATGAACCTTAATAGAGCTAACTGATAAACCTGGTTGTTTTCAAGTCCAGCAGATAATCCAAGATGGCAGAGAGCAGAGATGGTGGTGGTGGTGACACCCGTGGTTGAACCTTTTCCATTTCTGAAAGTAATTCAAGTTGACTCCCTTCTAATGTTTAGTAATACTTATTATACTCCTGTCGAGCAGGTGGATTTTATTCCCATGAACCATCTAGGAACCAAGCTTGGAGATGGAGGACCACGAGATTAGGGAGAAGCTCACGACCCCCCTTTGGCATCGAAAATAGCAGGAGTAAAACTCTTTGCCCCTTAAATGCAGTGGGACTTCTTCGATGGCTCCCACCTGGAGAAGGCCTTGCACCTCCTGAACGAGCAGATGCTTGTGAGAAGGGTCCCTGAAGAGGGACGGGGAGGGATAGAAATAAACTAGAGAGTATATCCCCCTGCTACTGTGCAGATGACCCGCCGGTCCGATGTTATAGAGGCCCAGGCAGGGAGGAAGGGGGACAGACAGGTGGAAAACAACAGGGGAGCAGGATCCAGGTCACAGGCTAGGTCACCCTCAAAGCACACCCTCAGAATGCCTGCTTACCACCCAGTTGGTTATAGGTGGAGCTCGAATGAGCAGAGGATGCCAGCTTTTAGGTTTTCAATTTGTTTTTCTTCGTTTAAGTCAACCAACTTTTGAGTACTTTATATGCATTGCGTTTTATAGACCTGCTAGCAAGAACTATTTACCCTAAGCTTGATGCAAGTGAAATCATTCAGGTATCAACTGCAACGCATCTGTTTTCTTGTAACAAGTTTTTCACCAAATCTATTTCACAGGAAGTTAGCTTCTGATTGTTCTAAATTCAGCTAAGAGTTCTGACACTGCAGTGTACATTTTAAAACAACATTCCACAAATACTTACGAATTCAAAAATTAGTAAAGTATTTAAAAAAAGAATATTCTTACCTTCTCTGATAAGTACTGCTCATAAATTCCAACTGCAGCTGCTCTTAATAGGCCTTTGGTTTGATTAGTCTGATGTTTTCCATCTCTCTGCCGGCTTAGTAACACCTCCAGCTGTTGCTGTGCTGTAACCCTGTACCCTTCCACTGTCATCCAGAAGAAGAGATGCGCTTGGCCTCCAGTCTGCTGCATGTAATCTACAAAATCAATCATCATTATTGTAATTATACCTGTGAGGATAAAAAAAATCTTAAGAAATCACACATCCTGATGTAAAAAACAACTAGGTCAGAAACATTAAATTAGGAATAAGCTTCAGGATTTGATTATGGTTTTGGATAAAACTATAACATTGACACTCACAAAGTCACTGTTAGAAACACCCCCCAGCACGCCTAATAGGATACTCATAAGATTTGATCAACAAGCAAAGTCTGGAGGAAAGTATAGAAGTAGGGCTGTGTTTTATATTAAAAAATGAACACATCTTAATTGTAGCCACAGCCATATGAGATGAAACAGGACTGTGTGCGTCGTGGTAGGAGCCAAGAGGAAATTGAGCCTGGGGTAAAACTGAGTCCCTTCACAGAAGTCTAAAGGTTAACTTTTATTTAATCCTCGCAATGTCAGGGCACAACAGAATAAACTGACACTATGTGGAACCTGTAAATGAACTTCACTCCTTTATCAATGTTGTGATTTAGTGCAGAATCCAACAATCTAAAAACAGACATTCTTATTCTTGCAAATGAATACATTTTAGAGATATTAAAACTCTAATGCTTTTTAAAAGTATTTTTAAACAAAGGACATTTTTTGAGCCTTCTACAAGTCCTGCAATCCTCCAAATTCTGGCATAGTGGATACTACCGTAAGTAGTCTCAATAGGACTACCTAGAGTATGAGGCAATGCAGAGGCAACACATGGGGGTGCATGTGGGGTCATGTCCCGTCCTCGCCAGATTTCTGCCAGATTTTGCTGGCTGAGCCCCCTTCGTGTGTGGCAGCTCCTGGAGCTGGTGAGCTGCAAGCTGCAGCCGTGGGAAAAGGCAGCAGCAAGATAGCTGGGAACTGCAGGGAGGGGCCACTAAGGGTAAGAGGGGATGTGACTCAAAGTGTTGCGGGGAGAGGGTGGAGAGAACCTTTAAATTGTGCCCCACCACAATCAGCAGGTACTAGTCATCTCTGAAGCAACGTGGTCATAATTTAAAAAATTTGTTCAATTTAAGAGATGTTACTAGCTCCAGCAATATTCCCTACTTAACAGGGAAGGAATCTCTCAGACCGGTAGAATCTCTCCAAAGAAACTTAAGTGACACCACTGTAAACATTCACTGAATCAGTCTTGCAGTTAAATCACTATGTCTGAAAACTCTTTCAAGCTGACTTCAACATAAAGTATGAAGTTAAGAATAATATCAGTTTAACCTACACTCGTCATGGCAAAGACTAAGTTTCAATTCCCTCCGAAAAGGATCATGTACAGTTATGGCACACGACACAAATTTGTATTAGTTCACAGGCATGTTCTTACTTCATGAAAAATAATCTTCCTCCCCCACCCCCCCAAAGTTAGCATTTTCTTACCCATAAAAAATTGTAGTGCAACATTGTCTACCAGAATGTTGTCCAGAGGGACTGTGCAAAGTTTTCCGAAGTTTGCTGCCAGTTTCACAGTATCTATTTCCTGTACAATATGGGATACAGCATTGATAATATATTATTTTTATTAATTTTTATATTTTTTAAATTACTACCAAAAAGTGTTTATATAATGTAAACAGATTTACTTTAACTACAGCAACCTGTTTGGGGTTTGTTTGGTTTGGTTTTTAAAATGTTAGTATACAGGATCACTGCTATCTCCACAATTTTTTGTTTGTGTAATGACTTATAACAGTGTTTGTTTACAGCATAGATTGGATTCTATCCCTGCCCCAGAATTCCTGTGTGCAAGTATTTTAAACCTAGCTGTTCACAAGTGGCCACGAAGTGGGTAGATAAGAAAATGTTCATCACAACCTTCTGAAATATTTTCTAAAGAAATTATTAGAGCCATCTTAAAAATTACCTGAAACCACCTCAAATTCTGCAGCCAATTCATTAGCACTACATGATATAGAATATGATATAGATCTGTCTCCATTGATATCTGACTTCCATTAGTTATTTTATTGATTGTATTACAGTAGTGTTAGGGGCCCCAGACATGGACCAGAGCTCTACATATTAGGTACTGTGTTGGTCAATAAGCACAACCCTCATCATCTTTATGCCCCATCCAAGCTTAAAGCTCAACTGATGTAGTCCCAAGAAACAGGACAAAGTCAGATATGCTACAGTAAGAATGTCAGCAGTTTCTCAAACGTAACAAAAAGTAGAGGCTAGAGACTAGATGGCAACTGGAGAGGCTGTTAAAACAGAGGAAGCAAGTCGGACGAATTTCTGACACACAAGAACTTCCAAGCAGTGCAAAATACCATTGGTACTTTTAAACAAGTGACAGTCTGAACAACAAACTGTACTTCAAAAGAGAACACTACTACCAATAAATAGGCAGTAACGTTATAAACTCCTACAGCTGAAAAACAGGGACTTCGTCTAAGGGCCTCCAGACTGAGCTGCATGTTGCATGAACTTCCTAATCAGAGGCAGGAATTCAGTTGATGATGTAGAGAAGCTGAACTCATGTGTCAGAGAAACTGTTCTCTTAATTCTTAACTTCATTAGTTAGCTATGCAGCTTACTTCAGTTCTTTTCTAATTGGAAGAGTTTAAAACCAAGATCATTTGAAAATATATTCCAGATTTTTAAAGGTTTGAAAATAAATCTGAAATATGCAATAGTAATATGTAGCATAATAGCTATATATTTATTATATATATATAATGGATAACATTTTCTAACAAAAGCTCTGGTAGGTGAATTTTCCATATAAAATTGGAAGTATGAAGGTGCAACTTTAGCTACATAATTACTCAGTATACAGTTCAATATAGTCAGTATATATACTACACAGTATAAACTCAAGGGCTATAGTCATATTTTTCCCTTAATGAACTAGAGAGATCTTATGACAATCGCTAGCACGTCTTTGACAATTTCACATTATCATTTATGATTAAAACAAACATCAGAAAGAGTATTAATAGAAAAGTATTACTTACTTTTCCTGACTGCAACCTCTGTATTCTTGAATCACATACTTTAACAACATATAATAAGCTGTTTATTTGATTTTTTATCGTATTGATATCTAGAGAAAAAAAAACAATAACTCAGACTAAAGAGGACTGAAGTAGAAACAAACTAGTGATCAAACAATTGATGAAGTATATTATCAATTTAAACACACTTTTAAAAGATACATATAATTTTCCTTGTTTTGTTCTTATGTAAGGACACCTACCAGAATGAATATGACTGTCAATATTTACAGTGAAGTGGTTTGGTTTTGTTTTGAATACATTTAATTTCTACTGGAAGAACTGAATTGCAGTTAAGTAGTCTTTTTCCTTCCATTCTCAATGTAACTTTCAGTTATTATTTAAAAAGTTGTGAGTAGTCCATCATCAATAGATGAACCACTACTGAAAGTCAGAACCAGTCAGGCAGGTTTCAACCGGGACATTTGACTTTTATTAAAAGATAGAACAAAATCATAGAAAGTTAGAACAAAACCTATCAAGACACATAATTACTGTTAGAAACCATGATAACAGCCATCACAGAAAGGGGAATACAGATGGAGGCAATCAGTCTTGGATCTTGCACATCAGAGAAAACTCAGGTTTGAATCTTTCACATAACATTTTTAATAGCACTCACGATTAACACTAGTAAGGTAAGAGTTCACATTTTAACACTCTTCTGTAATTACCAAAAAAAAAAAAATCTTGTTAGCTTTTGTTTATTTTAATTCTTCATTAAAATAAAAATACTAACCATCTCCTGCTGTATCTAAGGATCGAAGATATTGCAGTTCTTCTCCAGCCTTATCTCTTACCGCTTCCAGCTCCCCTACATTGTCACTTAATTTAATAACATTCATGAAGGCCTCATAGTTACAATTGGAATCACGAATCTGAAATAGTCAGAAAATTTACAACCCAAATTATGCAGAAGAGAAAAATCTATCCATAGTGTATGCTTCTTCATGGTGAACTGGAATCGACAATTAAGGGAAAATTGTAAATTTAACATATACTGTATAGTGCCATCACTTTAAAAACATCACAGTTCATGGCAGCCATGAAATTCAAACTGTTTTCTCAGGATTGTGCCGTCTATGGAGAAATAAATCCTTGTGGCAGTTTAAACCTCTAAACCTGGTTTTCAATTAGGAACTTTTTAAATTAAAGGCTACATTTTAAAGAACTTTCTGTTCAGAAGAAACAAAGACCAGATTCTGGGGGCCCACAGTAATTGTGTTCCTGCCATGTTTAAAGCAACAGATTCTGTCATTTTGCTATCAGATACAGATCCACACTTGTATGTTTTGAATTGTTGTTCTTGGCATCAGGAATGATATAAAGACCATACAGCATTTAAGGATTTCCCCACATTCTATCAAGGAAAAAGATCAGAACTGTAGGAGTGGGGATGTGTACAACTGTTTATTAATACAAGAATGGTCCCATGGACAACCAACACATATTTCACTTCAGAAGACACACAAATTCTCAAAGTTTAAGACCTCACATTTAAAATCCCCTTCTTAGATATTACAGACTAGAGGTCTCTCTCTACATGTTAAAACAAAAGGTGAGATACTAAGAACTTGCAGTTCAGGGGGAGGGTGAGCTAAGGCACCTTAAGCCACCGTGTTAAAAAAGTCTGGTGACGTTTTCTTTGAAAGTCTCTCCTGCCCCCTCCACTTGCTTTGGAGCAGGGGCTTGAAATTCGTAGGGACAGACATTGTTTTAGGGATGTGCTCTGGGTTGTGTCTGTGAAAATCTGCCTAAATTTGACCAAATTATAAGTCTTGAAAATGAAAGTTTGAGTACACTCAGTAGAGACAACTTGGATTTCAGCAGCTAAAATTCCCAAGGGTTCTGTCTACTTTGCACATGGTCTAGCCTGAGACTAAGCAGGGCTTTCCCTGCAATTGCAGCTCTGAGCTGCTGTGCCAAGTCCAGACATTTGAAATGAGTCAAGGGAGACTCTCTCTCCTGTGCGGTCAATGATCCCTCTGCTGGCCCCAGACAGTATACAGAAGGAAGCTGCCTGATTAGAAAGTGGAGGGGACAAGAGTGAGACCTGCAGGAGGATGAGGGGAATGGACTGGGACAAGGAGTCAGAAAGGGTGGGGCAGAAAATGACACAGGGAGTCTGGCTGGGCAAGGAGTCTGGGGACAAGGAGCCAAGTATGTGGGGAACTGAGACTGGCAGGACGAGAAGACTGGGATGGGGAGTTCAGTGGGATGATACAAAGATGAGACATCTGAAGAGTGGAGACTGGGGCTGGCAAGGTGATGAAAGTGGCACTCACTGGGACAAGAAATGAAGAGAAAAGAGGAGAGTCTGTGGCAACACTCCCATCCCGAGCCTGGAATGGAAACTAAGATTCCTGAGTTTCACCATTCTTCTGCTGTGAGCAAACATCTCCAAACCCCATCCCCATCTAGTGCTGTTCCACATAGAAGATGACAACTTACTACTACCACTATCAGTTACACCATGACCTCAAGTGGCTGAGGATCTTAAAGATCAGAAGGTTCCAATCCTGTTGATTACTTCTGTGAGTGTCAACATGACATGATGGAATTTCTGTTTGACTTTGCTTTTTTAAAATCCTATTATTAAGTTAAGATTTTGTCACGGTTATTTTTAGTAAATGTCAGGGACAGGCTGCAGGCACAAAACAAAAATTCACCGAAGCCCGCAACCTGTCTGTGACTTTTATTAAAAATAAAGGGGGGAAGAGCACATTGTGGTAGAGGCTGAAGCCGAAGAAGTCATGGAGGTTCATTAAAGTCATGGAATCCATGACCTCCATAATTAAATCATACCCTTACCTATGACATCACCCAAAAATGATATTAAAAGATTATTAAGTTGCAAAGTCAAGCACTCTTAAGTTAGAAAATGCCAGAATGAAGGTTCACTGTACAACCTTAACTTGACCCTCTTGTGTGTGCGCATTATGATACAGTCTTCAACTGCATGACAACTTTTTTTTTTTAAACAGTTTCTTTGCATCATTCAGAGCCCAGAACGGAGCTGCTCTGGGGATGAATCAGGGGTGCAAAGTGAGACTGTTGTCTGTTTGACCCCTGCTACAATTACTGCAGAGGTTGGAAGGTGTGCATCCACTGTGGGTACTGGGATGGGGAGGCCTAGACACCCCCCACCCCCCCGAACTACAGGCCGATCCACTCAACCAAGGGGAAGGAACCACTGAGCCCAGATTTAAGGGAGACAACAAATGAAAAAAAAACCAGTGAAGGGAACAAGGGTCATAGGGTCAAAACGGGGGATCCAGATGAGGACATTGAGCTGAGAACCCCGGACAGCACCCACTGCTCCTCAGTGGAGTCCAAGGAGCCACAAGTTTGCTCCTCCTAGTTTGGTAGGTGGTCATCTTGGGCAGCATCAGGAGGAGGATGATAAGGAGGTCTCATGGATTTGTGGAGCCATGGATAGGACATGCAAATATAAGGTGATACTGGAAAAAATGCAGCCAAAACCTCAGCAGGAGGTTTTGGAGGAGTCAGAAGAGGGGCTGCAGTCTGATGCACTTTTCATAGATGAGAAGGAGACCTTGGGGCACAACACAGAAGGGGCAGGTTTCAGGAGACTACATGAACCATGCCATTAGCTGCACAGAGGAGCCACCAACTAATATCCTCAGTGGCCCGTGGGACCAGGGTGGAGTACAGGCTTGCCCATGAGGTAATCTCCACGCCGGATTTTAGCACTGAGAGGGAAGAAAACAAAGTAAGAGAGGATACAGCCATGGGTAGGAGAATGGACATAAGGAGGAAGGGTAGTGTGGATACCAGTCTAATAGGTCATACTAGCTGTAGAATGACCGTGCCTAATTGGGTACAGAATGTGAGCGAGGCCAAACAGCAAAAATTAAGATGTTTGTACACCAATGTGAGGAGCCTAGGTAACAAAATGGAGGAACTAGAGCTACTGGAGCAGGAAGTGAAACCAGATATTATAGGGATAATAGAAACATGGTGGAATAGTAGTCATGACTGGACTACAGGTATTGAAGGGTATGTGCTGTTTAGGAAAGACAGAAATAAAGGTAAAGGTGGTGGTGAGGTAGAATGTAAAGAAATAAGAAGCAATGGAATGGATAAGACAGAGTCCATCTGGGCAAAAATCACATTGGGGAAGAAAACTATTAGAGCCTCCCCTGTGATAGTGCTTGGGGTGTGCTATAGACCGCCAGGATCTAATTTGGATATGGATAGAGCCCTCTTTAATGTTTTTAATGAAGTAAATACTAATGGAAACTGCGTGATTATGGGAGACTTTAACTTCCCAGATATAGACCGGAAGACGAGTGCTAGTAATAATAATAGGGCTCAGATTTTCCTAGATGTGATAGCTGATGGATTCCTTCATCAAGTAGTTGCTGAACTGACTAGAGGGGATGCCATTTTAGATTTGGTTTTGGTGAGTAGTGAGGACCTCATAGAAGAAATGGTTGTAGGGGACAACCTTGGTTCAAGTGATCATGAGCTAATTCAGTTCAAACTGAACGGAAGGATAAACAAAAATAAATCTGCAACTAGGGTTTTTGATTTCAAAAGGGCTGACTTTCAAAAATTAAGGAAATTAGTTAGGGAAGTGGACTGGACTGAAGAATTTATGGATCTAAAGGCAGAGGAAGCCTAGGATTACTTTAAGTCAAAGCTGCAGAAACTATCGGAAACCTGCATCCCAAGAAAGGGGAAAAAATTCATAGGCAGGAGTTGTAGACCAAGCTGGATGAGCAAGCGTCTCAGAGAGGTGATTAAGAAAAAGCAGGAAGCATACAGGGAGTGGAAGATGGGAGGGATGAACAAGGAAAGCTACTTACTGAGGTCAGAACATGTAGGGATAAAGTGAGACAGGCTAAAAGTCAAGTAGAGTTGGACCTTACAAAGGGAATGAAAACCAATAGTAAAAAGTTCTATAGCCATATAAATAAGAAGAAAACAAAGAAAGAAGAAGTGGGACCGCTAAACACTGAGGATGGAGTGGAGGTTAAGGATAATCCAGGCATGGCCAATATCTAAACAAATACTTTGCCTCAGTCTTTAATAAGGCTAAAGAGGATTTTAGGGATAATGGTAGCATGACAAATGGGAATGAGGATATGGAGGTAGATATTACCATATCTGAGGTAGAAGCGAAACTCGAACAGCTTAATGGGACTAAATCGGGGGGATAAACTTCATCCAAGACTATTAAAGGAATTGGCACATGAAATTGCAAGCCCATTAGCAAGAATTTTTAATGAATCTGTAAACTCAGGGGTTGTACCGTATGACTGGAGAATTGCTAACATGGTTCCTGTTTTTAAAAAAGGAAAAAAAAGTGATCCGGGTAACTACAGGCCTGTTAGTTTGACATCTGTAGTATGCAAGGTTTTGGAAAAAATTTTGAAGGAGAAAGTAGTTAAGGACATTGAGGTCAATGGTAAATGGGACACAATACAACATGGTTTTACAAAAGGTAGATCGTGCCAAACCAACCTGATCTCCTTCTTTGAGAAAGTAACAGCTTTTTTTAGACAAAGGAAATGCAGTGGATCTAATTTACCTAGATTTCAGGAAGGCGTTTGATACCGTGCTACATGGGGAATTATTAGTTAAATTGGAAAAGATGGGGATCAATATGAAAATTGAAAGGTGGATAAGGAATTGGTTAACAGAGAGACTACAGCGGGTCCTACTGAAAGGTGAACTGTCAGGCTGGAGGGAGGTTACCAGTAGAGTTCCTCAGTGATCAGTTTTGGGACCAATCTTATTTAATCTTTTTATTACTGACCTCGGCACAAAAAGCAGGAGTGTGCTAATAAAGTTTGCGGATGATACAAAGCTGGGAGGTATTGCCAATTTAGAGAGAGACCAGGATATCATACAGGAAGATCTGGATGACCTTGTATACTGGAGTAATAGCAATAGGATGAAATTTAACAGTGAGAAGTGTAAGGTCATGCATTTAGGAATTAACAACAAGAAGTTTAGTTATAAGCTGGGGACGCATCAATTAGAAGTAACGGAGGAGGAGAAGGACTTTGGAGCATTGGTTGATCACAGGATGACTATGATCGGCCAATGTGATATGGCCATGAAAAAAGTTAATGCGGTCTTGGGATGGATCGGGCGAGGTATTTCCAGTAGAGATAAAGAGGTTTTAGTACCATTATACAAGGCACTGGTGAGACCTCACCTGGAATACTGTGTGCAGTTCTGGTCTCCCTTGTTTAAGAAGGATGAATTCAAACTGGAACAGGTACAGAGAAGGGCTACTAGGATGATACGAGGAATGGAAAACCTGTCTTATGAAAGGAGACTCAAGGAGCTTGGCTTGTTTAGCCTAACTAAAAGAAGGTTGAGAGGAGATATGATTGCTCTCTATAAGTATATCAGAGGGATAAATACTGGAGAGGGAGAGGAATTATTTAAGCTCAGTACCAATGTGGACACAAGAACAAATGGATATAAACTGGTCATCGGGAAGTTTAGACTTGAAATTAGACAAAGGTTTCTAACCATTAGAAGAGTGAAGTTTTGGAATAGCCTTCCAAGGGAAGCAGTGGGAGCAAAAGATCTATCTGGCTTTAAGATTAAACTTGATAAGTTTATGGAGTAGATGGTATGATGGGATAACAATCAATGAATCTTGCCCATATGCGCAGGGTTCAGCTGATCGCCATATTTGGGGTCGGGAAGGAATTTTCCTCCAGGGCAGACTGAAAGAGGCCCTGGAGGTTTTTCGCCTTCCTCTGTAGCATGCGGCATGGGTCACTTGCTGGAGGATTCTCTGCTCCTTCAAGTCTTTAAACCATGATTTGAGGACTTCAATAGCTCAGACATAGGGGAGAGATTTATCGCAGGAGTGGTGGGTGAGATTCTGTGGCCTGCATTGTGCAGGAGGTCGGACTAGATGATCATAACGGTCCCTTCTGACCTTAATATCTATCTTAATGAGGGCTTCCCACCCTCCACAGGTGGCAGCAGGTTCCACCACTTAGTGTCAGGGTGGGACATGAGGGCAAGGAATTGAATGGTCTGGAGCATGAGTGCATACAGATGTTCTCTAGATGCAGTTCACAGACAGACCAGCTGGATGGCCTCCAGACTGCTCAGCTTGTGTACCGGGGAATGAGGGAGGCAACGATAAGCTCCAGAAATCCATGGGTGAGAGAGAAGTACCTTCCCACATGACCTGCTCAAGAAAAGCAAGAGAAGCAGGGGGCAAGGCTGCCCTCACATCTTGTAGCACACAATGGGGAACATGAAGGATAGGCAACCCCATGTACTGGCTAAGTGCCTTGGAAGGTGTATATTGAATGAAGCAGTGGTGCCCAACTCTATTACACAAGAGGGCCAAATAAACCTAAAAACCACCTTAGCAAACCTAAGCAAAACTGTGTGGGCCAAACAGATTCTACATATTTTAATAAGATTTAAAGTCACTTGTATTGATTTATATTTTAGGTTCACCTTGTTCCGTATGTAGACAGATTTCTGTACATAGAAACATTGTCTATTTACACACTTGTGTAAACTAGAATGATGTAAACATGATGACAAAATGCTAATGAATCAGCCATTAGTATATGTTGAAGCAGGCCGCGGGCCTTATGAAATGTTCTGGTGGGTGATGTACAGTCCGCGCACCATAAGTTGAGCAACCCTAAAGAAGGGATGAAAGCAGAGAATGGACAGTCTAATGCTTACGGCAGTTGAATACTGCCTTTGACAAACTGATTCAATCCCTGCCTCTACCACAGGGCTCCTCTGTGATGCTGGCCAAGCCATTTAAACAAACTTTTCACAGGTTGTTACTAACTGTAAGGTCTTCATTTTTAAGGTGCCGGACTTGAAAGCCTGGGACCTGATTAGCAGAAGTGCTAAGTACTCATAGTCAAAATTGAAGTCAATGGGAGCTGTGATTTGAACATATAAAGTGCTACATCTTCAGAAGAATCAGGCTGTAGGTGTCTCAAACTGGGCCTCCGAAATTAGCAGATAGTTTTGACTAGAGTGGATCAAAAAAATTTCAATGGAAATTGATTATTTTGAAAAAATGCAGTTAGTTTAGATTGAAACATCTTGCGAGACTGAAAATTTTTGTCAACAAAAAGGCAAAAAATTTGCAACTGACAATGCTGTTCTAATTTTTTGTTTCAAATTATTATATTAAAATTATTTTATTTTATATTCAAATACTAAATATAATATAGAAAGTCTATACAAAATGACAGTATTGAAAAGTTGCATTTTGACACTAAACAAAACGCTTTGATGGTCCCTAATTGCATTTTTTAATTTTCATTTTGCCAGAAATTTCAGATTTTTGTTCTGAATCAGAATGCGATATCTTTCAAAGTGTCAGAATTCCCATGGGAACCAGAATTTCCATTCCAAGCTATTCTATTTTTGACCTTAATCTCTTTGTGCCGCTACTCTCCATCTATAAAATGGAGATAGTAATACCACCTCATCTCACAAGGGTATCGTGAAAAGAAATGAAATAATGTTTGTGATGCACTTGAATGCTATTGCGATGAGCACCCCAGAAAAGTCCATGAGGAAATTAATAATTCTGTCTTCAGCACAAGTTTTGAATAGCATGCAGTAAACGAAGCATGGAACCATGAATTGAACAAGGAGTTCAATAATTGAAAAAAATAAAAAGATATTGAATAGCTACATAGGTGTGAATACCATCTATTCTGTGCACTGAGCTATGTGGGGTGCTGTAGAACAACAGTATGTGATCATGAAACTAAACTGTCATAATTCATATGCAAGCAACCTTAATACTGACATTTCTTAACTTTTCAGTGTGTGACTTTGGAACTTTAATGTAGTGTTGTGTGTGTGTGTGTGTGTAACATGTGTGTAGCGTGGAAGACAAGCTCAGGAAGATTTTCATTTAAAGCTGTCTGTCTTCATAGATGACACCTTACTGAGTGGAACAAACATCCATCATGAACTTCCATCATAATCAAGAGTAAAAACATTTTGAAGTTAATAAAATCCCATGGATGGGCTTTCTAACCCTATCAGAAAGTGGGGAGCACAACTTTGGTCTCAGAAATTGGAAATTCATCTTTTTAACCTGATTGGAATCTAAACAAATCAAAATTTCTCAGAAAGCATGCCATTTACTTATTTTTTGGAAATACTTATTTGGAAAGAGTCTGACTTCAGACAATTTATAATATAGGCCTTTCTGCCTAACATCAACTCTGGGCAAGATAATGGAGTGGCAGATACGTTATTTGATTAACAAAGAATTAGAGGAGGAGAATATAATTAATGTCAATCAACATAGGTTTATGGAAAATGGATCTCATCAAACTAACTTGATTTTTTAATGTGATTATACATGTAATTGAAAAAGGTAATAGTGTTGACATACTTTGACTTTGTACCACATGACATTTTGATAAAAAATTAGAATGATATAAAATTAACATGGTATACATTTTATGAATTAAAAGTTGACTAACTGATAAGTCTCAAAATGTAATTGTAAACAGGGAAATCATCACCACTGAGCAGATGTTTTCTCAGTTGGGTCCCATAGGGATCAGCTCCTGGCCCTACACTATT
Organism: Caretta caretta; assembly: GCF_965140235.1. Classification (NCBI taxonomy): domain Eukaryota; kingdom Metazoa; phylum Chordata; order Testudines; family Cheloniidae; genus Caretta; species Caretta caretta. The sequence goes on along the minus strand of NC_134207.1, from coordinate 213,459,159 downwards.
TAACTTTTTTATCTATTGCCAGAAAAAAACAAAAATCATCACTGATAAAGTTTGCAGATAACGCAAAAATTGGGGGAGTGCTAAATAACGAAGAGAACAGGTCACTAATGCAGAACACTCTTGATCGCTTGCATCCAGTTTACCAAGCAAACAATGTGTATTTTAATACAGCTAAACGTAAATGCATATATCTAGGAACAAAGAATTCAGGCCATACTTACAGGGTGACAGACTATGTTTTGGGAAGCAGTGCCATTGAAGAAATTTAGTGTCATGGTAGATAAATAAGCTGAACATGAACTCTCCCAGTGTGACGCTGTGGCCAAAATAACTAATACAGTCCTGCGATGCATAAACAGGAGAATCTTGAGTAGGAATAGAGAGTACCCTTGATTTATATAGTGGCATGATGATATTTTCTGTCTTATCTTTCCCTTTCCTAAAGATTCCAAACATTCTGTTAGCTTTTTTGACTGCTACTTCACACTGAGCAGATGTTTTCACAGAACTATCCACCATAACTGCAAGATTTCTTTCTTGAGCGGTAACAGCTAATTTAGACCTCATCATTTTACATGTATAGCTAGGACTACGTTTTCCAATATGCATTACTTCGCATTTATCAACTCTGAATTTCATTTGACATTTTGTTGCCCAGTCACCCAGTTTTGTGAGATCCCTTTGTAACTCATCACGTCAGCTTTGGACTTAACTATTTTGTGTACTTTTGTATCCTCACCGTTTACCCCTTTTCTACATCTTCTATAAATATGTTGAACAGCACTGATCTCAGTATAGATCCTTGAGGATCTATATATCTAATATCTATGCTATTTATCTCTCTCCATTGTGAAAACTGACCATTTATTCCTATCATTTATTTTCTATCTTTTAACCAGTTACTGATACATAAGAGGACCTTCCTTCTTATTCCATGACTGCTTACTTTGCTTAAGTATGAAGCGGTGTTGTAGCCATGTTTGTCCCATATTATTAGAGAGACATGGTGAGTGAGGTAATATCTTTTATCATCTTTTAATATCTTTGCTTAAAAGACTTTGATGAGGGACCTTGTCAAAGGCTTTATGAAAGTCCAAGTACACTGTATCAACTGGATCACCCTTGTCCATGTTAGTTGATACCCTCAAAGAATTCTTATATATTAGTGAGGCATGATTTCCCTTTACAAAAGAGACTCCTTTTGTGACTCTTCTCCAACATGTTGTTTTCATCTATGTACCTGATAATTCTGTTCTTTACTATAGTTTCAACCAATTTCTTAGTACTTAAGTTAGGTTTACCAGCCTGTAATTGCCTAGATGGCCCCTCTAGCGTTCTTTAAAAATCATTGTTACATTAGCTATCCTCCAGTCACCAGGTACAGAGGCTGATTTAAGCAACAGGTTAAATACCACAATCAGTAGTTCCGCAATTTCATATTTGAGTTACTTCTGGTTCTGGTGACTTATTACTGTTTAATTTATCAATTTGTTCCAAAACCACCTTGAACGATATATCAATCTGGGACAGTTCCTCATATGTGTCACCAAAAAAGAACTGCTCAAGTGTGGAAATCTCCATCAAATCTTCTGCAGTGAAGACTGATGCAAAGAATTAATTTAGCTTCTCTGCAACGACCGTCTCCCTTGAGTGCTCCTTTAGCATTTCAATCATCCAGTGGCCCCACTGATGGTTTTGCAGGCTGACTGCTTCTAATGTACTTAAACTGCTGTTAGTTTTTGTTTCATCCGTCATTCTTAAAGCCCTTAAGAAAACTACTTCATTTGGAGACATGCTATGAGAATCACTGATAAGTTACTGAATTCATCTTTATCATAGTATTATGAGCTAATGTTACTGTTTTTATCTTCCATGTAAGGCTAAAACAATTCCCAAAATTCTTAAAAATATAGTTTTCCACCAACCAAATTCTGTCGCTCCATAAAAAATGTGTCTACTCTCATTCCATTAAAAATGATTGAGAACATTAAAGTTGCAGTTAAACACTTAAAAGTCAAGAAACGAAAAGTATAAGGTTACATATGCACTTTACCTCTGCCCTTTTGTGCATAATTTAGGTGACCTCTCTACTGTGAGCCTTAGGAACTGTGCAGCTTTAACCTCACAGCAGGATGCATGTTAAATTACATATCAGCTCACAACTAAATGTTTCACTGTGTTGTGTGCAAGTGCAGACTTCCTTAGCTGTGCATCACGATTAGGAAAGTACTGTGAATGTGCAAAGTGTGATTTAAGATGTGTCGTGTCTATTCCAATCCAAAACTAAATTTTTGATGCAACTCTCACAAGCATTTTTTAATTAAGACATTTCCACAAGAAATACTGACTACTGCAGAACTAGACCTCTCAAAACATTTTACCAGGGGTCGACACCACCATGTCGTGCAATGGACACTTGACAAAATTACCGTACTTAGTGACAGACATGGGGTGGGGCAATTATGTCATTCAGTCATTCAATTTTTTTGAAAAATTAACACAGTCCTCAACATTTTTACCACAGACACTTGTGTCCGTGTACAGACACATTGCTGACCCCTGCACTTCACTATAAAAATCATGAAAAATAAATTCTTGAAGACAAATTACTTTCCTCCTTAGTTTGATTGTACTCAGCTTTTACTCAAACTTTTTTTAAAAGTTCACCAGAAGGTAGAGAGCAAGCTTAGAAACTATCATCCTGAAAAAACAAAGTTTGAGAAAGTCATAAAACCACCAAAGCAGGGGATTAGAATAGGAATTCTTATGCAACATCAATGATAGCATCACTACCCCTTTTACTCTAATGATGTACTATTACAAATTGTATTTCCACTAAACCAACCATGCTTAGAGAGCATAGGAAAAGAGAATAGGAATGTGCTTACAGATGAATATTCTTGAAATACTACTGAAGCACTAAAAAGCTTACCATCCATATGACATACTGATTAATATAATCAGGATCACTGAGCTGGTTTATTAATGGAAGAAGAATTCCTCGGGCGAGGATTTCCTGAAAAATGAAATGTAATACAATTGAAATCTGTCCTCTGTATCTAAAAAATGACAAATAGTTTACTCAAAAAACTATCAAATTTTACTATGAATTCAACGTAAAGCTTCTATTTGAGTAACAAGTGAAACTTCAAGCATATTAAGAACAAACTTAAAAACAAATTCTGAAACAAAAAATTTAGAAAATTAGATTTATTTCTCAGAACTCACTCTCCCCACCCAAAGGTAAATTCTTGTGATAAATAAAGAATGTTAGCTCTCTTAGTCTGCTGTGTGCCCAGTACAGAAACTGACCTCAAGGAAGACAACCTAGATATCACAGGATTCAGAGTGGTAGCCGTGTTAGTCTGTACCAGCAAAAACAATGAGGAGTCCTTGTGGCACCTTAGAGACTAACAAATTTATTTGGGGATAAGCTTTTTTTGGGCTAAGACCCACGCAATAGGATCCTTAGAGAAATACGACAAATGAAACACTCATCCCCATAAGATTTTAAGAACTTTAGTATTAGTCGGACAAGAATACAATGGTGACCATTGAAAAACATTTACCTTCTATAGTATCTACAGTCTCAGTTATTTTCCATTTTAAGTATATCAGAGTTACAGTATCACACAAACCACTGAGTGATATCAGTAGGTAAATACTGACTTTTTAACAGTGACTATTGCACATCCAAAAGCCACTCATATCTCTAAAAAATGTCATCTAGAATTGTTCACCAATGTCATATAAAAAGTCAACACCTCCATATGAAACATGTATCTAACCTATTATGTTGAAAAGTATCATCTGGTATTAATATAATAGCTGACGATTGCATTTTATACAACACATAAAATAAGTGACCTATATCTAAATCTCTTTTATACTATATACGACTGGAAATCTTAGGGTGAAATATAAATCCTAAATTTACCCTGACAAAGTATCGCATGATCTTGTTCTGGAAGTCTCCAGGAGGTAGCAATAAATACAGTAACACCTCACACAGATCCCTTAGGAATCCTAGGGAAAAACAATAACAAAATATCAATCCAATATAGAGTAGTGACAACACTACATGTACCTTCCCATTATTCTCATGTAACAAAAAAAGCTTTAGTTTATGGACTGAATTTGACAGCATTAAATATACTTTTCAATGATGCTCAAACTTTTAAGTTTTGTTTTTCTATTTTATATAAAGATATGTATCTGTCTTCAAATCTTACAATGCAGTAATTCCTGACTGACTTAATCTAGGCAGTAAATGACTTTACTGATTTTATATATATTGACTAGAATGAATGGATGTGTGCATTCTCTTAACTCTCACAGAAGCAGCTACTCCCCTTCAGTGCATTTTTTTCATACTTACGCATAGAGCACTTCAGGATTTTTTTTCAAACAAAACAGTTTTTTGTTGGAAAAGGCAAGCTAGCTGAAACAAACTCTTCGTAGGAATGAATCAGTTTCCATTAAACTTTTGTTGGGAAGTTTGTCAGGTCCAGGATATGAGAGAAAGACCCATAATAGCTAATGGTCCAGTGGTCAGGACCACTCATGTGGGGACACCCTGATTCAAACCCCTGCTCTGAATCAGACAGGGCAGAGACGTGAACCTGGAAGAGAATGCCTGGCTGCAAGGATGGAGTTGACAGAACGGCTTAGGCTTCCTTGACCATGAGATGCTGTTCTGGGAAGAAGGGCTGCTAAGCAGAGATGGGATCCGCTTATCGAGGAAGGGGAAGAGCTTATTTGGATACAGACTCCTAGTGAGGAGGGCTTTAAACTAAGTTCGATGGGGGCAGGTGATAAAAACCCACAGGTAAGTCAAAAAACACGGAGACCTGGGAGAAGGGTTGGAATCTGGGGGAGATCATGAGCCGTTATAGCAGGGATAAGGGAGAGACAGGAGATAACATGCAGGGAAATCAAATCAGTATCTTAGATGTCTATATACTAATGCAAGAAGTATGGGAAATAAGTAGGAAGAATTTGAAATGCTAGTTAATAAACACAGTTTGTTGGATCATATTAAAGAAGTTCTGTATTAAAATCACAAATGAGTTTGATTCCCCACAGTTTAAATTCCAGGGTATTACTAATTAAGAGGTTTCTTGGTTTTTGGTACTGTTTCTCTCCCTCTCTGTGTGCAACTTACAAGCTGCTAATTGTGTTAGTACATCCTAAGACAGAGTCTGTTCTCAAAGAAATACTTTGTAACAACAGAAACAGCACACAGAGACTCCCCATCCTTTTGTTGTATTTATCTCGCTTTGTTAACAATTGTGATTAAAATAGAGATAGAGGATGTTTGCGGATGGATGCTTGGTGTGGATAATAACTGAATGATCAGGGAGGCGCCAGCCTAAGAATCCAGTGTCTATCGGCTGAAGAAGGCATCAAGTGGAAACAACCAGAGGACCCCCAGAGGGCAGACAGGAATCCACCCAACAGCCTCAAGAATGGGAGAACCGAAGAACAAGATAACATCTGGCAGCACGGAGCAGTCAGGAATGTGCTATCTGCTGATTGATTCAGCAACAGCATGATGAAGCAATTCCCATAGATTGGCATAGGAAGAAATTCCTATAAAAATGGACTCTAGAAACTGAGAACTTTGAGGTCTGATTCTGCAAACCAACCTCCAAGAGCGTCAGATGTGCATCTGACAAGGCCTTGCTCCATCCTCGTGTCCAGGCCACCTGACCAGTGGCTTGGCACAAGCAACTCTAAGGCTGGTAACTAGCATAACAACCTTGCAGAACCTGTGTGTGCGTGTGTGTATGAATGAATGCGTGAATAAATATGAAATTGAATGGAATGTTATAGCTATAACTAACTGCTTACTATGATTCTTTCTGTATTCACAATAAATGTGGCATTTTGCCTTTTCCCCTTTAATAAGATCCTGCTGTTTTTTATTTTATTGGTATAACAAGTTGGCATCACAGATTAATATACGACTGGAATTTTGGTATAGAAGGGTACAGCTTGCTCAGGAAGGACAGGCAGGAAAAAAGGGAGGAGGCGTTGCCTTATATATCAAAAATAGAAGACAGACTTATTGAAAGTCTCTGGGTAAGGATAAAAGGGGTAAAAAACAAGGGTGATTTCATGGTAGGTGTCTACTAACAGACCACCTAACCAGGAAGAAGAGGTGGATGATTTGTTTTTTAAAAAAAAAAAAACTAACAAAATCATCTAAAGCACAGGACTTGGTGTTGATGGGGGACTTCAACTACTCAGACATCTGTCGGGAAAATAATGCAGCAGGGCACAGATCATCCAACAAGTTCCTGGAATGTATTGGAGACATTTTTTTTTATTTCAGAAGGTGGAGAAAGCTACTAAGGGAGAGGCTGTTCTAGATTTGATTTTGACAAATAGGGAGGAACTGGTTGAGAATTTGAAAGTGGAAGGCAGCTTGAGTGAAAGCAATCATGAAATGGTAGCATTTACGAGTCTAAGCAATGGTATCAGGGAAAACAGAACAATAAAGATAATGGATTTCAAGAAGGCAGACTTGAGCAAACTCAGGGAGTTGGTCATTAAGATCCCATGGGAAGGAAGTCTAAGGGGAAAAACATTTCAAGAGAGTTTGCAGTTTTTCAAAGAGACATTATTAAGGGAAAACTATCCCACTTTATCGGAAAGATAGGAAGTACGGTAAGAGACCACCTGGGCTTAACCAGAAGATATTCAATGATCTGAAACTCAAAAGCGAGTCCTACAAAAAGTAGAAACTAGATCAAATTACAAAGAATGAATATAAACAAACAACACAAGTATGTAGGGACAAAATTAGAAAGGCTAAGGCATAAAACAAGATTAAACTACCTACACACACAAAAGGTAACAAGAAAATATTCTTCAAATACATTAGAAGCAATAGGAAGACCAAGAAAAGGGTAGGCCCCTTACTCAATGTGGGAGGAGAGGAGGAGGAAATGGCAAAAGTGCTAAATTACTTTTGTGTTTCAGTTTTCACCAAACAGATTAGTAGCAATTGGACATCTAACAAAGTGAATGCAAGTGAAAATGAGGTAGGATCAGAGGCTGAAACAGGAAAAGTACAAGTTAAAAATTACTTTAACAAGTTAGAGGTCTTCAAGTCACCAGGGCCCGATGAAATACACCCTAGAATACTCAAGGAGATGACTGAGGAGGTATCTGAACCTAGAGATTATCTTCAAAAAGTCTTGGAAGACGGGAGAGATTACAGAGGACTGGAAAATGGGAAAAAGTACTGCCAATCTACGAAAAGGGAAATAAGGACAACTCAAGGAATTACAAACCAGTCATCTTAACTTCTGTACCCTGAAAGATAGTGGGGCAAATAATTAAGCAATCAGTTTGCAAACACTAGAATATAATAAGGTGATAAGTAACAGCCAGCATGGATTTGTCAAGAGAAAAAACCATGTCAAACCAACCTGATAGCTTTCTTTGACAGGGTAACAAGTCTTGTCGCCGGGGGGAAGAGGGGAGAGAGCAGTAGATGTGGTATATCTTGACTTTAGTAAGGCTTTTGATACAGTCTCTCAAGACCGTCTCATAAACAAACTAAGGAAATACAACCTAGATCAGAGGTCCCCAAAGTATGCGGCACGCACCCCCTTGGGGGACGGGGAGCAATGCCCATAGGTGCACGGCGGGGAGGGAGCACCACCCAGCCTCTCTACATTTGCAGCCGCATTCCTGCCTCCCGACCTCACGCCTGGCCTCACACCCAAACGCAGCGCGGCTCCGCTCCTGGCCCCACGCCAGCCCCCAACCTCCGCCACTGGCCACGGCTCCATTCCCAGCCCAGGACCAAGGCTGGAGGCAAGGCCAGGAGTGGAGCTGCACCTGACCGCAGCCCCGGCCTCAGACCCACTCCAAGCTGCAACCCCCTTACCCCCATCCCCCCATCCCCCTCACTCCACCCCAGCTGCAGCCCCACTCCCGGCCCCAGCTTCGGGGAGACGCAACCCTCAAAAGTTTGGGGACGGCTGGCCTAGATGGAACTACTCATAACTGGTTGGAAAACCATTCCCAGAGAGTAGTTATCAGTGGTTCACAGCCAATCTGGAAGGGCATATAGAGTGGGGTTCCACAAGGATCAGTTCTGGGTCCAGTTCTGTTCAACATCTTCATCAATGATTTATATAACAGCATAGAGAGAGTACACTTACTACGCTTGTGGATGATACAAAACTGCTTTAGAGGATAGGATTAAAATTCAAAATGATCTGGACAAACTGGAGAAATGGTCTGAAGTAAATAGGACAAATGCAAAGTACTCCACTTAGGAAGGAACAATCAGTTGCACACATACGAAATGGAAAATCACTGCCTATGAAGGAGTACTGCAGAAAGGGATCTGGGGGTCGCAGTGGATCACAAGCTAAATACAGGTCAACAGTGTAAACTGTTGCAAAAAAAGCAAACATTCTGGGATGTATTAGCAGGAGTGTTGTAAGCAAGACACAAGAATCTATTCAATGCTGATATAGCCTCAACTGGAGTATTGTGCCCAGTTCTGGGTGCCACATTTCTGGAAAGATGTGGGGAATCTGGAGAAAGCCCAGAGAAGAGCAACAAAAATGATTAAAAGTCTAGAAACACAACCTAGGAGGAAAAATTTTAAAAACTGGTTTCATTTAGGCAGGAGAACAGAAGACTGAGGGCAGGACATGATAACAGTTTTCAAGTACATAAAGGGTTGTTACAAGGAGGAGGGAGGTAAACTGTTCTTGTTAACCTCTGAGGATAGCACAAGAAGCAATGGGCTTAAATTGCAGCAAGGGAGGCTTAGGTTGGACATTAGGAAAAACTTCCTAATTGTCAGGATAGTTAAGCAGTGGAATAAATTGCCCAGGGAGATCAGGCAGTAACTGTACTATTAATAGCATAAAATTTCTTGAAACTATTATTCATTTTTTATTTTTTTTAAACAAAACAGATCCTTGTTTCCTCAATCAGATGATGGTCTGATATTAGATGTAGAATTAACTAGCCTCTCCCTCCTCCCACCACCACCTATAAAGGGATACCATGAAACTGAATACAGACACATTTCCGTCAAATTCTTTCAGCGCTCATTACATATATTGTCACTGCCACTAAAAGTATAATACTGATATGCACCAATCAAGAAATATATGAAATATCACGTCATAACTGGTTGCAATAAAGTTACCGGCTTAGCTTTGAATCTCTTCAATGTTATTGGCTGATGCTGTAACTAACATTTCTAACATAACTTAATGTAGCAACACAACATTTAGAAAATCATTAGAAAAACCTTCTTCATCTTTGGAAGAAGTGCAGACCAGATCACGACAGACTTCCTTCTCCATTTCAACTTCAACCTTAAAGAATGTATCTACAAGGTCTTCTGCTGTACCTACACAAAAGACATTAGAAGATATTTGTGTACATGAAAGACTCTTTTGTAAGTCACCAGTAATTGAATACAAATAAAAAAAGCGTTTGGATAAAGTGAATAGAGAAATAGAATAGAGAAATTTGCTATGCAGGGTCAACAACAAAAAAGTCAAATGCATTTTAAATTATGGCAATACCTTTCATTTGATCATCTTTTTCTGTTATCCTTTGTTGAGCTTTTCTGAATACTCGAAGATGAGTGGCAAAATCATCAACAAGTCGTGTGGTGAAATAAGGCTGCCAGTCCATTTCTTTTGATCTTACAGAAAATAGAGTATACATCAACAAAAATGTTTAAAGCAAAATAAAACACTAATTTATTTTAATGCTATTGTAAACAGTAGTTATCTAAGGACATGAGAATTATAATTTGGTATTATATTTCTGAAGGCCTATACAATTACTATATGAACAATCAACAGTATGGTCCTGCTGTAACTTATCAGCTCAGGAAGATCTACAGAAGGCTACACACTCAAACATGTTTCCATGTTTAGATTGATTGATTGTACAACACTAGAAAGCTTTATATCAACAAAAACACCACACACGGAGGACAAGAAAAACCTTAAATAATGTATGATTTCTTACATGCTATAAATGAATTTACAAAATCAACTATAACGTATATTGTACAACAGTAATTTCAACATTTGCATCAGAACGTTAAAAATGAGCATATTTGCATTTTTCATAAATTGTACTAAGCATAAGAAAACAAAGGTTGAACATTTGTACTGTGTCTCAGTGTAATACTAATAGACCTCTCAGACAGATCTGTGACATTACTTGTGAAAAATATGTTGCCAAATTATTTTCTTCTCACACCCTGCAATATGTAATCATATTAGAAATCACAGCTATAAGCAAGTTCAATATTATAAACAAGCAATCATTTAAAAAAAATCACATGAACTGTGAGGGAGCCAGTTATATTGATGACATATTATACATTTGGTAAAATAGCAGCCACCATTTTATGATATTTATGTATTAACATTTCATTAGTGCTCTTAGGGGAAAAAACACTTTCTAATTGTGTAGACTGAAGGAAGTTCCTCCCTTTTGCTTTTAGTAAAGCATGAGGTAGGCAATCACAGCTCCTCCTCGCTAGGCATTCCCAGTACGGGTTCTTTCTTAACGGAAAGAGCAAAAGTAAACTACTTTGGTACCTACTCTGCCTAAAAGGGCCACACTACAACACTCTTAAGTAAAACCACCTTGGTTTCTGAACAGCTTTCCCACCAAGATAGGCAAGAAACTTTACAAATGGTTGAGCCTACAGCAAAGTCTAGTCTAGAAGCATGAACTGGGGGGAAAATATGAATAGAAAGCATTACACCTTGAAGAGTATAACAAAGCTATGACTCAGCAGCCAAATTGTTCACTTGTAGTAAGTACCTAATAATCACACAAAGAACATTAGGTGGCAGCCTTACCTAATTCCTCTGACAAGCATCTCCCAAGACGAAAACAAAGAATTCTGCCAAAAATCATCCACCTACCTACAGAACAGCTGTATACCAAGCTATAACCACTGTAACAAACTTGAGCAGCCTTTTTTTTTTTTTGAGTTACAGACTATTGATGGCTTTGCACCAATTCTATGAAATAAAGTTCTTAAAGATAAGAAATGAATAAATGCAATCTTCTCAATCTTACAAGGACAGCAAGTTCTACTTTAACGTCAAAGCAGGTCAATCTAGTCATAACTAATTAATTAGCACTCCTATAAGCTGTTACATTTTTTGCCTATAGCCAAATAGCGCTCAAAAATCTGTGAATTTTTTCCCTCCCTATAAAAATAAACCAATTAAGTAATTGCACAGAATCATAGTAGTTAAAAGATGGAATCAAACTGCAATCCATCTCCTGCAAATGCAGGATTATTTCCCACAGTACACAGCCTCCCGTGTTGTTTAGTCTGGTTTTAAGCGTCCCAAGTGACAGCATTTGCAAGTTTCCACTATCTTATAGCCTAACAGATTTGAATGGTAAGACGTCTTCTTGATATTAAGACTAATTTTCCGCATCTATTTCACCCATTATTCTAGTTCCATCCCACTGTTCACCCTACATTATTTTTCACCTCCATTGGCTACTCCTGGGGGCATTCTGTGCCAAAAAAATTAAAAATTCTGCGCACAATATTTTAAAATTCTGCAAATTTTGACAAAATAACATTACATAATCATGCCAGTTTCAATTATTTTGATAATTTATTTAAAAATACCTGTCAGCAAGTATGTCTGTAACAATACAGACACACTCAAAATTTCCCCCAGGAATAGAGAGTTAAAGAAACCCCTATGACAACCCAGTTCCTGTTTCTCTTCCCCCTTCTCCCCCCAACAGCCCAGCCGTGGGGGCAGACACATACAACCCCACCCCCGCAAAGCCCACCTGAACCCCCAATACACCCGAACCACCTCCTCCCCAGAGTCCAACTGCTGGGGTTCCCCAGCCGAGATACCTGTACCCCTCCTCCACAAAGCCCAGCTGTGGGCACCCCCGCCCTTGCCCAGACACCCGTTCCCCTCCCCCTCAGAGCCCAGGGATCCAGAGGGAGCAATAGCCTGATGCTCAGTCCCAAGCTTACACAGTTTCCTACGCACCACCCTCTCCTTCCCTCAGGGCATGCTGTGAACTACAGCAGCCAGGAACCCTCTAGCTCCCTCTCCCTCCCCACAGCAGTGTCTTCTATATGCAAGCTGGGCTCTGCTGAGTCCACTGGCCCCAATGGTGGCTAGCAGCACTGCAGCCCATTTCTGTGGGGGAAAGGAAATTCTGCATGCACAATGTAAAATTCTGCATTGTGCAATGGCGCAGAATTCCCCCAGGAGTAACTGGCAATAAAACCCTTACTTTTGAAATGTAGGCAAATTAAATACAGTTATTAATCTTTCCTCAAATCACTGTCACTACCACTTGATTCTTTATATCACTGTTATCTGAACTTGCTCCAGCTTGATATCTACCCAGTATCTTTCTGGTAATGACATTGCTAAACTTTAACAACATTCCACTCGATTTACTCAGATTAGAGGATGGCCAAATGGCTGAAGCTGTCTTGAACTATTATTTTTAAAAGCTATTGGCTCTTTCCACAAAATTCAGACACTCCTTTTTATATTAGGCTCAAGAATTTTTGAAGTTTTAAAAAAAATATAAACTCCAGCTGTTATACTGCAATCTACCGATGATATTTTGTACTTGCTTAAACGTATGTTTATAGAAACACAAATGGTCTTACCTAGTAGAAAACTGAATGAGTGCATTTTGAAGAGCCTGCCTGATTTCAAGAAGAAAGGATTCATCATCACTTAGTGTATAATACCAGTACTGGACATAGTCCCTCAGTGAAAACTGGATTACCTAAAATTTAAAAAAAGGATACAAAATATCTTTTAGCGTGTGAAGATGCAATAGCTGTGTCATTTAAAGTTCATATAATAAAGAATGCTCTCTCATATCCTTTACATCACGGTGATTGAGACACTGCTATACAGATAACTTAACCTCAACGTTGTTTATGTTTAACTCAGTCTCTCTACTGTTGACTAACATTCACCCTTCTCTATTGTTACAATGATGAAAACTCCAAGGCATCTTTCAAAACATACAGAGACAAGGCTGAGCATCAAAAAACAATCCCTGAAATCTTTGCTTTTACCAATATATTGTTATGCTTATACAGACATGACACATACCTTAGACTATGCAAATTTACTCACCACTACATGAAATTCTCAGACTTCCTGCAGTTGTGGTAGGCCCCAAACACAGTGAAACACCATTGTACTGCTTGGCTTGGGGGAATGATAAGCAGAGAAGCTATGCAGCGGGACTCCGCAATTCCTTGCGACTAAAATGCTACTCTCTCCATATTGTTTGAGCAATGGGGTGTTGAGATGTTCCCACAGTGGATTTACCAACTACAGAGATCTACTGCCCACAAAAAGGAAGGATGTGCAAACCACAGCCTCTAATCATCATTATTATAGCTGTGGCTCAGACATATAAGTACCATGCCCTATGGTTGCAGAAAAGTGGAGAAATATTTAATCTGCAAATCATAACTCTTGTTCTCTATGACCTGTGTGTTGTAGACATGGTTAAAGACATGGTGTGATGCTGGCAGATGAGGCTCTTGCCAAGGCTGCAGACATTAGCTAAGAACTGAAAAACTTATAGCTGGAGACCAGACCAGTTCAGCTCTATGTTAGTTTTGCTTAAAATAGGTATTAGTCTTATAAGAATGTATTTAATGTTTAGATTATTAAATGCTTGTAAATTGCTGTATGCATTAATCTTACTTCTAATGTCCACATTCCATGCAATAAGAAAATATCTAAGTTTTACTTTATAGCTCTCTAAATGTTTGCTCTGAACTTGTGAACCCAAGCATGGGAATTCCATCCCCCAACTGCCCACCAAGGACAACAATCGAAATTTAACTGAGCCATTAAAAAGCTTTCATCCACCATGGAGAAGTACATACAGAAGGACTCATCCCATTGCTTTGAATGCTGGAGGAGAGAAATAAAAATAGCTGATGTGAAGATTTTTCATTTCTGCGGTTTGAACACTCACATGGCCGGAGATACCAAACTGCAGCCAGAGATCCCCAGGGGCTGCCCCTGGGTTTGCCCTGAATGACACTTTGAATTGACAGATCACGACAACTCTGTCACTCTTAGAATTTAGATTGCAACTCATTTGTGCATATTTGCTTGCTTTGTGTGTATATATACACACACACATATATATATACACACACACCCCTCTTCTTTCTCTTCCCTAGTTAATAAAACTTCAGATTGTTTACTACAGGATTGGCTACAAGCTTTGTCTTTGGTACAATATCTATGGTACCATTTGATCTGGGGTAAGTGACTGGTCTCTTGAGATTGGAAGCAACTGAAATATTGTGTGATTTTTTTGGTGTGACCATTTATCAGTAAGTTGAGTTTGTCTTGATGGCAAGATAGACTCTCCAGTTTAAGAAGTGACTCCGCAGTCCATCACTGTGACTCCATGAAGAAAACGAGTACTTGTGGCACCTTAGAGACTAACAAATTTATTTGAGCATAAGCTTTCGTGAGCTACAGCTCACTTCATTGGATGCATTCAGTGGAAAATACAGTGGGGAGATTTATATACATAGAGAACATGAAACAATGGGTGTCACCATACATACTGTAAGGAGAGCGATCACTTAAGGTGAGCTATTACCAGCGGGGGGGGGGGGGGAGGAGGGACCTTTTGTAGTGATAATAAAAGTGGGCCATTTCCAGCAGTTGACAAGAGCGTCTGAGGAACAGCGAAGGGGGGGGGGGAAATAAACATGGAGAAATAGTTTTACTTTGTGTAATGACCCATCCACTCCCAGTCTCTATTAAAGTTTTACTTTGTGTAATGACCCATCCACTCCCAGTCTCTATTAAAGACTAAGTTAATTGTATCCAGTTTGCAAACTAATTCCAATTCAGCAGTCTCTTGTTGGAGTCTGTTTTTGAAGGTTTTTTGTTGAAGAATTGCCACTTTTAGGTCTGTAATCCAGTGACCAAGGAGACTGAAGTGTTCTCCGACTGGGTGTTCCCCACCTCCCACTGTTCCTCAGACATTCTTGTCAACTGCTAGAAATGGCCAACCTTGATTACCACTACAAAAGGTTCCCCCCTCCCCGCTGGTAATAGCTTACCTTAAGTGATCACTCTCGTTACAACATGTACGGTTTCATGTTCTCTATGTACATAAATCTCCCCACTGTATTTTATACTGAATGCATCCGATGAAGTGAGCTGTAGTTCACGAAAGCTTATGCTCAAATAAATTGGTTAGTCTCTAAGGTGCCACAAGTACTCCTTTTCTTTTTGCAAATACAGACTAACACAGCTGCTACTCTGAAACCTGTGACTCCATGGTAAGACTGATATAGTGATCCAAGAGTTCACATTTGTTACTGGCTTGGTAAAATCTAATTATAGAACATACCACCAATTTGTGGTGTCTGCCCGGAGGTAAGCACTTATGGTTGTGAGCCACTACAGACAACGTGACATACTGTAATCTTTAAATCTTCATATAATGCTTAGTGGGAGTACTTGGCAAGTGCACAAGATTTAACATGTACTAAAGTGTATGATTTTGCCCTGCATCATCATAGCAAAAATTGTGTCAATGGGGAGAATATCAATTTCAACAAGAAATTTAAAGAGTGAAAAACTGGCAAGTTTCCTCTTTTTATACTATCAGCTCTGCACTCATAGCAAGTAATGGATTTTGCATGAAAAAACACAGTAACAAAGGTGGCAATCCATTTGTCTCTCTTGCAAAGCTCACACTACTTTACTTATGCTGAGCAGCCACCACCATTCTTTTTAATGGTCTAGTTCTATACTGTAGTTTATTGACTCCTTGCACTTTTACAAAGGAGAGAGATTGCCAGGAGTCAAACTACATCCATAAACTATAAATAAGGCTGCGATTTAGTCATGGAGGTCACAGAAATCACAGATTCCTGGAGTTCCAAAGACCTCTGAGACTTCAACCACCCCCAGCTGGGAGCTACAGGGTCCCCTGCTGGCAGGCGACCTCCTGCCACTCCCAGAAACTGCAGGCAGCAGGGGGCCCCCAGAGCTCTCTGCCACCACAGACGGCAGAGGGGACCCCCGCAGCTCTTCGGCAGGAGGGACCCCCGGAGCTGGGAGCTGGCAGCAGAGGGGGACCCTGGAGCTCCCAGCCTACCTGCAGCTGCCCAGGCTCCTCATTTTATCATGGATATTTTTAGTAAACATCAGGGACAGGTCACGGGCTTCTGTGAATTTTTCATTCTTGCCTGAGACCCGTCCATGACTTTTACTAAAAATATCCATGACAAAATCTTAGCCTTAACTATAAATACAAATATTATGAAATATACAAGTATAATTTTTAATAAATGCATCATCATTCAAGAACTATTTTCATAGCCACAACAATCACATTCTGACACCTATTTTATATATATAAAAACACAGCAAGCTGGCAATAAATACCATGTCAAAATGAGTATTCCAGGGTCACAACTAATCCTGTAAAACCTCTCCCCCCCCCACACACACACAGACACACTTTTAGCAGGGTTTAATATAGATATAAAAACATATCTCAGACAAACAATGGAAAGGGGAAGTGAAGACAGCCTTGAGCCTGGGTTCAACATTTGAGAACTGTTAGGTACATGTGAGGGTGGTAATAGCTCTCACTTAAGTTTTCCCTTCTAAGCAGCTTTCTGAATTACTGAAGAGTGCTTCAACTGCAATTTGCTTAGTCTGAATTTTGCAAGGAGATCAGAGAGAGGAGGCAGAAGGATATACAATTTATCTGTTGCACACAATCCTTGCTGTCTATGGAAAGCTAAGCATTGGGAATAGAATTCTGAGAGTACTTAGTGATTTGGCATACAAAGAATCCAAGTTGTGAATTTTTCCTGACTGTGCTTTGTTGCAAGTGAACTTCTCCATGGTCAGTCAACAGCTGAGAAAGATAGGGATTAAGTTTCATTTATCAGCTCCTATAAAGGATATAGGGGAATGAAGGTGAACTAAGTAACTTTACAAAGAATTTGAGCTTTTTTTTAAAATTGAAAAAGTTTCTAAGCCTACATAGTTGCAAAGATAACTTCCAAATAGAACGGAGTGTAAACAGATTAAGTGCTGCCTTCCTGAATCTGAAGACAAACAACTCTAGTGCCTGTTCTGTGGTTCAGAAGACTTCCCAAGCAATAAAAAAAAAAAAAAATGAAGATTCTGAGCAGGACTGAAACACACAATAGCATCAAATTCACTTTTTCTGTATGAGATGACTATGAGCCGAAGTAGAAGTAAGTCCTGGAGATATTCACAGAGAAGGAACTTTTTTTTTTTTTTTTTTTTTAAAAAGGCAATTTGGAAGGAGCATCATAGGTCATCCCTCCAGAATCAAAAGTATTCTGGAGGCAAGGATTGATGGGGAAAGAAGGAGTTAGATAAAATGCTCCACACCCTGGCTGAAAGCTAGACAGAAAGAAATCATGGAATTTGAGGACTCCAAATGATTCCAAAGTTGCCCCCTCACCTTCTCAACCTTCTGCAAAAAAGGCCAAATTAGAGACACGCTCATAAATTGTATAGTTGATATGATAGAGATCAGGATGACAATTTTAACTGCATCCTGTAACATACTAGTTTGGTACTATACATAATACCTAATTTGTACTAATTTAGATAGAGAATGGTGAGTTGTAGAGTACCATTAAAAGATGTGTTTTAGGGAGGAATGGATATAGATAAAGTAAGTACTCTCTAAGAATTATTTGCTGTACAGAGTTTGAGAGCTAGTACTGGGGTTTGAAAACCAGTTATAACTTTTTTGAAGAAGTAAAAACTAAACTTTTAATCAGGCACCTTTTTTCCTGTGTTGCCACTACTCAATATTAGCACAGGATCCAAAACTTTTGAAGAGCTGTATGTTATACCTAGGCTATGTCAGCTATCATTAAATTTACTTTGGGAGAACAAACATTTTTAAAATAAGTCACCTTAAATTAAAAAAAAAAAAAAACCCTCCTGAAAATGACATTGTTAATTATGTAGGTAGTACCAAAGGTATGCTAGAGGCTTAACCTTATTCTGAGTATTTAACATATTGCTATAGAACAACTATTTCACTAGATTGTCTGGGTTTGTAGCAGAGAGTTTGTATTCAGAATTCAAGATATTTGCAATCTGATGCCTGAAGGATAGCCTGTGCATATCAGGTTTATTATAGCAAGTATATTTTTTAAATATGTCCAGCATTTTTGGGGGCAGAAAACAATGCTTTAGCTAAGCTCTAAAAAGTGAAATGTACATAATTCAGTAACATTTTATAATAAATCACTTTAAATGCCATTTATGACAGTTATAAACTTATAATTAACTCTTTGCTTTCTTCACTAAAAAGACCAAGATTAGATTACTTATGGTGATTGAATGAACTCTTTTCAACCTTTAGTCTTTCGTCTTAGGTAGAGGCATATAGGCAAGGCAATGTAGGGAAACTTACAATGCCACTGCCCGTGTCATATTTGTTCTATAAGTAAACAAAAATGTCAAAGGAGGCTCAACTGAACACCTCTTAGACTTGTTTCTTGTTAAATATTGTGAATAATGTTCTATCTGCAAGTCATTATTGTGTTGACTATAACCACTACTCAAAAGACAAACTGAAAATGCTGCATTTGTCCACATTAATCATTTTGAATAAAATCTGCCAAATAAGTAACACAGTTCAAGTAAAAATTAAGGATTTAACAACACATTCTGCCACCATGTAAGTATAAAATTTAATTCAGGTCTTCCACACAGAAAATGTTTGATATTTTAAAAGTAAGCTCTCCAACCTGTAAATGAGACAGGAATTGTTAGAGTTATTTAGAATGGTCTTCAAGTGGGTTTAGAACTGTGCAATTTATATTAAAGTAGTATTCAATTATTGCAATTCATATACAGTTACCCGTTTTGTGGATCATGTAAATATTTTAGTCATGAAGGCCACAAAAATACCACACCCAATACAAGAAAAAAAATTCAAATATTTTATATTAAAACTCACTTGTTGCAAAGGTTCATCAATTATATTGGCACCTGTCAATCTTCTGTCAATCTTAATAGGCCTGGCTTCACATTTCATTTCTTCTGTACACTTAAAAATAGATTAGGACAATTTTACTAACCCGATCTTCACTATGAATAAAAATTGTTGCATCTACTGTTCACGGTATATGAATATTTCTTAATGAAAAATCCTACACTACAGTATTTCACTTATAATCATTAGTTATATAGTACATAAAATCATTTGAAAATATGTATATCTTATGTGTATATTTACACACACACACACAAGATAGATACACACACACACCCCTCTCCCACCCCTTATACTATGTACTGAAATGAGCTGAGGGACTAATATTAGAAAAACTCTGCCCATATGGTGAAAAAATTGGTTCCTTTGAAATGTCATAATAGTCAAAGGAGACAGGATAGCCTGTGATTAAGACAGGACTGACAGTAAAGACCTGGGACTTGTACTTGACCATTAGAAACTGCAACCTTGAGCAAATCACTTCACCCTCTGTGTTGTGTTAAGCATACAAAATTAAACTTATTTGGAAAATGACTTAAAAGAATGTTGAACTATTATATAATAAACCCGATAAAGCCTGTAAATCAAAAATAAAGATTTCTTTGTTAAATAGGGTACTATAAAAATGCATATAAACTTTGCACAACAAAATTTCAATATACAGACCAGTTAACAGTTTAAAAGAGGACACACATGCACAAGCAACCAATATACAAACCAGTAGTAAAAGCATCAGGGAAGGTTGTGAGGACTGAGCTGTAGCTCACAAAAGCTCATGCTCAAATAAATTGGTTAGTCTCTAAGGTGCCACAAGTACTCCTGTTCTTTTTGCGGACACAGACTAACATGGCTGCTACTCTGAAACCAGTCATAGAAATGTCATTTATAAGGGGGGGAAAGTGCTCTACAAGTCAGGTTAGTCCACACATAAATTGATCAAAGTAGCAATTTAAACAAAAAACTGAGGGTGAGATCAGAGAAGGCAGAGTTTCTCAAAAATCTGCTCACAGAGGCAGATTAAGAGAAGCAGAGGTATTGCTAACGCAATACCGTACACTGTATGCACTAAAGAATAGACAGCAACTCTGCACCCTCAAACATTAGAACTTTCCTTTTTTCAGCCTATGGTAGTAAAAACATGAAATTTCTATTGATTGTGTCACTAATTTGCTGATTTGTCCTTCAGCAACAGCAGCAACTAAAAATAAAACATTGGTTTAACATTCTCATGGAAACTAAACAGAGGCTAAAAAGGGAGGCACACACAGAGCTCGGAGTACTAGGCTCATACTTCAGGCTAAGATGATAACCCCATAGGTTTAAATAACTTTGCCACAAGAGGATAAGTAACCAACTGGCCAACGACCCAGCTTCTGAAGATAAGAGAAGTTTATACCCTTAAAACACAGACCTGCTAGAACCCCACAACTAGTTTTTTATTTTTAAAATGTGCAATCTTGATAGCCATGGAATAAGCTTGTGCCTCCACTGAAGCATTGGGAATAAGGGAGGACAAGTCAAAGAGGAACAAGGAGAAAGCAACGGTCTCAGATTTCTTAGTGTATGCGCAACAAGCCTCAGGTGGTACATAACAAGCATTCATTACTGAATTTGGTCCGCTGGTTGGCTCATTAGCTCCGTGGCCCGGTCACTGATAGGGAGTGAACGCTGATCCATTTCCCTGTCTCAGACTGAGGAGTTAGAACTAAACACAGGTTGTTTAAATTTGGCTGGAGGCATTTGGGCCACCAAGGATCTTCTCTGTCTTGAAGTGCACACAATCAACAGGCTGAGATTCGTTTAGACATCTGAACCAATGAGACCAATGGCTTTAACCATTATGAGGCAAGAAATACTTAATATTTGCACGTTATGAGTGCCATTTACAATACTTTCTGTTTTGCTTCTCATTATTTGCATTACAGAAGCATGCAGAGGCTTCATTCAGACTGAGTTCCCATTGTGCTGGATACCACCTGCTAAGGGAGAGCTCCTGTCCCACAAAGTTTGGTTTAGAGACAAAATAGAACAAGTGCATGTACCAAAAAGAAAAAAATAATAGGAAAAGGGAGGATGAGGGTAATAGTGATGGGCACACCTGGTATCACAATCCACACATGTGCACAGTTTTCTGGTTTCTTTATTTTTAGAGATATAAACGAACGAGCAGTAATCCCTGCTGGCCATCTGCCTAAAAAATTCTGAAAGGAAAGAAGAAAAGCAACTCCTGCTGTAAAACCTATGCAATGCATGGAAAACATTATTCTGAGGGGAAAGAAGATGAATAGGGTTGTATAGATTGGAACCGTAACATTCTGCAATTTCATCAACACTCCCCTTTCTTTGTTGTGTGGGCTTCTCTATTTTAAAACATAAACATACCTCAACACACAGACACACAAGAGCCCAGAGTTTTGACTAACCTATATGTAATGAATAGACAAAATTAACCTGAATGTGCAATGTGTGTTTACAACATCAAAAGTCAGTAAGCACCTCCAAAGAAAGAAAATTTGGAGTAACTAAGTATTAGAGCAGTAGAAGGACTTTTGAAAGTATAGAAGTGACCCAGCGATACTTAAGGCAAATTTTTAGTAGCTAATTTGTTTTCTGTGGTTCCATCAAGACAGCAAAGACTCTGGGGTTCCTCTTCCTCATTCCTGCTGATAAACAGGACAACAACTAACCACTACCCAGGATTCTTCCACTCACTCAGGCTCCCCCATCACTCTCTCTAGTTTGATTCCTTCTGACCCAAAAGGCATCTGTCTGCTCTACCTCCTTAACAAAGGAGAATCTATTGTTGAAGCCTGGCTTTGGAAGGCCTGGTATGGTGGAAGCCTTCACTCTCTTGCCAGAGAGCCACAAAAAGCAAGTTGGCTGATAAGTTAGTATATAATGCTTTCTGTGGGTCAGTTTGCAATAGAAAACCATGAACTTCACAGCTGAATTAGACAGAAGAGCCTGAGGAGAAGAAAATTGCAACCTCTAGTCCCATACCCCACTCCCTTCAAAGGAATGTTAAACTGATGCCCAGTTCTAAGCACTCATCCATTGTAGAATAGCACTTGTAGGTGCCTTCACATTCAAATAGTAACTAGTAAAAGCATGGAATAACAGGTATCAGTTTTGCAAGGCTTCCCCACTGATACTTGTCCCTCTTCAGCCCAGAGCCAGAGCTCTGGCTCTAATGGAATGGTCTCTCTAAACCTCATGAGACAATGAACTTCCTTCTGTGGCCTTACAAACCTTCATCTGGCCATGATGTATACAGAAGCCTAGATGCCTCTCCTTGAAACCTGGAAGAGGATCCAGTCCCCTGAAGGCTGCAGATATATTTAAACACATTTTCAGGCTCAGGCTTCAACATTCCTCGCTTAAGGAACAAAACTCTGAAAACTTTGTTAGGTGGACAGGATCTTAGTTTTTAACAAAGACAAGTGTAAAGGAACACTTATCACTATAGAACAGTGGTTCCCAAACTTGTTCCGCCGCTTCTGCAGGGAAAGCCCCTCCTGGGCTGGGCCCATTTGCTTACCTTCCGCATCCCATTGGCCTGGAGCAGTGAACCGCGGCCACTGGGAGCCACAATCAGCCAAACCTGCGGATGCGGCAGGTAAACAAACCGGCCCGGCCCGGCAGGGGCTTTCCCTGCACAAGCGGTGGAATAAGTTTGGGAACCACTGCTATAGAAGATCAAATATGGAGACCTACTTGAGAGCATGAAATACCTCTTCCATTGTCCATTGTATTTGTTACATTACCTTCAAGGTAAGGAGATGCAAAAAAATCTACCCAATGAAGAGTCTTGAAAGGAGGCTCACACAACCAGAAGACCAGGTTGTTAAACAGAGCAAAGAAAGGTCACTAGCTTCAGAAAACATGACAGCTGAGGAGATGGTTTCACAGTTTCCCTAGCTGTAAATCATTTACCATGCTTTCTCTGACTTGGCCAAGACAGACTCTCATCCTATCAAGCTTTCCAGACCCAATCTTCAATAATCTTTCTCAACTAAGTTAGGCAAGAAAAGTAAGCTAACAGGTGCCCTTCTGATCAGAGGGAATCAAACTGAAGATGCAGAGAGGAAGATCCTAGGAATGGAAAAAATATCAAAGAGCAATGCTGATCCTGTTGGAGTGAGTGAGGAGCCCCAGTCTCTGCATTTTTGCAGACTAAGACACAAACATTTATTAAATGAATACATAGGAAATTATAAAAGTTAATCAGAGAAAAAACTATACAGATTGCACATAGGAAGAAACTACTTAGTATATACGTTATTCTGCTTCTCACACTGTAGCCAGAAAAATATAATCAAAATAAGCTGTTTCTTTAAAGTAGCGCACACTTCGTAAAAATGTGTTTTTGAAAGGAAAGTGCAGAGTTTGTCCATTTATTATATTTCTTTGTAGCAGAAGAAAACCTGGCTCAAATTCCGAGAATATAAATGTTTATCTTGAGAAATATGCACTTAAACTGATACATTTCAATTTTTTTGATAGTACAACATACTGAAAGACTCAAGTGGCAAAGTCTGAAATTTATGGATTCTGATCTTGAAGCTATAATGCTTTGTAAATTTTCCTTATGTTGCTTACCTTAAAAACCCCAACAGACGTAGGAGGAAGAAATGAGTGTTCACACTGTTCAAGGTACTTTTCTGAATTTGTTTTTCCAAATAAGAGAGTGACCACAAAACCCCTAAAAAAAGATACAAAATAAAATAATCAGCTTCCATGTTCTAAATGTTCAACTTAGATGTTCAATCTAAAACTTAAAAATTCAAAGGCATCTGGTAAGCAATATTTTCTAGCAAAAGTTTACACACATTGTGTAACGCTTACCAAAGGTGATTGTTGTTCACCGTATACAAAGCTGAATTTCTATATTTTTCAAGAAATATTTTTTTAAAAAGAACCATGAAAACTCTACTTCTGTGTAACATCCCGTTTAATGTCACCAGTGTACTTTGTACTGGTAAAATCTTTAGCCGCTATCCAGCACTGGGATATGTTTTGATTCATTCCACATGGGGATTCTGCACAGGGCCGGTGTCTATACTAGTGGATCCTGATGCAGGATCAGAACTAAAGATGGTAAATTTACCCACAGTATTTATGTTCACAGAGATGTTAGCAAAATGAAGTAGGTTTAGAGGCAGTCGAGCCATTATAAATAAATACATATTATTATGTATATATTTTCTTTAAACTCTACAAAGCACTAATCTCTTTAGAAATGCACTCAAACCGCAACATGAAAGTGTAAGACATGGACACACAAACATTTAAATGTATGAAAATAACTCTTTGTAGAATAACTTTTACCAGGAAGAAACTATATTGTGTTATAGTAACACTGAACTCATTACTTAAATTAGCATAATGACAGCTGAAACAGGAAAGGAGCAGTAAGTTAAGATGTAAGGTCAAACTAGTAGACTTATCGGGTAGCTTGGATAAGAAAAGAAAGCTAAGTTAAAAGCCTGAGGTGAAGATGATAGAGCTTGGTAAGCAAGTGATTTTATTACTATTTTTTTTATTTAAATATAAAATTTAATCAATGAAAGGAACATTGTAAAGCTTTTTTATGGGTTGGCAGAAAATGAGGTTTTATCAGAAATTAACTTTTGGCTCTTCTTGAGCTTCTACAACTGGGGTGGGCAAACTACAGCCCGCGGGCCGGATCCAGCCCTCGAGCTGTTTTAAGCTGGCCCCCGCTCCGGTGAGGGTACAGGGTCAAGGCCACACCACGTGGCCTGGCTCCGGCCAGGGCGCTGAGTCGGGGCCACACCATGCGGCCTGGCCCCGCACCGGCGCTCCAGATGGGGCACAGGATCGGGATCGCAACATGCGGTTCCCGGAAGCAGTGGCATGGCCTCACTTTGGCTCCTACGCGCTCCAGTGGGCGTTGCAGGGGCGGTGCCTGCAGATGGGACAGCATGAAGAGCCACCTGGCTGCGTCTCCGTGTAGGAGCCAGAGAAGGGACATGCCACTGCATCTGGGAGCCACTTGAAGTAAGTGCCACTTGGAGCCTGCATCCCCTGAGCCTCTCCCCACGCCCCAAACCCCTGCTCTAGCCCTGATCCCCCTCCCGCTCTCCAAACCCCTCGATCCCAGCCCAGAGCATCCTCCTACACTCCAAACTCCTCATCTCCAGCCCCACCCCACAGCCCGCACCCAAACCCCAATTTTGTGACCATTCATAACCCGCCATACAATTTCTATTCCACAATGTGGCCCTCGGGCCAAAAAGTTTGCCTACCCCTGTTCTACAATGATAAGATGAATAGAAGTGCAACTAATTTTATTATTGCACATTTTCATCCTGGTAAAAATGAAGATAGCAGGAAAAAAAATAATGGTTTCAGTTGTGATGATGACAAATTCAATTGCTTTTTATGACGAATCAACTACTCAACCCTGGTGGATGATAGCAGAAAGACAAACACTGCTGCTTTTGATAGGAAGTGGATGAAACCCAAAAAGCTGTATTGTATGTTCTCTTTCTACTTCGGAATGGGTGAAATCAAAAAAGCAGCCTTTGAAAAAGAATTAAACTGGAGGAGAATGAGAAGGTGAAAGTTATTATTGCTCATGTTAGTCATACACAAAGTTTTAAAGGCAAATTGCAAATTTCAGGTAAACTAGTTGGAGGCTTTTAATGGCCATATGGATAACCTGAAGTGCTGCTCTACACTGAAATGTAACTATAAAAAAATAGTATACTATTATTGAACAGATCTGTTCCCTGTTCGGTCATATATGGAATGCTTACATTGATGAATAAAATAGGGGCTGATTAGTGCAAATGGATCTGTCTGAACACATGATACACTCAAGCAGATCTATTTGCAGGTTTCAATCCCAAAACTGTAAGGCTTTTTACTCCTGCAAGCACTCCAGAAACAATATAACTAAGAAGCAGAGAGACTGATGCTATCCCTTTTTGAAGCTCATCAATATGATGATTTACTAAGTTCCAATCAGTTACACTTGTGAAAAGTCATGGAGGACAACACAGTTGCACAGCATAACTATGGATATTTGGCAATACAGAACCTTTATTACTGTAGATGATGCAAGGGCTGGGGGGCAGAACATAGCTTGATTTATACATCCCAGGTGGAGTTTGCAGTACTGGCAGTTAGAACATATCTTTTCACTCCCAAAGTAAGCATATTTGATATGGAAATCATTGAGGGCCAAAAAAAAACCTGAGCTCTACAGTGTCCTGCTCTCTGCAAGCAGAGATGGTTTCAGAAACTGTACTTTACAGGCACTGTCAATGACAATTAGTATAATTAACAGTTGAAATATCTTTCTTAGAACCTTCCCAAATTTGTTAGACTATATTAAAACAATTTCCCCAAAATAAATTTCACAGCATAATTGAAACGGTGACTATAAAAACAGACAACTTTTGCCAATCATGATCATCAGTTATCCATTATTAATCCTCTCTCCAAAAGGCAAATTTGCAGATATGAATTTTAAAGCAACATTTTATAAAGGAAGGGAACCAACTATGTTTTAAAGATGATGCATATAACGTTTTATGCATGATAAACTAGTTTTAACTTGAAAAATAACCAATTTCAAAATTTCTCTATTATACTCTATCAAAAGAGAATCAAAATTAACAGTTTTCTATGCATGGAAGTAACAGACAAACTACATACATTATAGCTCTGTTTCAAATCTGTTAGAAAATCCAAGATGACACATTAAAGTAAGTTACTAAAATCATATGACTACCATGATATTTTCAAACCGAAAAAAGTGTTAATACGATTTTATATTAAAAATATCCTCTGAACAACTTTTTAATGTTACCATAAATAGTAATTTTGAAACCCAGAAATACAACATGTTTTAGCAGGGTAGATTAATTTAAATCAAAGTGATTTTAATCATGATTTAAATCAGCAAGTAGAAAACCTTCATTTAATAATTGAATTTAATCTTGTTTTTCACTGTACTTTTTAGTTATTTTCCTAAACAAAGATTGGATTCTCACTGGCTGGTATAATTTGGTATTACCTTTTGTTGCCAGTGAGAATCCAATCTTTGTTTAGGAAAATAACTAAAAAGTACAGTGAAAAACAAGATTAAATTCAGTTATTAAATCAAGGTTTTCTACTTGCTGATTTTTATATATATATATTTTTATATATATATATATATATATATATATACACACACACACACACACTTATTTAAGCAATTATATAGCTTGATTTATACTTATTCAAATTCTTGAATAATTCAATTCAATTCAAATGCACAAAAACAGCATTTTAACATTAGTTTTATTTATTAAAACTACCAGCAATGTGCTGGGATACATAAGGGAGAAAAAAGTTAAATGCAAAACAGTTTTTGTATTTAAAGCTAACTGATTTATTAAAACAAGGGAAGTATTTAGTAAATTGAACTGGCTGCTTCTGGTCACCATGTCTTTCAAGATATTAGAACTAGTAGATGATATCTCTCACAAAAAGAAAAGGAGTACTTGTGGCACCTTAGAGACTAACCAATTTATTTGAGCATGAGCTTTCGTGAGCCACAGCTCACTTCATCAGATGTGTACCGTGGAAACTGCAGCAGACTTTATATACACACAGAGAATATGAAACAATACCTCCTCCCACCCCACTGTCCTGCTGGTAATAGCTTATCTAAAGTGATCAACAGGTGGGCCATTTCCAGCACAAATCCAGGTTTTCTCACCCTCCACCCCCCCACACAAATTCACTCTCCTGCTGGTGCTAGCCCATCCAAAGTGACAACTCTTTACATAATCAAGTCGGGCTATTTCCTGCATAGATCCAGGTTTTCTCACTTCCCCCCCCACCCCCATACACACACAAACTCACTCTCCTGCTGGTAATAGCTCATCTAAACTGACCACTCTCCAAGTTTAAATCCAAGTTAAACCAGAATATCTGGGGGGGGGGGGGGGTAGGAAAAAACAAGAGGAAACAGGCTACCTTGCATAATGACTTAGCCACTCCCAGTCTCTATTTAAGCCTAAATTAATAGTATCCAATTTGCAAATGAATTCCAATTCAGCAGTTTCTCGCTGGAGAGAAACCGCATTTGCTCCAACCCCTCAGACAGAGACAAACACCTACAAGATCTCTGTCAAGCTTTCTTACAACTACAATACCCACCTGCAGAAGTAAAGAAACAGATTGATAGAGCCAGAAGAGTTCCCAGAAGTTACCTACTACAGGACAGGCCTAACAAAGACAATAACAGAACACCACTAGCCGTCACCTTCAGCCCCCAACTAAAACCCCTCCAACGCATTATTAAGGATCTACAACCTATCCTAAAGGATGACCCAACACTCTCACAAGTCTTGGGAGACAGGCCAGTCCTTGCCTACAGACAGCCCCGCAACCTGAAGCAAATACTCACCAACAACCACATACCACACAACAGAACCACTAACCCAGGAACTTATCCTTGCAACAAAGCCCGTTGCCAATTGTGCCCACATATCTATTCAGGGGACACCATCACAGGGCCTAATAACATCAGCCACACCATCGTTCACCTGCACATCCACCAATGTGATATATGCCATCATGTGCCAGCAATGCCCCTCTGCCATGTACATTGGTCAAACTGGACAGTCTCTACGTAAAAGAATAAATGGACACAAATCAGATGTCAAGAATTCTAACATTTATAAACCAGTCGGAGAACACTTCAATCTCTCTGGTCACGCAATCACAGACATGAAGGTCGCTATCTTAAAACAAAAAAACTTCAAATCCAGACTCCAGCGAGAAACTGCTGAATTGGAATTCATTTGCAAATTGGATACTATTAATTTAGGCTTAAATAGAGACTGGGAGTGGCTAAGTCATTATGCAAGGTAGCCTGTTTCCTCTTGTTTTTTCCTACCCCCCCCCCCCCCCAGATATTCTGGTTTAACTTGGATTTAAACTTGGAGAGTGGTCAGTTTAGATGAGCTATTACCAGCAGGAGAGTGAGTTTGTGTGTGTATGGGGGTGGGGGGGAAGTGAGAAAACCTGGATCTATGCAGGAAATAGCCCGACTTGATTATGTAAAGAGTTGTCACTTTGGATGGGCTAGCACCAGCAGGAGAGTGAATTTGTGTGGGGGGGTGGAGGGTGAGAAAACCTGGATTTGTGCTGGAAATGGCCCACCTGTTGATCACTTTAGATAAGCTATTACCAGCAGGACAGTGGGGTGGGAGGAGGTATTGTTTCATATTCTCTGTGTGTATATAAAGTCTGCTGCAGTTTCCACGGTACACATCTGATGAAGTGAGCTGTGGCTCACGAAAGCTCATGCTCAAATAAATTGGTTAGTCTCTAAGGTGCCACAAGTACTCCTTTTCTTTTTGCGAATACAGACTAACACGGCTGTTCCTCTGAAATCTCTCACAAAGTTTTTATTCATACATTAGAAAAGGAAAACAAGCTTTCCTGTTTTTTTCTATTCCGAACAGTTTCTCAACTTTGAATGAACTTGTCACTGAACTAGCTGAATAAACTGAAATGAAGAACATGTTCTCTATGCACTTGTACAAGAGGCAACTGTTGTCAAAA
This sequence comes from Caretta caretta, assembly GCF_965140235.1. NCBI lineage: Eukaryota > Metazoa > Chordata > Testudines > Cheloniidae > Caretta > Caretta caretta. The sequence continues at coordinate 213,429,480 of NC_134207.1, read as the reverse complement.
ACTGGTTTAGCACTTCAAGAAACTCTGATTCCCTGTGCTTGGCCATTGAATTCTACCAGTTCAGTGGCCTTCCCTTCTTTAAAAACTTGAGCAGCAAATACAGACTGCATGAATATTTCTGAATTTACAGGCACCTAAGGATAATAATTATAGACTTTTGTAATGGAATTTTGAGATCCTCACAGATGAAAGCTGATATATACACAGAGTCTCATAACCCCTCTTTTTTTTATACTGATCTTCCGGTAAATGTGTCTTGTTTCTTTTTCTCAGAAGTTAAGCACTGCTTTAGAGAATTTGGCCCTACATACTGTACTGGAAGGAGGATGCAGTAGACTGCAGTTACTCATCCAAACATATACTCTTATCACTCATTTCTAGAAGTTAATAGAATATATATAGCTAAAATCTTAAACTTCAGGAAAATGAGATAAAGAATTGGAAAGAAATCCTGTCTACTCACACCTACATAAAGTGTTGGACAAACTGATTAGGTGCACACGGATATGCATTCTTATCTTTTTCTGATGCATCAGGTATTGGCAACTGTCAACAGACAATGCAGATCACTGGCCTGATCCAATAAGACAACTCCTATGTGACTAAGTTGAATGCGCTTCCCAGTTAAAAACTTCAAGCATGAGAGAGGCATGTGGGCAATAGACTGGCAAATAAGGAGTGTGAAAAAGCATTTGTACCACAAACTATTGCTAACTGCTGTTTTTGTCTTCTCTTTTCAATATCAATATGCCATAAACAGAGAAGGGAACTCATCCATTCCACAGTAGTTTGAAGCTTAACAGCAAAGGTAGAGGTTCACATGCCCACCTAGTGGGGAGAGCAAATGGTGTCCAAAAGTGCCCACATTGTGTTACTAGAGATGCAGAGTGATAATTTCAGCCTTTTATCAATATGAAGCAGCCACCGTTTTACATAAGTTAAAAAGGACACTAACTGACGCACTGTAAAAAGTAATGTTTGCCTCAACTCCTTATCAGACACCACAGAAAACACGTTGATGAATACAAATGGGGAGACCCTACGGTTTGTTTACATTCAAAAGTATTAGAGAGCTGTAACCCTGTCATAAAGGAAACTGCAAGACTAGCTTTTCAGGAAAAATGTTTAAAACAGCATAGTAATTGGAGCTGAAATTCTCATCCATCTTGCTCCAGATTTATCTGGACTATTCTCTCCCTTAAGGAATTATAGCCCTAAAGGTGATAACAACAAATTAAGACTATTTAAGGATCAAAAGCAGCTTCAGCAACATTCCCAATTTGGGTTGCATCTAAAAACATAGGCAAACAACAGTTTTAATTTAAGATCCCAGCAACAAAAAGGAACACATTGATAAGATATTGATAGGTAGGCCTAATGGGCCAGAAGCCATTCCCTGCAGCCACAAAGTAAGAGTCAGATGATCCAAGCACGTGAGCAAAAGAAATCCAAAATGTTAGCTTCAAAGCCTATTGTCACGGAGTCCCCAGGCGCTGCTCTGGAACTGCTCCCTACGAAGCCAGTCAGGACTCTGGGAAAGTCTCCTTTCTTTGAGCAGACTGTCTTCAGGACACACAGCTCACACAACTTCCACCTTCCTGGGTCTGACCATTCAGCATCCTCTGCCCCTCCATGCACTTCCCACAGCGAGTCCGCCCAGGCGGGCTCCTGGGGAAGCCAGAGGATCCTGCACCCCAACTTTGCAGTCAGACGTGACTCTCAGCCAGCCAGTGAAACAGAAGGTTAGATGACAGGAACACAGTCTAAAACAGAGCTTGTAGGTGCAGAGAACAGGACCCCTCTGCCGGGTCCATTTTGGGGGCAGTGAGCCAGACCACACATCTGCACTTCACTCCTTGTCCCCAGCCAGCCCCAAACTGAAACTCTCTCCAGCCCCTCCTCCTCTGGGCTTTGTCCCTTTCCCGGGCCAGGAGGTCACCTGATCCCTTTGTTCTCTCACCCTTTAGCTCTCACCTTGCAGGGGGGAAGGGGCCAGGCCATCAGTGGCCAGGAAACAGGGTGTTGGCCATTCTCTGTGTCCAGACCCCTGCACACACCTGCCCTCTAGGGCTCTTCAATGATCATACACCCTTATCCCACCACCTAGATACTTAAGAACTACATAGGGGAAACTGAGGCACCCCTACACTATTCAGAGGAAACATTAAGAACAGTCCCGATTCGTCACATCTATTCTCTATGTCTACACAATTAAAATTCAATTCCAGCAAATAACTGCCATTTTGCCTAGCATCACTTAGGATCCAAAGGAAAAAACTGAGGAAAGATGTTACTCCTGGGGAAATTCTGCACCAAAAAGTTAAAATTGTGTGCACAATATTTTAAAATTCTGCATATTTTATTTGTCAAAACAACAACATAATCACACCAATTTCAATTATTTTGGTAATTTATTTCAACATACCTGTCAGCAAGTATGTCCAACAATACAGACAACAAAAAAGATTCAGGAAATGTTTTTTTGATAAACCAATTTCTTACTAGGCATACTAGTACAGAACTCTGAGTATTAATTTATATAAACTACAATACAGAAATGTATTTCCTGCACCTCTCAGAAGCAGTCCAAAGGATTGCAAGAGTCAGGGGCAATGGAGGAACTGAGTGAGAGGAAAGTAATAGCTGGGAAGGAGCCTGGGAGTGAACCAGGAGGGCTGTGGGGTGTGGGTGGCAGAAGTATGGGACAGGTTTTATTTGGGGGGAGCACGGAGGGATTGTTAGGGAGCTGGGGAGCCTCCCCCATGCAGACCCTGGCTGATCTCAGCCTTTCCCATTCAGTCCGGCACATCTGCACATATCCCCATGTAGCCCTGCACCCTCCCCCCACTTCTATTAAGCCTCTGGCTCAGTGTTGTCACCCCACTAGCTCCTATGCCCCCTCCCCAGTCCGTCATCCCCCCACTAGCCCTTCTGAAGCCCAGTCTGTGACTCCCTAGCAACCCCATGTGCCCCGCTCTGTTCATCCTCCCCATATCCTGTGCCGCCTCCTCACCTCAATCTGAGAAAGGTAGCCTCTGCCCCCTTCCCCTCCTCAGCTGGCTGCTGCAGCCCCGAGCCAGCTGCTTCTCTCTCTCTCTCTTTCTGGTACCACATCAGACCCGGTGGGCAAAAGGAGGGGGGAATCTGCAGGGACATTAATTCTGTGTTTGTGCAGTGGCACACAATTCCCCCAGGAGTAAAGATGTTCACATGTTGTTCAAAGAAAGGGGAGGTGGTAGAATTAGGGTCCAGCACATAGGTCAAAGGAGTTATCAATACTTGAAGTAGAGGCAAAAAATATTTCATGGAAACTGAGATGTTCTATGGTTTTATGTTATGTAACTTGCATAAATGATACCAATATTTTGCCTCTTGCTTCTGGAAATGCCAAATTTCCTAATGTGATAGCTTACCTGATCCTGAATTGATGAAGAGATGTACTACAAAAAAAAACTAAATGTTTGTAAATCAGTCTGCAAATAAAAAAAAATAAATATCAAGCAGAAAAGGACTTCAGACTTATAGCTATGCATATGTATAAAAATAAGAGTTCCAATATCATTCCACAAATGTGCTGAAGAACAACGGTTGTAACCTGACTACAGCATACTAAAATAAAATAAAATGTGCAGTTAGCTAGAGTATATCACATTTAAAAGGAAACTATTGCCATATGATTTAACAAAGCATTTTTATTTAACTAGCATATACAATGAAGAAATAGACAAAGATTGATACTGTTCTGACATCAACATTGAAGGGACATGAATACATAAAATAATGGTACTGCTTAAGTATATAGGCTTTGAAACACTTGTGAGGAAAAAACTATACAAACTGGTAAGACTGTGCATGCCAAATAGGAAAAAACAGAGATATAAATATATACAGGAATCAAGCAAAGATCCATACCCAAAATTGTTGTGTGCTACGTGTTTTGTTCAGGATGATAAAGATGAATTGGGTGTAGGGAGACCTCCCAAAGAATTAAGGTTTGTTTCTTTCTGGTATAAAGGTATATATACTTGTGTGTATATGTGTAGTATATATATAATATACTACACAGCATATTATTTAATTACTAAGTATAGATGAGTAATTTACCTTAAACAACAGCTTAAAACTTTGTTTACTTTAATGAATCATGACAAGTACTTACATACCTTTGTATCAGAGGAAGAGTATTTGGAATCTTACATAATTTGGATCAGATTAATGTGACAAACCAATTAGTGAAGAAAATGCAGACAGGAACAATTCAGATACAACCTAGCTTCAACTGTTCCATACGCATAGCTCTGTTCCTCACACATTGATACAGTTTAATTTAAGCAAGTATCATGCTCCTGAAAAGATTAAACACCACTAAGTAGGGATACGTAGAAAGAAAGACAGGAAACCTCGTGCACAGAAAATTCAAAGTAATAACATTCCACTTGAGGTCTGAGATTTAACATCTACCAACATCAATAAATAAGTACCAGGACGACGGCTGGAAAAATCTGCTATAACAGTATAGAGTATTCAGAGTAGCAGCCATGTTAGTCTGTATCCGCAAAAAGAAAAGGAGGACTTGTGGCACCTTAGAGACTAACAAATTTATCTGACCATAAGCTTTCGTGAGCTACAGCTCACTTCATCGGATATTACCATAAAATGAAATTAGCTTTAAGGCGGATATTGATGAGGCTTGGTGAAATGTACAAGATGTAGCAGCCAAGCTACCTACAATAATGAATAATCAAAGATGGTAAATTGACTGCGTGAGGAGTTGTCTTTGGTTCCTCAGTCTGATAGGTTTGACAAGCCAAGCAATTCAGCCTGGGAGCTGAAACTGAACACAAACTAGAGATTAGTGCAGTTTCCATTTCTGAGAATTTCTCAGACTACATTGTAATAAGGAAGTGGTAATAAATGAAGGAACTGTCTATAAACATTTTAACATGCTGCAAATAGATTTTTTAAATGAACTAGTTTACACATTTTGTGCTCACTGCCCCAAATATCAGTGGTAAGGGGGAAGCCGACACATACACGATTTCAAACTTTCAAAGACAAAGTTGTCAAAAGCAAAAACATGCTGCCTCAAAATATTGATAAGCTACTCGAGTGAAGGAGCCATACAGCACTTGGTGTGCTTTCCTGTGGGCCAGTACTTCTTACTCAGTGGACCAACATCCTTAATACTGATAAGACAAAAGATTTAAGATACTCACCGCACCTTTAAAGGGGGAGGATGATGTCCAGCTGGCCGAAGGAAAGGGAACAGTGCTCTACGGGGGCAGCGGATAGGAGAGGTCAGAAGCTACTGCAACAGGGGGAAATGGGTCAATGTGGCCACGCTCACTCATCCCCTGGGACTGGAAGAGTTGAAAAGAGGAAGCCCAGGCAAGTTGAAAAGAGGAAGCCCGGGCAGAAAAAGCCCTTTTCCACAGAGCAGGAGAAGCAGCACTCCTCCTCCTTCCACCTTAGGTGGCAATATACAAGGACCTGCTGTGGGCATTACTCTAGCCACCCCTTTTTATGGAAGAGCTGGGAAGGAATTTTTCTTTCACCACCAGATTGGTCTGGGGGATAGTGGGGTTTCGCCTTCCCCACAGCAGGTTCAGGGAGGGCTTTGCTGATGTGAGGCATGAAGGGAGTTAGGCTATATGTCACAACTTACTATATAAGCATGGAGCAAAAATATTCAGTGCACGTACTCCATAAGAAAGGTATACAGTGAGCAGACAAATGCCTCGGTAAAGGACTTAAAAAGGAGGAGTTGGATAAAGGAACGGAATGGGGGTAGGCTCGGGGCTCCTATGAATGTGTGAAAATAGAATAAATTATATTGAAATTATAATTCATTAAAGAAATGCTACTTGAAAGGTTTGTTGAAGTCAGGAAGAGAAACATTAAGGAGTGTGAGACAATGGGTCCTCAAACTAATTAACTTAGAGCTCCTACTGAGCTAGGAGATTGGCAAATGTTAGTATGCAAATAAGATATGTATGTATATTTGGTCAGTTTCTGCTTCCTTTTGTCTCAATTGGCTTTGGCTTAGCTGTATAAATAAGTTAGCTTGAGCCTCAGAGAGGGGCTCACATATCTGGGTGCACTGGCAAAGCGCTTTCCTAATAAACAGAGTGGTCTGACAAATTATGTGAGTCCTGAATCTGACTTTGACAATTGGTACAGCAAGGAGCCAACCCTCCTTCCTTACAGCCTACCTTAACCTTAGGGGATGGTAAGGTCCCAGCCATGGGTTGGCTGTGGGACCTGGATGGAAAAAGAGGGGGGGCTGGCAGAAGCTCCCCAGGTAGATATTGAATGAACATGGGGTACACTTTTATCTGCCAGTTTGTCCCAGATATCTGATAGTAGAGTTGAGGCTTCATTAAAACCATATAAAGTGTCTCCTGTCCTTCTTTCAGTATAGCTGGACAAAACTTTTCAGATCATCTTACGCATTGAGCAGTGAACCCATAACAAAACTTAAAAATATTAGTTTCTTTATATCAGCGCTCAACTGGAAGTACCACTTTCACTGGAAGTACCAATAAAAAAATACTCTAGCCATACATGTCTAAAATCCCACTCCTTCTAGGAAGTGTTTTCTGGGAATAATTCAGTTTTAACCATGTTGTACAACTCCATAAAACTGACCCTCATGTGCTCTCAAAGGGTCTAGACTCCAAAACGGTTAGGAGAAATACTGTGCCCTACTTTTAGCCACTAAGCACCCTATCAGAAGCTACTACACCTGTCAATATAACCTACTGCCAAAACATCCTGCAGAAAGACTACTGCAGTTGATAATATGCTAAGCAGACTAAAACTCAATACATATCGAAACACACACACAAAAAACATATAGCACTAATGCAACATCATAAATTGAAAAAGGAAGGGGGAATTTCCTGGCTGTTTACAACAGACAGGGTTACTACCACAACACGTATTATATAGTTTAGGATATATATTAACAAAATATATAATTTTGGTTTACATACAAGTATAGAAATAAAAACAAATTGCGACCTTAATTATATCACATGCTGTAATGCCCACTATAACACTGGAGCTAAACACAACTAAAATATCACCAGCTCTTTCCTCAGACAAAATTACACTCTCGTTCCATCTCTTTGGATATGCAGCTGAAAGTGTGGCTGCCAAGGAAGACTGGCATTCAAATAGGAGTTGCTGAGTTAACTAGCATATAGATAAAAAACCGGGGAAATAGGATTTTGATAAGGGAAATGGACAAAGTACAGTTATCTCATGGTTCTTGGCCAAGTAATCAGTACAGTAATTGAAGGTAATGATCAACTGAAGATAGTAAAGTCAGTCATTGCATGCCTATTTATTTTCAGTTTATTGCTAAAATGTAAGAAATCAATATGACATGTCATGAGTCAGAAAGAAATGGTTACTACTCAAACTTGGGTGGAGATATTGTAATAAGCACCATTCAGTGGAAAATAAAGTTCTGTTTGTTTTATTTCCAGTTTCCCTTTTTATTTCATAATAGTTTGTACATAAATTTTCAAGAACGGAAATAAATATCTTAAGTAAAAATTTATCAGCTATGTAAAATACTGTAATGAAGTAAATAAGAAAGCAGTAAGCAGAGGATAATTTTATTTTCTTCATTTATTTAATAAGAGAAGTAGGATACTTTTTCCATTAGACAAAGAAAAAATGATAGATTAATGTACTCCACTGTGAACACGTGAAGCATCTGAGAAAATGTAGGATATGCTTCATGGCTTGATAGCTTCCTATTGGCGTATTTCTACCCTTTTTCTCAGTTTTAGTTCTCATGTGTTCTTTTTAAATGGTAAATTAAATTAAACTTACAAAATACACTATAATCCACAGTAGAGTATACTTACCCACCCACAAAGCAGAGGATATAAAACGCAAAGTAAAATATAGCAAACGGTCCAAAAGTTACTAGAAAGAGCACAACACCAAGGCTTCCCCATCCCCATATGGAAAGACTGGTCTGAAATAAAAAACAGAACAGGAATAATTAATACAATATTTGTACGTTTTGGAGAATTTTTAGTAGATTAAATTTAATGTATTTGAAATGTCTTAAAAGATTTCATAATGACTGCCCATTTCCATTTAGTTTTCAGAGTTTTAGTTTTATTTGACATAAAGAGAAGAGGTTCCAAAGTACCAGAAAGGACGTTTTTATCACTGAATACTTTTGGGCTGACAATCCAATTTAGCCAACAATCCCACTGCATGATTCTTTCAGCGACTAATCCTCCCTTCCATGCAAAAATTAAATATTACATGTCCTTCCCTCCTTTACACACTGTCATCCCTACTCTGATTATGCATTTGTGCACTTCTCTTCCTTGGGTCCTCTTATTTTCATGTAACTTTCTACTTCTTCCTCCTCTGTTACAGTCTGTACACCTCTTTTGATGTGTCTCAGACTTTCTGGAGAAGGGAAGCGTGATGGTTCTCAGGTAACCCAGGACTGCGAGTCACCCCCTGCCTCCAGCAAGTGGAAGCCTTGGCTATTGTGGCTGGGTTTTAGCCACTCATGCACTCTCCTCAGGGCTATACCAGCTTTGTCTTCGTCCTGCAGATTAAAAATAGGGGCACTCCAGCCTCTGATGCCCTTTGAAGTGTTCTTCTGTGATCTCCAGCCCAACACTAGCTACTCAGAAATCCCAGATCCTCTGGCCCCAAAGGAGCAGTGTGCACCATAATTTTCCTTAAATCACTGCTTCTGTAAAATCACACAGCACTTATAATAAAACAAGAGTAGGTTTATTTAAGAAAGAATTGCAAGTTAATTGGAAACAAGAGAGTGCAGTGGAAACAAATGGTCATAATACAAAACCAAATCATAAAATGCAAACCTGGGTCTACATTTATTAATAGTTAATTTTCCCATCCCCTCCCCCCCAAACACACACGCACAATGCAATCTGTTGCAGAACTGGCTGGCTTCACAGGAACCAGGATCCAAACTTATGAGAAAAACCATTTGTGACATCCTGGCACCCCAATATTCACCACTGTCATGTAATTAGGATAAGTTTTGTACAAAGTATGCCTTGTATCATTCTAAAAGTCTTGATCTGCTATATATTAATATCTCATTGGATTGTATGTGCTATCATTGTATGTGAAGTTCTGAAGTTTGGCTGTGTATGTGTTACTGAAAAATGTGAGGTTGAAAAACACCCACAAGGAGCCTTTCAGGTGCAACAGTAAAAAGGCAAAACAATGTTAATAGCTCATTGAGAAAATACACACAAGCACAGGGATTACGCCAGGAACTTTCTACAATAGAAACCTCTCAGAGATAGCACTACCCCCTCCCACACCCAAACTCTGCTGCTGCTGGGGGGAGGGGGAAGGCACAGAGCAGGTAGAGAGCCCCCCCAGCACCCATGGGGCCCCAGTGCAGTCCCTCCCCCCCAAGTTTTATTCGCCAGTATTTTTAGTAAAAGTCATGGATAGGTCACAGCTGAGAATTTTTGTTTACTGTCAGTGACCTGTCCATGACTTTTACTAAAAATACCCAGAAAAAAACATAGCCTCACTTATAATCACTTAAAAAAATCTATCTTTTATGGTTAATAAACTTCTTCTGTTTGGTCTAAAACCAGTGTGTGTGGAAATTATAACTTGGGGCAGAAAGCTGTTGTATATCTCTCCACATTGAGGGAGGGGGCAAATTTCATGAGCTTATGCTGTACAGTTCTCTGTGCAGCCAAGATGGTAGAATTTTGGGTTTATACTCAGGGGAGGGGAGGGGTGCACTTGAGTGACTGGGCAGTTCCTTAGCTGAGCCTTCCCATGCAGAGCTGATCTCAGCATCTGTGTGTAGGACTGTAGCTGGGTGCGTCCCTACCTGTATGTGTGCTTGTAAAGTGCAGTCTGAAGCCTGAGGGAGGGCTTGACTGGCTTGCCTCAGCAATACAGTGTAAAGGGAGCCCAGGCTGGTGGATCAGGCGGGCTCAGTGGTACCTCATTCCCAGGTGGCACCCTGAAGGGAACCCGTCACACAACCTCAATACACAAGATGTTTCCTCGGTGAATGGATACAGAGTGCCTTTCCTCATCCTGTGTTATGCTGAAACAGTATCTTGTCTTTATTCATAGGCAGCGTGAGTCTCTGTCTGTTGCAGCGTTCCTTTTTTACCTCCACGTGATTTCGATTGTTTGCAGTTTCTCTGGTGGTGTTCCATTGAAAGTCTTGGGATGGAACAATGCTAGATAATTGAGCCTTGCATTATATCATCAACTAACCAGGACAGGGTGAAAACTTCTTCCTCCTTGAATAGGCAATCACCAAGACAAACTATCCTGGAGACTAACTTTTACTCCATGTCCTCAAAGTATACTTTCACTATAAATACATTATTCCTTAAATATTACCCTCCATACATCTTACAATGATTATGAATCCTGACAAGTTACAAGCTTTCTGTAGATACCTTATGGATACATATTCCGCAAGATATGTTTGGCTGAGTAAGTTTGTCAGGTCTGAGGTAAAAGTCCTTTGCCAAGGAGTCTGTGTCACAGAAAGTATATGCTCAGGTCACACAATAACTATCTTTCCACTTGTGCACTACCTTCCATAGTGCGACTCCTTCATTTAGGCAGAAGGAATTATATTAAACTAGGGACCAACACAAAATGGTCCATCCTCCACTAATACCACTGCATTGGCCAAGAGCTGCATCAAACATTCTGCTGAAGGCTTATTTGGAGGGCTAAGTTAATTGTGTGTGTCAAGTTCTCAATGACAGGGTCACAGAATTTAAGGACAGATCTAGTCTGTATATCAAAGGCCACCAATACCACCCACACAGAAGTCCATTACAAGCAATCTATGTTACTCCACAATATGCTCTCCTCAGATCACTTTACAGTCTCACATTTTTAGACCTCCTCCTCTTGTCAGGAAGTAATAAATCTGGGACCTGATGGTACCACTTTTGTATGTAATTAGGTGCTCCTCCCTCTTTATGAGGTATATATTGGCAACAATCAGGCCTTGGGCTGGTTAACCCGAACATATCCTCACCAGCTTCATTTCTGGTTCCAAAGGCTCGTCTTTCATGACAACTGTCATAGCCCTCACTGCGTTCTCCCACATGCCTGTTGAGATCTGCTAAAACAATCAAGTAATTAGTTTGCGGTACTTCACTTATAACTTGGTTCAACGCTATCTGGAATTCCTCATCCTCCCTCAATCACACAACATATCTGCATATAACATTAAATATTTGTTCTCTGCTCAGTGCTATTTTGACTTTCACCAGCAAATCACTCTTCCTCTGGATGTCCACAACCTTATCCTGTAATATTTCTGATACAATTATTCCTACTCTATTCCTCCTTGATGCAGAGCCATGATACTTCTTGTAACCCACCCTGATGTTCATGGATTTTGATCCTTCCATTTTGTCTCTTGTATGCAGAAAACATACACTCTCCTTTTCAAATCTCATCTGCTTCTCTTCATTTCCCAGGCGTCATTCCCACGTTCAGGGAAGCCAGATATAGTTGGTGGGCTCACTTCTTTAGCCAAATGCACCTGGAATGCAGTAGCATCTTCCCATTTCCCCAGACATCAGACAAAGCAATTATGCATGATTTCTGGGGGATGCCCTCACTTTGTACTGATACTCCCTGAATACGAAGACCCACAGGTTATGTCTACACTGCCTATGGAAGAAAGCCTCTTAGCTTGGATCAATAGACTCGGGCTAGCGAGGCTCACACTAGTGTTCTACAAATAGCAGTGTATACAGGGCTTTGAAGCTACAGCTCTGGCTGGAGCTTGGCCTTTGAAATCTACCTTTCTCCCTAAGCTTCAGAGACCAAGGTCCAACCTGAGCAGCAACTTCAAAGCACTGTCTACACAGCTATTTTTAAGAACATTAGCATGAGCCCCGCTAGCCCAAGTCTGCTGACCTGGGCTGGGAGGCTTGTTTCCACAGGCTGCGTAGACATACCCATAGAGCATGTGTGATTGGCACAACTTTTACAAATCCATTGGCCAGGCCTGATGTTCTCCGATTTCAAATCAAGTTCCTTCACCCAGGTGGACTGCCTACGACAGCTTATGAGCCCCATCTGTCTGGAGCAGTCTGGTTATAAGGTGCCAGACACTCGCCTTTCCCACCCCCCACTTTCAATTAAGAATGACTCTGCCACAAAAAGAAAAGTGGTAGCAGTTTATCTGTCAGAGGATATATATATTACACCAGCTGCAGGAGGCATTTTCTAGGGCGTGAAACCCACCTCGACCACGAAAACTCTTTTGGGGGGTGGGGAATATATAGAACTATGGAAACGAATATATAGATTAGCCAAGATCAGGCAAAGAAGCACAAAAGACTTGGGAGCTGTGAAGTATGTCAAAGATAAAAAGAGGAGAGTACTGGTGGAAGACAGTGAGGTCATTTAGAAGGGGCAGCAGTTTTATGAGAAACTGCTCAATAAACAGAATATGAATAAAACACTGAGGGACGTATGTTTCAACCACCACCTCACAAGACCCGTCACTATAGCAGAGACTCAGTCAGTGGGGAGTGTGGCCGGGAGGAGGGTCCCAGAGCCCAGGATCCACCGCAAGTCCAAATGCTGTCCTACAATCCTTGCTCTGAGGGTCTGAAGACTCTGACTCAGGCCAGCCACAGGTGTCTAACTGCTGTGTAGATATACCCTACATATTACTATGTTACACTGCTTGTGTTCCAATGGGAACACTCAGGAGATAGAGTAGCATATGATAGAAAACAGACAGAAAATTTTAATTCTTGCTCAAATCATTTGCTGACAGCATTGCAAGATGAAGCCTAGTATATTAATCTAATGAGCATTTGAGAAGTAAATTAATTCTAGACTTTACATAGTTCAATGGACAATTCTTCACCTTTTTCTGCTCATGAAGAAATTGCCAGAATAGTGGAATGAGATTTACGTTGTCACAATGCTCAATTAGTATTTACACTGTAATCTGTAATATGTATCCAGGGTCCCCCAGCAACAAAGTAGCCCCCAGATACAGTTTTAAAAGTTCAGTATAACAGTGCAGATAGGACCAAACAGTAGAACCCTGAAAATCTGAAGATACATGCTTTATATGCACAGACCATTTTTGCAGCTCGCACCTTGGATGCGGATACAATTATCCACGCAGGTTTCTGTGGCACACACTCACAAGAACAGAGAGGTTGTCACCCAGCCCTGAAGCTGCAGCTCTGCTTTCTGAATCACACATCAGCAGCAATAGCTACCTGAGCATTCTGGGTGTTATAGTCCCCAGCTTGCTCAAATGGAGAAGGTAAACGACAACTCCCAAAAGAGAGCACGACCGCGTGCTAACTGTGTGTGTTAGAGCAACCGAGCACCCTGTGGGATGTAGCCTCCCTGCATGGTGACTTGGGGAGCTCTTATGTAGAGCCCTGCAAATCTGCAGCTATCTGCAGCCAATTTATGCTGACCAAATGTGGATATGTGATATTTTGTATCCACAAAAGGCTCTACAAACTTTACTACACTAGTCACGACTTTTGCAATGCTGCAACATGGCCTATGAACATAGTTAAAGCATAGTTCAGTTCAGTCCAGTCTACAGCCAAATATGGAAAGCATGCTTTAACCTGATCCCAAGCATTAAATAAAATTAATACAGGCAAGAATTTAGAGGCTTTCCAAGAGTTCTGCAATACTAAGGGGTTCTCAAACTTTTTCTGGGTGTGGATACATCTCAGAGTGTGTGTAATTTACCACCTTTTCTACTAGTAATTAAATGACATCCCTGTGGGAATTCGAGCAATTGCCTACAGGGAAGAATAACATTAAGTATTTACAAAAAGAAAAGGAGTACTTGTGGCACCTTAGAGACTAACCAATTTATCTGAGCATAAGCTTTCGTGAGCTACAGCTCACTTCATCAAGCTTTAAATTGGTTAGTCTCTAAGGTGCCACAAGTACTCCTTTTCTTTTTGAGAATACAGACTAACAGGGCTATTACTCTGAAACCTGTCATTAAGTATTTAATGTACTTGTCTTCTAATGTGGTTTGACAGTTGTAAAACAAAAGGAGATCCAGCACTATATTGTCAGCCGGCTCTCCTCAAAGAACGATGAAAAGTCTATCTTTAATTCTTATTCTCTGAAAAGAGTGATTAGAATATTCAGAGTTTACACACTTTGGCTTCGACTTTATGCATGCAAGTCAGAAAGCTCACTTTCTAGAAAAGGTATTTAGACCCTTAGGAGAGTCAAAAGCCATATAACCCAAAGGAACAGATATAATAGAGTGGCCTCTGTGCCTTTCTGGAGGAAAAAAGAAAAAATTTCCACCACTCAGGATAGATTGCTGGGTGAGTAGGTGTCTCAATCTATTATAAGATATAAAGAATTATATGTGATTTTAAATCCTATTGGAATGTTAAGAGTGAAGTTCTACTTTCCTATCGGTTAAAATTACTTGTTTCTTCCTAAGAGAGAGACTAGCCACCTAAATAAGTGTCCCAGTATCTATGGTAAGATGCAGTCATTTGCAGAAGGGAGGGCAGGGAGGCTCAAGAGTTGGAAGACACATTTTTCCTTCTAACATCAGAGATTTTTATAGATAAATATTAATTAAAACATTAATACAATTCAAAATCTAGTAGCTGAAAATTGAAACCTCTACAGATTTTTTTTGGCTGTGAACTGCTTTGACCTTACTAGATAGATTTATTCTTGTCACAGAAAATGACAAGCTATTTTATCTCTCGTTCTCCCCTTGATCTTCAGACCATACATGCATCTTTCTATCATGAAAAATCCACAATTCCAGCTCCCAGTCTCCTTCCAGGTAGATCAACTTGGTGGTGGGGGAGGGGTCAATAAGCATGCGGACAAAGGAGATCCAAATGGATATAGCGTATTTAGATTTTCAGAAAGCCTTTGACAAGGTCCTTCACCAAAGACTCTTAAGCAAAATAAGCAGTCATGGGATAAGAGGGAAGGTTCTCTCATGGATTGGTAACTAGTTAAAAGATAGGAAACAAAGGCTAGGAATAAATGGTCAGTTTTCAGAGAGGTAAATAGTGGTGTCCCACAGGGATCTGTACTGGGCCCAGTCCTATTTAACATATTCATAAATGATCTGGAAAACGGGGTAAACAAGCGAGGTGGCAAAATTTGCAGATGATAGAAAACTATTCAAGATAATTAAATCCCAGACAGACTGTGAAGAGCTACAAAAGGATCTCACAATTGGGTGACTGGGCAACAAAATGGCAGATGAAATTTAATGTTGATGCAAATGCAATGCACATTGGAAAATATAATCCTAATTTTATTTATATACATACACACACACACAATGATGGGGTCTAAATTAGCTGCTACCACTAAAGAAAGAGATCTTGGAGTCATTGTGGATAGTTCTCTGAAATCATCCACTCAATGTGCAGTGGCAGTCAAAAAAGTGAACAGAATGTTGGGAATCATCAAGAAAGGGATAGATAATAAGACAGAAAATATCATATTGCCTCTATATAAATCCATGGTACGCCCATACCTTGAATACTGCGTCAAGATGTGGTTGCCCCATCTCAAAAAAGATATATTGGAATTGGAAAAGGTTCAGAAAAGGGCAACAAAAATGATTGGGGTATAGAACAGCTTCCATATGAGGAGCGATTAATAAGACTGGGACTTTTCAGCTTGGAAAAGAGGAGACTAAGGGGGGATATGACAGAGGTCTATAAAATCATGAGTGGTATAGAGAAAGTAAATAAGGAAGTGTAATTTATTCCTTCTCATAATACAAGGACAAGGGGCCACAAAATGAAATTAATAAGTAGCAGGTTTAAAACAAACAAAAGGAAGTATTTTTTCATGCAATGCACTGTCAACCTCTGGAACTCCTTGCCAGAGGGTGTTGTGAAGGCCAATACTAGAACGGGGTTCAAAAGGGAGCTAGACAGATTCTTGGAAGATAGGTCCATCAATGGCTATTAGCCAGGATGGGCAGGAATGGTGTCCCTAGCCTCTGTTTGCAAGAAGCTGGGATTGGGTGACAGAGCATGGATCACTTGATAACCTGTCTGTTCATTCCCTTTGAGACACCTGCCATTGGCCACTGTCAGAGGACAGGATACTGGGCTTGATGGACCTTTGATATGACCCAATTTGGCCATTCTTTATGTTCTAACTTTAATAACCAGAACAAAGTTATATTTCATCTACAATTTCAAAACCACTGTTTTTTCCCCAACGTTTTCTAATGAAAAAACAGATTCTTCAATTCTTCTTTCTGCCATCAAATTATCCAAAATGAAATGCTTGGCTATGTTGATTTAACTTGTCATCACAAGGCGTAAAAACTAACCCCCACTGAAAAGAATATGGCAATTCTCACTTTGCAGCATGTCTTGTGTCAGGAGACTAGCATCTTTTACAAAAGCTTAAATTCTGCAGAAAATACCAGAAATAGCAAAGATCTCTGCCACCCTAAAAGTTGGCATTTCCAGTGGCCCTTATTGTAAGCAAGCTCCTGTGTGCACCATAGAAAGGTGGACCAAAATTTTGTATCACATACACAGCAGTCTGGAAATTTTACAACAGCTTCATTGAATTAAAAAAAGATAGGTTTGTTAATCAATTTCTTCTGTATTACTTTCACTTATGTTAAATTCTATTTTACACTATCATCATATTTCAGTACACCACATATTTTTGTGTGGAAGTTGCCACGTTTTGGAATTGGGGCCTTTGGCAGCTGAACAGAGAGTTTGGGATTGTGGGATAAAAACACTGGCCAATATTCTCAACTTTAGTCACCTAGAGATTTGAGGATTTGGTTGCCTCTTCTACTCATATTATTCCTGTACAGATTATTCTGGTATATCTTCCTGTATGTGTTTTCAGTAGTATCATCATAACTAGGGTTAGATACTTCAAAAAAATATGACAGTTCAAATTTTGAAGAACAGTTCTGTGACAAGAAATACATTTCCTGGTCACATAATACATAGGGCACTGATACTAACTAATCATGGAATCTTCTTCTAGCCAATTCAGTTCAAGATATAACTGTTTTCTCTTTGAGCAGAACAACTATGGCCTAGCAGCAAAGTCAGAAATAAAAGTCTTAAAAATAAGAACACAAACAAAAGTTTCCATTACACAATATGGCAAAACAAGGTTCCTCCAATTCTAGGAGCTCCCCAAGTTTACAGAAAAGAAAATGCATTCACTGTGCCCTCAAAAGTGTGCTAGGTGCCATAACTAGAAAACAGACATGGGCCCTACTCCAAATAGTTTACAGCCTAAACAACAAGAGAGGGCAAGGGAAGACATGACAAACAGAAGTCAGGGTATATGGGGACCAAAATTTATAAATACAAAATCACACTAGATTTTCTCTATAATTTTTAAAGTCATACAGAATGCTTATACTGAGGCTTTATTAAACATGGATTGCAAGATCTAATCTTAGAAGTCTGGGGGAAAACTTCACATTGAGAAGATATGAGACTCTCTCTATAATTATCAAATACACCTCCCTCAAAACTTTCTGGGTAGCCAGAACAGTGAACTTCTCTACCCCATATCATTTTTTGTAATGTAGCATACAGCTGCCAAGAGTCAAATCTCATTAGTCATTTTAATCGGATTTCTTAAGACTAAAATTTAACTGACCCAATTGTATAGCTCTCTCACTATTAGGTACCACTGTATTAATTTTAGCTGAGATTTTCACCCAAATTCTTCTATGCTTTACGAAATGGTACATAATCTTATTGTTTTCTAGCTACTCAAAAAAGCTAATCTTTAGAAAGGTACTGTTTAGGCTTCTTGATAATGGAATTCCCAAGAACAATTTTAAACAAAGTTTGCAGCATTAAGACTCACAGCTACATCCGTTTCTTTAAAATTTATCTATCAGCTATTGAAATTATAAAAGACTTAATGCAAGGAAAGTCCATAACTCTACTGGGCTAGCATAAGGAGTCACTCCAGGAGAATTTGCTACAAAACACATAATACCAGCTTAGTAGAAAATGCTGCAGAATTATTTACTTTAGCGTAAACAGCTAATATTCAAATGCCAATATTTTTCAACTCCCACCCAAATGCTGAAGATGGACATTACTGCTAATGTTGCTGTAAATAATCAATGTAATTTACAATTCTGCAGATTTTTCAAGTATTTCTAGTTCTACTATATTTATTTTAAAGAGAAAACTATTCATTCTAGAGGGACCTGTGAACTGATTCCCTCAGGAAAGGAGGTTATGCTTTGGTTGTTAGATGGAGGCATTTCTCTAGGACTCTCGAGGTACATCTACACTGCAAAAAACCCTGCAGCAGCAGATCTCAGAGCCCGGGTAAACTGTCACGGGCTCATGATACAGGGCTAAAAATAGCAGTGTAGACATTCCCATGCAGGCTGGAACCTAGGCTTCCCTTCTCACCAGGTCTCAGATCCTGGACTCCAGCCCAAATGAGAACATCTACACGGCTTTATTAGCTCCATAGTCATTTGACCCAGGCTCTGAGACTCACTGCTGTAGGATTGTTGTTTTTTTTGCAGTGTAGGCATACCCTCAATCTCAATGACTGAGAATTTTTACTGTACCTTTTTTGTAGACATGTATACACATCCTGTATATACATGCATAGACATCCTATAGAAAGCTACTTAGACTCCAACATATAATATAGGCCTCAGTCCTGAAAAGACTTAAACACACTTAATTTAAGCAGTTCAGTGGGATTATTCACTTGCAATTAAGCATGCAAATGCGGTTGCGGGATTGAAACCTAAATTGAAAAAATTATGAAAAATTATGAAAAAAAATAATCAAAGCTACCCAGAAAGGGGGTTTCCATAAACATTATTTCTGACACACAGCTCAGAGTTTCACAGAATTCCGTATTGTTCTATAGTTTGTTCTTTTTCTGGGTCCCAATTTAAGAACATAGCATGATCCAGCTCTCCAGGGAAGGAAGATGGGTCAGTGTGCAATTATAGATAAGTAATTCCTTTCTAAAAGTACAGAAGACATACACATCCTGCCACCAGCTGCATCAGCAATTTGTAAGGGAGGGGAAACAAGAAATTATGTTTTTCCCCCTACTTCCCTCACCTCCACATACCTGCCTCCTCTCCACGTAGTGGATAGACTAAATAAGGGTAAAGTTGCTATAAACATGAAAAGGGAAGGGCCAGGTTAATGGCTGGCACAGACAGAGCTGATAGGACAGGACTGTTTAGAGGCACTCCTTAATCGTTCAGCTCTGCCTCCTGGTCAGATTACTCCCTGTTTCTTTTTTAAGGACAAGAATGGTAACTGCTACTACTTTCTCCTAGTATGAAACTAAGATACTCACTGAGAGGTTAGAGGGTGGGGAGGGCTGTGCTTTTTATGCTGGGTAGAAAGCCTAGGAGAAGAAAAGCAAGTGATATACAGGTGCAAGTCTCGTGAAACTGATTAAGCGGGGGTTGTGCCCACTTCCCTTTTTAACAATAATAGCAGAGCTTGTTTATGGATTTCCTCCTGCCCATGAAAGGCTTGTATGGTTTGCATCCTGCCTGGGGTGTCATTTAAGTGAAAAGATATTCCAATTTTTTACTAGGTGGTTGTGGCCTTCTCTCTTGCTACCATAATTCATTCCTTTGTCACCACAAAACTGGATTGCTGCAATGCACTCTATTGGGAGCTACATCTTCAATTCATTTGGAAACAGACTAGGCTGGTGCATTCTCTACCATTTGTTAAGCAAAGTCTCTCACCATGAACTTGTTATTAAAAAGGGCACTGTAATTTGCATTGGCTGTCTACAGGTTTCCAGGTGGAATTTAAGTTGATGGTTATGACCTATGGTATGAAGCCCGTAATGGCCTTGGACACACCTTCTTAAGAGACTATCTTTTCCTGTGCCAGAATGAAACCAGCAGAGATACGCAAGCCAGACTCCCTTAATATAAAGGGAAGAAGATGCTAGCATGATGGACCCATAAATTCAGAATCTGCTCCAAAACAGCCCATATTTGTTGATTTTCATAGCATAATGCAAAATACACCTTTTTACATAGTCTTTTGGGTAGGGAGTTTTGCAGTGTTGCTCAAGACAATATTTAGCAGATGTAATGTCTCAATTTTTCACTGTTAAGTTTATTTATTGCTTTACACAGAGTTTGCTCCTGGATTCATCTTTAAGTTTTAAAAAATTTGGAAGGACAATGGGCACCTAGGATAAAGTGCCTTTTTACTGTTTTGTTCTCATAAAAGCAGAATAAAATACTCACATTAAGACCTTGTTCTATATCACTGCAGCAAAGTGATAGACTTCATTTCTCAGAAACCTCCAAAAAGCTAGATTGCAAAGAAGGATATTTCAAAAGTTTAGGGTCATTAAGGGAAATGCATCAAACTTTTTTAAAAAGGTACATTATTATTAGTTATTAGTAAAAACCAGCTATTTTGTTTTTTCTGCAACATACTAGTTTTCCACATTTTTGAACTAGCAAGTTCAGAGGCATACCAAAAGATATTTTAAGATGTACATGTAAAAATAGAATTTTTTGTTACATTTTTAGAATGGCATAAATCCCATAACAGGAGTTTTTATTTTTCCATATCTGTGGGAGTAGGTAATTCTGAAACTGAAAAACACAAAAATGGCAGACTAGGTTACTGAATATTTTGCTACTGTAAGAATCTATTCTGTATTAAGTGAGAAGTGCACGTTGAAATGGAACTTTTGTCCCTTTAAATAACTGAACAAAGATTAACACAAGGAGTATATAAAGCAGCGATTCTGAAACTGTTTTACAAGTTACATATTTTTAAATTACATAAATTCAGTTGGACCTGTAGCTTTGTAGGAAAGCCCTGCTTCTTTCAGGAGAGAAAGACTCGGCATCATCAGCTATTTGTTCCAGCTCTCAAATTCCACTAGTTCCAGATTCTGAGGGTAGAGACAGTCTTGTTTGGAAAGTGTGGAAAGAAATAGGTAAGTGGATAGGGAGTTAGCCGTATTCAAAACGAGCCAAATAGTTAACAGTGTTGCCAACTCACAAATAATGTGATTTTGGACCCTGCTGCAACTGGTCTTGGGAAGACTGCAAAAGCTTCAGCCTTCACATGATTTCGTGATGCTCATGCTTTTACATCTCAATCCCCACAGACAACTTTCACAGGAGAACAGTTACATTAGCTATGCTGCCTAGCTCCTAACACCACAGTCTACTCTTAGACCCAGGTAAAAAAAGACCAAGAATCCTGACACCCAGAGTGTCAGGATCCTAACAAGGGCGGCTGGGACCAAGAGTCAGAACAGGGAGAAACCTGAGGCCAAGAGTAGCGGACAAGTTTGTAGTCAAGTTCCAACCTGGGATCAATACCAAAAATCAGAGTCCAAGTTAGAATGCAAGGTCCAAACCAAGCTTAGGTCAGAGCCCAGAGTTCAAGAGCATAAAGCAGGAATGGAGGTGGCAACTACAGGACACCTATGCTGTTGACTAGATACTTCCTGGAACACCCTTTGGGTTTATATAGGGCGGGGAGCCAATAAGGAGCCATGAGGTTACTTTTTTGTCTGTCAGACTCCTTGAGAAGGGACTTCCCGTAGACTGTGTCCACAGCAGGTCATGGGTAATGGAGCAAGGGTTGGTTGCTGCTGATAGATGGCTGATAGAGTGGAGGTGTTTGTTGCAGGCCTTACACAGAGTATACTGCTGTGTCACAAATACAGCTGAGTGAATAATTACAGTTTTGGTTTTGTAGCTGAACCAAAAAAAAAAAATCCAAAAAAGAATCCGGCTCATTTTGAACAGACACTGAACTTTTGGTTTTTCCTCATTGAAATGAAAAACTGAAAAAACGTTGCTTCGAAGTGACACATTTCAACATTTCCAAAATATTATTTATTCAGGGTTTTTTTGACTGAAATTAAATGCATTTTTCAGTGTATTTACCTGTGTTTTAGTGAATTGGAGCTATCCTTTTAAGAACAGGGTGTGGCACCATTCTAGAGTGTATTTGAGATGCAAAGCACTGTGAGAGACATTTTGCCTAGGTCCAGAGAATGGAAGACTCTGCATGTGTAAGCTCCAAGAAGTTCAGACTGTGATTTAATAAACTTGTTTTTCCAAACAGCAAGTCTCAAAGGTATAACAGTAATGCTTATGAGGGACCAAAAATCACATTGCCAAAGGGAGAGTAGGCAACTGGGTGCCCCATATAGCAGTTTGAGATGGCCATCTTCATACTAAAATAGGAAATGAGGAAGTGAAACCACTTACATGGAAAGAACTGTCAGATGCACAGTGAAAGTGGAAAAGAAAATCCCTGATATTGTCATTTTAATAACCCACGCATTACTTATAATAAAGAGTAAAAAAATATATCAGACAGAAGCATGAACTTTGTTGACAGCGTTTCTAAATTGTTGGTTTTTTTTATAAAGGGAAACAAAAATCTAATGGAAGTTGGTATAAAGATTCAGCTCCAGAATCATTTACCTGAACCTCAAGACTTCAAGAATGGGTTACCCCCATTACAGCTGTGGTAACTTAAGACTTATCCTACCACCACCAAGAAACAGACTGATTCTCATAGTTCTCCTTCCCACGCAGTGGAGTTGAGAGAGAGTGCAGGAAGGACGTATCTACTCACTACAGCATGGTGGCAGCAAGGGTTTCTTTGAAACACTTACATGACAATCATTTATTTTGAATAATCAGTTCTATTATAATATTTAAATTAAATTCCATTTAGGCAATGGTTTTATTTAGTGTAGTTTATGAGTAGCTACTACAGAGCAATGACAAAACTATTCAGTTTGCACAAAGAATTATCATATCAGTGTATTAGTTTTTAAATAAGAAATACAGTGCTAAATTTTGCCTAATATATTTAGCATCACTGCTGGAGTGACAGAAAACTCTGTCAATGGATGGGTAAGTTATAGCACATACAGTAGTTATCAGACATTGTATGACAACTAACCTACACATTTGAGTTTAAATATTTAATTCCGAACACATCTGCCTTTTAAGTTTTGGTTTCCAATTCTGAGAGCAATAGAAATTTGTTCATGTATACACCTTTATATAATTAGGGTAGAGGTCATTTTAGTGATTAAAACAATTATTTGGGAATTTAAATTACTTCAGCTATCATGACAACTAGAATCTGGAACATTGTAGGTGGAACCAGAACTCTGATTTACACAGCATATATCTTTAAAAAAACGTCAGTGAGGCACAACAATCATAACACGTGAAATAAACTGCTGAAGTCTTTACACCTCGATGACTTAAGGTCTTGACAACAAAGTGAAACTGATGTCAGGTGGAGCTTTGTAGAGTCACAGCTCTGCAAATTACTTATTCCCAACTTCTTAGTAGCATAGAGAGGCAAGTAACTGTGCTAAACTAGTAATATAACAACACAACTATCAAGATTTAACAATTTGTCTTTTTAAAAGTCACTTCTGTGATCCATTTCATCCTAGGAAGCTATAAGGCTATGAAAAATCACAGCAAGGCATGCACAGTAACCCAATTCTCTCATTACCTTTCCCATATTGCAAAGGAAAATCGGCCAGGGGAGAATCTATACACAAAGTGACATCAGGTAAAGAGACTTAACTAATTCCCTTTGATCTTTCAAGTTACAATCATTTTAGGTATTACAACAGTAGGAAAAATGTGTCAGACACTAATGGTACTGAGTTGACTGTGTCCCTTTAAACACTGATTTTTTCAGTAGAAGTATCAAGATTATAAAATAAATTAGACCCATCTACTTTCGCAGATCCTTTTAAATCCATTATAATCTGACAAGAGACTAAAAGTAGTGTAATTGGGTTCTATGTTTACTATCCTAATAGCTTTAGACTGCAAGCTCCTCAGGAAAAGGAATGTCTCTTTTCTATTCCAAAAGGAACACACACATTGGTGGTAGTATCAAAAATATTAAATAATGTCCATATCAATTCTACTAACCTGTAAGAAAAAAACAACTCCCCCCCACACACACTTTTATTGTCAATTGAACCTAGGATCTGAGAGTCAAACTTTGTTCTTTTTGACACATGCATTGTCCTCAGTAAGAGAAACAACACAAAAATGGCACCTTTTCACTTAAAGCAAATATTCCTTGCATATGGAGTAAGTATGTTGAGCCATATTAATTTTATTTTCTAATAAATAAGATATTAAATGATATGGTGATGCAGAACCAACAGTTTGGGAAAGAGATCTTGGATTTTGTTATGCCTTATATTAGCAGAATACTTATTCATGTTCCAATTGAAAAATCTCTTTTCTGATCACAAACTGCACTATGTCCCTGATTCAGGAAAGCATCCTTATGTACAAAACAGCTAGAAGATATGCTAAGTCCCGCTGAAAACAATGGGATATAAGCATATGTTCAAAGTTAAGCACTTGCCCAAATGCTTCCCTGAATTTGGGCATAGGAGACCAACTTGTAACCCATTCAAAAATGGTATTTTCCAGCTTTATAGCACCAAATGTTAAAAAACTAACCTAAATGTAAAAAGGTTGGATAAAAAAAAATGACAATTTTTTTAAAAAATCTTTTTTTTAATTCAAATTGAATTTTTTATTGTTATTTAAATTAGGTTTTTCTTTTCAAAGATATATTCATTTAAAATGAAACCTGAATGTAATACAAAATATGTTAAGGCTTAAACTTATTATAATCTCTTAAAACATTTACATAAAAAATAAATATGCTGACTTCATGAGCCTCTAACAAAAACTGAATTAGAGAGGCTACTTTTCTAGATAAAGAAAAAATCAGGGGGAAAAGCCACCCAACTTTTGAAGTCAAGCTTTATAAATATGGCACAACAGGTCATGTACTGTATTAAGGACAGGTTTCCTGTGGGAGATCCAGGGGCTGTGCTACTGGCTTAGTCATGACTAAGGCTCTGTGTTTGTCAAAGAGGTCACAGAAGTCACGGACTCCGTGAACTCCATGACTTCCGCAGCATCTCCATGCAGCTGGTCCAGGAGCCACCTGAGAAACTCGGGAAACCACTGAGTCAATCGCATTGGCTGCTGCTGGAGCAGTCTCAGGGTTCCCCCAGAAGCAGGAGTTTGGGGGAGGTAGGGGGCTTGGGCCACTGCTTACCTGGGAGGATTGCGGGGGTTTTCTCTCCCTCAGCTCCCCTAGCTCCACATGCTGCCTCTGCCGGCAGCGTCCCTGCAGCTCCCATTGGCCACAGTTCCCAGCCAATGGGAGCTGCAGAACTAGGGCTTGGGACAGAGCAGAGGTAGCCCATGGAGCTAGGGAGCTGGGGCCGCTGCTTCCCAGGAGGTGGGTAAGGAGCCCACCCCAGCTTCCCAGCACTCCCCAAGTCCCATACTGTTTTAGTCAGCGGTATTTTTAGTAAAATAAGTCACAGGCCCGTAAATTTTGTTTACTGCCGTGACCAGTCCATGACTTTTACTAAAAATACCCGTGACTAAAATGTAGCCTTAGCCATGACAGACATTGGGGCCCAGGCTCTGACTCCAGGAGACACCATCATGTATCTCAATAGGATCATCTGCTGAGCCTAACTGGGTGGTCTCAGATTCCTACTTTATCTCTTCTCCCTACCTGAGCTCTGATCATCCCAAATGATTAATATTTTTGACTCCACCAAGCATGGAAATGTACACTCCAACTCATGGAAAAACACTGATCTGCCCTGTTACTACAAGCCCTTGCTTCTGGATGGTTCTGAGCACTTCAAGGAAATGGCCTTGCTTTGTCTCCTTGCAGAGATACAAAAACAGAAATCCATTAATTTCTCAACTTCCTCCCCTCTCTGTCTCAAAACAAATAAAATGCTATAGTGCAAAAGGCATGAGAATTACACAAGCAGAAGTTTTGGATTGCTGTTAGCTTTTTTGTCTTTCTGGAGGTGAGGTTAGGGCGGTGGAGTTATATAACAAGGGAGAAAAAGCAGAGTGTGAAACCAGAAATGAACAACACTGGTGTCAAAGCAGGACACTGTAGGATGAAACAATATTATGAAAAATGCCCTTTGGATGGCAATAACTTTGACGATGATGATGATGTGGACATGTCTGAACAATGTGGATAGTAAACTTATTTTTGCACCACTCTTACGGGCTGCCACTGTGTCTTTTTATGCTAGTAAATTATAACTTAGATCATCATAGATTTATGTTGTGGGTGGATTACTTATGAATTTCAAAATGACAGTGTTCAAAATATAATTGCTATGTTAATTTGTCAGAGTACAAATATAATTGATAAATTTTCCTATTGTTGCTGGACTTCTGAAATTATTTTTTATTGCTTAATATAATCAGACATTCTAAGTGAAGACTTCCTGTTTAAAAGTAAAGCGCTATTAGCCATTTATGAATTGTAACATTTAAAAAAAGGTTTTTTCCTCCCATGCTGTTTGGTATGTTGCTAAAGATCAGGTTTAAAATAGATTTAGATACTCTTTATGATTTCTTATTTTCCCTATTAAACTGAGCAGTAAAAGTTATAACAAACTGAACAAAAATTCAAATTTCAAGCACTTAGCTTTGTCACACAAAATGCTGCACATGTAGCAAGGATAAGAAGAAATCGAGAAGAAGATAATGAAGGGAACCTGAAACTAACAACATCGGGTTACAGTGATCATTTAATGCATCTTTTAGCCAAAGGGTTAAGTACAACTCCAAGAATAAAAGGAAAATGTTGTTTAAATTGGAAAATACTTTAACAACCACTTTGCTTCAGCTTCACTGAAGAGAGCAGGAAGAAACTAATTCTCCCAAAGATGTACAATAGAATTCAGTAGTTGACGGTTTTGAGCTGTTTATTAAAAACTGGCCTATTCTGATGACAATTTGTGAAGAAATCATGATAAAATATATGAAACTATCAAAGCCAAAGTACTCAACCTCGGATAAAGAAAAATGTAGAAGATATGGTGAATATACTAAAATCTATTTCCATATACTTGGACAAACTGCAGGAAGTTTGCTGCTGCTGTATTTTTTATGAAATTTGGAAAGAACTTCAAGAGACATTCCAAGGAATACCCAACAACAAAGTTAAATTGCAGGTGGTAAAGAAGCAGACTGATCAACTACTGTACTGCACCTTACTTTCCTGCCAGTATTCTCAACATAAGGTACCGAGGTAGATGCTTAGCTGCTGCACATGGGCATCTAATAATCACCCTTCAGCCATTCTAACTATAATAAATCTCAGGACTGGAAATGAACCATTCAAGCAGAACATATTTGCTGATGTTTTAAAAGAAAGTCAGACCACCTAACTGGTGGAAGTCACTAGCTAAGCACCTGAAACCAGAGTTTGGTGAAGTGCTAAACCAGCCTTTGAAAGCAGTAACCTCTTCTGCAGACACAGAAGGAATATTTTTTTCATTTGAACTAATTCACTCAATGTTGAGAAATGAACTGGGTGTTGAAAAAACAGGAAAACTTGTCTCTCCCTTCCAGTCTGGGAATAAAAATATGGAGGAAGGGGATCTACTACTAGTTTTCAAAGATTGAAAGACAGCCTCAGTAACTTAGGTGACAGTCTCATTTTCAAGAGACTTTGGCAAGTAGGAACTTAAGCTCAAGTCACTTTCACGTAGGCATATTCGAACATTTTCCCAGGCTGACCTGAAATCAGTTTAATTCACTGTCTACAGTTTTTCCCACTGTTTAATAAAGCATTTAGTTATAAATGAGAAACATTTTGAATCAGAAAAATATATATATCCAAAACATTTAAGGTTGTTTTGTTTAATAAAAATAAATTTTGCATGCTGTTGTATGCATTTAATTTAATTCCGGTTACCATCCTAATGCAGCTTTGACACAAATCATGAGCAAAATTTAATTAATAAATAGGCAATATATCATTCACCATTTTCTAACATACTAAAATGTACAATTAATATAAGTGTGAAAATATTAAACTATATAACTGCTTAAATAAATGTATATAGTTATAGTCATACCCTCGTAGGGAGAAAAAAAGATAACAAATCTAGTGTAAAGGCTCTGTTTAGCTGTAAATCAATGTTTCAACCACTGAGAATGCAACTCTCTTTAACTGAAGTACAAATGGAAAAAGTTTATTAAAATTGATTATTTAAATCAAGACTTTCCACTTGGTGATTTAAATCAGAAAGGTGCAAACAGGAAGGAAATAAGTAAAACTAAAGGGGGTATAAAGAGTCAGACAAAGTACTTTGAACCACACAAGCATAGGGAAAGTTTACCTACCCACTCAAAAAGAAAAGGAGTACTTGTGGCACCTTAGAGACTAACCAATTTATTTGAGCATGAGCTTTCGTGAGCCACAGCTCTGATGAAGTGAGCTGTGGCTCACGAAAGCTCATGCTCAAATAAATTGGTTAGTCTCTAAGGTGCCACAAGTACTCCTTTTCTTTTTGCGAATACAGACTAACACGGCTGTTCCTCTGAAACCTACCCACTCAGTGTAGGATAACACAGTGATCCTTCCACCTCAAGGCTGAGTTCACACCAATGGAATAAACTTGTACTATTCCTGAACTATCCTGTATTTGGCCTTTGGATAAACAAATTACATGTATTTCCTGGTTCTGCACTGAAACAGAATTCTCAAAACATTTCTCTTCAAGTAAATATAATACTATGGCTATATTTTACATTTCCTACAACAAAAACACAAAGAAACCACATCTGCACATTAAGCTTTGTTCTGCTTAAAAAGCACCTATACGTTTAAAACTCTACTGTTTTCATGTTGCAATAATATTGCAATTCTGTATTAATTACTTAATGGTTTATTTCACCTATATTTTCTTAGCCAGTCCTGACAGTCTGGGATAGTCTGAGCCACTTAAACTTCCTCCAGCTTCTAACATACAATTCAGCACCAATTCATTAGGTCAGCCTTCGTTTACAAAAAATCATTTCTAGTAGACTATTTGTATTCTACCAGGTTTAAAACTTGAGTGCTAAGCTCCGTCAGAACTATCACAGCACCGGCAGTCATACAAGATGAGTTACAACTGTAACAAACTTTTCTTCATAATTTAGTAGCTGTACTTCTTGAAGATGAAAAGTGGCATTGTAAAACAAATGGTGGTTATGTTTGTGTTAATGTGCCCTGAGGCTGGAATGCCAACAGCAGACTAGCTCATTCCCCTATAACACACCTGCACTGCACATTTCATTTACCCTTTTGCTTCATAGCAATAGCCACCTGCTCCTTGAACCCATTTCTACAGCATACTGCCCTGTCAGTCTGCACTCTCCCTGAGAAGTTATTAGATATATGAGAATCAGTTGGGTACAGCACATGGCCAACTGCTGGAGGGGCAGGAGGGGGGAGCTGATGGTTGGCAGGTCCCCTTAAACTTGAATTTTTCTAAGCTTACAGACTATTTCCCCTTTAGAAAGAAAAATTTACAATTCCATAAGAATATGGAAAAGATATTTCTTATGTTGGCACAGCACACAAGCTGCCTAACTCCAATGCAACAACCTTGATGCTTTGCTTTCTCACAGCGTGAGCCAGATTTTATCAGTTTCCAGCACAACTACTGAAATGGTGATGAAGCAGGTGACCAAGAAGGAGGAGACTTGACTTAACTGCTATTCAAACAGGCCAAGCCAGATAATTCATAAAAGTTGATAAGCTGCACCACAAAAGTGAAAATCTAGTCCTCTTATTGATATTCAACATGCTGTTTACCAAATCAACAATGATGTACTGATTTCATCTAAAATATCCTATACACTGTGACAGTGATATGATTTATAAATTGCCTCAACAGTGTATGCTACTTGCTAGCAACAGTGTAGCTAGTGCAGATGACTCCAAATGCTTTTAAGAAGGTAAATAGTCTTAGCTACTATACGCAAGTTGTTACATAAATTCCCAGGTACGAATAATTTTATCTTATTTCTACATAATGGTAGGCACAGTCAATAGTTTAATCTACGCCAACAATATACACTTTACATGCCTCAAAGGACAGGCGATGTATTGAGAGCTGTATTGTCCCAGGAATAAGTGGTATTTCCAACGTGTAAACATGATTATTTTGCTATAGCTTACTTTCCTTTGGATGATAAAGAGATGGCAATCTCTCTTTAAACTAAAAAAAAAAAAAATCCTCCACCAGGGCTTAACAATCCCCATCCCCATCTTGAGGAGCATAAAGCCTAAACCTGCCTCTGTAGAATTTAAAATATTATTTAAAGTAAAATTGGGCTTCTAGGCCATAGAGTTGCACATTTAGAATTTTAATCCAATATAACCCAGTGTTTTTCTCCATGTGTGCAAGTACTCCAGTTCTTTGCAGCCAGTTATAGCTTTGCTATTTAGAATACCAGGCACTGATTTCCCCCCACACACACACCTGTGCTTCTCTTGTACCTGATGTTCAGATAGAATTTTTTGGTTTTGACAAGTTTCACATAGATAGTTACAATCTATGCTACGGAAACATCCCTCACAACCACCTGTACGCCAGTCAAGTAAGCCAGCGAGAATAGTATTTAATGATTTCACCTTCTTAAGATTTTACATTACAAAATTTCCCATTTTTTAAAGAAAAGGGGAATCATTAAGCTGACTAGACATTTTCTTTATAAAACTCCTAAAATCTTAGAAAGTGACAGTCCCACAAAGTCAGACAGTGAATTGTGACAAATTAGCTCAGTTTTTTAAGCAAATAAGGAAGTCAATGACAGGGACACTGAAGTACCATAAAGTTTCCATTCTTAGTAAAATTATGGAAATTTGAAAATTTCATACAGCACAAGAGAAGTATATTGCATCTTTTTTTTTATCATACATGAAGATACAATGCTCCAGAATACCTGTCATGTTTAATTCAGTGATTATTTATTCAAATCAAATTTTACATAAATTTGAGAACATTAAAATTTAAGACATTTCATCCTCTCTCAATTAATTTGTAGGCTTGTGATTAGGATTCTTTTAACATACAACTCAAACTGTTTACAAGAGGCTTCTCTTTTAAATATTAGATTGACAAATCATCAAAATCTAAAGCCAGATCTACAGTTTCTTATGACCAAGAAACACTTCTGTGGATATGAGCATATGTGGAACAGAGCCCCCCCACGCAAATGCTGCTACTACAATATCTTTAGTTTTTAAGATGGCAAGCTGCAAAAAGTTTGTGCAGGAATTACATCTATTCCTTTAGCAAGTGTCTTGGTTTTAATTACTGGTTAACTTTATACTACATTATGTGAAAGTCCAGTTTTATTTCTTTAGTTTCCAATTTGCTTGTTACTGAAAGAAGCAATTACCAGAATTACAAGATAATTATCAAATGAAAACTGAATTATTGAGGTATTCATTTATTATCACATCCACCTGCATAGCTGACTTCACTGGTGCTTAGTTGTGGTAACTGCAGACTTCACATTTAAAAAAATATCTTTGAGTTCATTCACCTATGAAAATACATTCAAGCTATAATAGTTCTATGATAGGATGTTAGATATGTTTTAACAGTTCAATTAATTTTGTGCTCCATTACATAGATGAGCAAGGGTACAGTCCTACAACCATTTACTTTGCACAGTAAAGTGGTTCAATGCTATTGTTTAGACAATAAAAAGAGATGCTTTCTAAAATCATGTTAGCCAGCATGTCTTTGAAACAACCCTTAACACTTAGGATAGACATAGTTTAACACCTTTACATGGTGTTATTTGGTCAAGCTGTAGCCTAGGTGTTAAGGGGTTCAAGTCATGTTAGCTAAATCAATCTTTTTTAAAAAGCACTGCCCAACTGTATATCTTGACATACCCAATGACACTAACACTAGTAAACACTGTAGTTGGTAATAAAAGTTTGTGGGATCAGACCCTACTACAGCAGGCAAGAGGTTTTGCTCCAGAATGAAATTTTTAGAATCCAAGTCAAACATAACTAAGTATTCAATGTCTTAAATTCAAGCACAAATTGTCCAGATGATCACACTATGGAAAACTAAGTACCAGGTAGCATCTGTATGGTCACTTTTAGTACTATGAATCCTGTCTCATTGTGGGGACTTGTTTGCAAGGTTTTTTTATTCTCCTTTTCCCCAAAAAAGTTCATTGAAAGTTCAACAGGCACTATTTACACAGTGGTGCATCACTTTACAGTGGGTAATAAACCAACAAAAGGGAAGGCCTAAAAATATATTTAACTAAACACCAAGCTAAACAACATATATTCATTTAAGTCGAATGGAAATTCAGAGTACCCACATCCAAAAGACAAAAGGATAACCAGAAACAAACATAAGTAAGAAAGCCATGAACCTTCTGACATAAATGTAAAGGGATGCAGTTAACTTTAAAAAATTAAGTGAGATATTATATCTATTGCTAAAAATACTACATAAGACTCCTCTAGCTGAGAGAGTAAAGGAAAATACCTATTTCTTCAAAGATCACCATGTCCATATGACACCACTTTGTGTATTGTCATTTTCACTCTATAGCAGGGGCAGGCAAACTTTTTGGCCTGAGGGCCACATCAGGTTTCCAAAATTGTATGGAGGGCCGGTTAGGGGAGGCTGTACCTCCCCAAACACACAGGTGTGGCCAGCCCCCCCCCCCACACACACACATATCCAAACTCCCTTGTTTCTCATCCCCTAACAGCCCCCCTGCCCCATCCACCCCTCCCTGTCCCCTGACCATTCCTGGACCCCCCCGCTCCTGACTGCCCCATCCAACCCCTCCTCCCCCCTGCAGATCCCTGCCCAATGCAACCACTCCTTCTCCCTGACTGCCCCCAGAACCCCCGCCCCCCCCGCCACCTTCCTGCCCCCCAGGATCCCTGCCCCCATTCAACCCCCTGCTCCCCACCCTCTGACCACCCCGACCCCTATCCACACCCCTGCCCCCAAACTCCCCTGCCCTCTATCCAACCCCCCGCTCCCTGCCCCCTTACCACGCTGCCTGGAGCACTGGAGCCAGCCATGCACCGTGCAGCTCAGAGCACCGGGTCAGGCCATGCTCTGCACCTTTGCTGCCCCAGGAGCTCACTGCCCCACCGCCCAGAGCACTGCGCAGGCAGCGCAGCGAGGTGAGGCTGCAGGGAAGGGGAAACAGCGGGGGAGAGGCCGGGGGCTAGCCTCCCAGGCCAAGAGCTCAGGGGCCGGACAGGAGGGTCCCGTGGGCCAGATATGGCCCACGGGCCATAGTTTGCCCACCTCTCCTCTATACCTCTGTAGCCCATTACCTAGTCCAGTTTTCTATTTATACTAATCATTCACAACCCAGAAAGAAAAAGCAATTCATCATTGTGCACTTGACTTTTCCCTCCTAAATGATGTACTCTGCACTTGTCTTCAACAAGATGAAATCAACAAAGACAAATGCAAAATACTTCACTTAGGAAGGAAAAAATCAAACGCACAAATACAAAAGTACAAAATGGGGAATAACTAGCTAGGTGGTAGTACTGCTGAAAAGGATCAGGGTGTTACAGTGAATCACAAACTGAATATGAATCAGTGTGATGCAGTTGAGAAAAAGGCTAATCCCATTCTGGGGTATATTAAGAGGAGTGTCGTGTAAGACATGGGGGGTAGCTGTCCCGCTCTACTCAGCACTGGCAAGGCCTCAGCTGGAGTACTGTGTCCAATTCCAGGCACCACATTTTAGGAAAGATGTGGACAAATTGAAGAGTCCAGAGAAGAACAACAAAAATGATAAAAGGTTTAGAAAATCTGACCTATAAGGAAAGGTTAAAAATGCTGTGTATGTTAAGTCTTGAGAAAAGACAACTGATGGGGAAACTGATAAGTCTTCAAATTTGTTAAAGGCTGTTATAAAGAGGATGCTGATCAATTGTTCTCCATGTCCACTGAAAATAGTACAAGTAGTAATGCACTTAATCTGCAGCAAGGAAAATTTAGGTTAGATATTAAGAAAAACTTAAGTACCAGGGTAATTAAGCTCCAGAATAGGCTTCTGAGGTCCATGTTGCAGAATGAAGACTTCAGCCATCTGTGGTCATAATTTGACATGCCTTAGGATACAGTCCTTTTAAATATTAAGTCTTACTAGAATATTTACTTTAATATTACCAATTGACTAACATCACACACATGAAGATTTAATGATGTCTGAAATTTCTGTCATTAGTTGCAATGAGCAAACATTCTACATGCCATAGCAAACATTCTACATGCCAAATAACACGAGGCAACAAGAAAAGAAAAAGATTCAAAAATTGCAGAATAATGATGTTCAACTGGAGAATATTGTACTATGGAAATACAGAAGACAAATTTACTGAATTCCAGTTGTCTCTGGGAACTTGTTAAATTTATTGAGAGAATGCTCTATACTTGTTACTTTATTTATTCATTAAAAAAATACATCAAAGTGGGAAAATGAAGTAATAGTGTATGTTAATGAAGCTATAACACTAACAAAAACTATATCTTAAAACAACAAATAAAGACAAGTCAGGAAGACTTCAAAACTGAGGGGTAGGGAATATACCTCTTAGATTCAGGATTAGTAAAGATGTTTGTGTGACTCGTTAAATGATGCTGCTTAGCTATGCGTATGTAATACCATTTTAAAGTAGATACTGCAAAAAACAATTTAAAGGCAAACAGTTTTTAAAAGCTATTTTATTTTAAGTGTAAGAGGGCTTTTTAAACACTTTGTAAACTATCCTTATACTTTTCAGTTCTGAAGTTCAGATTATATATTTAGCCAACTCCCACTCTGTGGGAGCACCCAAGACAGACTGCTTTTGATATCAGACAGCCCTACCACCCTCCACTGCAAGAGCTAAAAGATGTGCCCACAAGACAATGGCTGGCTTCACCACGTGTGTCAAAACATCAACAATGACTGATTTTCAGAGATGTGCCGATTCAAAGTGTGCAGTCACTTTCAAGGTTTTAAATGTTCAATTTCTAGTGAAAATTTCTTTGGTTATATCTACATTTTAAGTAAAAATCTGTAGAGAAAACATTTCGAGGAAACATCCCAATATCCCACAACTTTTCAAAGAAAAATAAAGCACATATTAAGTAACACACCAATTGTAGTCTACTTTCTTCACCCTCCCCATGTTAAGGTACAGATGGTCATTGTATACATCACTGTCTCCTAGAAAGAAGCATTTTTTATTCCTTCTTACCAAATCCTTCTGACTGACCTCTTGAAATAGCTCAGCAAGAACTTATGTAGAGAGCAGCCCTCCAGCAGCATTCTCCTTCTGCCAAAATGACTTGTGCTCTGATTAATAAGGTTCTTAATCAGTAGGGCCACTGACTTTAATGGGACTACTCACATGCTTAAGAAACTTGATAAATCAGGGTCTTCATTAGGATACACTTTAAAGGGGTGGGGGCAGTGCACAGTGGAGAGGAAGAGAGTATGTTGGATTGCAACACATTTCTCTCCTTAAAGTATCCCAGTGATCCTCCACAATATGCATATTATGTTTGTTTGTCACCAAACATTTCCCTGTACTCCCTCTCAAAAACATCAAAAATTTACTAATTCAGTGAATTTTTTTTATTTTAAATTTATATCAAGAATCCTACTTTTCCCTCATGGATCACAAAGAAATCCCATTAATGTTAACCAATAGGATGCACCTACTTTTAAGAATTTATCTCGGTTCCTAGCTGTCGTCAGCTTCGCTTTACTGAAGTTAAATACTTAATTACAAAGGTGGCAATGCATGTGCCATTTATGTACATCATGTTTCCTAATCATATGAGGCATCAATGTAGCACATTCACTTAATATTGAAGCAAGAAACTCTTACCTCTTTTGTGCTTCAAGCAGAAAATCCTAGTTGAAATAAATTGAGCGAATAGTAACAAATGTTACACTGGGCATATTGTCGAAGAATGACAACAAGGTCATCTTTATGAATAGAACTAACCACTGCTCCTAGACTGCCAGGCACCAATATTATCTGACAAACAGAACTCCTACCTCCCCTCTTTTTTATGAGAGGGCTAGACTAAGGGCCCCAAAGCTTAGGAGTAACATCATACAGGTGAGCAGTCCCAGTTAAATCAGTGGAACGAACTACTCATGCTGTGTAAGTGTTCACAGGATCTGGGCCTCATACCTCTCCAAGGATTTAGATTCAGTCAAAGATCATGAATACTGCATTTTCCCATGCCACCTGCAGTCAAGCGTTATGCCCATGATGCTGCTTCTGTTTAGGGACACAAACTGAGATTTTCAAAGCTACCTAAGGTATATGCAAAAAGAAAAGGAGTACTTGTGGCACCTTAGAGACTAACCAATTTATTTGAGCATGAGCTTTCGTGAGCTACAGCTCACTTCATCAGATGTTTACCGTGGAAACTGCAGCAGACTTTATATACACACAGAAATCATGAAACAATACCTCCTCCCACCCCACTGTCCTGCTGGTAATAGCTTATCTAAAGTGATCAACAGGTGGGCCATTTCCAGCACAAATCCAGGTTTTCTCACCCTCCACCCCCCCACACAAATTCACTCTCCTGCTGGTGCTAGCCCATCCAAAGTGACAACTCTTTACATAATCAAGTCGGGCTATTTCCTGCATAGATCAAGGTTTTCTCACATCCCCCCCACCCCCATACACACACAAACTCACTCTCCTGCTGGTAATAGCTCATCTAAACTGACCACTCTCCAGGTTTAAATCCAAGTTAAACCAGAACATCTGGGGGGGGGGGGGGGAGGGGGTAGGAAAAAACAAGAGGAAACAGGCTACCTTGCATAATGACTTAGCCACTCCCAGTCTCTATTTAAGCCTAAATTAATAGTATCCAATTTGCAAATGAATTCCAATTCAGCAGTTTCTCGCTGGAGTCTGGATTTGAAGTTTTTTTGTTTTAAGATAGCGACCTTCATGTCTGTGATTGCGTGACCAGAGAGATTGAAGTGTTCTCCGACTGGTTTATGAATGTTATAATTCTTGACATCTGATTTGTGTCCATTTATTCTTTTACGTAGAGACTGTCCAGTTTGACCAATGTACATGGCAGAGGGGCATTGCTGGCACATGATGGCATATATCACATTGGTGGATGTGCAGGTGAACGAGCCTCTGATGGTGTGGCTGATGTTATTAGGCCCTGTGATGGTGTCCCCTGAATAGATATGTGGGCACAATTGGCAACGGGCTTTGTTGCAAGGATAAGTTCCTGGGTTAGTGGTTCTGTTGTGTGGTATGTGGTTGTTGGTGAGTATTTGCTTCAGGTTGCGGGGCTGTCTGTAGGCAAGGACTGGCCTGTCTCCCAAGACTTGTGAGAGTGTTGGGTCATCCTTTAGGATAGGTTGTAGATCCTTAATAATGCGTTGGAGGGGTTTTAGTTGGGGGCTGAAGGTGACCGCTAGTGGCGTTCTGTTATTTTCTTTGTTAGGCCTGTCTTGTAGTAGGTAACTTCTGGGAACTCTTCTGGCTCTATCAATCTGTTTCTTTACTTCTGCAGGTGGGTATTGTAGTTGTAAGAAAGCTTGACAGAGATCTTGTAGGTGTCTGTCTCTGTCTGAGGGGTTGGAGCAAATGCGGTTGTATCGCAGAGCTTGGCTGTAGACGATGGATCGTGTGGTGTGGTCAGGGTGAAAGCTGGAGGCATGCAGGTAGGAATAGCGGTCAGTAGGTTTCCGGTATAGGGTGGTGTTTATGTGGCCATTGTTTATTAGCACTGTAGTGTCCAGGAAGTGGATCTCTTGTGTGGACTGGACCAGGCTGAGGTTGGTGGTGGGATGGAAATTGTTGAAATCATGGTGGAATTCCTCAAGGGCTTCTTTTCCATGGGTCCAGATGATGAAGATGTCATCAATATAGCGCAAGTAGAGTAGGGGCTTTAGGGGACGAGAGCTGAGGAAGCGTTGTTCTAAATCAGCCATAAAAATGTTGGCATACTGTGGGGCCATGCAGGTACCCATAGCAGTGCCGCTGATCTGAAGGTATACATTGTCCCCAAATGTGAAATAGTTATGGGTAAGGACAAAGTCACAAAGTTCAGCCACCAGGTTAGCCGTGACATTATCGGGGATAGTGTTCTTGACGGCTTGTAGTCCATCTTTGTGTGGAATGTTGGTGTAGAGGGCTTCTACATCCATAGTAGCCAGGATGGTGTTATCAGGAAGATCACCGATGGATTGAAGTTTCCTCAGGAAGTCAGTGGTGTCTCGAAGGTAGCTGGGAGTGCTGGTAGCGTAGGGCCTGAGGAGGGAGTCTACATAGCCAGACAATCCTGGAAACAGCAGACTGGACTTCTACATAGAGTGCTTCCGCCGACGTGCACGGGCTGAAATTGTGGAAAAGCAGCATCACTTGCCCCATAACCTCAGCCATGCGGAACGCAATGCCATCCACAGCCTCAGAAACAACTCTGACATCATAATCAAAAAGGCTGACAAAGGAGGTGCTGTTGTCATCATGAATAGGTCGGAATATGAACAAGAGGCTGCTCGGCAGCTCTCCAACACGAGTTTCTACAAGCCATTACCCTATGATCCCACTGAGAGTTACCAAAAGCAACTACAGCATTTGCTCAAGAAACTTCCTGAAAAAGCACAAGATCAAATCCGCACAGACACACCCCTGGAACCCCGACCTGGGATATTCTATCTACTACCCAAGATCCATAAACCTGGAAATCCTGGGCGCCCCATCATCTCAGGCATTGGCACCCTGACAGCAGGATTGTCTGGCTATGTAGACTCCCTCCTCAGGCCCTACGCTACCAGCACTCCCAGCTACCTTCGAGACACCACTGACTTCCTGAGGAAACTTCAATCCATCGGTGATCTTCCTGATAACACCATCCTGGCTACTATGGATGTAGAAGCCCTCTACACCAACATTCCACACAAAGATGGACTACAAGCCGTCAAGAACACTATCCCCGATAATGTCACGGCTAACCTGGTGGCTGAACTTTGTGACTTTGTCCTTACCCATAACTATTTCACATTTGGGGACAATGTATACCTTCAGATCAGCGGCACTGCTATGGGTACCCGCATGGCCCCACAGTATGCCAACATTTTTATGGCTGATTTAGAACAACGCTTCCTCAGCTCTCGTCCCCTAAAGCCCCTACTCTACTTGCGCTATATTGATGACATCTTCATCATCTGGACCCATGGAAAAGAAGCCCTTGAGGAATTCCACCATGATTTCAACAATTTCCATCCCACCACCAACCTCAGCCTGGTCCAGTCCACACAAGAGATCCACTTCCTGGACACTACAGTGCTAATAAACAATGGCCACATAAACACCACCCTATACCGGAAACCTACTGACCGCTATTCCTACCTGCATGCCTCCAGCTTTCACCCTGACCACACCACACGATCCATCGTCTACAGCCAAGCTCTGCGATACAACCGCATTTGCTCCAACCCCTCAGACAGAGACAGACACCTACAAGATCTCTGTCAAGCTTTCTTACAACTACAATACCCACCTGCAGAAGTAAAGAAACAGATTGATAGAGCCAGAAGAGTTCCCAGAAGTTACCTACTACAAGACAGGCCTAACAAAGAAAATAACAGAACGCCACTAGCGGTCACCTTCAGCCCCCAACTAAAACCCCTCCAACGCATTATTAAGGATCTACAACCTATCCTAAAGGATGACCCAACACTCTCACAAGTCTTGGGAGACAGGCCAGTCCTTGCCTACAGACAGCCCCGCAACCTGAAGCAAATACTCACCAACAACCACATACCACACAACAGAACCACTAACCCAGGAACTTATCCTTGCAACAAAGCCCGTTGCCAATTGTGCCCACATATCTATTCAGGGGACACCATCACAGGGCCTAATAACATCAGCCACACCATCAGAGGCTCGTTCACCTGCACATCCACCAATGTGATATATGCCATCATGTGCCAGCAATGCCCCTCTGCCATGTACATTGGTCAAACTGGACAGTCTCTACGTAAAAGAATAAATGGACACAAATCAGATGTCAAGAATTATAACATTCATAAACCAGTCGGAGAACACTTCAATCTCTCTGGTCACGCAATCACAGACATGAAGGTCGCTATCTTAAAACAAAAAAACTTCAAATCCAGACTCCAGCGAGAAACTGCTGAATTGGAATTCATTTGCAAATTGGATACTATTAATTTAGGCTTAAATAGAGACTGGGAGTGGCTAAGTCATTATGCAAGGTAGCCTGTTTCCTCTTGTTTTTTCCTACCCCCCTCCCCCCCCCCCCAGATGTTCTGGTTTAACTTGGATTTAAACCTGGAGAGTGGTCAGTTTAGATGAGCTATTACCAGCAGGAGAGTGAGTTTGTGTGTGTATGGGGGTGGGGGGGATGTGAGAAAACCTTGATCTATGCAGGAAATAGCCCGACTTGATTATGTAAAGAGTTGTCACTTTGGATGGGCTAGCACCAGCAGGAGAGTGAATTTGTGTGGGGGGGTGGAGGGTGAGAAAACCTGGATTTGTGCTGGAAATGGCCCACCTGTTGATCACTTTAGATAAGCTATTACCAGCAGGACAGTGGGGTGGGAGGAGGTATTGTTTCATGATTTCTGTGTGTATATAAAGTCTGCTGCAGTTTCCACGGTAAACATCTGATGAAGTGAGCTGTAGCTCACGAAAGCTCATGCTCAAATAAATTGGTTAGTCTCTAAGGTGCCACAAGTACTCCTTTTCTTTTTGCGAATACAGACTAACACGGCTGTTCCTCTGATACCTAAGGTATATGGGATCCAGTTGTCCTTAAAATTAAAGGGAAAGTGTGTGGACAGCCCATTCAGAGTATTTTTGAAAATCTCAACCACAGTGTTTGCCCAGCAATGTTTCTAGTTAGTTTCATTCAGAACTCTACAGGCATAGTAACCTGAAGGAGTGGCAGAGTCAAAGAGGAAATTTCCTGCAACTGCTGGGACACTCAAAGAGATACTTCACTCTGCCACTCTGCTCATCCTGCTGTGCTAAAGAAAACTGACTAAACAGAGTAGAAGATTTCACTCTGCAACTTGTCCTGCCATACTCCTGGGTGAGGGAAAGGAAAGAAGAAGAAAAAAACACAAGAGAAAAGAAAAACATCTGTGGGGCGGCGAGAGATGCACAAACAGAAAAGCTACATCATCAGCAGAGTGGAAGCACCCACCAGTATGGAACTAATGCAGCCCCGATTCTGTGGGTCAGCATGGTAGAGTCAATTCTTTCTGTTCCTAGATTGAGAGGTGGGACATCTTGCATCATCAATGATCCATACGCTCTGGGGAACTGAAGGAGCAGTATTTAGATTTCTAGTAACAAATTCAACCCAGAAGTCTGAGTCACTATATCATAGCCAGTGGGTCATCTGAAACAAGTCTGATAATGAACTTCTGAGCATTTTCTGCAGTCGATCCACGTCTGTGAGAGTCAACAGGAAGAATGGAAATGTAGAATATCCTAAAGGATGTGTAGCAACTTCAAATTTCCTGTTGAAGCTCATTCCTTTACAGCAAAAATAATAGGAATACTTGTGGCACCTGAGAGACTAACAAATTTATCTAAGCATAAGCTTTTGTGGGCTACAGCCCACTTCATCGGATGCATGCAGTGGAAAATACAGTAGGATGATTTTATATACACAGAGGACATGAAACAATGGGTGTTACCATGCACACTATAACGAGAGTGATCAGTTAAGGTGAGCTATTACCATCTTAATTATCACTACAAAAGGTTTTTTTTCTCTCCCACTGGTAACAGCTCACCTTAACTGATCACTCTCGTTATAGTGTGCATGGTAACACCCATTGTTTCATGTCCTCTGTGTATATAAAATCGTCCTACTGTATTTTCCACGGCATGCATCCGATGAAGTGGGCTGTAGCCCACGGAAGGTTATGCTCAAAAAAATTTGTTAGTGTCTAAGGTGCCACAACTACTTCCGTTCTTTTTGCGGTTACAGACTAACATGGCTGCTACTCTGAAACCTGGCAAAAACAATGGCCTTGCTAACGTGGAATGGCCTTAAGGTACCAGCAAAAATCTTTAATACAGTTCATTCCTTAAGACTAGAGGGATATACTGCACAGTCTGAAATGGATGGAATTTAAAAGAATACTGGCATGATTATGAACACAAATATATTATGATCAGAGCTTATCCTAAAACATACTCCAGTAAAGCCTTACTCCCATAATCATAGAAAAATGCAAAAGCCAAACCTGTCCGCAGCATTTCCTAACAGTTATTAAATAGTCACAAGCTCAGAAATGCTCTTAGAAAGCAAAAATTTTGAGTATAGCTTCCTTACCCACTGATGCAAAAATCTAGTTAACTATAAACATATGGAAGTAAAATAAGTGTTTTAAGAATCTAATGTCATAGCCAATATTGATGTAAAGAACATTTAACAGAGTTATTATCCAGTATTATCCATCACTTTCACTATTAACTCTGAATCAACCCTAGCTAGCTGTTGAACAAATGTAAAAAGCACTATACCAACAGCAGTTACGCATTAGTCCTGAAGTACTTAAGTCATCTGAAAAAACTCATGTTTACATATACACAAGATGAAGCAACTCCTGATGATCCCCAACAATTCTACATATCAGAAACGGTTCTAACGCTCTTCTCAAGCCATGTCACACATTTCCTTTGTGAAGTATGACAAAATTGATGGTGATGGTATAGTCGGACAATCCTGTAGTTTCCAATATGAGGAACTAATAGCCTAATCACTATGGCCTGATCCTATAACATGTTCTGCATGGATTGATCACTACACCTGTGCAAAACCCCATTAAGGCTCAATTTGAATGGAACAGTTGTTTGCAGCTCTTTGGGGGAAAGGACCTGTCTTTATTTCATATTAGCATAATGCCTAAGTCCCTGTATACATGTCGATAATGCAAAAAACAGTAACAACTTTGGGGCCTATATTTGGTCAGGTTATTTGAACTGTAGCATTGAGGTGACATTTCAACCACAATAAAAAACATGCAGCTGTTTAACACAAACCGTAC
The DNA here is from genome assembly GCF_965140235.1 of Caretta caretta. NCBI lineage: Eukaryota > Metazoa > Chordata > Testudines > Cheloniidae > Caretta > Caretta caretta. The sequence goes on along the minus strand of NC_134207.1, from coordinate 213,386,462 downwards.
AGGCCTTGGTGTTGCCATGCAGCAACATACTTGGGAATTTTAGTCAACGGCTACACAAAACATGAAGAAAAACAAGACAACTGATTCACAGATATCCTTCAATGCTCATATGCATGGTACAAAAAAGCTCTGAAAATTATCCTAAGCACAAAGATTTAGTTACAGAAAAAGGCAACTCAGCCCAACATGCCTACCAATCTATGCTATCTCACAATGCCTAGTTTTGGTATGTATTTGCAAGTACTGAATTTTATCCGTAATAAGCTCACAGTTATGCCATTGAAATAGTGGTCATTTTAAAACTGTCAAGTGTGTTTATATGATTAAATTTAACAACTATGTGAGAGCATCCATAGCCCTGCCAAGATAAATTTTCAAAATGTTTTCAAAGTGGGACAGCATCCCAACACTGAAGATAAGGATCAAAATATCGAAAAGATTCAGACACCAATTGCTTTACCACTACCAGAGGTCAGGTGATTCAGCCCTACTTTATGACCCCTTCTACGTCACCACATCTGACCTGACTTTTCTAGAGGCAGTGCTTCCAACCTATGACCTACAAATAAAATGTTTCCAACCAGAACCAGTGCTTTTTGGGACTCTATCACTCCTATTTTCTCTCTCTTTCCTCTTCTACTTTTTGATCTCTCTACCATACCAACCTTGCAACCTCCACCCAAGCAACAGTGTGAGATGCTAGAAGTACTTTAATTAGCCAATGCTTTAAGTGCTACCAGCAACATAGTTACTACTAGTATGTTGTGTCTAAAGCTAAAGCGAATACTAGCAGCTCTCCTCATGGTCTCTGCTAGTACAGCATGCTATGTCATCTTGTGTGGGGCGGGGAAAAGAGGAGCAAAAACTAGGATCAAAGGCATAAGGTCTCTGTTAGGAGCCAGTTCAGTGCTACAGACCACCTGGAATTACGGTCTATTTATCTATTTGCTCACATCTGACTGACCCACCATTTTAATCCACTTCTCACAAATTTTTACATTTGCTTTTTCTTCAAGCTATACATACAGGTTGCTCTACTACACCAGTCACCTCAGAATCTGAAAACATCAAAACACCATGTTTACTGTATAGCTTATAAGCTATTTTGAATGCACTTAGTTCATCTGTGTTGTCCAATAAGGCCAAGTACAAAAGTCTGCAGCAAGGTGGCTACACTACAACCAAATTATTTTAAGGCCCACTATATATTCTAGGCTATTCTTTTGGAGATTTCAATCATTGTCCTTTAATACAGTTGTAAAATATTTTTAATATATTGTGTGGCAAAGATGTAAATTACGTTGGACACGTAAAACCCTACCTTTCTTAAAATTGTCTAAGAAATGTTAGAACAAATGGGACTGTAGAATCCAGTGGCAGCTTACAGAAGATAAAATCATTAAATCCTTGCTAAGGTAGTGCCCAGGAGCCCCTATCAGGAACAGAGTTCCACTGTGCTAAGCCTGGTACAAACATTCATGGAAAGAAATCCCCTTCCCTGAAGAGCTTACAAACTAACGCCTTGGTTCTGTAATCATATCTCCACAAGTGGATCCTGAACATGCACAAAGTCCCAGTGAAGTCACTGAAATTCCAGAGGGTCATTCTGCCTATAACTTCAGGATCACAGCCCAACTGACTTATTTTCATATTCTAAAATATCTCTCTTATTGGGGTCTTGGGGTTCCCCCAAGACTTCTTCCACTCAGTTCATCAAGAACTCTGTTCGACTTCAGTCTCATCATTTAGAGTCCTTTATTTGGCATACAGCAAAGCTATGCTGAGTTGATCAGATGCAAGTGTAGGGTATGGGTATAGGACATATCATACATCCATATCACACATATTACATAGCAAACCTCTTCTTTTACATACATTTACACATTACATTGCACGTACTACACATTGCATCATGTTTTGGGATTGGCTTGGTTACTTTGTAGGGACCAATCCCTGCACAGCATGCTCTGTCCATATACTCTTTACCTCATCTTTACATTCCTAACTTATCTTATCCACTGTTATCTTGTCCATTGTAAATGATCTTAGCTTATACAGACATTCTATTTCCAACCTGCTGATTCATTTACCTCCCTAACTCAGACTCCCAAGAAAGGAGGCCTCACCCACTTCCAAATACTCATGTCAAGCCAGGCCTACATTCCACTGCTTTTGTTTTTCTTTTCTATATTAGAATGGGTTTTATTTTCAGTATATCTGTTTTTCTGTGCTCTCTTTTTTAAGTTCATTGCCCTGCAACACATTCTCAAGATCACAGTTGTTGTAATTATTTGAACCACCACTGATACTAGGCTTAAAGTACAAACTGGGGGGTACAAGCTTATCTCTTATGGTATAGCCCGCCAGGGTATAATTCCACATTATAAGCTTGCAGTGCCTTTAAAGCATCCTTCTATAATTTTAACTTTGTTTTTATATGTTGTAAAAAAGGCTAAAAATATAATCTTTTCATTTTCTAGAGGCAATTTAGGTGTGAAAGAAACCATAGGCCAATTAAAATAACATCCCCTTGGTCCATACCAGAAGTGGCCCTCTTCAGAGACTACAGAATACTTATCACCAGCATATGCAATGTTTATTTTACAAACATCCAGTATCTCAGCTGTACTGTACAATTTGGAGACTGTTCCCCCAGCGTGAATCCACTTGCCAGCATCTTTGTCTGTAAGACATTACACCTGCACATGTAAGTGTCCCCCAGGTGCAAATGGCAGTACAAGGCTGAGGCTTTCCAGACCTTGCATTATCTTGGAACAGTATTTGAGGAGAGAAAACAAACTTCTTCCACATCATATGGGTTTCACATTTAACGTCGTGGTACTGGACCCTTGTTCATTTTCCTACCTTGCACCAACTGGTATTACCATTCTTATACCAAAGTTTTAACTTTTCTGTGGTGATAAAAGGCAAGGTTTTTTGCTCCATAGAACTTGGCCACTTTTACTTTGTATAGCACGTATCTCCTACATGCTACACAATATTCCTATTAGAACATATTGACTTAATGTTACCATATGAGGAGAAATTAATAAGACTGGGACTTTTCAACTTGGAAAAGAGACGACTAACGGGGGATATGACAGAGGTCTATAAAATCATGACTGGTGTGGCGAAAGTAAATAAGGAAGTGTTATTTACTACTACTCCTCCTAACACAAGAACTAGGGGTCACCATATGAAATTAATAGGCAGCAGAATTAAAGCAAACAAAAGGAAGAATTTTTTCACACAATGCATAGTCAACCTGTGAAACTCCTTGCCAGAGGATGTTGTGAAGGCCAACACTATAAAAGGGTTCAAAAAAGAACTAGATAAGTTCATGGAGGATAGCTCCATCAATGGTTACTAGCCAGCATGGGTAGGGATGGTGTCCTTAGCCTCAGTTTGTCAGAAGCTGGGAATGGGCGACAGGGAATGGATCACTTGATAATTACCTGTTCTGTTCATTCCCTCAGGGGCACCTGGCATTGGCCACTGTCAGAAGACAGGATACTGGGCTAGTTGGACCTTGGTCTGATCCAGTACGGCTGTTATGTTATGTTCTTATGTTAATGTTATACTTTTGTAAAGCAATTACAATGTTATGTTTATTATATATATAGTTAAAGCTTTATTAATGAGTCCTTGGTTTTGCTCATTCAATGGATGCTCTACTTTTGTCGCTATCTTCTGTTGAAATGCTTATGTTCCCACAGCATTTCTATGTCAGTTTGGTTTTACAATGAGATGCTGGTTTTAAACGAACAGTTTAGTTTTGTGCCAATCCTATTAAGTTTATTTTAATGTACCCATCCCCCAACTCTACCAGTCTTATGCATTTTTAAACATTTTGGTTTAGAAAGTTTTTAAAAAACAGTTTTTAACTATATTTTACTAACTTTTAGTGGGCACAATTTTTTAGGTAAGTGCAGACTGGTAAAATTTAATAACAGTGACATATTTGTGCAATATTTCCCTTATCTTAGCTCCTAAAGACATTCTGTTTCCAGCCTGCTGATCCATTTAACTCCCTCATGTTGTCTCCCAAAAAATAAGGCTTCACCCATGTCCAGTTACTCATGTCAAGCCAGGCCTACATCTACCAGCAATTTATAACCCAACCATGATGTCAAACTTCAAAGCCACCTTTGGAAAACCTAGTCTTCAACTTTTCATAGCTGCAAATCAAGGAATAGACAAAAGAAATTAAACAAGTCTGTATGTTAAACTTGTTCCTGAATATTTCTGAATCGAGCTAGTATTATAGCAATGAGGTGGTAAACTGCAACATATTAATAAAGGTGACTATTTCAAAGCAAGTTAATAGCCAATAAGGCTGGTTGCTTGCCATAGCAAAATATGGCTGACATGGGAAATATTGCAAAAACACACATTTATGGGGAAAAGTCCCACAGTAATTATTTTCAGTTCAAAATCAATTATTTCACAATAAAAATGTAAAGCCATCAAAATACCAGGGTCAAAATCCTATACTCCATTAAACAGGAGCCAACTATAAAAGACCCTAAGACTTTTTACAACTTTTCCTCCATAAATCTGTGGTTTCGCAAGGACAGTCCTTTTTTACCATATTTGGAGAATTGATAAAACTACTGTGCTTCTTTAACTTTGGCATTTCTTGATCTGAACACTGAATTTTGTAAGCTTAACATTTACTTAATATAGATTTTACTTAATATAGGGACTTCTGAGGTTTTTTGTTTATTTTTTAAAGACATATCCATAGAATCATAGAATATCAGGGTTGGAAGGGACCTCAGGAGGTTATCTAGTCCAACCCCCTGCTCAAAGCAGGACCATTCCCCAATTTTTGCCCCAGATCCCTAAATGGCACCCTCAAGGATTGAACTCACAACGCTGGGTTTAGCAGGCCAATGCTCAAACCATTGAGCTATCCCTTCCCCGCCATAAAAATGAGATTCACTCCCTTACACACAGCAAAGTTGGCTTTAAAGAATATTCTGGAAGTTTTGACTTGTTGCAATGGGAACTCTCTCACATACTAAAGAGGTCCACAGAAGTCCCCTTCTACTTACAAGCTGCATAACTGGGAATGGTGCATTGCTCTATTGTGAAACTCGCAAGGTGCTTCAGAGCAGCAGTTCTAGCAGATCCCTTTGCACCTCCAGTACACTTTTACCTAAATAACTAAGGGCTTTGCTTTAGCTTAATTCACTTAGGGCTTGTCTACACTGGCAACATTAAAGCCCTGCCACAGCAGCACTTTAACATGGCTTGTATAGTCACAGCACAGCGCTGGGAGAGAGCTCTGCCAGCACTCTTAAAAAAAACATCTCCACGAGGGCATAGCTCCCAGCTATGGTGCACTGTCTACACTAGCGCTTTACAGCACTGAAACTTACTGCACTCAGGGGAGTGTTTTTTCACACCCCTGAGCAAGAAAGTTGCAGCACCCTAAAGTGCCAGTTGTGGACAAACCCTTAGTGAACTAAGGCCACTTTACTTCTAAATGAGATCATCCACTCAGGAGTTTAATGTACTTTAACTAACACACTTTGAAGTCACATCTTTAAGCCTGGTCTATATTAAATTTTAAGTTGACATAGCTATTGTGCTTAGGTGCATGAAAAATCCTCACCTCTGAGCACCATAGCTATGCTGACCTAGCCCCTGGTGTGCATGCAACTAGGTCAACAGAAGAATGCTTCCATTGACCTAGCTACCATCACTCAGGGATGTGGTGTTCTTACAGCAATGGACAAGCCAGTTCCGTCGCTGTAGGCTGCATCTTCGCTACAGGGATATGCCAGCATAGCTAGGGCACCCTAACAATGCCACTATAGTCCCATAGTGTAGATAGTGCCTTGGTTAATTTGGCTTAACTTCCTGTGTAGATAGGCCCTAAGGATATATCTACAACGCAATGCAATCCAAGAGTTAGTAAAATAGCAGCTACGCTCATTTGTAACCCCAAGTTAAGAATTGTTAAACCCTTGGTCCCTACCTGGGATTCTAGCACCTACACTGCATGGCCCAAGTCCAGTCACCCATATCCCAGATTTCCGAGGGCCCTCCCAAATGTGGCAACTAGCTCTTTGTTCATGGCACCGTGTGGGAAAACTCGACTGTCTACAAACTTGACTCTTCAGAGGACAAAGAGATTCAGACCTTAGGATTGTGGGATGCTTTTGGCACACTCCCAGAGCATGAGTCCAGTGTGGCTGTGTCTACAGTGAAAAGCAATAGGGCTTGAACCATGGGTCCTGCTTGAGTCAGGCTTAGACAAGCCCCCTCTGGGGCTCTGGGTCTTAGCCCTGGGTTAGTGTTTTGTTTGGATGGGAAGTGGGTTAGGCTTGAGCCTGAGTTCAAACCCTGGTCTTACACTGCAGCATAGACATATACATATGCACCATAGACTGCCATAACCGCTTACTTCACAAGCTTAGTAAGAAACCATGCGCAAAATGCGAAGCACGCAAGGAAGCATGCAATTTTCTTAGAGTCATAATTCAGTCAAATCAAACCTAACCTTCACCAGAAAACTCAAAAACACTTCTCAAAAAGCACTATTTCCAGCCATGTTTCAATTTTCTATGCCCAGGTGTTTCAGCTGAAGAGCTGTTCAAAAATTATTTAGCAAGAATTTGTAACGTCCAACTCCACATATGCCCACACTCTTTTCACAACTCAATAAACAGCTCATCTGTTTTTGCACAAACTTTAAAAAAAGAATCCCTTTTTAGCAGAACCCAAGCCTGGAAAATTTCATCCTAAAATAATGAAGAGTTTCAGAAAGTTGTAAGAAACTATAAAGGAGACTGGAATGGAAACCATTGCAGTCCTCTAACTGTCAAAACTTATGTACATTCTTCGCTTTATTCAGTATAAGTAGTCCCAATTAAGACAAAGGGGCTACTCACAGTACAGAAATTTAAACATATGCAAGTCTTTGTAGGATTTGGAGCCACTCTAGTCACTGTTGCTCTCACTACAGCACTTACAAATTATATAGTGCTTTGCAAACATTAAATACATTTTAAGATATCTGCAGCACAGATTTAAGAGAAAGAAAAAATGAGCTACTACATTTAAATCTACAGCATTTAGATTCCAAGGCTAGAAAGGACCACTGTGATAATCTTGTTTGCCCTCCTGTATAACAGTCCATAGAACTTTCCCACAATAATTCCTACAGCATATCTTTTAGAAAAGCATCCAATCTTGATTTAAAATTGCCAGTGATGAAGAATCCACCACAACCCATGGTAAATTGTTCCAATGGTTAATTACTCTCACTGTTAAAAATTTATGCCTTATTTTCGGTCTGAATGTGCCTAGCTTCAATTTCCAGCCATTGGATTGTGTTATAACTTTCTTTGCTAGATTGAAGAGCCAATTATTAAATATTTTACACTGTAATCAAGTCACCCCTTAACTTTCTCTTTTATCAGATAAACAGTTTGAGCTCCAAGACTCTTACTATAAGGCATGTTTTCTAATCCTTCAATTGTTGTCTTGACTCCTCTCTGAACCCTTTCCAATTTATCAATATCCTTCTTGAATTGGGGACACCAGAACTGGTCACGGTATTCCAGTAGCAGTTGAACCAATGGCAAATATAACCTCTCTACTCCCACTCAATATTTCCCTGTTTATGCATCCAAGGATCTCATTAGTCCTTTTGGCCACAGTGTCACACTGGGAGCTCATGTTCAACTTATTATCCACCATGACCACAAATCTTTTTCAGAGTCTGCTGGCACAGTTGAGAGCAACTGCACCTGTATTTCCCCTCAGTGGACCAGCCAGGGCACCCACTCTCAGGTTTCCAGCTCCACAGCTGTTGCCTCTCTTGAGTGGAGACACGCATCCCTCTCCCTTGTCACCAGGGTGTTTCCAGGCTGCCCAGTCCCCTCCTTCATCATGTATTTCCCTGCACATGTTTCCCAGGGATGCCTGCTTGCTTTCTCTTCAGAGATGGTTAGCAGTTGTACTCTCTACAGTGATAAGGTACCACACAGCACTTCCTAGGAAAGCCCATTTTATTAAGTTAAAAAGCTTTACCGAGAAAACATATTAAAACATTAAAAGAATGCATGCTAATAAGCTTACCAGAATTAACCCCAACCCTAACATACTCTACAGGAGATAGGATGACCATATTTCCCAAAGGGAAAATGGGACATCACAGAGTGCTGGTCCAAAGGCACCCCCCACCCCACATGGGGCTGGCCCAAGCTCCGCTTCCCACCCCCGCAACCCATAGGGCTGGGGCTGGCGTCGCTGCTTACCTGAGCCCTGCCTCTCCCCCTGCACAGGGCTGGCATGGCTGCTCATCCCCCTCCCACACATTCCTCCACACCGCATTCCACCTTTGGTTTTGTTTGTTTGTTTTTTTTAAAGTGGTCATTTGTCCCATTTGCTCTTGCCAACTGATCAAGTCAGCAAGAGCAAACAGGACAAATACCCATTTCTGCCAAAAAAGTGGGGACGGCCAGGGACCAGGCTTAAAAAAGGGACTGTCCCAGGCAAAACGGGATATATGGTCACCCTCGCAGGAGCAGTCCTTCAACTCCACTATCTAATGGGATTCCTTCCAGTTACCACTTCATCACAGATTCATCTGAAAACAAGCACTCAATCTCCTGAACCTCAGTAGTCCCAGTCTTCCAATCCTACCCTAAGCACTGTGGTCTTGTGTGGATAAGGGGTCCTGTCTGATCAGGAAGAAGGCCATAAACCAGTTTAAATCCAAGCTATTTATCCAAAAACGTTTTTGGTGTCTGTTGGTGCCTGGAGAATCCAGTTTGAACTAGTATATGCATACCTTTCAGGAAGTGGGGGCAGATGTAAAGGTCTCTTCTCTGAAGATATTACTACATCTCTTAATCTCCCCAGCTTTTCTTTTTATCCTTCCATGGAAATACAGACAATTGCACAATAACACAGACAATTGCATTTTTAATAATTCAACAAAGTTCATTCAGGATACTGCAGGAAGTTGTCAGTCTGCCACAACTGTTTCTCAGGATAGAGTTCCCCCATCCTGTAAGTATGGCCTACATTCTTTGTTCCTGGATGTATATACTTAGATGTAATAGTATTAAAATACATATGGTTTGGTTGCACCCAGTTTACCAAGTAATCAAAATTGCTCTGTATCAGTGATCTGTCTTCTTCATTGCTTACCACTCCCCCAATTTTTGGGTCATCTGCAAACTTTATCAGTAATGATTTTGTTTTCTTCCACGTTACTAATAAAAATGTAAAATAGCAGAGGGCCAATAACCAGTCCCTGTGGGACTCCACTAAAAACACCCATTCTATGATGATTTCCTATTTACATTTAAATTTTGAGGCCAACCAGTTATCCAGTTTTTAATCCATTTAATGTGTGCCATGTTAATTTTATATCTTTCTAGGGTTTTTTTTTAATCAAAATGAGCTGTAGTATCAAGTCGAATACCTTACAGAAGCATGACTATATTTGTCATTACTAGGCCAAACTATACAGAATATTTGTTTTCCCAAAAGAAAAGGCATATGGGTACATGACTGTCTAAATAGCATCCACATGAAACACATTTTATAAAGTGGAATCTAGTGTCTGCTTAAGAAGAGATATACTATACTTGGGCCACATAAAAAATTATATTTTTAGAGTATCATCTATAAAAAGCATCATGAATGTAGCAACATAATCCCGGAAAAGTTAAGGAAATGAAAGAGCAACACTAACAATTTAAAGTGGGTCTGTTCGGGGGAAATATGAGGGAGAAGAGGGTGCTCACTGACAAGCTGGTAATACTTAATAAGAATAATAGAAAACTATTTAAGAACACGAGTATCTGAATGCAAATTGAGCCTTCAAAGTGTTTTTATTATTTTGATTAAATGTAAGTAACTATGGATTATTGAAATTGAAGGAGGAATGATGCTTCTTTAAAAAACCCAAAAACCAACAATCCAAGATCAAGAAGAATCATCTACATCAGTGGTTCTCCAAGCTGGTCCACTGCTTGTTCAGGGAAAGCCCCTGGCGGGCCGGACCGATTTGTTTACCTGCCGCGTCCACAGGTTCGGCCGATCACGGCTCCCAGTGGTTGCGGTTCGCTGCTCCAGGCCAATGGGGGCTGTGCACAGGCCAAGGCACGTGCTGGCCGCCCTTCCTACAGCCCCCATTGGCCTGGAGCAGCAAACCGCAACCAGTGGGAGCTGCGATCGGCCGAACCTGCGGACGTGGCAGGTAAACAAATCGGTCCGGCCCACCAGGGGCTTTCCCTGAACAAGGGGCAGACCGGCTTTGAGAACCACTGATCTACATGGCACTTACAAATATCTCCTTCTGACCCCAACATCAAGTCATATGTTTGGTTCAAAGGTTATGTTTTGCTTACTTAGCAAAATAATTTATACTATTTAATTTTACACACTAACTTCACGAAAGGTGGGCTACTCTTAAAGTTCCTGAAAATTTTAGGGAGTTTCTTTTGGCAAATAAAAAGGCACAACACATTTCTGTCACTTACTGATTTCCTCTCCAGTTAGAAGTCTTCAGCAATGGCCTCTTTATGAAACTGATTATGAGCAGCATAAAGCGGACAGTGGGGAAACCTGGAGCTGTATGAATCTCTTTAGTATTAATTTTAGGATATAGTATTTGTGGATAACTCTGTTTTGCTGGTAGGATTTTAATCAGTAAATCAAATTTAAACCCAAAGTTTGAAAAACTGGTAATCTTTATTCGTTTGGGGTAGCATTCTTCACTTCACAACTCAAATTGGAAAATATTATAAGCAACTATTAGTATGAATTCTGATGATGTACCTTGAAATATCACCAAGAGATATCATAAAAATAAGCAGAAATTTCAACCTCAAAGCAGCTCACTGCCTCAGTAAACCCTTTTAGATATAAAGCCCCTTGGATATAAGAACATGCTAAATATGAACTTTGTACTAATCATTCACCCAAGATTGTATTTACTTTAATTTAGCATAGATTTTAAAAATCTACAGTAATATGGTTTTACTGCTGAAATACTGCACATAAAGCATTACATATACAAATCACTTATTGACCATTACTCAAAGTAGTCCATTTACTCCAAACAAAATACCACCACATAGCTCACGTTCAAACTAGGATTTTTATTTTATACGTATTATTTAGTCTGCAAGTTCTTTTCCTGTTACATTAACATGAACACTTCCCACAAATACTGCACTGCACCTTCCCCACTCAGGAACTTACATCTCAATGAGATAAAAGGATATGCAAATCAGAACTTAAAATATCTGTTTGTCTTCATGGCCAATAAAAATCAGATGCTTCAGCTGTCAAAAGGCAGTGTCACTTCCCTTTAATGCCATTTTCCTACACATAAGAACACGTGACAAAATTTAACTATATATTGTTTAGAGGAATTAGCCCACCTTGCAGGTAGGTGGACTTAAATGACAGACCAAAATATGAACAGGGACAATGGAGAGGAATCATGCCTTATAAATGTTTGTACATTAAGCACACTGCTAGCATTCAGATAATCAATAATCCTTTAAAGAAAGGAAACTTACAAATGTTATGAAACCCCTGTCACTTAAAGCATTTGATAAACTATGCCAGACATCACACTGCACTCCCAGCCTCTTGGTGCAGCAATCATATCTTTTCTATGTTTTACACAACACCAAGCACACTTATGACACTCAGGGCTTGTCTGCACTTAAAACTCTAGAACAGCATGGCTCCACGGTAGCTTCAGCATAGGCACTACCTACATATAGGTAATCCACCTTCCTGCAAGGTGGTAGTTAGCTGATAGAAGAATTCTTCCGTTGACCTAGCGCTGTCTACATGGGGATTTAGAGTGGTTTAACGATGCTGCTTAGGGATATGGATTTTTCATATCCCTGAGTGATGTAGTTATGCTGACCTAATTTTCTAGTGTAGACTGGGCATCAGATACTTTAGATTTACATTATATTTTATGTGCTATTACTTTAAACATTACCTTAAGCATCAAAACACACCTGTAAGGAAGGCAAAACTCCCCAAATTGTCATAGGGAAACAGAGGCAAACACGTCTCAGGAAGTGTCTACAGCCATGCACCAAGGCAACAGCAGAGCAAGACTGGAACCCAGGGATTCCTGCTTCTCAGCCCTTTACCTCAATCAGCCTCAATGTCCAATTAATAAATACAAAAGTAAGTAAGGCAAAGCCTGTGCACCAGTGATCTCACATAGGGTGCTTAACAGAGATGGGGTCATATTGAAGTTGAAGCCCAATCGTGTGGGGCTGGGGGAGGCACTCTGACCTCTGGACAGGCTAGGCTGAGGGACCTCGGCCTCTTGAATGACTAAACCCAAAGCAGGGGCCACTGCACTTCATAACAACGTAACACCCCAGGCCAGAGCGGGGCCGGCCCAGCGGCTCCTCCAAGAGCCCCCCGCAGCCGTTAGGGAGGCAGGGACGAATCGCCGTTCCTGGTTACCGAGGTGATTAACGATGTGGACGGGCTGAGGGGCCCAGCTCCCGTGTCGGGCAGCTCAAGGGACGAGAGCCGCTGGCTGCTGTGTGGGATGGGCTCAGCCCAGCCCGGAGGTGGGAAGGGGGCCAAGGCCCTGGGAAGACCCACACAGCGGGAGATTGGGGCTGCTCCTCCCGGCCTCGGTGGGCTCTTACCTCTGCTAACATTATTGCCCCGCTGCGGACTCCCCCGGCCCTAGCCCCGCTGCATGGTGCCCGCAGCAGCCCGGGAAAGACTCCGCCGCTCCGCTGCGCGGCGGGCGGCTGCCGGCTCCCTGCCGACCTCCTCAGCGGCCGTTTGCTGCCCTCAGCTTCGCCGCCGCCGCCGCAGCTCGATCCGGAGCGGCGGCCATCTTGGGAGGGCGACGTGAGCCGCCGCCGCCGGCGCGCCCGCCCATTGGGGCCGCAGCATGCGGAGAGACGGGGAGGGAGCCGCCCCCACCTGGCCTGTCTCCGTCCCGGGCCCGGGCCTGGCCCTGCGCTCCCCACCTAGGCATGGGCGCGACGTGACCAGAGCAGCAGCCACCATAGGGGTCGCCCCCGTGCGGGGCAGCCTGGGCTCGTCAGTCAGGGTAATGGCCAGTAGCCCTGAGGCTGCAGCAGTAGCCGGGGAATTTAGGACCCAGCGTGGAGCCAGGGCCTGGGCTGGGAAATGCACCTCAGTGAGCCGCGCCGCGTTCTCCCAGCCCAGGGGTTGAATGCAAACAACTTCGGGGATGAGGATGGTATTGGTGGGGGGGGTCTTGAAATGTCCCACGTGTCAGCAGCGGGGCGGGGGTGGTTTGACTGGGAGCTTGCTCTCGCTCCAGAAAGTTAGTCTTTGTTTTACTTAGCTGGTTCCTTTTGAGTTTTGGGTTTGGTCCTGTTCCTGCTGAGTTTCGCTTGCTCGCTTAGCTGGCTGCTGCCTGCAGGTGCAGCTGGACCTGAGAAACGCCTAGGACAACAGATCTCCTATGGGCTTAACTGCTCTCTGGCATCAGATTTTAAGGCAGCAAGTATTTTCTTAGACGATTAGCACACGTCGGGGGGGAGGGAGTAAATTGTGTAAAACTTCCGCAGATTTTGCTGCACTTTTAGGAAAGCAAAAATATAAACGCATAAAAGTATTTATATCCTGCTCTTGCAGAAACACACACATGTTTAACTTGGCCCACGTTAACAGTCCCACGGAAGTCTGTAGGAATGATAATCCCCAGTTAAGTGCACCAGTCTTTGCAGGATCAGGACCTTAAATTTCAAACAAGGACAGCATATCCCTGTTTTCAGGAGAATCTGTCTTGACAGTTCAGTATTCGTCCAGTTTTATATGTACTAAAATTATTAAAGCCTTCAGTTTGTACTGAAAGCAAAACTCCATGATCCCTGGCAGATATTCAAGGTATGTGAAATTAGGCATGGGTAAGTAAAGTGTAGGGGGGAGTGGATAAAGGGTTATTGCATCACAGGTCTCGTGATGTGCATGAAGGGAAAAGTAGTAGTAGAAGTTAGAGAAAGCCTGGAACCAGAAATGGAAGAGCTCAGGGGACTTTATATTTGGTCTAGTTTGGACTTGGGAAGGGGAGGAAACCTGTTTTCTTTATAGTAGAGGGGTGAGTGGGAGTGGGTAATGAAGAATTCCACTAGGACTACTGAGTTCTAGAATGAACAGGTTTCAGAGTAGCAGCTGTGTTAGTCTGTATTCGCAAAAAGAAAAGGAGTACTTGTGGCGCCTTAGAGACTAACAGATTTATTTGAGCATAGGTATTCCACTGCATCAGGCATTTGGATTTTCTTTACATGTTACAAAAAAGGACATAAAAGAATTATCATAGCATCCGATGAAGTGAGCTGTAGCTCACGAAAGCTTATGCTCAAATAAATTGGTTAGTCTCTAAGGTGCCACTAGTACTCCTTTTCTTTTTGCGAATACAGACTAACACGGCTGCTACTCTGAAACCTATCATAGCTTAATTTTCTTTCACACAAAGGATATTTGTTTACCAGAACTAAAAAATTATGCATAGCAGTAAGTCTGCATTCACAACATTCAAGTCTTCATCACATATCTAATTGCACTCAGCCAATTAGCTGCACTGTGCTTAGAGACAGCTCGAAAGGGGGCAATAGTATACCAGAGTGCTTGGTAAACTATCAGTTGTATAACTGTGCAAAAACAGAGTGTGAGCACATAGTCACATAGCTATTTTTATATTGGTTGTACCCAAATTAGGTAACATCCACAGGCTGACATTAGTGTGTTCTCTGTGCGTGAGGTATGGAACTGTTCAAATGATAAGATAAATTACAGTGTATAAAATGTAGGGAGAAATCATGAGCGAAACAGGAAGTGCAACTGTAGGGATTAAGTGAACATATATAGAGAAAGGGTCATTGTGTTTTGCTGTAATTGAATCATAGGTGGTGTTCTAGTAAAATGGATACTTTGTGATTACAGTCAAATCTCTCCTCTTTCTGCATCTTGAGTGCCCTTAAGAGCATAGAGTGGGATTTTAAAAAATAAACAAATGAATTAGGAGCACAAGTCCTATTGAAGAAGAAAAAACACTTTTGAGAACCCCACCCTAATTTCTTAAGTGTGCTATGTGCAGAAAGAAGGGACACTTGGTTCTTATAAAACAAAACATCCATTTGAAAGTCAACAGAACTTGTGCTTCTAACTCATTTAAGCACTTTTGAAAATCCCAACTGTCAATGTTACAAGAGTAGAATATTAGGCTGGGCAACTGTACATGCTACTGTGTCAGATGTCCCAAATTCTGGAACAGTATCCTTAACCTCAAATCTTGGCTTAGTTGAACAAACTCTCTCCTCTTCCTTCTCATAATACAAGTAGCACTTCCTGACTGAGCTCAGTGCAGATGGGAAGCTTGAATTGGCCTCAATGCAACATGTATCATTTTCAAATTATTGAACCAGAGTTTAGTTATATAAATATATAGATATTTTTTCTTGTCATTAAAAACAAATCCTAACTAATACTTTACGCCTGACGTCTTCAAACCTATTCCTTCTTCTGCCTGACGGTTGGCAATGGCAAACAACATGCTGTGCAGGGAACCACCTAACATTCCTGTACTGGTGCAATGAAGCTACTGAATAGTGTATTCACTACTGTTCTTTATCCCTATATCAACAAGGATTCCGTGGACATGAAACATCAATATTGATGCAAAAATTATCATCTATGAAAGTTATAATATAGTATTCTAACTTTAGGTTATCAGTAGTTTGACTTCAGAAGGCAAGAATAATGTGGCTGCAAACCGCAGGAAAGAGGGTGCAAGGGAGGGTAGGACCACAAAGGCATTTACACAGTGGAACAGAAGACCCCCTAGCAGAGGAGTTATTAACATGGGACAGCAGTGGGAGTATGCGGTGGGGAAGAGAAATGAAGGTCTGGGAGGAGAGTAGAAATTGAGGAATTAGGAGAGGAAGGCCTGCTGAGATTAGAATTGAAGTGTAAGGAATGGAGAGAACTGCATTTGCGTGGGTCATTGGTGGATTATGAGAAGTTGTGCAGTGAGGTTCTACTGCAATGCAGAAGTTTACATTTGCACATCTTATGCACATTTTTTCTGGCTTTTTCCTGTGGCAGTATAAGACAGTCTGGAAACAAGGCCATTCACACTAGATAAATGGATGACAATATAGATGGTCCCTTCAACAAAACTACTAAAGATAAGCTCAAAGCCCTGTCGCGTAAAACCCAAGGACAAAACACTTATTTGCTCTTCAACAGGAACCAACTTCAAGGAACAATCCTGATACTAGGCTTGAGGAATCATTCACAAAATGCCAAGATCACCTGTGTGATCTCTCCAACTCATGGTACACTTTGCATATCACCAAAAGGGTTTGGTGTACCACACAAGATCATCCACAGCTTTTCCTGATCCAAGCTTGCCCAAAGGGCAGTCTCTGATTTTCTTTGCCTGTCCTGCGGCACTGAGACTTTGCAAAGCAATATTTAATGTATTCCTTGATGAACTTTGCTTTTAAGCCTGCAGCCTACACATACACCACCAGCGGATGGAGCAGAAAAGAGAATCTGAGAGTCCTGCAGTTCTGTTCCTTTAGATCTGTTGTGCACCCCTGGATACATTGTGAAATTTACCAGTGATTCTAGTAAATTATAGTTTGTGAAAACATTGAATTTATCTGCCCCTCAACAAAGTTCAGATATGGGCAGGAGGACACAGGAAAGACCAAAGGAAGGAAGAAAGATGATAGAAGAACAGGGTGGAGTGTAAAGAAAGAGATCAAACGGAAAAGATGCAGCAGTAGAAGGAAGAGATGCTGCTCTGACCTGAAAATGAGACAACAGAAGGGAAAGTATTAATTTTTCAGAAACTAAAAGGAGGACAGTGGTGGTTGCAGAGCTGTCAACCCACCTGGAAGGCAAGACCCAACAAACTCAGCAAATCACTGGTCATCTGCATTTGGAGAGGGCAGATACTCCAGCTCCATCCCAGAAACTCCGAATTACAGGAGAGAAGACCAAGGGGAAGCGGAAAGATCTGAACACGGAGGAGACAGGAGAAGAAAAACACTAAATGCAAGAGGTGGAGAAGGCCAGACCAAAGAAAAAGGTCTACAAAAGAAAAGTGGAGAATAGGAAAAGAAGAGGAGACAAAGTTTGTTCTATACGGCTCTTTGCTTTAATAGTTATTAGGCTTTTTCTAATTAGAACAAAAATCATCAAAAACAAAATCTGAAATTTCCCACTTTTCTTGGTAGGAGAACCTCTCCCTACTTGTACATATTATTGATCAGCCTCACTTTTTATTTTGACAGATTGTGTAGTTTAGGAATGGATAGATCCAAGTTTGACTTGATTCAATTATTCAGCCACCTTTGTTGTTTTCGTGACCCTTTCTGGTGGTCTGTTGGGAAAATGTCCATCTATACATAGCAAATCAAATGCCTTATGTGATGGAATAGCTGTTGATGTGAGACAGTTTTCAAGATTTGATACTGTTGCTAATACCTGATTGCCTAAAGTGACTGTGCTTTTCTTTTAAAAGAGGACCCAGAGGGTTGTGATGCTACTTATATCTCAGGGCACTCATATTCCAAATCTCACAGGATTCCCTCCTGCCACCTATTCCTGCTTAGTGTGCATGGAAGGCCATTAGAGAAGACTGGAGGATGTTTTGGGCTCCTGTGCCATCAGTATGCAAGTGAGAATCAGCACTACAGCTTATTGAATAGAGATACCTCCCTCTCCTTGGTTTCCCACTGTTTAGCTGAGAAAAGGTATAAGAGGAAAACTAACTGGTGTAACACAAGAGGTCATGACTGAAAGGATCAATCCAGACAAGGTTGATATCGGCAGTTAGAGGAAAGGATCTTGAGGAGGGGTTCTCAAACTGGGGGTTGGGATCCCTCAGGGGGTCATGAGGTTATTACATGGGGGGTCATGAGCTGTCAGCCTCCACCCCAAACCCTGCTTTGCCTCCAGCATTTATAATGGTGTTAAATATATAAAAAAGTGTTTTTAATTTATAAGGGGGGGTCGCATGCAGAGGCTTGCTAAGTAAAAGGGGTCACCAGTACAAAAGTTTGAGAACTACTGATCTTGAGGAAATGACAGGTGTTATCATTGCTTCTTACGTTGTAAGGGGGATGCAATGCCCACCCTTCCTGTCAATATTTTAGCAGTTTTCTTGGAATTATCATTGCTCCTTGTGGCCTAAGTGCCTTTCATCATGTTTGGCCTTTCCTCCCTGATATAGATCTCACTACAGTTACACATACGTTTGTCAGCTCCGTTATGCTACGCTGGACTACTCCAATGAGCCCAAAGATTCTAGATTTTCTTTACTATTTTTACTTATTTGGAGCATTCAGGAGCTAGATTGTACTTCTGCATTTAGAAAAATGGATTTATTTTTATGGAGACAGCATAATTTAGAGATTAAATCATTTTATTAGTCTATAATGACCGTGACTAAGATCATTTCAGAACAATGATGCAAGCATCAGTCACTCAGCTTCTGGCCATTCATTATCTGAACAGCATGCAAACAGAGTGTTTCCTGCGCCACTTACCACGCTGTTGCTGCTATGGGCAACAAGTAAATGAAAGAGAGTAGACAGCATGATTGGGAAAATAGGTATTTTAACTGGCCTGTTTTCATTAGTATTTTTTTCTTTAAATGGACTTTTAAAAGATCATTTTTTATTGTTTGCTTTCATTTTAAAGTGAAATCCTCCTTGAAGCCAGACACTTCAGTTAGTATGGAATATGTGGCCACATGTCACAGAAGTGGGTCAGGAGTTACAGGCATACATCTCTGTGCTCTGCAAATGCTCCCTGTCCCTATCAAGGTATTGGGTATTACCTATACATAATACCTATATATAAGTGACCTTTGACCTGGATGTCTGAGCGATGTCTCTCCTATGCCCTCTTGTGAAATGTTTGAATGCTCTTCCTCTTTGTCCTAAAGTCTGAACTCCTCCTGCCGGTGGCTGACAGGTTATTGTGGGTGAAGGGCCAACAGCTGTGAAATTTGCTTCCTCTTGAGCTCCATTTGACCATGACCATTTTTAGAACACACTGTAGCCTATATTTGTTTGCCCAGGCTATTTCTTTTGTCAGTGATCAGAGGAGCTAAAGACAGGGATGGGCTTTATTTGTTCCAGTGGTTAGCAAGCAGGATTTGTTTGAATCTTTGTAACATGCACCCCTCTCCTTATGAAGATATGGACAATACCATTTATTAAAATAAAGTATGGGGCCAGAGTACTCATGTCAGCAGGTCATGAAATTGGTGGTGGGGTGGTAGTATGGAAGGAGTATCTAGTGATCCTCTATATGACAGAGAGAGCACAGGTGACAGGTCACACACAAAGATGCTCTAATCTAGTGCTTTGTAGATAGGGATTACCCAGGATTTCTAAAGGAACTGGGAGATTCTTGGATGGGAATGAAAGACTGAATCAATGCAATAAATTTGACAAAGAAAGGAAGACAGAGTCACATTAATGGCTGAATGACCCAAGGATAGAGGGAGCCAAAAGAAAAGGTGTCTTAAACTAAGTCTGCACTAGAGAGTTTACAGTGGCACAGCTGTACCGATGCAGCTGCACCTCTGTAAGATCTCTCATGTAGCCTCTCTATGCTAATAGGAGAGAGCTCTCATGTCTACATAATTAAATCATCCCCAACAAGCGACAGTAGTTATGTTGGCAGGAGAGGTTCTCCCTCCAACATAGTGCTGTGCACACTACCTCTTATGTCACTCAGGGGGCTGGGGGATTCACACCCCTAAGCGATATAAGTTTTGCTGACATAAGTGATAGTGTAGACATAGCCTCGCTCTGAGAGAAACATCAATAAGTTGGTAAAACATATAACCACCCCAAATTTTATTTTACCATTTTAAAAGGAAAACACTGGATTCTTAGTAGAAAGGGAAAAGAGGAAAGACCCGAGAACAGAGGAACTGGTTGTATTCTGGAGGCAGCTTAAATAAGAGTATATGTTGATAGTCATCTAAACTTTTTGGATGACAAAATCCAAATCAGGGTATCTGTATTCTTATGCCAAACTATTATTAAAATTGAAATATTGCTTAGGAACAGCTGTAAAAAATAGCGGTGGTTGCTAAAGGTTTAACAACGGGGGACCAGTGGGAAAAAAAGACAGTGAAGAACCAAGCCATTCATTATGTGTTAAGAGAAGGAAATGGAGAATGGGGAGCATGATTCACCCCTGTAGTCCTGCTTATGCCGGGAAAGGGACAAGGTCCTTGTTATGCAAGATCAGCTGTAAACACCATCCTGAAAACTGTTAGAACTGTAAGGAAAAATTAATCTCAGTGCTTTGACACTTCATCAGAGAAAGTGTTGTTAATTAGGAAACATGTTAAAAATGAGTTTAAGAAAGGCTGAGTAGAGGATTAGCTCCTTGAACATAAATTCATCATCCTGGAAAAGGAAAATATTAATCCATACCAGTGACTTTCAAGATTTCTTATACTATGGGTCACCTCCTGTCCCAAACTCCTAATCTAGAATCCACAGTTTTCCTGTGGCAACTAGCCTGCCTCCTGTGTACAAGAAAATGTATTATTAGGACAGTATTAAGTAGACAAGATGAAAAAACTTTCTAACCATAGCATTAGCAAATCCAAGCATTCACAGATCATTAGTCAGGTCTTAACATTTTTTTTTAATCTCTTTTTTTTACTTTTTATTTGCCTTGTGGTTTTTGAACCTCTTAGGGTTCACTCAAGTCACATTTTCAAGCTTTTCTCCACAACCATGAGGGCTAGAAACTTAGTTCTGGCTTTCATTTAAAGGAAAAAATATCTCCTAATTACATGACTCCAGGATCTGAAATTTTAAGAAAATACACCAAATACTGTGAGGGTTGCAATAAACTTGGGAGAACTAGCAGCACTATTTGTTATGACTGTAGCTGGTTGGTTGTAAGCCTCTCTTAATGTGTCTCTCTACTATTTATTTCCTGTCTCCGAGTAGAGAAGTTTATTATTTGTAATGTATCTTCCCTTATTACCTCAAGCCCCCCACTGCTCCACTCTTTTCAGGACACTTTGCAGTTTGGTTCTGTTTTCCCATGGGTTTGATACCCCTCCCATTTGGCACTATTAGCAAAAATTGATCAAGGTTGAATTTATGCCAAAAAATCACAATAAAGACAGACAAAATAATAACATAAGGTCAGAGTTGTTTGTATGTTTTTAAGTTTAGTCATCAAAACCTCTGGAAATCCTAAGAGACAAATCTGGAACTGGGTGACAGTTTGCAATAAATTAGGGAAAAGACTGTCCTGCAAGGATAGTCACTGACTTATCTGAAAGCAAATAACTTGTAAATTGTTTACTCAGACCTAAGCAGTATCCCCGGCTTTGTCTGCACTAGAGGTTTTACAAGTCGTGCTGATCACCTTATTTCAATTTTTATCTATTTAAATTTTCACAGTTGTACAAAATTATAGGGTTTAAGCATTTTTTATTTTTATCTATTTACATTTTCAGTTGTGGGGAATTATGGGGGACAAGGGAGCAGAGAATAATTTAATGACAGTAGACACAGATTCAAAAAGTTAAAGCTTTATAACTGTTAAAACACAAATTGTCAATGTCACATCAAAATATACAAAGTAAATATCCTTAAGTCAAACTCTAAGAATTTCTCAAGAAACATTTTTCTTTACTTATCTGTAAATTTCATTATTGATGGAAATATTTTTTGTTGGTTTGTGTGTGTTTGGTGAAATCAATGTTTACTGACATTTACTGATAAAAATCTAATCCTTCCAAGCCTACTGATCATCCACTCCTGTAGTGTCTTCCTACAATTTTCTCTATGTACCCAGAAGGGCAGACAAGTTCTCCCACAATTTTTTGGTAAAGAATCACAGAGCTGCTCAGTTTACTGCAGCATAAAGAACCATGGGATATGCCCCAGAGGTGGTAACTCAGACAGAGGAACACAGCACTACTGAGGACAGAATAACTCAGGTAGGGCTTTGAAGTGTGGCTGCTCACACTCTGTAGTGAAGATTTACCCTAAAATAGCATTATAGGATTCAGTGTTAGTGTCCTGCTGCTCCTATATCAAATCCATTCATTTTAATAATAAACCGAGGTTCTTCTGTAATTACCAACCCAGCAAACTTAGTCTGAGATCTTTACTTGTCACCCATCATTACAAGAAATAAAGATGCTGCAGTCAAATGATATCCTCACTTACACCTTTGCAATCACACTGCTGACATCATTTGGAGACAATGGAATTGCTCAGGATTAAGTGAAGATGACATTCGGCCTGCAGTAGAATTCTTCTGGATTCTGAGTGCCCAGAGTGAGTTTGCAAAGCTTCAAACTAAACATGTTTCTTCTGGTATGACTTAGATACTTAGATACAATAAACACCGAACCCTCTTACATTCTACTCCTGTTCTGGTCCCCTTCCTCAGTCACTGCACATTTGTGTTCCATCTTTGTCCCCCCAATAGGGCAAGCTATCTCCCTTTCCCCTCACAGAATTACCTCTCTTCCCTTGGATTGGGAAGGGACTCTGGCTAGTGTCTCCACTCTTTCTTCCCCAGTAGGGTGCAGGCTCTGTGGGGGAAGCATGCTCTCAGAAGGCAGAGGAGACTTGCTTTCTATCACCCACTGCTGGCTGAGGAGAGGTCTCATTTCCAGGAATAAGGGAGTGCCCCTGCAAGAACCCCTTCTGCCTCTGACCTTTCTCCCATTCCCTTTAATTCAAGGGGAAGTACTATTGTCTCTGTCAGGGTTCCTTCCTCACTCTGAACTCTAGGGTACAGATGTGGGGACCCACATGAAAGACCCCCTAAGCTTATTCTTACCATCTTAGGTTAAAAACTTTCCCAAGGTACAAACTTTGCCTTGTCCTTGAACAGTATGCTGCCACCACCAAGCATTTTAAACAAAGAACAGGGAAAGAGACCACTTGGAGACGTCTTCCCCCAAAATATTCCCCCAAACCCTACACCCCCTTTCCTAGGGAAGGTTTGATAATAATCCTCACCAATTTGTACAGGTGAACACAGGCCCAAACCCTTGGATCTTAAGAACAATGAAAAAATCAATCAGGTTCTTAAAAGAAGAATTTTAATTAAAGAAAAGGTAAAAGAATCACCTCTGTAAAATCAGGATTGAAAATACTTTACAGGGTATTCAGATTCAAAACACAGAGGATTCCCCCTTTGGGCAAAACCTTAAAGTTACAGAAAACAGGAATAAACCTCCCTCTGAACACAGGGAAAATTCACATAAAACAAAAGATAAACTAATCCGCCTTGCCTGGCTTACCTATACTGGTTGCGATATTGGAGACTTGGATTAGGATGGGTTGGAGAAGATGGATTTCTGTCTGGCCTCTCTTAGTCCCAAGAGAGAACAAACATGTAAACAAAGAGCACAAACAAAAGCCTTTCCCCCCCAAGATTTGAAAGTATCTTGTTCCCTTATTGGTCATTTGGGTCAGGTGCCAGCCAGGTTAGCTGAGCTTCTTAACCCTTTACAGGTAACAGGATGTTGCCTCTGGCCAGGAGGGATTTTATAGCACTGTATACAGAAAGGTGGGTACCCTTCCCTTTATATTTGACAGTGTCCCTCTGCTCAAATTGAGAGAGGAAATGTCCTCTCTGCTCCTTCAAAAACTATCCAGTGTTGCCAACTCACATCATAGCAAGTCTTGTGATATTTTTTCTTATTTTCTTAAAGCTCCAGCTCATTGTGTCATGTGATTATTTGAGATTCTCAGCTTCAATTTGTTTGTTATCCCTCATGGCTGCAGACAAGAGCTTAAATATGTGAATTCTAAAGGCTTAAAAGAAGGGTTTCTTCAGGTATGTTGGCAACAAGAAGAAAGCCAAGGAAAGTGTGGGCCCCTTACTGAATGAGGGAGGCAACCTAGTGACAGAGGATGTGGAAAAAGCTAATGTGCTCAATGCTTTTTTTGCCTCTGTCTTCACTAACAAGGACAGCTCCCAGACTGCTGCGCTGGGCATCACAACATGGGGAGTAGATGGCCAGCCCTCTGTGGAGAAAGAGGTGATTAGGGACTATTTAGAAAAGCTGGACGTGCACAAATCCATGGGGCCGGACGAGTTGCATCCGAGAGTGCTAAAGGAATTGGCGGCTGTGATTGCAGAGCCATTGGCCATTATCTTTGAAAACTCGTGGCAAATGCGGGAAGTCCCAGATGACTGGAAAAAGGCTAATGTAGTGCCAATCTTTAAAAAAGGGAAGAAGGAGGATCCTGGGAACTACAGGCCAGTCAGCCTCACCTCAGTCCCCGGAAAAATCATGGAGCAGGTCCTCAAGGAATCAATCCTGAAGCACTTACATGAGAGGAAAGTGATCAGGAACAGTCAGCATGGATTCACCAAGGGAAGGTCATGCCTCACTAATCTAATCGCCTTCTATGATGAGATTACTGGTTCTGTGGATGAAGGGAAAGCAGTGAATGTATTTTTTCTTGACTTTAGCAAAGCTTTTGACACTGTCTCCCACAGTATTCTTGCCAGCAAGTTAAAGAAGTACGGGCTGGATGAATGCACTATAAGGTGGGTAGAAAGTTGGCTAGATTGTCGGGCTCAACGGGTAGTGATCAATGGCTCCATGTCTAGTTGGCAGCCGGTGTCAAGTGGAGTGCCCCAGGGTCGGTCCTGGGGCCGGTTTTGTTCAATATCTTCATAAATGATCTGGAGGATGGTGTGGATTGCACTCTCAGCAAATTTGCGGATGATACTAAACTGGGAGGAATGGTTGATACGCTGGAGGGCAGGGATAGGATACAGAGGGACCTAGACAAATTGGAGGATTGGGCCAAAAGAAATCTGATGAGGTTCAATAAGGATAAGTGCAGGGTCCTGCACTTAGGACGGAAGAACCCAATGCACAGCTACAGACTAGGGACCAAATGGCTAGGCAGCAGTTCTGCGGAAAAGGACCTAGGGGTGACAGTGGACGAGAAGCTGGATATGAGTCAGCAGTGTGCCCTTGTTGCCAAGAAGGCCAATGGCATTTTGGGATGTATAAGTAGGGGCATAGCGAGCAGATCGAGGGACGTGATCGTTCCCCTCTATTCGGCATTGGTGAGGCCTCATCTGGAGTACTGTGTCCAGTTTTGGGCCCCACACTACAAGAAGGATGTGGATAAATTGGAGAGAGTCCAGCGAAGGGCAACAAAAATGATTAGGGGTCTGGAACACAGACTTATGAGGAGAGGCTGAGGGAACTGGGATTGTTTAGTCTGCAGAAGAGAAGAATGAGAGGGGATTTGATAACTGCTTTTCAACTACCTGAGAGGTGGTTCCAGAGAGGATGGTTCTAGACTATTCTCAGTGGTAGAAGAGGACAGGACAAGGAGTAATGGTCTCAAGTTGCAGTGGGGGAGGTTTAGGTTGGATATTAGGAAAAACTTCTTCACTAGGAGGGTGGTGAAACACTGGAATGCGTTACCTAGGGAGGTGGTAGAATCTCCTTCCTTAGAAGTTTTTAAGGTCAGGCTTGACAAAGCCCTGGCTGGGATGATTTAATTGGGGATTGGTCCTGCTTTGAGCAGGGGGTTGGACTAGATGACCTCCTGAGGTCCCTTCCAACCCTGATATTCTATGATTCTATGAAAAACCAGAAGGCAAATAAAAGGACCCAAAACTTATTTTTGAATAATGTTGTGACTTTTAAGCCAATCTTGTGTTTTTAGGGGCTGATCCATGATTTCTGAACACTGAGGGTTGGCAATACTGAAGCTCGTCTGTACTGATTTGAGCAGGGTCAGAAAGACCCCCTGGATTCAACAGCTATGTATCTCTGTTAGTCAATAGTGTCTAAATCCTGAAAACACTTATGAGAATGCTTAATTTTACTATCCAGTGACTGCTGAAGTGATTTATTTTTGAGACTATATAAAGAAAAATACTCTTTTCTTACCTGATGTAGGTAAAAATGTTGTAAGTGAAATCCTGGTTTTACATTATTCGCTATTTAGCTGGATACACACTAGCTGTCTTTATCTTTGTAAATGCATTCAGAATCTTTACTGTCATGCCCACAAAGGCGTGATGCTGTAAATACTCATGCCTGTGAGTAGCCTGCATATACTGTCTGAATAAAGTCTGGCCTCAACTCTGCAAACAATGAGGATATGTAAATTCTGCTATTATGATAAAATATTTTCTGTCTTTTTTGCAGTCAACATTCTTATCACATTGAGGAGTTCGGTTGTCGATTAAAAGATTGCAGAGTGGGGAGCTAGAAGCAGCATTTTTGTGAACAAGCAGAGTGAACTAGGTCCTTTGAGTGGCACTTTGTGGAGGGCTTTTTCCAATTAGAAATTTAATTTTAACAGTTTTAAGTTAATAGCTTGGTGGTTCAGATTCAGGTGTGTTTTACTAGTACTGTAATTACATAAAGTAATTTGCAGGATTTTAGAATGTGAGAAAGCCTAAGAATCTTTGACTTCCTATACTATTTTAAAGGCTTCAGTAATAATGTTTATTTTCTGCTGAGCGCAATAAAAAAATGAAGTCATTCTGGTTTTATTTTTATTCTCTTCTTTCTAGAGTATGAGGTAAACTGTGGGTTTTGGCTTGCCATTGATTTTGGTATGCTTTGGATTTGGCACTAAAGTAAGATGAAGATCAAGGGAAAATACAACTTCCATGGGCTTGTACATGACTGTAATTTGTCTCCAAAAGATCACTTTCAAGATCTTTAGGTATAAACATTGACTTGACAATTTTTCCATCTTGTTAATCTTACTTCAGAATTTTAAAGGTATATTTTTTGTTGTAGTAATTATTTTGAGCACCCAAAAGTACACTAAATGCTTCACAGAAATAGAAAGAAAATTTATAGTAATTGTGTTATTTAGTCATTGTTGTCTGTTTGACAGGTGCTAACTCAGTTATGTATAGACTTCGTTGCTTTTAAATAATTTTACAGATGCATGCACCTATTACTAACTTCCTCGTTTGATTGTATAGATTTTTATTTTTAATTTGTAGTCATTTCTTAAACTGAGCAGTGAGGGTAGAGTCATATTATGGAGGATTTAATACCCCAAATTAACTCCCTACAGGCTTACACAGGAAAGGGAAAAAAAGGATAATGTGACTAATAAAGGAAGTTCAGACAGAGTATTGTACAAGTTGGCAAAATGAAGAAGCCTGATATATCACTGTACTAATGTTGGAAGCATGGGAAAGCAGCAAGAACGACTACAGGTTTTCATACGTGAAAGCAATTACAGTTCTATTGACAGAGACAAAGTTGGATAAGTCACATCATTGCAATGCATATATCATTCCATGCTCCAGTCCTCCCTATACACAGGACAGCTGTGCCATGGACATGGCTGACCGACTACGCTACATGGAAAAGATCTGCACACAGTGGGCTGCCTATGTGGCTAGATCGTGAGTATTTCAGTAGGCTGGGCATTGTGTTAGAAGCGTTTGCTCAGAGCCTTATCCTGCAAGGGGCTGAACACCTGGCCCTTTTTTGGTATCACATACTTTTGTACAGGTCAGGATTATCTAACTGGCCTATTAATGCTACAGAAGCCAGTGTTCCTTGCCACAAAATTTGGTCCTTAAATGCCAGAATATTTTCCTTGCATATTCAAAACATTATGAAAACAGTGGAATAGAAGAATTACAAGTGATCTGCAAATAATTTATTTTAATTGGGCTTCTGTCCTTTTTTACCACTTCATGATGCAAATGAAGGCTTGCAAGTATTTGGGGTATTTGGCTAGGTTTTTTAACCTTAGGAATGTCAACTTTTTGTGGGTGTGTGACAGAATGCTGGGAAGCAACAGTTGAGCCAGCGCTCTGATCACTTAAACACCAATTAAGTCCCTCCAGTGTGGACCTGGCTGTGCCTAATTAATGGCTTAGACTGTGCTGGGCAGGACTAAAGAGCTAATTAGCCCATCAACACAGCGGATAGAAGGCAGCAGAGGAAGAAGGTGTAGGCTAGCAGAGTCAGCACTATGGAAGGCTTTCTCGGTGGTGAGATCTCTCCCTTCCTTGGCAGAGGAGAAACTGATGCTGTAAATGATGTGGTATATAGATCAGTTAAGATGGTGGGAAGAGCAATGTAAATAAGCTACACAGTGGTGTCTTAACAATGGAGGATCTCTGAACGGTCTGTGTAGACAGAGCAAGAAGACAGGAGTGGGACTGTGCCCTTACCCAGGAGAGCTCAGCTGTTTTGAGATCTTAACTGAAGGAGCAGGGTACTGAATCTTTAACAAAGGTAACCTTTCTCTTATGGATTCTTTAGACATTGGAGTTAAACTGATCTTTATCTCAAACAAAAAATAATTTGAACATGAATCCCTTCTCCTCTCACTTATTCATCTTTGACTCCTTTCTTTCTTATATTGTAATTTCACTAGAGGCCTGGATCCAAAGACCTTTAAGCTAGGCTCTGATTCCCTGATCACCAAGAGTATTCCACAGTAGATCTGAATTTCTAATGTAAACATTTTTTTTAAAAAACCAACAAGCCTCAAATCCTTCTCCTCTTTTTTTTTTTTTTTTGAGGGGTACTGGGGCTACCTGGGTTCTGTTGTGATTCAGCTGTGTGGCTCAGGGGAAAGGTTGTGAGTGGGTAGTGTCCCTGGTCCTAGGGGGTGGAGGATCAAGAGACCAAGAGAGAGCTGAGGAGACAGATTGGGAGCGGGTCCCTGAAGGAAGGTTGTGGAGGGTGGATGGGAAGCGGGTGCTTGGCACTGGGGATGGAGAAGGAGGAGGCCAGGGGAGGTTGTGGAGGCTGGGGAGTTCTGCAGGACAGGATGGGAAGCAGCTTCTGATCAAAAGTATTCTCTTTACTCTGTTAGAATGTGTTTCTCCTAATTAGGCTAGATTCACTGGTGCACTCTAGCTCCTATACAGTATTTTACAATGGAAAATGGTTATTAACCTGCTCTGATCAAATTAACCTAGCTAAATTGGGTTTATAGAGTACCCCAAAAAGGAGCTGGAACATGCAGTGACTCTTGCTCCTTATGGGGTAGGATCAAACCCTATCCACCTAGTGTAACTCAGAAGATGTTACAGATGTTGGTGAGAGCTGGCTTTTAATCTAGGTCACATAACATTTTTATTACATGGAATCACACATAGCATAACTTAGCTAGTAATGTAAAATGGACTAGCTATCAGGATCTTTGAAAAGTGCTGAGGATGTAGTTGTTTTAAGAAAGTGTTGGGGTTTTATTTTATTTTATTTTTAATTCGCTATGGATCCTTGTTTGGTTTGTGAGACAGAGAATGCACTATTGAGAATGGTCTGGATATTTGTGACACTTGTTTGAATTTGGTGCCCAGCAACATGATTGGTAAATGCAAAGCAAATTGCAAGTTTTTCCCTGGGCAAAACTGTGTGTTCAGGTGTAAAGACTGGGCTTGAGTCTCCATTGCATTACTCCCTTCTTACAGTGATGCAACTTCATTCATTTACTTCCAGTAGAGTTGCATCAACTTGAAAGGCTCATTGGAAGTGATGTAGTGCTAAATTTTATAGCGCAGGAACCCCGCAGAAATAATCCCAAAATGGTAATTCTGTTACGTGAGACAGTCGACAACAGTGGTGGGCAACTTGCGACTTGTGCCGCTTCCTGCAGCTCCCATTGGCCAGGAATGGCAAACTGCGGTTACTGGGAGCTGCAGGCAGCTATGCAAATGTAAACAAATGGTCTGGCGGCCTGCCAGTGGCTTGCCCTGATGGGCCACATGCAGCCCATGGGCTGCAGTTTGCCCACCAATGGTCTACAAAATCTATTATGTGTGTGATGCCATCAAAAGATTTTGGAGACTATTGTATGCAACAGAACTACCAACTTGAGAGAGAGTTTTTGTTTTGGGCTGTTTTATTTTATTTTTTTTCTTTCTTTCTTTAGGCATACCTGTTTTTGTAATACTGTACAAACAAGTGATTAAATATATCTATATAAAAATTCCTATGTTAATTCCTTCACTATGATCGTTCACGGTGTCTTTCTAATACTGGATATATATTCCTTGTTCCATTCTGATCTTTTTAGCTGAAAATATTAAAAATTTCATTTGCAAAGTGTCTTGACAACTCACTTCATTGAAAGCTCAGTGGTCAAAATGTAGCAAATATTTTAATAATATGTAACATATCATTTCCTGTTTATTGCACCTAACAGTTTGTTTACAATGGGGTGCACAGAAACAAAGAACTACTTAACAATGTCCCAATCATAACATTACTTGGCACAAATAGGGCTTTGGGTTTCATCAGCATCTCTTGAAGGACAAAACCCACAGCCCATCCTAAAATGTAAAGAGCAACTAACATCTGAGATGAAGAGTTCTTTCTTCATGCTCATTGTCCCAGGTTGCCCTGGTAATGGTTACAAATGTATACAAGTGTCCAGTTATCTTTTTAGGAAATTGTCAGAAATTCTCTGAAGTTCTCTTACTGACAGCATGTCAGAGGCAAGATGGCTCTTTAATTATACCAGCTGAGGCTTTCATCACAATACTTCTGAGTTTTGTTCCATGTGTCTCCCTACACTCCCACTGGGCTGGGGACTATGCTATTTGAAGGACTTCCTCTAATTCTAGGGCCACACTAACTCCCTCTGTGCATCCCCTGGATGAGAACGGATAGCTCATGGCTCAGCCTGTGGAACACCTTTAAACTTTATTTTAAAACCTCTTTTGGGGAGCCTGAAGGGGGGTTATGGCAAGTTTCCATCCTGGATTGCTTTGTGTATGTATGTGGGGGAAAGGAGGGTGTTTCTTTGATCATCTTATTTTGGAAAGGTAGAGGGAGACCTTTGGCTGCGATGCCCCTTCTCTAGCAAGGAACTGTCAGGCAGGGAGATCCCAGTTAATTTGGTCTGTGATGCCTTTATAAGTCTTTCCCAGCTGAGTGATAGCCATAGTAGAGCCCATTCTTAATGATGTTAGATAAATTGCTGAGCATAATTCTTAAGAGCCTTGTTACCAGATATACTGAGCAAGCTGGGTAATGTCTTGTCCAAGGATTGGAGGGCTAGCATAATGCTCTATAGCAGTGGTTCCTAAACTTGTTCTGCTGCTTGTGCAGGGAAGGCCCCTGCCGGGCCAGGCCAATTTGTTTACCTGCCGCGTCCGCAGGTTTGGCCGATCGTGGCTCCCAGTGGCCGCGGTTCGCTGCTCCAGGCCAATGGAAGCTGCTGGAAGCGGCGCGGGGCTGAGGGACGTACTGGCCGCCCTTCCTGCAGCCCCCATTGGCCTGGAGCAGCGAGCCGCGGCCAGTGGGAGCCGCGATCAGCTGAACCTGCAGAAGCGGCAGGTAAATAAATTGGCCCGGCCCGGCAGGGTCTTTCCCTGCACAAGCGGCGGAACAAGTTTGGGAACCACTGCTCTATAGGACCACTTGTATTATGCAGGAGGCCACAAAGGCTCAGCTTGGACTGATCAGTCACTTGAAGACCCTTGCGGCTAAGCAGACCTCAAAGTGACCTTGCCTCCCCTCTTATCTTATCTAAAGTAAAATCCTGTACCGTTGACTTCAATGGGAGCAGAGTTAGGCTGATTCTGAGCGCTTTTGAAAAACCCACACAACATTTTTCCTGCTACAAAGTACACTTCCCAATACAAATAAAAGATATGATTCCTGTCCCAAGGAGCTTCCAAACTAAGGGCAGATCTACACTACAAATTTACATCAGCACAGCTGCACCACTGTGGCATGTCTGGTGAAGATGCTCTAAGCCAATGGGAAAGACCTCTTGCATCAGCTTAACAACTCCGCCTCTGTGAGAGGCGGTAGCTATGTAGGTGGCAGAAGCTTTCACGATGACATAGCACTGTTGACATAGCGGGTTAAGGTTGGTATAACTGCATCACTCAGGGGCGTGGATTTTTCACACCTCTGAGTGACATAGTTATAGCAAAGTAAGTTTGTAGTGTGGACCAAGCCTAAGTTCTGGCATGCTCTAAATGAGGACAATAACAAAACAGAAGGGAGGAAGAAGGACAGAGGTACCAGTAAAATAACAGTGACTCATTGAGAGCTAGTGCAGAGCAAGGTGAATCAAAGGTATTATGTAGATTTTTATTTTTAACAAAGTCTTAGATGGCTAATTTCTTGTAGGCTTCACAGAAAAAGTTGGCCTTAATAGGGACTATGAATTATAATGACATCTGATCTATTTACTGTGTGCAATTCAGCAAAAAGTAACCAATTTAATAAGGTATTGAAGAAGTGTAGTTCCTCAGTGTATAATAATCCATTTTGGAATGTGCCAAAACATAAGACTTGTCTTCCTTCTTTAATACAACAATACAGATAATTAAATCTAATTATACATTTTTCAGACTAGTTTCCCCTGCCTCCTGCAGAAGTGCCAAATAAATTGTGGGTTAGCAAAATTAATGTTATCATAGAATTGTTTTATAATAAGATGTAATGTACAAGTTAACAATCTATCTCCATTGTTTCCAGATTTGACAAATTACAATAACATAAAAATATGTTCATACATTCTGAAGATTTCTTCCTGTTATGACATTTTGGACAGAATCACTTATCCTAATCTCTCCACTTTGGGGCTAAATTCTGCCCTATTCAGCATTGGTGCAAAAGGAGGCATAATCAGAAGCTTTAGACGGCCATTTTTTCACCACTTTCCTCCTCACCCACCCATCCACAAATAGCTAGTCAGGATTGTGTGAAAATTACAGTTAACTAATATACCATGTCCCCATCTGTCAATGACAAGGTATATCTACTTACCCTTCCTGCATCTGGTTAGTCTATATGCAACTTGATACCAGGTACTGTATAGGCTTTGTTTGCTTGTGTGGAACTTGTAGGCAGCAGCTCTGCTCCTACTAAATGATTCAGTCAGAGGGATGAAGGCAGGGAGAACCAACTGGCAATATGCTGAGCTTCCAATAAAGAATTTCATTACTACTAAGCAGTTGCTCCAAAACCTAACAACCTATGCAACCAAACAACATGTAGGATAATCTGTAAGAGCACCATATAGTTACTTTCAGTGTTACACTGCTTCATCAGTTTCTGGAGTACATCTTCCTGTTAAGAGGGACAAGAAAGTGTGCCATGTGGAAGTGGAAAGACCCCCATTTTAATCAGGCCTGTGGTGCATTTTCCTGGTCCGTCTTGTGGAAATCTTGTCTTGTACCATCAGGATTACACATCAAGTAGCATCTAATTTCTCCCATTCTGTGCCAGTCAGAGGATGGTTTATCTAAATTACTCATTACTGTTAAATAGTTTATTTTATTTAAAGGCTTAAGTAAGAACTCCAACAAAATTTTAATATTATTATTAATTGATAACATTGTACTACTTTATGCTTGGTAAAACAGATCCTGTCCTGCCTTGTGCAGTTAGGTACAAAAGCTTCTTTGCTTAGCCCCTTAAGAAAGGGTTTATTTAAACAAACTAATTGTACTTTTTTTTCAGTGTTTTAAATAGACTTTTGAAATTCTAAAGCAGAAGTATGTGTTAGTACAGTGGGTACCTTGTTCTTCCCAATAAAGCAAAGAGTTTTTCTTTGGCAATTAAATTATTAAGACTATATAAATTTAGCACCAGGAATCAGAGCCTGCTATTGACTTCAGCCTGCAGCTTGTCTGTTATGCTGTGTAGTAACAATCTAGAGTCCCAAATTCCAATATGAAGGGTCATTTATTGACCTTTGTAGCCACACCTTGTATCCATACTATACAATAAAATCTCTTCCACACAGGGCCGTCTCTGAAGTCACATTGATTTTGTGGGAGATAAATGATGAAGTTGGCCCAATATGTGAAGTTTAGTAACACAGTAATTGTTTTAGGGTACTGTACATATGGCTAGGGTTTTTATTTGTAAGATATCAAAATTAGCAGGAATAGATGTTCTTGTCTGTGATGAAACTTCTCTTTGTAATGTTTCCCTTTCATTTGTTGAACTTTGCAGTAAATACTCAGGGATGTATATTGACTTTTATGCCTTAATTGCAAATGCATGTTTGCTTTCTGCCAGGCTCTTGCTTGCAAAGAAAAGTTCATAGACAAGTAAGCATCAGCCTGTGTGTTTGACAGATAGAGGGACACATTTTCATTTAAAATGGTGTGTGAGTCCATAAGAATTTCATATCTTCAGCAGAGTTGCACTAAACTTACACCAGCATAACTACTAGAACTGTACAAAATTTGGAATTTTAATCCCACAGGACATTCTGATATTTCAACATTTGTTTTTATCCTGAAACGGAACAAAAAGTTGAAATGTAGAAATTTTCTGCAGAACAGAAATTCAAAAAAAATCTGCACAGAAATGCTGGAATGTTTTGTTTTGACATTTTCAAACAAAACTAAATATTTAGATATTCCCAAAACTGAAATGTTTTGTTTCAGTTTGCTGAAGTGATCCAAAAAACTTTGTTTAGATTCATGTCAACATTACAGGCTGTATTTCCTTATGGTGGTGCATTGCCTTATCAGAACTGTCATTCGAGACCTTGATGCCCCCATTCGTCCTTATAGCCCAGTCTCCCTGGCAGTACTGCATCTCCCATAATGCATCCAAAGTCATGTGACTCCTATTACATACCACACAGCTTGGTCAGAGTGAAATCAGTGAACATTGCCTTAGGAAGATGTAATCCTCCAGGAGCTCAGCCCATTTCAGAGAACAGGGATCAGAACTACAACCATAAGGCAATGTACCCTGATAGAGAAATTCAGTTTAACATTTTGTTGAGCTAATTTGAAATTAAACAGGTCAGTTAAAAAACCCTAAATATTCCAGTTCATGTCAAACAGACTCAAAATGAAATGTTTCATTAGATTGAAAATTTTCAGCAAAATTAAAATTCTGATTTTGGGTCAACTTCATTTCCCACTGGAAAATTCCTGACCAGCTGTAAGCATAATTGATTGCAACATTTAACCCTGTGTGTTTATTAGTTCTACTTCTTTTCCCCCCTCCATCTTTCTGGAAGCAGATTTAATGTACACTTTCAATTTTTCTGAGTTCAAAAAACTTAGAGAATGGGCCAAATTTTCCTTCCATTGACACTACTGTAGTTCCATTAAAGTAAGCAGTGTTGCTGGAGTGTGACTGGAAGGAGATAGTGGCCCTATATGACTTGGTCATTTGAATCTGTTTACCCTTTGAATCCTTATTTACTTCCTTCTCTTCCCTTTTAAAATGAACATCTATACTTATGCACACCCAGCAATTTCTCAGGAAGTTTATGGGACCAACACCATCTGGCTCATCAGTAGGAACTGAACCCAGATCCTACATAGCTAAAAATATGAGAGTCTGTTATGTGAGCTAATGGAGTTAGGGCCAGATTTTTAAAAGTATTTAGGCACCTAAATATGCAAATAGGCACCTAGTGGAATCTTCAAAAGTGCCTAGGCACCTACTGCCAATGAAAATCCAACTGGGAACCTATCTGCATTTTTAGGTGCCTAAATATCTTTAAAAATCTGGCCCTAGTCCTTCAGGTGGAAGCCATAGCAAAATAAAAAATTTTATGTGGATCAGCCACTAGAGGAGGACAAAGATCCACACTATCCTTGTGTGGCTTATATATTTCCCTAGCCGGGGATGTTTGTTCCAGGTATCTGAGGTCTACTAGACTTCAGCATCCGCACTGAGCATAACTTTTGTAACTGAGGGCTTTGACTGTTAGTGGGAAACACATGTGGACCAGACATTAGAGGGGGACAAAGACCCACATGCTCCTAGTCTGCTCCCAAAGACCCACTGTTCCTCCACGCCCGCTAATTCTTAAAAGGAGAATACCTTATAGAACAGTGGTTTTCAAACTGTGGGTCACGACCCAGTACTGGGTCGTGGCGGCTCTGGTCAGTACCGCCAACGAGGCCGTTAAAAGTCCCGTTGGCAGTGCTGCCCGGCTAAGGCAGGCTAGTTCCTACCTGTTCTGACACCGTGCTGTGCACCGGAAGCGGCCAGCAGCAGGTCCAGCTCCTAGGTGCGGGGGGGGGGGGGAGGATGGCTAAGGGTTCCCCACACTGCCCCCACCCTGAGCACAGCTCCACACTCCGGTTCCGGACAATGGGAGCTGGGGCGGGCGGGGACTGTGGGCGAGAGCTGCTTGTGCACCTTCACCTAGGAGCCGGACCTGCTGCTGGCCGCTTCCAGGGTATAGCGTGGTCTGTGGTGCCAGAACAGGCAGGAAGCATGCCTTAGCACCCCCACTGCACCACTGTCCAGGAGCCACCGAAGGAAAGCCCATGCCCCAACCCCATGCTCCAGCCTCAGCCCCACCAAAATCCTGAGCCCCCTCCTGCATTCCAAACCCCTCATCCCCAGCTCAGAGCCTTGACCATCTACTATACCTCAATCCCCTGCCCCAGCCCTGAGCCCCCCCAAACCCAGAGCCTCCTCCTGCATCCTAAACCACTCATGCCTGGCCCCACTCCAGAGCCTGAACCCCAGCCCAGAGTTCTGACCCTCCCACACCCCAACCACCTGCCCCAGCTCAGAGCCCTTTCCCACACCCTGAACCTCTCACCCCCTCCTGCACCTCAACCCTCTGCCCCAGCCCTGAGCCCCTCCCACACTCCAAATCCCTTGTCCCCAGCTCCCTTGAGTCACAGGTGTAGTGGGGCAATTGCCCCACTCCAGTAAAACAGGGTTAAAAGCAGCCAAGGTAGGCTGATTGGGGAAGCAGCCACAGCTGTGGCCAGCTTAATTAGGGCCCAGCTAGCTCTTATAAGAGGGTTGGGGGCCAGAAGCTAAAGGAGTTTCACTCTAGCCCTGGAATGGGAAGGGCTAGCTGCCTAAGAGCAAGGTACCCAGAACAAGGCAAGGCAAGGCAAGGGAGCTCGGGGGGCTCCAGCCTGGTAACCCCGCAGGCCTTGAGGAAGGCCTATGAAAAGGTACTGGGGCTGCAGAGGGGTAGCCTGAGGATAGGCAAAGGTAGCAGGTCCTAACCCCTTGCCAACGATGAGTGGCTATTACAGATTGTAGTCTGCCCCAGTGGGTGGGGGCTAGATGATGACTGGCAGTAGCCACTGAGGCAAGGTGGGTTTAGAGGGGAGGGAGTTACTCTGGGAGGGAAGACCCAGAGAGTGGGGGTACTGCTGGGGCAGCACCCCTGAGGTAAAGGGTACCGGGGTCCAGGAGGGACATGGGGCCAGCGGCAGACAAGACACCGGCCTGCAGAGGGTGCTCTGTATGGTGGAAAAGAGCTAATTCCCAAGATGACCAGCAGGAGGCACCGTGCCAGTGAGTCTTTGCCTTGCTACAGTGGGCATCAACAATTTTCTTCAACTGGGTCACCAGAAAAAAGTTTGAAAACCACTGTTATAACATTTAAATTATGCCAGCCTTTAAGGTGCACAGGTACAATTAACGGGCAGAATAGAGCCTTAAACTAATCATTAAAAAGACAGAAGAAACATTCCCTTATACTACTACTACCACTTTTAAAAAATGTGCTATTGATAAGCAATGAAACCTGACAAACACTTCCAAATGTATGAGATGTTGTTGTCTGCCAGCAGCTTTTCAAATCTCTTTCTGATGTCACCAGGTTATATAAAATTAAAGGGAGTGCAAGAATATGTAGTGTGTATGTGCGTGGGAGAGGGAAGAAACACAGACTGAAAAGTATAGTAGAGGAGTTCAGTAAAAGTAAGGAAGCCATCATTTGTCACTGTTATGTATAGCTATCAAATGCAAAATAATTATATTTGATGTAAAGTGAACTGCAATGTGTCTTCCAACACTGAGCTGTCAATACTTTTATTTCAAAAAGAGCTACAACTCTCTGAGGTGATTAATTCTGTCCAAAAAGTAATTTACTGCTTGGATGAGCATGACATCATAAGCCTACACAAACCGTGATCACTGATCTATAGCAACATCCTATCTTCCTCTACAGATGTTTTTTTATATAGTAACTTGCTGAATGCTTCAAAATGGCACTATTCTTTCTAACTGAAATGCTTTAGAGACAACTAGATAGTGTGGTTATAACATGTTAATTGCAGTTTAACTGTAGATTACTGCATAGCAGATGTGTATTACTTCTAAAATACCATAACCGAGGGATTTGTTTGAATAACAGTTTTCAAACTTTGAGTTGAGCCGCCGCCCCCTCCCTCCCTTAAGTTACAATTTTTGGTTGTGCC
This sequence comes from Caretta caretta, assembly GCF_965140235.1. Taxonomy (NCBI): domain Eukaryota; kingdom Metazoa; phylum Chordata; order Testudines; family Cheloniidae; genus Caretta; species Caretta caretta. The sequence goes on along the minus strand of NC_134207.1, from coordinate 213,348,281 downwards.
CTCCCCCTAATACCGGCCCCTCCCCCTCCGGTTTTCAGGGTTGGGGAAGATGTATGCGATGGTCTCTGGGGGCAGAGCGAGCACTGGGGGCGGAGGCTGCCGGGGGCAGAAATCAGCACAGCCGTGGCAGATTTTGGCACTGACCCACAGGCAGGGTGGCCCGCTGAGGTGAGTTGAGGTGGAAGTGGCGCTCCCTCCCTGAGCAGGGCTGGCCCAAGCTGCCTGGTGTCACCACTCTTCCCGCCCCCCCCCCCCCCCCCCCGGAATGTTCCTCCACGCCCGCTAAGTGGGTTTCCCCACAGGTTGGAAATCTCTGTGTTTGAATAATTCTAACACCAGCCAAGTTCTGTTGCTTTACAAGGATACAAGTCAATGGAATTACTCCAGATTTACACCAGTGTAACAAACCCCCTTGCGAGTATTATGGGGTACTAGTCCCTTACATGTTTGGTAGCATCTTTGCTATAACACAAGCTCAAAGGCAAAAGCTGTCGATATTCCAGGCACGAGGCTCTACAGGCTGTAGTTCCTGCAGTGGGTTCCTAAAAGATTCAGAGTGTGTGATGAAACACCAAAGAATTTCTTAGCTAGGGTTGCTCAAAAGAGGAAGTGCAAATACCCTAGGCACAATTGCTTTAGGAAGGATAAAGAGATGAACTGACAGTGTCTAACCCAGCCCTTAGGCATAGACCCTTTTACTGGAAACAGCGTTATAACCTCTTCATTCAATCTTCCAGTCAGCAGGCCATAGCCCTGTGGTCTTCTGTCTAGTACTGGTCCTGTGCCCTCACCCTCCCTCAAACACTGGGTCTAGGAAGGGAGGATGGGGTGCAGAGCTCCTGGAGCTGCCTTGAGGAGGGAGAGAGGGGGTAGAGAGCCCTGCAGCTGCTCCCCAGCCCCGGAAAGACAAGAAGTGAACCCTCTTCAGCTGCCCCCCAGACCTGCAGGGCCCCAAGAGAAGCAGAGGTAGGGCTGGTGGGAATGGGACAAAAAGATGTTGCACCTATGAGGTAGAATTGATACAGAGGCAGAACTGATGTGGGGGGTTGGGAATAGAGGCAGAATAATTGATGTGGATGCTGGGGGACCAGAATTAATTGCTGGCTGGAGGATAGGCAGGTGTCAGGTGGGGAAGACACACAATTAATTAAAATTATAAAGTTTAGGGATAAGCTGGCAGCCAGTAAGAGCTCCAGCAGCAGGAGACAAATTCACTTTACTCAATACAATTGGAAGTGCTGACAGCACTAATACACACACGCACTCATACAAACACACACAGGGGATGGGCAGGGGGAGTTCAAAAATCAAAAAACAACCAAAACCACACTACGGTCTTCTTTTTAAAAAGCTTTGATTGAGACAATCATAATTTTTTGGTGGTCTAACTCATGGGTTGGAGCTCTGGGGGTCAGTCAGTCCCATAGTTTGCATTACTATCTTGCTACTCGACTCTTGCACTCAGAAATGCAAGATAAGTAGCAAAAGGTATTTTTGACTCTAAAGAGGTACTGTATAATACGTATGTTAGATGCAAATTGGATACTTTACTCTTTATACAAACCTCTGGATTTGCTTTAATGCTTGCAGTTATCTAGTGGCTTTTCACAAGCATCTAAGTACTTAGGAGTACAAGTTCTACTGAAAAGCAATAGAGCACTGGAGGTCTGCACTTCATCTGAGTGCAGAGTAGCTGCCAGTGTTACATCAGGATGTGGGGTATGACTACAGAGAGCAACCTCCATTCTATATCATGGAAGGCAGAGAGCTGCAAGATGCAGTCAACGCAGCCTGTTGTATTAGCATTATGCAATCTATACATAAAAAAATAATCTAAGTGTTAAATACAAACTCTCCATAGGTAACATGCCCCTGGGTGGGTTGTTGACAGTGGGGTGTGTACCTGAGACCTTTGGCTCAAAAAGCATGAGGCTCTATGTGCCTGACTGAAAAGGTCCAGCCCTGTTAGCCAAGACTGTGGGAGGCCCATCAACCCCTTTAGATGGCTCAGCCAACACTACAGTGCTACGCTGCTTGGTTGTAGGTTATATACTCACCGTAGCACGGTAAGCTCATTCTGAGCTTCAGGGGTTCACTCAGCTCAATTCCCTGTACAGGCCAAAGAATATCACAAACTCCTTCATAAGAACATAACTTGTGTTCCCTTGACCTTTAGGCAGAAAATTATAAAGCCCTTGAGACAGGACCATGTCATCCTATATGTTTGTGCAGCAACTAGCACAATAGGGCAACCATCTGGACTGGGGTCTCTAGATGTTACTACAATAAAAAATTTTAAAGAATGATAAATAATAGGTCCAAGAGTCAAAATATTCAAAAATTTGTAAACATTTAACAACATCTTAGATCAGTGGTTTTCAACCTGTGGGGTCCGCAGACTATGTCAAAAGGTCCATGAAAGATTGTCATTAACGACTTCTCTAAGGTTTCAACCTGCTATGTCTCAGATTTCCAAAGGGGTCCGCCACGTCATTTGAAATTTTGTAGGTGTCCGCAACTGAAAAAATTTGGAAACTATTGCCTTAGATTATTTAAACATCAATCATTTGAAAAATTCAAACTTCCTTATATTATATATTGTTTATTTTTTGCATTTGGACAATGAACGTAAGGCCAAGGTCAGTGAAATTACATACACCGAAGTGAAAGTAGAATTTGGCCCAGAATGCTCAGTTACACTCTGGTTTACAGTCAGTTCACATGGTAGATCTATGTATTAGATCAATGTTGCTGATTTAAAAAATTCAATAAGAACAGTTTGATTCTTGTTTTGAAAGTACAAGAAAGAACGTTTAAAGAATCATGTGAACATTTCTGTTCATTTCAAGCTTGGTAAAATGATAGAGACATGCACAAAAATTTAAATGTTAATCCCCAAAAGACACTCATTGACAATATCTGAAAAAGTAAGAATATTGATTTGGGAGAAAGATGACACAGGTATAAACAGTTTACTATACAATGCCTGAAGCCAGTGTGGGTCTGATATTGTAGTGTTTACATCAATGACAGTTAATGGGAGCTTTGTTTGACTTAGAATGGCTGGATCAGGCCCTAGATTTGTGTTAACTGATTATTGTAAGTACAACTGAGACTAAAGCTAAATAGGAGGCATTACTGTTTATCATAATAATAGTATACTGGGATACTAAACAAGGATGACAATCTGATAGATTGCCTTTATCTTTGTGAGCTCATTCTGTATAGTTTTCCTTTATAATTTAGTTCTCTAAATAAAAAGTTCCACAACAATTTTCTGTAAATATGCGAGCAAAGCACTTTGCCCCCGCAAAAGTATACAAAGAATACTTGTTTCAGAATGCCCCTTTTGACCCATGCACAAATAATCACTCTTCCAACTCACAGGCCAAAGTCTAAGGGCATACACACTTCTAGTCATCATTAACGACCTGTCAGAGGGGACTCCTAGAGCACCAGTGTACTCTTTGGTATCCTCGTTGGCCTTTGATTACAAGACTTACAGAGGACTACAGATTCTCTTTTCGCTCAATAACTAGTCCTGTGTTTGGTGCAAAAGGTCCCTGGTTCATTTCCCTGCTGGCATGACTTCTTTACAAATACTTTTTCACTAGATTTCACACACTTGGTTATTATATACCATGCACACCAAACTGTGATTTGTATGTACTCTTGGTAGAATATGATTATGAATTAGGCTGTTTTGAATTTTTTAATTGTAAGTTATACAGTCCAAAGCTGCTGTTTGATAAAATGGCCAAAGAATTAAAAGCCATCTTTTACTTATAATGGTGTCCATAATAAAGTTATTGTATTTGGCAGGAAAGGCAGCTTGTTCTGGTAGGTAGAGCAGAGAAGGGGGATTTAGGAAACTTGAGGTCTGTTTCCCACTCTACCATAGACTTGCTGTATGACCTTGGGCAAGTCTCTTAACCACTCTGTCTCCCTTTCCCCAAATGCAAATAATACTGGTCCATCTTTGTAAAACACCTTTGTTTAAAATGGGCAAAGTATCTCATGCATATAAATTCTAGAACATTTCAAAGAAATGTATCTATGATCTTTTCTTGCTACTATGAATGGAAGGCAGCTGTGGCTTGTTCCACTTCGGCATGGTCCAGTTTAAGGAGAGGACCCCATCTGCCCTTTCCCAGGAGTTCTGGCCTGAGGCCCCAAAAAGGAATTAAGTGTAACACTGACAGACCCCGGTCATAAGCGGCCAGGACTGAACAAGAGACCTGTGGAGCTAAATGCATGAGCTAAAAGCCTTGTGTCTCTTAGCTAAGGCTGTAACAGACTCAATGTCTAGCTCACTAAGTGCCACTAGAGGGGGACAGAGCACCACACCAATCAGGCCTGGGTTACACAAACACCCAGGCCAAGCATCAAGCTCACTTTGAATATTTAATCATTTTGCATGTGACAATAGTCCAAAAAGCTGGCGTTCAGGAGGTAGCCAGATGCTCCCATTACTTGAAGATTGTGTGTATTCTGGTGACTTTCACAAATTTATACAGCACTTTCCAACAGCAATAAATTGTCAACCTGTGTGGGCTGTAGGGAACACTTATAATCCCTCTCCTTTAACATCATAATTAATGTCTCATTTACATATGAATGCATATATTCAGATTTCTTATTTAGTAGATTTAGAAGCCCGTAGGACTATCTCTGCTTCAGAATTCACCTATGGGGAAAAAAACAAGCAGCTGATGAAATTGTCAGGTCGTGACATATGTGTACGTCCAATCCCACTAGACTGAAATTTACAGCATCAAGAAATGAAAAATGACTGCCTGTTTTTAAAATATTGGTTCATTTTGCTGATCAGCTATTACATTTGGAATCCAAACTGTTTGAGAAATATAGATTCTAAAAAATAATTCCCGATCCTGTTGTGTCTTTGAAACAGATTGATATCAGTCAAGAAATTATTCACATCAAACTCACATTTATTTGTGCTCAGTACCAAATTTCTAATCCTTTGCCAATATTCAAAGCCTAGTGCTGACTAGTGGCACATAGCTCCTAAAATATCGTAATGCTGGAGTAGTCATAACACAATACTAGTATCATCCTAGGCCTCAACTCTAGGTGGCAGCTTATTCCATTGCTTTTGTGAAACAAATATTGGCTGCAGAATATTGACTCACAAGCTTTTGCATTACAATGTAAATGTTTAAAAAGAAAACTAGACTCTTACACCGATTTGCTATCTTGATTTTATAGCTGAATGGCTAAATTCATCTCTGGTGTAATGTTTTGGAAGCAAATGGGTTACAGGAGGAATGGATTTGGCTCAGAAATGTGATTTTAATTTAAGATGAATATTTTCTATAAACTCAAGTTTTCTTTGGTTAATCTAGAAAAAGGGTCACATGTAAGGCACCCAAATGTCATTTTAAGCGTTATGAGGTTTTAATATAATGGTGCATATTCAAGACAACCACAAGCCAATTCTTGTACCATAATTGTATATTATTGAACTAAATTATTTAAGTTTGTGTCCTCCAATGTCTTCATTTGCAGATAGTGTAAATAAAGTAATTTAAAACCTCATATTAACTTTTATAGCATACACTAAAGAAGTGTAGGTCAGGTATTCTTATAGGATGCACAGAATAGGGGCTACTTTCACAGAAGGGACTTTCTGGAGGTGTAAGTTGCACCTGATGCTACTAGCAAGGCCCCTAGTCCCCCACAGAGATTCACTGCAGGTATCTACTAACTGCCCTTTTTTGGTAGTTCCTCTTGGCTTCCAAAAGAGCACTGCTGATAGAAGCTGCTGAGGGAATGCACTGAACCAGCACATCCCCAGACTGGTCTATTTACACCAGTGGTCCCCAACTTGTGGGGTATACCCCGCTGGCAGTGCTGGCCCCACTCCTGATCATGGTCCTGTTCCTGACTGGTATGGACCAGGTAAGCGTAAAAGTTTGGGGACAACTGGTCTACACTCTTTCTGGCCAGGTCCATCCAATCTTTGGTTGTATTGGCTCTCGTCAGGTAGTGGGGAAGCTACGGCTGCTTTTAGCTGCCTGTTTGTTTCTATTGCTGCACCACCTATTTCTATTGGTGGTTTTTATGCTCTTGTCTGTAGTAGATGGGACAGGTTGTGTTCCACTGCAGTACCTTCATACTACTGGAGTAAGCAAAAATGGTGGAAAAAACCCTTACGAAACACTGTTGACATGAAGGAGTTGCCTGGGCATTGTAGAGATGCTGGAATAGTTGTGTTGCCCTTCTGACTCCTGCATGTCATTCCACCCCTTACAGTCGCCTGTGCAGGGCACATACTGGAGAAGGAAGGGGTCATAGTCAGACTACATTGCACTAGACCAGTGGTTCCCAAACTTTAACAACCCATGAACCCCTTTCACAAAAATGTCAGATCTCGCAAACCCCCTCCTAAAAATGAATATTTCCAGGGATTTTCTCCCTTACCCGAGCATAAATTATAAAAGTAGTGATCTTGGACATATAAAATTTGTTTTTTATGACACGCTTATTACACACTTATTTATCATTACAGTATTCATTTTATTACATTATGAAAACGGCAACACTCTTACAAGCTACCAAAGTGAAATCTTGGATCACTTTGATTAAGCCTGTTATAGGACAAGGCTCCTATGTTTCATCAAGGAGTATCAGACATGAAACAGCATGAAGGTATTTAAGAAACCAACTCAAATAAAGAGTTCCTCCAACACAAGCATTCAGGTCTTGAGGAGTCCAGGCAAACAACGCATGACTACAACAAAGCTTAAACTTGTTCTTCATAATTTTAAAACACTAGTAGACTATAATTTTAAAACACCAAACATATCCCTTTCCTTTTCTCAGAAGGAGCCTTGAAGTTTAAATCTCCTCCATGTGATGGATGCGCTTGCTTTGATCTGCATAGGTCTTGGAAGTCCAGAACCCTGGAGAAAGATAAAGTCTCAGGTCTGGTTTGGCATTGAGTCTGCTTCGATATTTGGTTTTCAAATGTGCATTCGAGGAAGATTCTTGCAAAAGTATGTTGTTGAAAACAGTAACAAAACTGTATAGCTTTTTGTGCCAGAAGGGGATACTAAATTTCTTAAAATCAGCCTAAAGTTGATCAATGACATTTCTAAAACTACTTTTCAGTTCATAATCACAGGAGATCTCTATCAATTTCTCTTTTTCCTCAGTGCTCAATAACTGCGTTGAGTAAGTGGTATCATCAAAGGGTTGCAAATCCAGTCATTATCACCTGACATAGCTGGAGAGTATTCACTGGATGTTGTACAAAGTTTTTAGGTATGCAGTTATATTGGTTTTAGTGCACTGATCCAACTGAAGTTTATGTTCTGCCAGGAAGTCATGAAGAGTACTGGAACACTCAGTTTGATTGTTTTCCAAACACCTTTCCCCGAACTGCAACTTCTTTATCATGGATTCAACTCAGTCTTGCACATTGAAAACTGTTATATTGAGGCCTTGAAGAGAGAAATTTAGGTAATTAATCCTCAAGAAAATGTCTGCTAAATAAGCTAGGCTCTGGAGCCAGACATGATTTTCCATACAGCTGACAAGGTAGAAAGAGTGGCTGTTGGAAAAAAAAAAAAAACCTTGGATTTCCATTCTAAGCTCAAACAAGCACACAGGGATTTTGCCCCGTGAGAGCCATCTAACTTCTGTATGGGTCAACAGACAATTGTGTACACTACCCCTTTCTTTACAAAGTATGTAAAATATTCTGGAATTTGTTGGCCATGATTTTATGACACTCACCATTTTCACTGCATTGTCCAGCACTTTCTTCAGTCCCTCGGGCATGCGTTTTGCCACGAGGGCTTGTCTATGGATACTGCAATGAGTCCAAGAGACATCTGATGCAACTTTTTTTGTCTGAGCTAAAAATCCGGTATACTTCCCCATCATTGATGTGGCCCCATCAGTGCAAGTGCCTAGGCAATGAGACCAATCTATTTCCTTGTCTTGAAAATATGCATTAGTCAGACTGAAGATATCTTATCCAGTTGTACATTCTTTCTATGGTCAGCAAAACACCAAGTCGTCTTCAACCATACCTTCATTCACATAATATACAAACAGTAGCAACATCAGTTGATTTATTCAACTGTATAGCATAATAGTGACTATTTTTCACTCTGTGTACAATTGTGGTCTCTACATTACTTGACATGTCATTAATTCTCTGCGACAATGTATTGTTGGACAAAGGTACTATCTTTTTTGCAGACTTTTCTCCAAACATGCAATGAACTACGTCTTTTATACATAGACCAATCAAGATCTTTTCTACAGTATGGGCGTCTGATGATTTTGCTACTCAGTACAACGCTTCAAGTGCATTTTCATTATCAATACTTGCTTTGGATACAAAACTGGTAATGTCACTTTTCCACTCGGCTAATTTTCACTTGAAAAAATCAACAGGCTTGTTGAGTTGTGCGGGGTGCCTAGTTTCTAAGTGGTGTCGAAATAGAGAAGGTTTGAGGCTGCTGTTTGCTAGAACATCACCACAAATTACACACTGTGGTTTTGGATGCTCTTGATCACCAATGCATGTAAAGCCATATTTTATATAATTGTAGTAATTTTTTTTCTTCATAAGCAACTTTCCAGGTCCATCATGATCATTTGACTTAGATTTTCTACACTTTGGACATGATGAAACACTAGCTGAAGTCGAACGTTTGTTTTCTAGTGTCTTTACACTTTGCATTTTCAACCACTTGTCCATTATTGGGTGTACAACAGTTCAAATAAAAGCAGACTGAGAATGCTAACAAATGAACAAACTAGTAAATGAGAAGATTCACTCACCTCTCACTGGAGCAAAACAGCACTCCACAGTGAATGACTGAGTATCGACTAACTGAGGGACATTACCGCCACTACATTGGCTACAATGACCTTGGTTGTGACTGGTTTGATGCGCAACCACTTTTTCTTCCTCCATCACGGCTGTCTCTATGGGGGTGCAAGACCAGGGATGGCCCCCCAGGTACAGCGTGGCTCCCCCTCCCACTCTGCCCCTCATGCCACCCGATTTCCCCCGCTGGCCCTGCCTGGGGTCTGTCTGCCATTATGGATTTTTTTCTGAGAACCTCTTGTAACATGTGCAAACCCTCAAGGGTCCATGAACCATAGTTGAGGAACCACTGCACTAGACTCAGCTGTAGAACAGCCCTGAGTTGGCTACTTGTGTGTAAATTACTTTACAGTGTAAGTGTTTGCAGAATTTGCACCTATAAGTTTGTGGCATAATTGGCAAAGTTCAGGGAGTAAGCATCATTGACAGAGTCAATGTGACCTGAGGTGCCTAGGGTATCCCACACTGAAAAATGCCAAGGTCAGAGCAGGCTGCAAAAAAGAGCAGATTCTCCCAGAACTGATGGTTGACACTATAATTAGATTCACCAGCCAGTCACAAACTGTGCTCCTAATAACCAGGGAGGAGGGGGATCAGGGAGGAGGCGATCAAGAAGCTTAAAAAAAAAACACACAGCCCCCTTATTGCATTTCATTCTGTTGCTCCCAATCACATAGGTCCAGTAAAGTGAGAAGTTACTTAAAACTCTAAGGCTTAGAAGAATATTTTGTAATGTGAATAAAGGACCAGCCACATTACCAGATCAGTATTAATTTGGATCTTACCCAAAATACCATGCTGCCAGCCAATCCTTTAGTATCTAAAAGGAAAGGTTTATTAGACAAGAACAATCAGATATATACATATGACTTCAGAGTCCATATATCAGGTTCTTAGCAGTAGTGGTGCATTTGCTGACTTGTAAAGTCGTGCTGGAGCACATCCAAAGCCTGGATGGATCTACTAGGCATTTGTTCAAAGCTTCAGTTTGTAAAACATTTACTCCAGGTGGTGAGAAGTAAGACTGAAGACAAAATGAAGATGCAGCTTCCTTCTTATATCCTTTGCCATGTGGCTTGTGCATCCTTTGTCCCAAACACAAACTCACAGTACATGGGTCACAGCTGACTTATAGATGTATCCCCCAGCTTCTCTCAATGAGTTCATTGTACATCCGCTTGCCCATCAAGCAGGCTGGATAGTGCTGATGCCAATCTGGGGGTATCAGCCAGATGCATAGCACAAGTTTTGAGATATCAGTATACCATACATTTATAACTCATGATACAAAGATGATACATACATATAAACAAGCTTATCATATTTAGCAAATCATACCTTTTCCAATATCTTACATGGCAATTCTGGTATAGGATTTATTACAGTTTTGTAACATTGGTATCGATAATATAAGTGGTCCCCCATATTCCATATGTCACAGTCAGTGTGAATAAATTCCTGCTTATGTCAATCCCCTCTGTACTTTCTGCACCTGTGCAAAGAGACAAAATCCAGGAGCACTAGAGGAAATTCCTAACCAGCGTGGCTGGACATTCACACAGTGTCTACTAGGTGCATGGTTTCAGGAAAAAGGAATAGAGCTAAGCCAAAATCCTGTGATCACATATGCTACCATGATTATAGTGAGCATGTTGCTCCTGACTTTGGAAGCAGTACTGTACACAAGCCTTGAACATCTGAGCATTTTTGCAAGACCAGGCTCTGCCTGTGGTATCCTGGATGTTTCTGGTATTGGACATGCTTTATGCTTATACAGCTGCATGGCTGCTGCCCACTCTGCAGGATTTTGGCCATAAGATTTGCCTCTACATGGGGATATTTGGATGAAAACTGACGAACTAGAGCTACTTACTAATCTTCATTGGCATAAGAATCAAATGCACAAATATTTCTGAAAAAATCTAAATAAAATTATACCACAGACAAGTCATTTTGGGGAAGGAAAAAAAGTGAAAAGAGCTAACATTTTAAAAAAGCAAACGTGGGCTCTCATTTGAAATCTCTAATTTCCCTAAGAATTCTCAAGTGAAGAATATATGAATTGAGGATCAGCAATAAAAGACATTAAGAGGTTATAAACAGACAAACCTACCCACAGGAAAGACAACCTGGCACAGAGAAAATCAGGGCATGGCTACATTTGCAGATGTAGAGTTAAACTCACCTTCGTAGAGCGCAGTAGGGAAAGCGCTGCAGTCTGTCCACACTGACAGCTGCAAGCGCACTGGCATGGCCACATTTGCAGCACTTGCTGCAGCATTGGGAGCGGTGCATTATGGGCAGCTATCCCTCAGAGCACCTCTTCCCATTCTGGCGCTGTGGCTGGTGGGAAGGGGGCGGGGAGTGCGGGGCATTTTGGTCCTGTCCCAACGCCCCATGATCCATTTGTTCGCATCCCAGCATCCCCTTTGCTTCTGTCCACATTTGGCGCCATCTTTCAATGTTTTTAGTACTGCGCCCTCTGTCTTCCCTTTTGATCTGCGGGAATGGAGCCTGAATTGCTGAGGAGTATGCTGATGAGTCTCGCCAGCACATCATGTTTGGCAGTCGAGTTATTCCTCAATGTGACAGTGAGGGCGCCGATGCTGATATCTACTCGAGTAACGCATATGATGCGAGTTTGCTTGTGGCATTCACGGACATGCTCACCACCGTGGAACGCCGCTTTTGGGCTCAGGAAACAAGCACTGAGTGGTGGGATCACATCATCATGCAACTCTGGGATGACGAGCAGTGACTGCAGAACTTTCGGATGAGAAAAACCACTTTCATGGGACTGTGTTAGGAGCTCTCACCCACCCTGCGGCGCAAGGACATGAGATTGAGAGTTGCCCTGATGGTGGAGAAGCGAGTGGCTATTGCAATCTGGAAGTTGGCAACTCCAGACAGCTACTGACTGGTTGCTAACCAGTTTGGAGTGCGGAAGCTGACCGTTGGAATCATGTTGATGCAAGTTTGCAGAGCCATTAATTGTATCCTGCTCAGAAGAACCATGATTCTTGGTAATGTGCATGACATTGTGACTGGCTTTGCACAAATGGGTTTCCCTAACTGCGGAGGGGTGACAGATGGCATGCATATTCCAATTCTGGCACCAGCCCACCTAGCCTCCGAGTACATTAATCGGAAGGGGTATTTCTCAATGGTTCTCCAGATGCTCGTGGATCACCATGGGCATTTCATTGACATTAACGCAGGCTGGCCTGGAAAGGTGCATGACGCACGCATCTTTCAGAACACTCGCTGGTTCAGGAAGCTAGGACCTTTTTCCCAGACCAGAAGATCACCGTAGGGGAAGTCGAAATGCCCATTGTGATCCTTGAAGACCCCGCTTACCCTTTAATGCCGTGGCTCATAAAACCCTACACAGGGAGCCTTGACAGCAGCAAGGAGCGGTTCAACAACAGGTTGAGCCAGTGCAGAATGACTGTGGAGTGTGCTTTTGGCCGTTTAAAGGGCCGCTGGTGCTCTCTGTATGGGAAGCTGGACCTGGCTGATGTCAGCATCCCCACGGTTATATCGACGTGCTGTACCTTCCATAACATTTGTGAAGGGAAGGATGAAAGATTCACTCAGGCATGGAACTCAGAGGTTCAACACTTGGAGTCTGCATTTGAACAGCTGGAGAGTAGGGCTATTAGAGGGGCCCAGCTCACGGCTGCAAGGATTAGGGATGCCTTGAGGGAGCAATTTGAGGCTGAAAGCCACCAGTAGTGTCTAGTGCCCTGCACGGGAGTGAAGTGCAGTGGTTCCAATGTTAGTAGGAATTTGTGTTTGCTACGCTGACTTGCAGTGCCTGTTTCTTTCCTGGCTAAGGTATCTTTTACTTTATGCATAATAAAGAATGTTTTCAAAGCCAAAAAATCCATTTATTGAAAAGAGACAACTGCTTGGGAAACAGAAAGGGCAAGGGGGTGCGGAATAGTACAATCACAGATTTGTCTATGTCCTGACTGGAGTGCTGTGCAATGAGTGCTGCAGTTCAGGATGGCTATACTGCATGGTGATGGGGTTGAGTGCAGTGGGTAAGGGTCATAGTTTTCAGGGCTGGGTGGTGAAGCTACAGGTGTTGGAGGCAGCTGGTGGTGGTAAGAACCTGGATGTTGGGGAAAGTGGCTTGGAGGTGACATGGGGGTACAAGGGAAAGAGTTTTGGGACAAGGGCTGCAGGGGAAGCGGACATGGTAGTGCTCCACCTGCATTGCTACGAGCGCCTATATCGAGTCCACTTGGCGTTCCATGATGCTTAGCAGCCGCTTCGTGCTTTGGTGCTGGCGATCCGCATTCTGCTGGTGGACCCTCCTTTCACTCTCCCGCCACTCCTGCACTTTTTGATTTTCATTACTTGAATGCTGCATTACTTCATGAAACGTGTCTTCCTTGCTTCTACGTGGCCTCTTTCCGATTCTTTGGAGTCTTTCAGCCGGTGATAACACAGACGGCTGAGATCTCAAGGTTGCATCTGTAAAGGCAAAATGCAACACTTAACAGAGGCAGCATTGTTCACACCAGGCACAGTAATGATTCCCCTTTACTTAAGGGCAAGCACAGTCTACACAATAGCATAATTTGCCCGTCCCAAAGTGAGTGCACATAACCCACGGGAGCCCCAAAATGGTGAGTAAGCACAGGGTCAAGCATGACTGATGGTTTCATGGCTGTACTGTCCTCTGGGTTTCTGTGCCTTGGGGAGAAGCAACAGCGGCAGGGGGCCTCTATACTGAATACTGTCCCCACATTTTCTACAGGAGTTCGTCCTGGAAGATAGGAAGATATCTCGCTGACCTGGGAAGCAAGGGAGAGTCTTCTACTGCAATGCGGCTTCCACCATGGCCCATATGCAGCTTGCCTGTGTGCAGCAATGGTCCCCCTGCCCCTCATGGCACAGTGGCGCGGACAAGTTAGCCTGACTGGGACAAGGATCACAGTGGCTCTCCCGAGAAACCTGCACAAGCGCATTGCCCAAGTTCTGGATGAGACCTTTGAAGAGATCACTGAGGCCAGTTACCGCAATGTGAGAGTGCACATCAACACCCTATTCCACATCTAGGCATGCATGCAGCCCTAACCTTCCTCGCCCCAAGAGCCCGCACCGAATAATTTCCTTACCAAAATAAAAGCCACTTACCAGGAACTTCCTCTGGTGTTTGTCCTTCCCCAAGCACTGGCCACCATGACTGGCTACCTTCCTCCTGGCTTGAGAACAGCTCCTGGCTGCATGCATCTGGGGATTCTGGGGTGTCTTCCTCCATCTCAGCACCCTCGCTCCCGCTTTGCTGCTCCTCCTCCTGCCTTTTTGCACTGGGCTCTCAAGTGTCCATGGTGGTCCCTGGAGTGGAGGTGGGGTCACCCCCAAGTATCAAGTCCAGCTCTTTGTAGAAACGGCAGGTCGCTGGGGCAGCGCTGGAGCGGCGGTTTGCCTCGCAGGCTTTGTGGTAGGCATTCCACAGCTCCTTCACTTTAATCCTGCACTGCAGTGTGTCCCAGTCATGGCCCCTTGCCATCATGTCCCTTGATATCTGCCCGAAGGTATCGTAATTCCTACGGCTGGAGCACAGCTGGGACTGGACAGCTTCTTCCCCCCAAACACTGATGAGGTTCAGCAACTCGCCATTGCTCCATACTTGGGATCGCCTGGCGCATGGAGGCATGGTCACCGGGAAAGATTCGCTGAGAGCACTCCACGCCTGGCTGAGCAAACAGGAAGGGGATTTTCAAAATTCCCCAGAGAATTTAAAGGGTGGGTCTGACGGTTGGTCACCTGAGGGCAGGGCAATAGAGTTCAAAGTGATGACTACAATGGCTAGAACAGGCATTGTGGGATACTTCTGGAGGCCGATAAGAGCGCACTAACAGACCAGGGCATCCACACTGGCATTGCGGCACTCCAGTAGGGGCGCAGCAAAAGTTATTCCACTCGCCAAGGTGGAGTACCAGGAGCGCTGTAGCCGCAGAGTCAGAGCGCTCTACGTGCCTTGCCAGTGTGGACGGGTAGTGAGCTAGTGTGCCCAGGGCTCCTTTATTGCGCTGTAACTCTCAAGTGTAGCCAAGGCCTCAGTGAGGGAAATGCCTACAATATTTACTGTAGATGGCCCACACCCTAAGAAATTTTAAACTAGATATTTAATACAAAATTAAATTAAGACCAACTAATGTTAAACAGTTTGGTTACCCCTAATGTAGAGCAAATGTTTCATGACAGACAACTGAGGTAAGAATAAATTATATAATCATAGAATATCAGGGTTGGAAGGGACTTCAGGAGGTCATCTAGTCCAACCTCCTGTTCAAAGCAGGACCAATCCCTAATTTTTGCCCCAGATCCCTAAATGGCCTTCTCAAGGATTGAGCTCACAACCCTGGGTTTAGCAGGCCAATATTCAAACCACTGAGCTATCCCCCCTTCCTTTGGGGTTGAAAAAAAAAATCTATGAATTAGTCTGAATCTGATTACTCAGCTTTGTGCCATAGACAAAAAGCAAATGTAGAGCATGACACTCTTAAGCACTGAGCATATTGTTAGAACTGAGATGGGTCAACTGGGACCGTTCTCTCTGGGTGTGAAACTGTGGATGATCCAACAGCCCTATCAAAACTGGCTTTTTATGGAACAATGACTTTGTACTTGGTGCTGTATGTATGTAGATATGGTTGCTGTTCATGAGAGGTAATATTCTAAATTGGATTTTCAGTACAGTTTAGACATACAAAGCCAGATTAAGTCTAGGAGCTGGCTGGAAAGATATGAAATGACTAGTTGGGAGGGTGGTTTAGGAAGAACTTAGGTAGTAGGTTGATGGAAAAAGGAAGCTAGAAGAAAGGTTTCAAGAAGGGAGTAACATTATCTGAATGCCAGGAGAGAAAGAGGCTTTTAACAGCAGCATTCTGTAGTCTGGCTTGTTTTGCTTTTAGTGAAGTACTTACTAAACAGACCAGTCCTGTTCCAATCAAAGGAAGTGGCAAAACCTATACTGACTTCAATAGAAACAGGATCAGGCCTACAAATGATGTCAGATGGGAATGTGTGCTTCACCTTATCCATTTGCAGGCTGTACCATATGCTAATTGCTTGCTTTAGAGTTGATTGGGATGAATCCACAGCATAGACTTAAGCATTGGTTTTTTTGCTTTCTGTACTTTGTATAATAGTATCTCCCCTCCATAAGCTTGTGTTTTTATCCTTTGTGCTAAAGCAGAAATTCTGAATCAATAGTTCATGCAACCGCAGACAGTCATTTTTGGGTAATGTGTTTTTTCACTGGATTACCCGAGAGTATTTTTGGTACCCATGCTGTTTTCCTGAAGATAAGGCAGTGCTCTGTTCAGTAGCTAGCAAAACACCCATATCTAACTGACAGAGAGGCTAATAAATGCAGGTTTTGCTCTTTCAGTAGCTAATAAAAAAGTGTTCACAAAGGGTGAGAAATCAATGTCCAAATTTTCATGACAACATAAAAGCTTAGTTCAATATCATAACACATAATTACAATGCTCGAAAGAAAGTTTGTCAGATTCTACGCGTGCAGAGGAAAATGCTTAAACCAAGATAATATTCTGTTGCAAAGTGGAACATTTGTAACTTATATAAGGGCACTGAATTTCTCATGGGACAATAATTCAGACCTAATGTATTTTGTCAGTGGCCTGTAATTCTCAAGTTTGTTTAGTTTTGAAGTGAAGATTCTAAAAGTTGTAATTTGTTAGTACACATGAATATTCTGTTATGACAGTTTTTACTGTAAGAGTAATTTACTTTTTGCAGCTGTCATGGCTAGAGCTCCAAAAATGCAGAGTTGTTATTTCTTTATTCATAAAGATCTAGCCCACTATCTGTGTCAAATTGAAATTAAATACAAATAATCTAAGAAATAAAGTAGATATAGGGCCAGTCTGAGGGAATACAAGCTACCAGTCTGTGCTATTTACATACCTATCTTTTATTATATAGGATGGTGGGGTTAGGCACATCTCTCAGGGGTGTGAATTTTTCACACTCTTGAGTGGCATTGAGCTAGGTTGGCCTAAGTTTTAGGTGTAGACCAGGTCTTAGTCTCTGTGATGCTCAAAGTTTTTAAAGAGTGCTGATGTCTTATGGAAAGCTTTGAAAAAACACTTTCTGCTTTCTTCCCTTTTGTACTCTGTTGCTAAGATCATTTGCATGAAAGCAGAATCATATCATCTGTTCCTACTGTTTATTCCATACATGAGGTCATTAATCTCCCCCCTACCCCGCCCCAATTCAATCCTTTTCCACTGCAACCAACTGGAATGTCAGAAACAGAGGATTATGGCCAGTTATGGAAGGCCTGAGTGCTTAATTTGTAATGGAAGAGATGCCAGGGCTCAAGCAGTTTTTTTACATTCATAACTAATGCAGCAAGCCCAGAGGTGCCAGGGCTATGAACTGCCAAACCTAGAGATGTCGGAACTCAGCCCTGGCACAAATTAAGCCCCGGAATGCCTGATTCTGCTCCCATTGAACCCAATAAGAGTTTAGTTGCATAAAACTTTAAAAATCCCAGGTTGTACATTTTGGCTTGAATGTTTTCAGAGTTTTCCATAGGGTGGGACACAATGATTGTTCCTTTTCTTGCTTTCTCTATTTAAAAAACTCTCCCACTCCCTACACTCTTATAAATAATGTATCTTTTAATTAGTGTTTCATCAGTTCTCCCTAACTCTGGTATTCACCCCCCAGGTCACTTAAATACATGCACATGTGCTGGAAAATAAAAAGATCAAGATGATTTGAACAAGACTGTGGTATAGTGGACTGAGCACAGGCTTGAAGCCAGGAGACCAAGGTTCCATTCCTGACCCTCTGATTTTGGCTAAATCACCGATACAAACATTTCCATTAACTTTGGATTTCTTCTTTTTTGTGCCCCCAACTAATTCATTTGATTTTGAGAGCTGCTAATGACATGCAGCTCCTATCAACTTTAATTGGAATTGAAGATTCTTAGCAACCTCTGAAAATCTGACCCTACAGTAGGTTTCTGAAGTTGAGTGCTCAAAATCATAGACACCTGGAGTTTATGGATACTTGCCTCTGAATATTCAGACCTTAACTTCATGCCACATTTTTCCCATCTGTAATATGGACATAATGTTTACACACCACTGTGAAGCACTTTGAGATCTACAGATGAAAATTGTTATAAATATTAATATTAAATTGCTAAGATTGCCTCACCATTTCAGTGCGATGGTGGGTGCCTTTGCTTGAAGCAATTTAAAACTTTCTATTTACTCAGATTTTGAAAAGAATGGTGCAAGTTCAAAATACCACATGTAGAAGACAGCAAATTTTAAAATGAGGGGATGGTCAACCAGGGTTCAGATCTCCATAGAAAAACTCATTTTAAATATACATGGCAATTCAAAATTGTCTTGTGTCTAAGTTTCTATCTATCTTGTTTTTCCTGATGTGTCTCATCACCATGTTATCTCTATGCCTGCACTATAGAATTTGAGCACCAGCTGGATGTGTGTGTTTCAGAACTGACATCTATATAGAAGCATCCAGGCAAATAAAATAATTTACTTCAAGTATCAGAGTATCTTTTTCCATAGTGTGAAGTCTCTCAGAAAGTGCAGATCCCCAAGCTTATATCCAGATGTCTTAGTAAAATATCCCATTCCTCTAATAGCCTCATAGTCCATGGTTCTAAAAGAAGTCTGGAAAAAATAGATTTGATAATAAGAGAATAAAGTTGTTCATAACCTGAAGGACTCTTTGCTTACACCTCAGTACAGAAACACTAGACTGAGAAACAATTATCTTCTACCTAGATCAGTATTCTTAGTCTGAGGCTATCCATTGCAGTTAATCCTGTACTCTGTTATGGAAACAAGACTATTTAGCGGACCTAATCAGGCCATTGGATGAAAATGTTCTATATCTGAAATGATTAATTTTCATCTTTTTGCTGGTTTGTTTCTTGTGTATTTTTTTTGTAAATGTCATATTTACAAGTCCTTTATGTTCTATCCAACTGCCGTGTGTTATTGGACCTGATCCTGCATCCTTCACAACCCCATAACTCCCAATGGTTTCAATGGGGGCTTTGAACGTGCAAAAACCTAAGATGTATGAAATTATTAGTTATGCAAATTGATTCAAAGAAGTCCTCAAGAGAGGAACTACAGCCAAACAGCAGCAGAGAGGCACATATGACCTCTCACTAAGTGGCTGATCCAAAATTCATTAATATCAATTAATATTAAATATTTATTAATTTATTAACTACTAAAATAACTACAAACAAAAGTTATGAGCCAACAGTAACAATACAGAGCTATGAAAAAAAACACAAACCCCATTTTAAAAAGTGGGTCAAATTGCAAGGTCACTTATGCTAGTATAAATCTGGAGTAACTCCACTGACTTCAGATGATGATTTTCTAGAGCTAATGGCAGCAGAATTTTGGGCTGGGAATTTAAAAGGAGCCATAGGCATCCAAATCTTACTAAATTTCAATAGGAGTCAGGCACCAAACTGCCATAGACTTCACTGGAAACCCCTGCCTTAAATTAACGTCACAAGGACTTAGAAAGGGTTTCTCTTACTGAAATATAGTACAGATTATGATCATGGACATATGATCATAATATTATCCTGCTAACTCTCTAAAATGAGCCTTTCTCCCTGGTAAAATGGGGATAGCAGTTATCTATACATCACAGGAACATTGTGATGCATGGTTTATGTAAAACTATTTGTATGATCGGTTCTGTAGTGGTGCACAGTATTACTATAGCATAAGAAATAACTTTTCATTTTTGTCTACCAAACAGTTTAAGTTTGCTTCACCCTGGTGAGAAATTCCAGTACAGGCTCACTCTGAAGCAGTGAATGCACATTGACAGTTGTGACAAGATGATGTTGTTGTGCTTATGTTATATCCCCCCCAAAATTCACTGAGACCATCAGCTCATTTCACTTCTTACTTAGCAAGCCCAGACTACAAAAGCTTGTTGCTAGTTCATTTCTCACTGTGCCACTTAGACATTCAGGTGTGTGAAATACAATCTTTAGACAGAGATCTAATGGCTTATGGAAAGTTAGCCCTGAATTACTGGGCAATGTTACTACTACACTAGTGTCATGTTAATTCCAGAACATGTTTATTTGAGTAAGTTTACATATCCTCAACTGTTCTTTAGTTTGTGGAGCTGAACGTATACAGAATAAGCTTTTCAAGAAAAACAACAATGAATAGCCCCATTTACACAAATGGTTCATTTTATCTTTGTTTTGCCAAGTCACATTTCATTGTCCTCCTTGATGGTGCAAAACTAATGGACTCTTATCACAGTTACATTACCTCTAAAGGCAGATAAAATTAATGCACGAAGTGGGTATTCACCCACGAAAGCTTATGCTCCAATACTTCTGTTAGTCTATAAGGTGCCACAGGACTCTTTGCTGCTTTTACAGATCCAGACTAACACGGCTACCCCTCTGATCTCTGATCATGGTGATCCTATCTGGTTAAAAGGGAAATAGATTTGCATAACATTGCTGCAGAAGCCCACAGCAGACTCTTGCAGCATAATAAATCAAGAAGTTCTCCAGGTTATCACGTTGTGCTCTAGTTCATTATTTTGTATAATTTATTTTAACCTTGGGTTGTCCCTAATACATCTGCTTTGCAGTGATTAATACTGCGGATGGAAATAAATTGTTGAAGGGCCGTGCTGTCGTGCATGACTAATTAGCCTATCAAGTTGTGTTCACAAATTTAAAAAAAAGATTGTTTCTATTCATATAAATACATCAAAGCTTGCTAATCCCCCATATGTGGAGTTCTGTCACCTGCTGATGTGACCTCTCCAAGGGGGTCCTGCACTTTCAGAAAGTGTGGGCTTGTATACACTACAAAATTAAGTCTACTTTATCTAATTTGACCCTGAGCCCCTGAATTAATGAAATAGATTGTGCATGGCCACGCTATGCTTGTTGTCTCAATGGAGTGCATCCTCACTAGCAGTGCCTGCATCGATGCAAGCTATCCTAAAGTGCAACTTGCCGCAGTGTGTTTTGGGAAGTTTGTGCAGGGCCCCATGGGACCAACACATTGTCGCAGGGGAGAATGGGAACATTGCGTCAGCATCCCATGATGCCCTTTGCTCCCTCCCTCACATCAATGGCAAACAACCCAGTGGTTTTCGAGCCTTAAAACTGCTGTGTTTTTGTATGCCATAACCCCAGAAGCATGGAGCCTGCTCAGTTCTGTGCTCTTGCTGTGAGCATCTCAAACACCTCATGCCTTCTCCTGAAGTATTTCCAGAGCTGAAGCAGGGTCTGCCGCGAGGAACATAGCAATGTCCTGCAAGCAGCCCTGGTACAAGCCCATGCCAAGCACAGTAAAGGCACATTAGCGGCCACGTAGTTTGGCGATCCAGAATGTGTGTGTGTGTGGGGGGGGGTCTACATGCCCTTTTTTCCCCTGTGTAAGAGCACTTTTAATGAGAACTTCCCCTGTTTCCCCTAGGCGACCCTATGTGATATCAGTCTCCTGAGGGTAACAGAGTCGGAAAGGAAGGAGATGCTGCAAGCGTCTGGGTATAGACACAGTCCTTAGGCTGCTATGCTGTGTACCACAATGATGCCAGCACAATTAATTCAGGAGTTTGTGTGGAAAAAAGTGTCCTACCATGGTGGAATAAATAAGTCTGCCCTGCCGAGAAACCTTCTGCAAAGGATTGTAGAGTACCTCCACAAAAGTTTCCTACAGATATCCATGGAGGATTCATAGAATCATAGAATATCAGGGTTGGAAGGAACCTCAGGAGGTCATCTAGTCCAACCCCCTACTGAAAGCAGGACCAATCCCCAACTAAATCATCCCAGCCAGGGCTTTGTCAAGCCTGACCTTAAAAACTTCTAAGGAAGGAGATTCCACCTCCTCCCTAGGTAATGCATTCCAGTGTTTCTCCACCCTTCTAGCGAAAAAGGTTTTCCTAATATCCAACCTAAACCTCCCCCACTGCAACTTGAGACCATTACTCCTCATTCTGTCATCTGCTACCACTGAGAACAGTCTAGATCCATCCTCTTTGGAACCCCCTTTCAGGTAGTTGAAAGCAGCTATCAAATCCCCCCTCATTCTTCTCTTCCGCAGACTAAACAATCCCAGTTCCCTCAGCCTCTCCTCGTAAGTCATGTGTTCCAGTCCCCTAATCATTTTTGTTGCCCTCCACTGGATGTTTTCCAAATTTTCCACATCCTTCTTGTAGTGTGGGGCCCAAAACTGGACACAGTACTCCAGATAAGGCCTCACCAATGTCGAATAGAGGGGAATGATCACGTCCCGCAATCTGCTGGCAGTGCCCCTACTTAAACATCCCAAAATGCCATTCGCCTTTTTGGCAACAGCACACTGTTGACTCATATCCAGCTTCTCGTCCACTGTAACCCCTCGGTCATTTTCTGCAGAACTGCTGCCTAACCATTCGGTCCCTAGTCTGTAGCGGTGCATGGCATTCTTCTGTCCTAAGTGCAGGACCCTGCACTTATCCTTGTTGAACCTCATCAGATTTCTTTTGGCCCAATCCTCTAATTTGTCTAGGTCCCTCTGTATTCTATCCCTACCCTCCAGCGTATCTACCTCTCCTCCCAGTTTAGTATCATCTGCAAACTTGCTGAGGGTGCAATCTACACCATCCTCCAAATCATTAATGAAGATATTGAACAAAACCAGCCCGAGGACTGACCCTTGGGGCACTCCACTTGATACCGGCTGCCAAGTAGACATGGAGCCATTGATCACTACCCGTTGAGCCCGACAATCTAGCCAGCTTTCTATCCACCTTTATAGTCCATTCATCCAGCCCATACTTCTTTAACTTGCTGGCAAGAATACTGTGGGAGACCGTGTCAAAAGCTTTGCTAAAGTCAAGGAACAACACGTCCATTGCTTTCCCCTCATCTACAGAGCCAGTTATCTCGTCATAGAAGGCAATTAGATTAGTCAGGCATGACTTGTCCTTGGTGAATCCATGCTGACTGTTCCTGATCACTTTCCTCTCCTCTAAGTGCTTCAGAATTCATTCCTTGAGGACCTGCTCCATGATTTTTCCAGGGACTGAGGTGAGGCTGACTGGCCTGTAGTTCCCAGAATCCTCCTGGGCTATCCCAGTCCACATAAACAGTCTTTTCTGGGGGCCACTCTCTGCCTAGCTGGATTGGTCTCTTGTAAGCAGAGAACCACAGCACCTCGCTTTTTCTTCACAGTAAACATGCAATACCACCAAATGCGTGTACCAGCTAAAGTTTAACTGGACTTTCATTTTAACTGTATACTCACCAAGGGTGCTTCCCCAGCATCACGGTCAGCCACCATGATGTCCTGTGAGGCTCCAGGGTTAAAAATATTTCCTGGTTCTCAGGGAGAAAGAATCCACCACTCACCTGTCTTCTATTATCCTCCTCATCCACCATATAATTCTCCCTGTTGTCCCTAGACTCACACACCTTTGAGGTGTCCACATTGCTGGTGGGGGTGCTGGTAGGGTCACTCCCGAGAATTGCATGCAGCTCGTTGTAGAACCAGCATGTGTGGGGTTCAGCACAAGAATGACTATTTGCTTCTCTTGCCTTCTGGTACGCCTGGCGAAGTTTTTATTTTCATACAGCACTGCTGTGTATTCCTCATGTAGTCCTTCTCCCCCATTCCACAAACGATCTTCGCATAGATGTCAGCATTTCTTCTGCTGGATCGGAGCTCTCCCTGCACAGACTCTTCTCCCCACACAGCGATGAGATCCACCACCTACTGTGCAGACTAGGCTGGAGCGCTTTTGGGGCATCTAGTTTCCATGATCAGCTGTCCTCAAGGTGGCACACTCCCAATGCTGATCAAACAGGAAATGGGAAATCAAAAGTTCCTGGGGCTTTAGCAGGGGAGGGGCTGTTTCCTGTGTACCTGGCTGTAGTGCAGCAGAGTTGAGAATGATCTCCGGAGTGGTCACAGATGTGCATTGTGGGACACCACCTGGAGGCCAATTAAGTCAAATTACACAATGCTGTGTCTGCACTACCTCGCAGTTGGCCCATGAAAATCAAACTAAGTGCTACGCCTCTCAGAGATGTGGATTACAGAAGTATACATCAGAGGTGACTTAGCTCAACATAAAGGACCCGATAGTGTAGACACATACATTAACAGGTCGACTTAAGGCAGCTTTCTTTAACCTAACTCTGTAGGGAAAACAATTCCATTCTTAACACAGGCCTGGTCTACCCACTTTAATTTCCCTCCATTCAGCCCCTGTATCATTTGCCATCTTTCCAGGAGGCTACCCTTTGGAATATGACAGTGCCATTATTTCTTTGCCCAGAGGCTTCACTGTTGAGCAAAGTTAGGTAGTAAATTCCTTTCAGGAAATCTCTCCTGTCCTAGAGAACAAATATCAGGATTGAGTCTGAATGGAGTACGTAACATTATCACTGCGTAGTCAGGATGGCCACTAACTGAGGAATTAAAAAAAAATAAATACCAGTGGTATTTTTTACTCTTCAGAAATCAGGCATGAAACTAAAACCAACAACAAAAATATTGTATTTAAGATTAAAAAAAAGCTATTCCTCAGTGGCAGGCATTTCCATGAAGCGAAAGCAATTAAACTGTTCTACAGAGATCAGCATGAAAAGGTGGCATATTTGAAATCTGGTTTAAGGTAAATTTACCTTAAACTTTAATTCAAAACCACATTTACTAACTAAATTCACTGGTTCCAGTTCCTTTAAAGGCAAAATGTGTCTGGGAGTTTAGATTCCAAATGGGGAGGGGGAAGTTCATAGCTGTTTGCTTTTAAAATATACTGTAACTAAATGAGAGACACTTATTAACAGACCACGAAGCTTATTACCATTTCAATGGGGGTGAAGTGTGGGAGAGCAGAGATTTTGAATGCTTCATTAAAAACACACCACAGAATTCTTCATCAGAGACTAAACCGCACATGTGGAATTTTATGGAATATCTATTTTGTCATACTGCCATGGTAGCAGAGAAGCTAATGAAGGTGTAGGGAATATGGAGCAATGCTTTCTGAAGAATGCAGAAAAGGGGAAAAGAGGTTAGAGAAAACCTGGGCTCAGGATGGGGAAAAGGGCAATATTATCTGTCTTCAGATGTAACTTCCACATTCAACTGCTCTAGAAAAGTCCAAAAAGAAAAGGTAGTTTGCTAGAGGAGGGTCGTATGTTGAAACTATCCATTGCTATATAAGAGAGCGATAACTTTAACTATAGTTGAACTAAGACCAGCTTCCTGTTTAAAATGTGATGCTTCCAAGTGCTCTAAAATCCATTTGGTTACTTGGATTGCCTTGAAATGTGGCATGCCTTGTGGGAGCATGAGGTACTGTCAATGATCCAGATTTGGGAGTCTGTAACTGTGTGGCTTGCCTTGGGAGTTGGAGAGCCTGGGCTAAACCAACCTGATTACAGAATAAGCCCCACCTGTAAGGGTGGTTTTGCCCAGCAGGCTGAGCTGAAAACATGCTGAGGAAGAGCCCCAGAGAGTGCAGAAGGAATTTTGTTTCTGTTAAAGATACTCTTGGACTTTTAGTTTGGGGCAATTGTGACCTTAAAGAGGGTAGACTAAAGTCCCAGCTCAATGGCTGAGTTACCAAGCAAAACCAAAACAAACAAAACCACATACACCACAGTGCCATACAGATCATTGGCAGGGGGTGCTAGCCCTGTGAGAGCTACTATGCCACACAAGGCCATGAGGGGGCATCTAGTGCTGAGTGCACTCTGTTAAAGGGTCATTTGACCAAGGGATTTCTGAGATACAGCCCCCTCCCAAAACAGCTTTTTTTTAAATTGTGGACACATTCTAGCAACCTTTTTTGTGCCCAGATAGAATTCAAAGTGGGGCTCTAATCATTGCATCAAGGTCTCAGAAGCTGGAGCGTTACCCCCAAAAGAATGCACATCACCCACCAAGCCCTTTGGGGGAAACTAAATTAAAATGTTATTTGAAAAAGAGTTTACTTCTATGGTAAGGTGTGCGCCGAGCAGCTCTAAGGCTCAGGCTTATTTGTACACTTAGTGGATTATACTGTACATGTGCACAGAGAGAGAGGCTAACTATCTGGAAAAGTATTCTGACGTCCCAGGAGGTGTGTGGCTCTGAGATATGTCATGGCATTGACTCCACCCACCCAAACACTGAATTCAAATTCAACTCAGGGAAGAAATCTGAAATAAAAAACCCCACATATTCCTCCAAGCTGCCTGTCTGAGGGGGGGTTTATTTTGGGGAGATGTAATCAGTACAACAGAATATTCAAAAGGTGCTGAAACTATTTTTTGAAAACAAAATATATTACACAAATGCTCACTGGGAGGAAAGTATGATTGGGTTGGAACAGCTAGTGGGAATGAGGGAGAAGGGTTGTGAGATCAGGTGATGGGGACTAGGGGCAGTGGGAAGGAAAGATGGGACAGAGGTATATGGGAGTGAATGACAGGGGATCTGGAGGAAAATAGGGCTGGGGCACTTGTTGGAGCCACTTTCTCCTCCCGTCTCATCTCCAGGGGTGTGGTCCCTCATGTGATCCAGGTTATGGGGGCTTGCCTGTCAGAGGGAGGTCTGAATCCCTCCCCTTACCCCTACTATGTGAGTTGGGAGTAGGAGTCTCTGTCCCCTTTGTTCCAGGCTATGTGGGGCTGCCTATCTGAGGCAGTCTGACCTGCTATCCCTGCCCCACCCTGATGTGAGACAAGTGGGGGCCCTTGTTTTTCTGGAGGTGTCTGAGACCACCCTCTGTGCCCCCTCCCCCCACTATCTCCTGGGAGGGCCCCAGGATCTGGGGAAGCCCTGGCCCTCTGAGTGGCTTAGAACAGGCATGCCCAGAGCATGCACTACTGAGGGAGGTGGGGAGCTGAGAATGGGCATGTCAGAAACTCTACAGTCCTGGGGAGGGGAGATGAGAAAGGCCACTGACTTGAATGGAGCAATTCATATCTCAGATCTAGTGTTTCAGGCTATTTTCATCTCCACTGGGTATTCACTTTCAGATGAGAATATCACATTGAGATGACTGGGACACTTCACACCTCTCTAAATCTGCTAAGCTACTGATGGATGTGTAGAGACCCTCTGCTCCATTCTCCTTTTAGTTTCATACAGTAGTATAATGAGGCTTGGAAGGATTAGGTTTTTATGAATTAGTGTCCATAAACATCAATCTCACTGTACACACAAATGGAGGACAAATATTTCCATCAGTAGTAATCAAAAATTACAGATGGGCAAAGAAAGAAAAATGCTGCTTGAGAATTTAGAGTTTGATTTAAGGATATTTTCTCTGTATTTTGACATGTGTTGTTGATCATTTGTATTTTAACAGTTACAAAGCTTTACCTTTTTGAATCTCAAGATCTATTATATAAATTGTCTGACTCTCCTAGAGGTTCCCATAACAGAATTTAAATTTATAGAAAAATGTAACATTTAACAGAATTCTGCCAAGCATAATTATAAAAGAGCACCAGTTTTGCTCTAGCTTAGGTGGGGAAGCCTTTCCTGTTTGAAGGACAACTCTAATCTAAGAGCTGTGTTTAAATGGATTGTCTTGACATTTGCTATGCCACCTGAGAGTTTAGGGTAGGGTTAGTGATCCAAATGTGGGGTCATTTGAGTAAGGGGTTCCAGAGATACAGCTCTGAGAACAGGTTCATTAAGTGCACCTTGACATTAGCAACTTTGAAGTTTGAAACCTGCCTTGGGCCTCTTCATATTGTGATGTTTGGGTGTGTTTTTTAAAGCAATCTAATCTGAGTACAGCAGAATATTCAGAATTACCCTGCATCAAGGGATATCAGCTACACAACTGACCCCTTGAGAGAAGGCAAGGGATATACCTTATGACTTAGCAAGGCATGCATGGACAGAACTCTAAGGCTTCCAGGCCATGTGCTGGGCAGCTTGTGTTTAAAACCAAGGAAATCAAGCTGCATGGCAAAAGACTATAAAAGGCAGCTGCATCTCCTGCTTCTTGTCTTCAGGCCTGTTTCTTGCCTCTGGAGTAACCTTTCTACAAACAAAGCTCTGATCAAAGGACTGAATGACCCATCCAAGCTGTGTGGATGTGTTCCAGAGGGACTTGCAAGCCAGCAAACTCTCCCATACTGCCAGGAAACTGATATGAGGACTTTGAAGTCATTGTATGTATGTGATTGTTTTACCATTTAACAACTCTCTTCTTGTTCTTTCTTTATAATAAACCTTTAGTTTCAGACACTTAAGGATTGGCTGGAAGCATGGTATTTTGGGCAAGATCGAAACCTGTTCTGACCTGGTATGTGGCTGGCCCTTTGGGGTCAGAAGAACATTTTGTATATGTGAGCAGAGTTTTTTAAATAATTTCTCACTGTGCTGGAGCTAGGTGCTGATTGGGAGCCAGATAACTGGAATGCAATGGGGGTGGGGTGATTTCGTTTTTTGCTTCTTGATAACCAGTGGAGGGGATCAGAAGAACAGTTTGTGGAGTTTAACTTCAGGGTTACTCACCAGTCTTAGAAGCCTTAGGCTTCTAAGACTGGTGAGTAACCCTGAAGTTAAACTCCCCAACCGTGGCATTTCCAGTGGGGGCTGCCCCAGACACACCAGGTCACGTGGATGTCTGTGGATTTGCAGGGCTCTATTTACAGTGGCTGGGCTGAGGCTCTGAGGCACACCCCCATGCATCAAAGCTAGGTTGGGGAGAGCTATGCAGGCAGCTGTGGGAAGCCATCATGGACCCGGGCAGGGAGTCTGGGGGGCAGGGATGCTGCCAGGGTCTGCTTTCAGCCCCTCCTCCCCCACCCCACAGGCAGATGGAGGGCCCGCTCACCCAGCTCTCATCATGGTCAGACTGTAGCTCCAAGACCTTCCCCCCCCAGCCAGGTCAGGGTGAGCTGGGCAGGCAGGTGTTGGGAGCCATGGCAGACCCTTCACCTGGCCTGGGCGGGGGGCCCCCGAGTAGCCCCCGGCCTATGTCCCTGCCAAGGTGCTATCCACAAAAATGGTCCACGGATATCGGCATCTACAGATGTGGCTATCCATGGATATAAAGTGGTTATCCACAGATTTGTAGAGCTCTACTTACATGTTAATTGCATCTACTGTGCCAAATAATGGCTTAATGGGACATGAAGGGTCAGGGGAGCTGGAAATGTTGGCAGGGGGCTACAAGTTGCAGGGAATGATGGGGCAGGGGATGGAGAAGGAAAGACACACACCAGTCTTCTCTCTCATGCTTCAAGTAACTGTAATGACCTTGTAATAAAGGCATCAAGGTTTGGGGATATAGAGCACAGATGAGATTTCTCTCCCCAGGCCTGTTAGCAACCACACATTGCAAACATTTCAAAGCACAACCATATCCCCATTGTACTATAACAAAGCATACAGGAGCTGAGGGAGGAGCATCAAGGAAACACATAGCAACCACAGGGCATACTGGAAAGACCCCTGGCCTGGGATTATTCGTAGTTCTGGCTAACTTTGAGCAAGTCACTTCACCTTTCTGTGCCTCAGTTTCCCATCTGTAAAAGGGGGATAATGATGTAAAATTCTTTGAGATCTAGGGATGAAAAGCACTGTATAAAAGCTAGGGCTTGGTCTATACTAAAAAGCTAGGTGGACATAGCTACATCAGTCAAGGGTGTGGAATACACATAAAACACTGACTAACACATGCGATGCTGACCTAACCCTTTATGTAGATGCAGCAATGTCAGTAGAAGAATGCTCCCATCAATGTAGCTGTTTGCTTGGGGAGGTGGTGTTCCTACACCAAGAGAAACCCCACTTCCATTGTGTAGGATATGTCTATACCAGTGGCTCTCATCCTTTCCCAACTGCTGTGTCCTGTTCAGAAGTCTGATTGGTCTTGCATACCCCACATTTCACCTCACTTAAATTATTAGCTTACAAAAATCAGACATAAAAATACCAGTGTCCCAGCACACTATTACTGAAAAATTGCTTATTTTCTAATTTTTACCATATAATTATATAATAAATCAATTGGAATATAAATATTGTGCTTATGTTTCAGTGTATATAGAGCAGTATAAACAAATCATGGTATGACATTTTAGTTTGTATGGACTTTACTAGTGCTTTTTATGTAGCTTGTTGTAAAACTAGGCAACTATCTAAATGAGTTAATGGCAGACTTCTACATGTACCCCGGGTTGAGAACCACTGATCTGTACTACAGGTTATGCCTGAACAGCTACGCCAACATAGCTATGCTGGTTGTCAGGTAACCAGGATGAGGGTGGTCTATCCTAGTGGTCAGAGCAGGAACCAAGTATCAGAACCAGGGACTAGGGTCAGAACCAGCGTCAGTAGTCAGAGACCAGAGCCATGGCTCAAACTAGAGTGCAGGAACTGGATACCAGAACTGAAGGTCCAGCCAGAGGCAGTAGTTAGAAGCCAGAGCCATGGGTCAAAGTGGAGATCTTGCACTGGAGCCGCCAGGGTAGCGGGTAAAGAGTGATTCAAGGCAGGGGCAGAACCAAAGCAAGGCTGAGGGCATCATAGGAGCTGCAGGAACAAGGTAACACAGGAGCAGTTACAGTGGCGGCTATGAGCACTGAACAGGCAGTGAGCTCCTGCTGGCTTAAGGGCCAGTCTGCTGGCCCCTTTGGCCACTCAGGCAGCCTGCAGCAGGCCAGCTGTACTGACAAGGTTACTTGGACACTAGCTCTTTTGCAGGCCCTGCTTCTTGACAATGGTATAATCTCTGTAGTGTAGACATAGCATAGGTCTTTTGATTATTACCAATAATAATCCCATTCCTCTCTTTCAGACACGTCCCCTCTTGTCTGGGGCTCTCTCTCTCTTCCCCACCATTGATCTAAGCCTAACACTTCCTCATTCTTTCACCTGACCAGACTTGTGCATTTTCTTCCCCCAACCCCAGGGATGCCATTTAGGGAGGAAAGGGGAAAGGTTTCATACTGGAGGTCTGCTTGTGACACATGCCCCAGCTCTTACCTAGCAGCACCATCAGACCTCCAGGAGTCATGGTTCTCCAGCTGTCATGGTTCTCCAGCTATGGCTTCCATGGTCAGTTTCCTCCATTGTGCTAGCTCACCCACCCTGCCCCCTCATCTGCCTCCCCCAGCAGCTGAGAGGATACAGAATGACTTAACTGGCCTGGGGTAAAGAGAAGGGGGTCACCCCCTTTTACAAAACTATGATAGATTTTGGAAGGTATCATTTGAAAACTCAATTTGCTGATCATTATTGTCATGGTAAAAATCTGTGGCAACATTATATGTAAGGTTAAGATTCTATTGTAGGATATTACTAAGACATGTTCCACATCTGGAGAGCAATCACAAACCAGTTCACCAGAGATAAAAGGCTAACCAATGCCTCCATGAGGTGCCAATGAAATCAAATGGACCATCATCTTGTTAAGTGGCCACTCTCTAGCAGGAGAGAGGGTATGGGTGGAAAAAAAATCTACACCTGGAGAAAGAAACAGGTTGGCATTCCCACCCACATAGACTGTCTCCTGAACCTCAGCTGGAGATGATTCTCAAAGAGAGAGCTATAAGAAGGATGAGCAAATGCCCCAAATTATGTCTCCCTTTCTCTCCCCACAGCATCCACAACACCTGAAGACCAAAGGCAACAGCTCTGGACTGGGGAAGAAATCCAGACTGAGAGATTCAGCCAGTAAGATTGCTGAAACATTTAGAGAGAGAGGGAGAGAGAGAGGGAAACCTTTGCTTTGAATTCACTTAGCCTGTTAAGTTAGTTGCAATTTACTTTTATTTTCTTGTAACCAATTTTGACTTTTATGCCTCATTACTGATAATCACTTAATCTATCTTTCTGTAGTTAATAAACTTGTTTAACTGATTTTTCTGTTTGGATGGAAGAGTTTGGGAAACTCCATTGGGGATAACAGGATTTGTACAAATCATTTTCTATTAATGACATGATGGACTTTATATGAGCTTGTATTGTCCTGGAGAGAGCAGGACAGTACAAGATGTACATTTCTGGGGAAAGTCTGGGGCTGGGTATTTGTTGGGGTTGCTCTGCAGTGTAATTCAGGAGTGGCTGACTATAGCTCTCATACAGCATAGCTGGGAATAAAACTTACATGCTAGAGGTTGTGTGTGAGGAGGCCCAGGAGTAGTTGCTCTCACAATGAAGCAGTGCAAAAGGCACCCCAGGTTGGAGAACGGAGGGGACACAGCTATTCATTGGTCCAGATTGTGTGACAGATTTCTGTTACTAATCTGCCTGAAGCGTCAGGTGATCAGTCTGAGGCCACAGGATCGTTAAGGGAGGAGATAACGGAACACACCAAATGTCTGAGTTTTAAAGCTTTATTGATAAAATAATAAAATAACATCACTCAGAGGAAGGAAGAAAGCATTAGTGCCCCAAGCCCTAACCCACTTTCATACTCACACACGCACTACCCGAGGCTGGCCAGGCCCGGGTGTAACGTAAGAAGAGGGGAGAAGGGTGGATGGGAGTTCTGTCCTGGGCCCAGGTCATCCAGGGTCCGCTGTGATCTCCAAGTTGCTCCAGCTCTCAGGAGGGTTTTAAGTCCTGGGCTCCTTGTGAGAGGGAGGGTGCCAGTCCAAACCGGCTTTCCATGTTGTCTTCAGTTTTCTCAAAACACCCCAGCTCCAGGGATGCAAGGCTCGGCTCCCCCTCTTGCCGTCTCACCGGTGTTTTCAATCTCTGCAGTCTTAGACCTTGTTTCCTACTTTGCTGGCCTTGCTGCCTTG
This sequence comes from Caretta caretta, assembly GCF_965140235.1. NCBI lineage: Eukaryota > Metazoa > Chordata > Testudines > Cheloniidae > Caretta > Caretta caretta. Next base: position 213,315,612 of record NC_134207.1, on the reverse strand, counting down.
CAGATCTGTACAGTTGGGTTTTTCTCTCTCATGGCTGCTCCAGCACATTCACGCCCCCGTCTTTCTCGGCTGTCAGCCAAGTCTCGGTTGTGAGCAGTGTCCTTGGGCTGGGGCCAGTGTCTTATCATTGGACTGAGCTTGCTAGCTACAGTGTTGAGTTAACCCATTCTCTGCTCTCTTTCTCCTTCCCCCTTTGGTCTCTTGCAGCCCACAAAAGTATCTTTCACTCTTCACTCACACCTTTGACCCTCACCAAAATGCTTTGCGGTGCTTGCAACAGTGTTAGCAACATGCAGTGCTGATCTGCCTTCCCCAGGGGAACCGCTGAGGTTGTGACAATTGTACCCTGAGTAATGTAACAGGGAGTTCGGCAAGGAAGGGATCAGTCGGAGTGTGTGGGGGGGAGAGCACAAGGTCCCCAGTAGTGGTGGGTAGGAGAGGGGAAAGCACAGGAGCCCCAGAGGGGAAGGAAGACAAGAGGGTCCCTGGCGGTTGGGGGAGCAGAGGAAATATAGGGCTCCCGATGGTGACAGTAGGAAGAGGGGGGCACAGGGCACTAGTGGCAGGGCAGTTGTTGGAGTCTGGGGGGATAGTGGGTTGGGAAAGGGAAGTCAGTTCCCAGGGGAAGAGAGAGATGGCATAGGGCTGTGCCCTGAGGGAGGGGCAGTGAGTGTGGGAGAAGCAGCGAGGGGAAACAATCCCTGGGGCAAAGATCTGGAGGGAGCAAGAGCTGAAGAAGGGTGGGGGCTAGGAGGCACTAAGAGGGACTTGGGTCTATTTGTCTTCCGAAAAGCAGGGAGTACCCTCACCTCTCCCTGGGAAGAGACGGGGGACAGACCCTTCCAGTCCAGAGCCATCATGTGCACTAGTGGTTGCGGCTTCAAGGACAGGTGTGTATTCACCCTCTGCTGCAAATTCTGCCAGAAGTGCTGAGCTCACAGGGGACGAGGGCTGTGCTGCAGCTGCTGGCCAACACAGATCAACCTGTATGCCACCAATATCCCACTCACCAGGCAAGTCCCTTCAGCTACCATCAGGCATCTCAACAGCTGACTAATGTTCTAGTAGTGCTCAAAGACCTTAATCAATAGGAGTCCCTCATTCTGCTAGGCACCATATAAATCATTAAGATGGCTCAGTTCCTGCCTGTAACAGCATCAGCACTTGCCTCTCATGAGCACCCCCTCTCTGGCTGATATGTGCCTGCAATCACTCAGTTTTGAGTGAGGTGGCACCAACCTTTTGCAGGCACCCCCTTTCTTGGGGGATTGTGAGCCTGTTTTTTCCCAGTTCTTACAACACAGTGCCACCTGCCTCTCATGAGTGCCTGCCCACGCCCCAGCCAATAGTTCTTCTGGCAGGTCTTCAGTGACTCAACCCTCTGGCTGAGTCACACACACTGTCCCCCATTGCGGGGCATATAGTCTCTAGTTCTTGCTCACAGCCCTCATATGAGGCCATAGTTCTAAGGCTTCCTCCCCAGAGGCAGTGCCTTCTTTAATCACTCAACAGGGGCCCATCTTAGTACCCTCAGTTGATGTCAATTTAGCAGCCCTCACCTGGGCTCAGTCTTCAGCCAGACCATCAGGGCCCATTAGAGTACCCTCGCCCAGTCTGGCTAGGTTCTGGGCTCAGTCCCCTGGGCTCAGTCCCCTGGGCTTAGCCTACCCACATTGACCTGTCCATGGTCCTGCAGCTCTTCCAGCTAGCCAGTCTTCAGTAGCCTTACCTGGGCTCAGTCCTGCTTGCAGTGAGCTGTCCACAGTCCTGCTGCTCTTCCAGCCACCCAGGTGCGTAGGTCTCCCTTTTCAAGTTCCAGGCAGCAACTAACTACACAGCCTCTGCTGCCCCTTTTTATAAGATCCTTCTGGCCCCTGATTGGCTGCTCCAGCAACCCCTCTGATTGGCTGCTCCCCTGCAGCCACTCTAGGCTGCCTGGAGGACTTCCCCTCTGCTCTTTTCTGAGGCAGGGCCATGAAGCCTCCAGCAGGGGGCCTCTGGACCTAATCCACCCTGTCACACTGCCCAACAGATCTCAATCTAATCCTTATAATTCCAGATGGCAGGCAGGAAAGTATTATTATTCCATTTTACAACAGTGGGAACTGAGACACAGTGTCCAAACACAGAATGGTACTTTAAAGAAACATATATACAAACTTTAAATAATAAACAAGACTCCATTTTTTTCTCAACTTTAAAATGTGGAATTTTCTTGATGTTTGGTTTTAAATATTCTCCTGTGAGAACTGCAACTCAGTCATTCTAGTGTTGTGTTTAAGAGCCTTCTGGAAAGTGACTAGCCTTTAAACAGAAGTGAAAGTGACTTGAAAGTGTCAGTTTCACTTCTGTTTAAAGTCAGTTTCTAGTCTATTATTATTTGTAGTAGGGTAACACCATCTAGAGCACTGGCAGGTGCAGTATAAACTCATGGGGCCTTGCCCTAGTAGGATGTTTCCAAAAGTTAAATGATCTATTCCAAGCTTGGTGAACTGCAAAAAGTAAGCAGCCTAAATGATAAAAAGTAATCTAGATTTTTCTACAATTGTTGTATTCAAGAGCTAGTAATAAGGTAAGAATATACATTAAAATTTAAGCCTAAGCAGTGTCACTTAAGTTTCTTGCCACCAGGTGTCAGAGCATGTTAGTATTAAAGCTAGAAATGTATCTCAGCCCTGATCCCCATTCTGCTACTCTACCCTCAAGACCGCACACTCTCCTAGTTAATGACCTAGCCGTAGTTACAAGCACCATGAACTGTCTGTTAAGGCACAGCAGGAGCTAGGCCAGAAGGTACTTGAGCTAAGTAGATTGTGTGAAACTCGCTGGTCGTGCCAGTATAACTTCCTCTGAAAACTGCATGCAAGATATGGCATTGTAGTGGAAACACTGGAACCCATTATAGTTCAGAAAGCTGATTGACCATGAGCTAGCACTGCAAAGGTCTTGATGGCAAGGATAAAGAGCTATTCCTTTCTGTTGAGGCTCTTGGTTTTGTAAAGAATATTTGAGATTTTGAATAGTGCTTCAGAAGAATTGCAAAATGAAAACCTGAACTTGTCAAGTGCCATGGAATTAGTAGCAAGAAATGTTGTTGCTCTTAAAGAAATGAGAGCATCTGAAAGCAAATGGAAGGAGCTATGTGGTGAAGCTGAAATCATTGCCAAAGAATTTGAAATTGCTATTCCAGGTCAGGCGGTCACAACTGCTGAGCACAGCAATAAAACCTTACAAAATATCCTCCAAGCTGGCCTTGTTTTTTTGTTTCTAGTACACTGGGTCGGTCATCTACACATGATGTTCTCAAGAGCACTCAAGAATTTTTAAAGTCTGGTGTCTGCTATCCTGTTATGAAAAGAGATCTTGCTGAGGAATTAGACACAGTGTTCCTGTCAGCTAATTTCTAAGTTATTATCTGCAAAAAACAAACAAACAAACAAAAAACCCTCGAGTTTTCAGGTGTCTAAGTATCCCCTGGAATGACAGTTAAAGTTGTCCCCCACATAAATCTGAAATGGTGCCTTTTCCCAACCCCTAATATTCCCCATAAATGAGACCATAGTCTACTTCCTTTCCTGTTCCCCTACCTGCAAGGTACACTCCAGATCACATCTTCTCCACCCTTGAGATCCACCTAGATTCCATTTTCCCCTCCCTCACATCCTTCAGTACCCTACTCTCCTATAAAGACCCATCAGATCCCATCTCCCCTCTCTCTATAACTTTCTTTTCAATAGACCCCCTGATGGACTTCCTCTCTGAGACATCTCCAGATCAGTCTTTGCAACCTCCTTGCCTAAATACAACCCATATCCCCTTCTCTCCTCCCTTATGAAACCACCATATCCTAGCCTCCCATCCCCCCCAAACTTCCCTACCATATACCATCTTCTCTTGGAAGGGAAAGGAAAGAGAGAAATGATCCAAATTCAACTAATAGCTGAACTGAACCCTGACATCATGTAGCATCAGAACAGTGGATGCTCCAAATGCTACCAAGTGAGGCCATCACAAAGGCCACAAAACCCCTTATCTGCACATAAGAAAAGCATTTTAGCCATCAGGAAAAGAATCAGTGTTGTAGTTCAGCAAGCTGTTTGTCTTTTTTAAAAAGTCTATTTTTTCCCCATTGTTGTATGAGTGAGCTGCTATTTGAAACCAGGATTACCTTCTGTTTAGCCATTTCACATCAGAGAATGCAGCTGAGGTTGCTTATTCTTCAATACAGGGGAGCTGGGATTTTGTGACTATAAAAAGATGACTTTACAAAATGTTGGCACTAAATTTGCTTTGAATGTCACCTCTGCAGTTGATATATGTAAGGTGAAACATTGCATTTCATTGGAAAAATAGCCTCATGGATAAGTACAGTTCATATTTAACACAAGGTCCTATTTTAAACCTGATACGTTAGATCCATTTCTCTTCCTTCTTGTCCACAAGAATATTTGTTATTGCTGCATATAGCCTTGCTTTTAATGGCTTTGAGCTACATTATACCTTCTACTGAAGAGGGGCAGGCCCTCCCCCCCTAGATCCCAGAACACACATGGGGCACTGAGAGAGAGGCTCAGACCCTACATAAGGGCAGGCCCCCAAACTTGGCTCACACACAGGGCAGGGAATAGGGCTCAGCCCCTCCCCACCCTCAACTGGCAGGGCCCTCCTAGATCCCAGCACTCACACAAGAGGAGAGAATGTTGGGCTCACAAGTCCCTACCCCTAATCCCCTGCTCCTATTTCCCCTGCCACTCACCCTCATGTCCCTTCTCCGTGTCCTTCGTATACCCCAATCCCCTACCCTTGGCCTCCCCACAATTGCTCTCCACTCCCCTACCATCCATCCCCTTTTATGCAACTTGCCACAGCCCCAAACCTCTCTCCCCCTAGGCCAGTGGTGGGAATCCTGCAGTCCATGGGTCACACACAGGCCATCAGGGTAATCCACTGGCGGGCTGCAGGGACATGCTGGCTGTCACTTCCCACAGCTCCCATTGGGCTGGAACGGTGAACCGTGGCCACTGAGAGCTGCGAGCCACCGTGCCTGCGGATGGTCAATGTAAACGAACTGTATTGCGGCTCACCAGTGGATTCCCCTGACAGGCCGCGTATGGCCTTGGGCTGCAGGTTGCACTCCACTGCCCTAGGCCCTGCCTCTCCTTGGCCTCTAAATCTCTCCTCCCTGTACTATCCCAACTCTCACACCCACAGCGCTTCTCTCTCACACACACTCATTTCCCCCTCACTGCTCTGGTCCCCCATATTCCCCAGATCTCCACCAAAAAAGTTATAAAAATCTAAAAGTTTTCTGAGTACCTCAGAGGACTGTATATTAGGAACCCCTTGACCATAAACTCACTCAATCCCATTGCTCAGGAAACATGATTACATTATCCTGTCTTTCATCTGTCCTATAGAAAACGCTGACTCCAGGTGGAAAAGTATCAACATGCCCAGCATCATTCTCATATATCTGCCCAGTGCATGTGTAATTTATTATTTTTCAGAAAACAGCACTCTCTAAATTATCAGGGCACATTTCAAAAAAAGAAAACAAAGAAACAAACAAAACCCAACAACATAACAGAGGCAGATAAGAGCAACATGCCTACAGATTTCTGCTGAGGGTAAGATTCAGATTTACTGTGCATGGATGTAGCTCAGATTCAATGATAACATGTCCCATTGAGCCATCCAGTTACTATGCTGATGGGCTGCTTAAAAACCTTCTTACCTAGTCTTGCTACATATGTACGTTTCGATCTCTTTGGTGCATGAGTGTTTGGCAGATAACTTTCTTGAGAGCCACACACTTCCTTTAATAACACTTTCAATATTGCTTCCCGAAAGGAGCAGTGCGTGCCATGCACTACATGAGGTAAAGGTCAACTGACTGAGATCAGTTGTGGGGACAATCAGAGCCAGAGGTTGAAACCCAGGAGTGTGCAATTAAAAAATTAAGGATTTGTTGATTTTGTAAAATGCTGTTTTTTGTAAGGCAGTATCTCAGGAACCCATTGCTCAAATGAACCCAGATTTGCACCGCTAACACTACTAATGAGGAAAATCAAATGTCAAGACAATCCAAGTAAGCATGCATATTTAGAGCACTTAGAAAAAATGTCCTTTAAACAGACTTAACTTTAACAATAGAAGAGCTGGTGCTCTGCTATAATACTTTGGAGGGAATGAAAGTTTATCAGCTTTAGATTAATAGAAGTTTTATCTATGCAGAAAATTACTGCATGAGAGGAACATCACAGTTCCTTTAGCAGGAACATCGTGCCTCCTGAAATGACAACTTTCAACCCTGTAGCAATGCATGTATATGTAGAATAACTCTGCACATTTGAGTAAAACTTGTACAACAATATTATAATCTACTGGTAAGTGGGGGGGGGGGGCGGAAACACCAAACCCTGCCCCAAACCCGCATGGGTTTGTTACATAACTGTTGGTCAAGTGTATCAAAATCTCAAACACTGAGACATTATTTCCCCATTCTCACCCTTGCTCCTGTGATAGACAGCATAGTACCCGCCTAAATCAGCTCCTCAGGTCAAAAAACACTAATTAACTCTCAGAAGTACCAGTATCTTTGTAGAAGTACCTCTTAAATTGTTTTAATTGACATTACATTTTGCTCATTTTGGATTCCTCTTTTAAAAGTTCCAACTTCCTTCACTGGAAAAGTAGTGCAATGAAAAAAAACCCTGACTTGCAACCACTAATCAGAAGAAAAAAAAATTGTCATCTTCCAGGAAGGAAAAAAAAATTGGGGTGTGTGCGTGTTTAAGTGAAATAAATGCTTTCCCTAACTATGATCGCAGTTGACAAAATGCTGGATGTTTAGGTAGCAATTATAGCTCTTTCAGAAACTGTCAAATCTTGTCACAACATGTATTATAAACAAGGACAGATTTAGACATCCTTTATGACAGTTATGTGTAGGATGTGGATGGTTGGCAGTTAAATTTCATATGCAGGGAAATTTTCCTTACAATGTGTTGCTTGTTTATTAAGAGGGAGTTACTTTGTGCATTGAATCTTGCATCTACCATGTGCAACTCCTGATACTTACAGCATTTGATGTTTCACTTTAATGTTCTTCATGACAGTCATCTGAATATAATCTGAAGTAAAAGTAAGCTACAGTGCTCTGGAGATGTATGAAAGTTTTAAAGCTCTGAGTGTTTTCATACTGAGATTACAGTTGAAAATATGTCATATTATGCATGGATGGGTAGACAGCAGGAAAGCAAATAACAGTGAGTGAAACAGCAAAAAGAGAAGGAGGAAGCTTCGTGATGTACACAGATGCTGGAATAATATATTAAGCCCCGTATATCATGTCAGATCTGTAACTATACATAATAATAAAAATTAATTAATTAATAATAACCATGTGCATCATATAGCATTTTTCATCTGACAATACCAAACTGTTTGAGAAGATTACAGACCAGATGATGGATTTTAAACCATTGCCTATGCTAAAAAGTCAACGGATGGCAGGGAGAAGGATGTGAAGAGGCGTGTGGAGCAGGAGGGAGATATCTGTGGTACTGTTTATGAGTATGATACGTTCTTCAGTTTAACTGTTTGATATTATCCTGCCTGGTTACTTAGAGTTAAGTCAAAGGAGGCTGTTGGGGGTTGTTGAGGAAGGTGAGGAAGCAAACAGGAAATTAAACAAAGACATAGAGAAGACTCCCTAAGGGAATAATGGGGGGAACTATTAACTGGAAAATGTTCCTGCCTGTCTCCAACCAGGCTGGGAAGGTTTACTGTTCCTAGGCCTGGTCAAAAGGCATGTTAAAATCATAAAGATTGTTTTTACCCTTTGCTCTGCTTGCTATGTACCTCTGGGTGAATAAATAATGCTGTGTTTTGAAGAAGTTGTTTCTGAGTCACTTTAATCAGCTGCTGTGGCATGCTCCTGGAGGAAAAGGGCTTACATGTGCCAAACATATTTGGGCCTTTCAGGTTAACATGATTGGGAAACAAGAAACTGCAGCCTAGTGATCCCATACAAAAGTAGTCGGACCAGGTGGTTCCACCCAGCAAGGTCGCAAAATATAACTCCAGAGGACTGCACTCGAGAAGGACTAAAAGGGGTCTAAAGTGCATGTCTCCCTGTAACCGTGACGAGGGGATCACATTGTTGTGGAACCCCAGAAAGAATTTTGGCTGAGTCAGCTTGAATTATCATTGGGACTCTTGGGGAGCAAATACTGGAGCAACATCACCGCTCCAGTTTAAATGAGTGTAGCACATGCCTGCCCACCTGCACCAGTCCAGTTCTGTTATCCAGTGCCGGCAGAGTGGGTGGAGCCCTGCAATCACCCCACCTCCTTTTTTCTAAAGCTAGAGTCACCACTACTTATAAAAAGTGCTAACAATACTCCCTAACACCTGAATTATTCCTGGACAGGTCCCTGAACAGGAATGGGCAGGGAGAAGTATCCTTACCATACTTTTCCAAATCTTTGCACAATTCATGTATGATTGCCTGCAGTCTAGTACGAGTGAATTTTGTTCCACAAAAACCCAGTGAAATAGATAGTTAAGTGTAATTCAACCATTTACCAGAGATCGGGAAATAGGGAGGTCATCGATGACATATAGCATCAAGGTCTCACAACGTGGTCCTACTATTTAGCTGAAGTATTTATATCAGACATTTTAAAAATAGCTAAATAGTTAAAAGTAGTTGGTTACATCCTGAAAAGTAGGACAATAGTTTGGGGGCCAGGTTGCATTGATGTCAATGGGACAACTTAAGTGCTTAAAATTAAGTGGGTGCCTAAGTCCTTTGCTGGATCAGGGCTAAAGTGCTCTGTGCATTGGAGAATTGAGCCCCAAAACTGGAACATTGTGGGCAGATATACTATGCTTTTTAGAGCATTGAAGTTTTGTACTTTCTACTGTCATAGAAGTGATAGTGTTATATAATTACTAAAGGGATGCACTCATGCTCATTCCTAAAGATCATAAAACATTTAGAAATATTTATGAAGTTCTATCTTGGCTCAGACAATTAAAGCCCTTGAATTTTGAAGGGAGGGATTTTGGGGGATTTTTTTCATTTTGTTTTGGTTACAGACCATTCACTTAGCCCTAATTACATGCATACAATTAAATGCTTACCACTTCACAAATGTGAAAACAAATGTACTGTTTCTATTTTTCTCAAGACATCAGCATTTATTGCCTCATTTGGGGAAACAACAGACAGTTCATTTATACTCTACTCAAATACTGTTTTGAAACATGGACTGACATCTTGCACCTTGGAGTTTCCTTACAAAGGCTGACCATGGGGTTATATGCCCTCAGCCATCCTCCTTTCAATCAATTCACTTGTACAAAGGAATATTTAAGGGGAAGAAGACCACAAACCTCTTGAGAAATATACAAATCAACCTATGTACAAACTGCTAAAATCTACAACATGCTAATCTCTTCTGATTTGCTCAGCTGATCAAACTGATTTATAGCACGTTCCCTTTGTCTATTATTGACTTCAGAAGTTTATTTAATGTTCAACCACCCTGTGTGTAAATAAATTCTGCTTGATATTCTGTTTCCTTTTTAACCATTCAATCCATGAGTTCTTGTTATAAATAATTTATTACAAAATGTTTGCTCTCCTGAGAAACCTCCTCTGTGTCTGTTTAAAACAAACAAAAAAGATTAATGACTTCAGAAGTAGTTATAGAAATTATAGATTTGGCACTGGCGTATTTATCGGCTAATTCTACACCCTAAGCCACAGTGTTCAACAAATATTATTGTGATGTGACTGTGAGGAAAGACAAAATCTCTTTTCAGTTTCAGCCCCATTTATTGGTAGATTCAAAAGGGGACTTAGCCCAGGTCTACACTGCAAACTTACATTGGTACAACTGCATTGCTTAGGGGTATGAAAAATCCATGGCCCTGAGCGAGGTAGATATACTGATCTAACCCCCAGTGTAGACAGCACTATGTTGAGAGGAGAGTTATGTTGACAGGACAGAGCTACTGCCTGTCCCAGGCATTGATTAACTATGCTGACAGGAGAAGCTCTCCTTCACTAAAGCACTAAAGTGGTGCAGCTGCGCTGCTGCAGCACTGTATGTGTAGACCAAGCCCTTAAGTGTTGCAATGCTGAGTATTGCAGTATCTATCTTTCAGGCACCCTTCCTCCTAGTGGAATTCACAATCCTGACTTATGCACCCAGGATCCCTATATAATGCAGTGGGAAAGTTAGCTGCCTAAAAAAGAATTATTTGGTTTTCCTGTTGACTCAATATGCAAATACAGTTCCCATTATCTCTGGCCAACCTTGCTCCATGTACATTTAAGATTTGGGCAGACAGACAAGTCAACTTTCCTTTGTCTGGGAAACCTTTGCTTATCAACCATCCTTGGTTTGCTAGGTTTAAACATATATTCAGTATAAACACACAACTATTTAATTGTTGTCTGTACATACATCACACAATTATCATGATGACCAACATGATATAGGTATTTGTTTGATACCGTACACAATATTCTCTGTAGATAAATACCATGACAGCGGTGTTAGGTATAATGAGTTGGTCAGGCCAGATAGACATTGCTGTTACATAGCAGCGAACTCTTTGCCAGTTGGCATTGAGGGGCTCTTACGCTCACACATGGTCATTCAGCATAAACAAGATTTAATTAAGTTATACAGATGCAGAGGTATCCAAACTCTACAAAATCCAAAAGCCCCACCTCACTGTTCTTAAATTGGAAAGATGTATGTGTTCTGGAAGCAGGCACCCACTCCCCACTGCAGAGAAGGAGGCTATAATTCCCTGCACTATCCCCACTCCCCAGGGTCAGGTTGTTGGTAGAGGCCATCTGGAGCCAACCCATGCTCTCCCCTGGGCAGGGGAACTGTAAAAAACATCCCTTCTCCAGGCTCTCTGACATCACCTCTGTGGCATGTGAGGTCATTTGGAGGCTGCCCTACCATTGGGGGAGGGGAGCGTATACCACCCCACCCTCCCTTAACCTTTGTCTCCCTGACGTCAGCTCTTGAGAGGGTAGAATCCAGGCAGGGGCCCTCTGGAACCAGGAGCTGCTCTTCATTGAGTTGAGCTCTAATTCTACTTTTGGGCACCTATATACAAGTGGCTTGATTTTAGAGATGCTGAGCACTCATAGCTCCCACTGAAGTTAAAAGGAACTATGAAGTCACCAGCTGGGACAGACGATGTTTATTTAGTAACGTAGTAATGTAGATTTATTGCCTAATTCTATCTGCCTATAGTTTAAAGTGTTGGCATAAGCACCCAGGACTAGTACTACATCTCCACTGGTTGTCTGAGTTGATTATTTTTGCCTTCAGTGTCTCCTAAAAGGAAAATTGACTTATACTGTTACATTAGGATTTTGAATCAGATAGGTTTATATTAGTAAACCTATATTAGTGAAGGCTTTATATATGTTCTTATAATATCTTTCCATAGGACATTGTTAAAGGTAATTTATAATTCCAAGCCCTCTTCCATTAATTTTTTATGGAATTATGGCCTCTTTGGCACAAAACTTGGACACATAATAGTTGTCAGTAGTGTTTTTTGTTTTTTTTTTAAATGTCACAAGTTTTAGGGCAAATGTAATTGGAGTATTCTCCCACCATCATGCTGACCACTCACAGCTTGAATTTGAAGGTTGCTTCATATGGTTGTTTCCAAAAATTCAAGGGTCACAATAACAATATTGGAGGAAAGGAGAGGCCTTGCCTTTTGCCTCTAGTTAACTTCAAAGAATTTGAAATAGCTGAACTGGGTTTGGATTCCTGTTGGTTATTGTATAGTGTTTGGACACACACAATAAAATTGGCATAAAATCCATTTTTTCTAGTATTGTATTAAATGTGCATATTTCTATACACTGTATTAAAAAGATGATTCAATTCAACACTATCAAACGCTTTAGTCATTGAGAGGTAAAGCAATGAATGAGAACAGCTCCTTTCTAACCAATGGGGTACTAATGCAGTCAGCTTCAAATATTTTCATTATTAATCCTGTTTACTCTTGAGGGGTTATAGTGCCTATATCTTTTTGTAGTCTGCTCACAAGTATTTTTGACAGTATCTTACAATCACGTTGCGAAAGTGAGATCAGTATTAAGAAAGTCTTTGCTGGGTTTTAGCAATAGGGGTAAAATGTGCTATGTTAGTAGAATGGGCAACTGATCTTTCATCAAAAACACAATTGGAATCTAGGTGCCAAGACTTGTTTATTGGGGTGGGAGAGTGAGTTAAGGACCAGAGAACTTTGATTTTATTTTATATATGTGCTGGTGAATATTTATATGTCAGGATGGGATAGGCACACTTTTAGGTTGTGTTATTATTTGTGTATATATTTTTGTTTATACATTTTTAACATATGGGATGGACATTCAATGCATAGATGGATGTCTAAAGAGGCTTTTATAAATGCAAACAAAAAGAAACATCAAAATCAATAAACCTATATTTTCTCTAAAAGCTCACCAGTAAATCCATCTGAGATTTATTTAAAGTCAGCTTTTGAGTTTTTAATCTCTTGTTTGTATTTCTTATGAATAGAGTAATATACACTTGTTTAATCTGAACAGACTATGTACAGGGAAAATGTGAGTTTAACAACCCGTTTGCTTATTTACTGCTATTTATTTTTCCTTAATGAACTCCCTTCTGAAGACCTTACATTTGTACTCAGGCACTCCCTCAATAGAATTATTTCCTGAATAAAGGACATCGAGATTGGGCTTATAGTTCAGCTGCCTGACAAGAAAAAGACAGGGATACTGAGAGAATGGATTCTCTATTCTCTCATATTCTCCTATAATTCTAGTAGTTTAATTCAGTGCAATGGAAAAAGTTTAAAATCTCTTAGACACCAAAGATTACTCACAAGGTGAATTTCCATTTTACCCTAAACCTCCTCTTCTAGGAATTTTAATAATTGTTGAGGTAAAATCTCACACACATGCACACGCGCACACAAAGCAGCTATCAGCTGCACACAGGATAGGTATATGAAACAGTATTATAACATTTTATTTTATAACCTTCAATGCATAATACAGTGTTACTCAAGGGTTAGCATGAACAAAGACGTAATTCTGAATCTGCCTCTTTCTCTCACATACATACACACACTGAATGTTTTACTCCAGCTGAATAGGTCGTATTCAATGGGCATATATATTTTAATCTAAAGTGCCTATTACATTTTGTGAAATCTTTCAGAAAGTGGGCACTCGTGCAGTACAATGAGGATGTGTGACCTCTACACCGTTATTCAGTTTAGTGTAGAAGATATTGTACACAGAAGGCTGATAAAAGCTGAATCAGAGGTTGTTGTCCAGGAATATTCACTGAATTGAAAATGGAACTCTTAGGGCAGAGAGATACTAATTGTGACAAAAAGCACAAAACTACCCAGTGAACCACACAAAGTTATGCAATATTTAAATATTTCAAATATCAATGAGATTTCTGTCAAAGTAAAAGACATCCTTTGTTAATTTTGATCTTGATCTTTCTTTTGAGAGTCTTTAGTTTTTTGTCCTCCTCTCAGATGTTTGTGCCCGCTTTTGTCAGACATCTTCAACATTTTTTTTATGTTGGGTCTCTAAGAATTGTCTGTAGCCTGCTTTTTAATGTAGCTTTGAGTTTGTGATGCATTGCACTTTAAACTATTGGTGCTATTAAACATAGTACCCCTGTTTGATGGCAATGTACGTTTTAGCATTTATTGGTATTAGCTTTTGGAACTCAGGAACTACTTAAGGGTAGGCCTGTTTCTACTACAGACTAAAAAGGTGTTCTTATTTTTCTTGTCTGATGAATTTCCTCTTTAAAACTTCACGTAATAAAAATGAATCTGGTAAAGAGTTAAAGGAAGCAGACACCTTTTGGTCACTGTATGAACAATCTGAAAGTGGTGTTTTGTACCTTCACTAGAATGGTGGCACAATGCAACATAAAAAGGAGCTCTTTTTCAACACACATTTGAAAACTGAGAGTTTGATGATGCAAGGTGCTGAGGTCCATAACTCCCACTAGATTCAGTGAGAGATGATGGTGCTTAGTACATCCTTTGATTAGGCCGTTAATATATTGCCCAGTCCTTCATGTGTTGAGTGCTTCCTGTAAGCTGTTCAGAATTCTCAAGTCTTACTGAAGTCGTTGGATTGAGCCCTTAGCAAGCTTGTGAGTTTCTACTAAACTACAAAGATTGAGTTGCACTATTTATACTCTAACAACATATGCATACTGTACTATTAGTACTAATATTTTTATGAGAATATTTTTGAAAAGTAAAAAGTGGTAAGATTTGTGGGCAGTAATCACAAAAAACAGAGATGATGGCTTGTTCCTTCTCTCACTCGCTGTCACACAAACATTTTCTTTTCAAGATAAAATGTAAATGGAATTGATTATTTTCCGTAAATAATATTATGTTGTTGATGGTAGGTGAGTTCCAAAAGGGAGCTGAAATTTTTCAGACAGAACCTAATCACATGACAATATTTTATTCCAATTACTCCATTTTCATTATCCACATCAACTTATAATAATATATATGAATTTGTAAAATACTAGTGTTCATACCAAATTGCCCTACAAACTGAAGCCCATATGTGGGGAGCTGTTTAAAGAAGCTGAGAACTCTAATGCTACTTAGTAGGGCTGGCTGGAAAACAAGAATTTCACAATTTTTTTGAGATTTCAAAATGTGTGGCTCTACATCAGAAGGAAAGCAAAACTTTTTGAAAATGAGGTCAAGAGAGACCCAGGAATAGCCAATAGCTCAGTGGGTAGGGCACTCACCTGGGTTGTGGGAGACCCTGATTCAGAGCAGCAACTTGAACTTGGGTGTCACATTTGCCATCTGAGTGCCCCATCCACCAGCCTAAAGAGTCAATCTCTTATGTTGGAGCTATTCCACTTGAATAAGTAATTAAATACTCACTGGGATACAACAAAACTGACTCCATAGCCTAGTAGTCAGGGCACTCAGCTGACATGAAGGAGGCCCAGGTTACAGTCCCTGCACCTAATTAGGCAAATCAGGGACTTGATCCTGGGTCTCCCATAGCCCAGGTGAATGCCCTTACCATAGGGTTGGGTCTCTTGCTCACATGAAAGTCTATCTTAGATCTGATAAATCTTCTCATGAAAGGCTTGTCAAAAGCAATATTTTTCAGTGACAAGTTTGTTCTTACAAATCAGTTTTGTTGGAAAATTTCCAGCTGGCTCTACTCCTGAGAAGCATCCTGCAGTCCTTACCCAGGCACCGCTACCAAGCCAATGGAAGTTGTGCCTGAGCCAGCAGGAGCAATGACAAACAGCTGCAGCAGTTAACAGCTCCAACTTGGGAGGGGGAGCCAAGACCAAGCTGGGGATACCCCTTGCTCTAAGACACTGAATTATGCAGGGGAGAGTCCCTCTCCAGGGACACCATGCCTCATATGGACCCACCTCTTCTCCCAGCAATGTGATCTCATGGACGAAAAAATTCTGGAAGAGGCCTTCTTGAAACTGAGCCAGCAGGAGCAGAGCGAAGGAGTCATGCAGGGACCTGTAGACACTGATTATGTCAGCAGTGCCTGACTGCTTTTTACAGGAGTTACTCTGGCCGTTCTCTCCCCTGCCGATTAGCTGTTGGGTCCAACTCCCTCCTATCCCCTGCTGCATTGTCTTTTCACATCACTCCACCTATCTCCATGCTCCCTTCTATCATTTTTTTCTTTTCCCCTATCTTCCTTGTCCCTACTTCTTAGTCTCACTGTTCAGCTAATACCCCTCCCAAGCCCCTTCCCCCAATAAATAAATAAACACAAACAAAACAAGAACACTGAAAGAAAGCAATAACAGAAACTGTGGAACTATCATGACATTTGCATTTGTTCACTCTGTTATATACCTTCCCTCTTAATTCCTTGTCTGTTGTGTCTATTTTCAAATAAGGTCAGGCATGTAAGCCTGCTACTGGTACCACGTAACCCAGTACAACTTGCCATGGATCAGGCACTTGGCAACTAAACCATGAATCCCCTACCAGATACCCATTGGAATGAAAAACAATATCCACAAAGGAATTATGCCATCTGGTGCTGCTGCCTTACAGTAGGTAATTCTTGGCTGAACAAAGGCTAGGGGAGAAAATCTTGAATCAAATCCACTGCAGAGAAAATGTCAGGTATTTGGCACTGCAACTCAGCTCTGTCCTCCAGCATCTCCTGCAGCCATGCAGACTTCCAAATGTCTTGGTCTCCAAGCTTTTGGGGTAAGTCGGTACCACAAAAGGGAAGGCTTTGATCCTAAGGCAAGCATCTGGCTCCTTATTTTTTCTGCCTGGGCGTACATGCCAAAGGTTTGTATACATTGGTCTCCCTCTTCGAAGTTGCTCGTTGGAATATGAAGACAATGTTCACCGGCATGTCAAATTATCTAGAGGAGGTCAATAACTCTAGAAAGTCTGTCAACATTGATAGAGAGATGGAGAAGTTAGACATTTATGTAGCCACTCTCTCTGAAACCTGACTTGTACAGGCTCTATACACAAGATGCATTGTACTTTTTTCTGGCATGGAGAAAGACCACTGTGAACACAGAGTGCATTTTGCATTCAAAACACTCATTAACACTCATGTTCTAATGTTCTGTTGCAACATCAGAACATATCATGTCACTAAAAATATTTACTACAGATGGCTTTGCCAATATCATCAGTGCATATTCCCCACCACTTTCCTTCGTCTCTGAAGAGAAGGACTTGTTCTATTAGCAACTTGATGGCATTATCAATAAGCTACCACTGAGTTAGCAACTATATCTACTGGGAGCTTTCAATGCTAGAGTTGGTTCAGATCATGAGATGTGGCCACCATGGAGGTGGAAAAATGAACAACAATGGGCAAAGGCTACTGGAATGCAGCACTCCGCAAGGACTGTGCACTACCAATACCTATTCCAAGGCTTTCATCGCTGGAAGGTCTCATGGAGACAGCGCAGATCTGGACACTGGTACCAACTGGATTTAATTGCCACCCGCAGAAAACATAGGATCTTCCCATACTCTTAGTTTTCACAGTGCAGACTGTGACACAGACCACACACTTGTATGCTAAAAACTAAAATCAGAAATCCCCTGCAAAACCCAGAAATCCCATAATGTCAAACAAAGCTGTCGCCCACACATTAACATCAACAACACAAAAGATAAAGGAAGATGTCTCCAATTCACTATGAATCTCAGGGAAGCTATGTCATCGACTGTACCTCCCCTGAATTCCAGTGCAGCATGGAACACACTCAGAATGAATATCCATACAGCCGCAACCTTAGCTTTTAGTAAAAAGTCTGTAGAAGATACAGACTGGTTTGCAGCATACTCTGAATATATGCTTCCAGTAGCTGAAGCAAAACGCACAGCATATCTCCACCACAACATGAACCCCTCTCCTGAGGCATTTGCTAACCTCAGCATGGGCAAGAGCACATTGCAATGAAAAGCAAAGGAATATGCTGAGTCATACTGTCTCCATCTGTGCAAGAAGATACAAACATCCTTTGAGATTGGAGGTATGTAAGAGGTATGTAAAATGAAATCAAGAAAGCAACAGGTCCTTCAGTCAAGGAGACTGCTCCTCTCAGATCTCTTAATGGAGACGTCATAACTGATGGGAAGCAAATAGATGAAATGCTAGGGGGAACACTATCACTATCTGTTCATGTGAAACCACTGCTGAATTTTGAATAAAAGACTCAGGCTATGTCTACGCTGCACTTTCGTTGGTAAAACCTTTGTCAGTCAGGGGTGTGGAAAAAACACTCCCTTGACTGACAAAAATTGTACTGATGAAAAGCACTGGTATGGAGAGCACTTTGTCAGTGGGAGATTTTTCCCCCCAACAAAGCTATCGCCCCTTGTTGGGGGTGGTTTTAATTTGTTGGCAGGAGAGCTCTCTCCTGCCAACAAAGAGAGGCTACACTGCATATCTTACATTGGCACAGCTGTGCTGCTGCAAGGTGTGCAGTGTAGACATAGCCTCAGTTACCCCAGATGAGGTTGAACTTCCTGAAGCAATTTGACTTGAGGGCTAAGTCACATCCACAGCGAAAGTGGGCTGAGGACCATGTGGGGAAGCTGAGGCAGAGAGCTGCTGTATTGCTATGGCCCTCTATGAAGGGGTGTGCTGGAATGGCACCTTTTACAAGCCAGCTCTTGACTTAGGATCTGGGCAGATGGACTAGTGCTTAATTTGTGCCAGGGCTTGCCAGGACTGAGCCCCAGCCCCTCTGTGCTTGGCAGTTCATAGCCCCAGCACATATGGGCTTGCTGCGTCAATTAATGTAAAAAAATTGCTTGAGCTCTGGCACCTAATTGCTTGAGTTCCAGCACCTCTTTCACCCCGACTGTGGGGATCTGAACTCTGAGAAGGCGTTACTAGAAGAGGATCTGTACCCTGACAGTCTGTCTAGGGACCCAGAGTGAGAGACAGTGGCCCCTGATCAGGAAGCTAAAAGAGCATACAGAACACAGCTGAGTTTGGCCCCAGCCTGCTGAGTGTTCAGAGATGGGAGCTCCACCGCAGGGTTGTGTGTATGTGATGGACATTCATGCCAAAAAGCTCCAATTCCCCTTCTCTACAACTAGGGGTTACCTGAACCAATTCTCAGGCAGAGTCAGAGACAAAAAACAAGAATAAGGCATAGCAAGAAGCTTTTAACGTTTTTGTCACATAAAGAAAAAAAAACCTGAAAACAAGCTACAAGAAACCAGTAAGAATCAAATAGAAACAACCAGAATAGATGAAACTTCTCTTCTAATCATCAACATAAATATGTAGATAAAATGTTTTTCCCAGGAACTTGAGAACTCCTCAATAAAATAAACCAAACAAATATAAATCCAAATTAAAATTCTAAAGCCTGTATCCAGGCTGAGGCTAGTGAAAAATTTGAGGAGCTTTTGGATTGTTCAAATTTTTGAGGACCAAACTGCTTTGAGGCTATCCTCCTTCTGCAAGGGAAGAAATAAAAAGTAGAAGCTTGCTTTTTTTCTAAGCAAAAGAGAGGCTAAGATATAAACATAAATAAAACACATTCCCTCCCCTGAAGAGCTCCTAGTGCATATAAAACAATATATAGGATAATATTTTAGGAGAGGGAGGCTGTGGGGATTATTAATTATTAGAAAAGGAGAGATTTAAGAAAAGTTTTTGAGGAAGAGGGGCATCTTGTGGATGAAAATAGTAAGACTGTTCCAAACATACCAGTTTGGCAGAAAGAATAAAGTTGAGCCTGAGAAAGGGAGGCAAAATTGGGAGGTGAAAAGGTCTGCAGGCATAAAGGCCCAGGGGAGTGAAGTTATCTACTCTGTAGTGGAAGGCAAAGTAGCTGGCTAAAATGGGTGCTTCTTCCAGAACTAGAAAGTCAGAGACGGATAGAACCAGTGGAAGATGCCACCCAGGAGGTGACTTCTCCTTTGGCAACTGGGGTCTTCATTATGCTCTACCCCTAAAACGTCCCACTGTCACAGCTCCACCGGTTGCACCACTGGTCAAAATGCTAATGGGGGCCAGCTGCAGCGTTGCAAATCATCCCATGTAATCCTGCAAAGTGCAGGTCGACATAAGGCAGTAGGGGAAAGCAGGGAGGCTGCTGGTGCCTACTTTACATTAGCGCCCTCACCGTGGGTACCACCATCAAGCCATACATGAAGAGAAAGCGCAGCATAGACAAAGCCAGCGGGTAATGGAGCATCAGACTTCACCAAAGAGAGGGTCGGGTTTAAAAAAACACCACAACAAAAAGCCAAGGTAAATCAGGTTCCCAGGGGAGGTCAATGAGAACTTTGTGGCACTTGAGTCAGCGCCCTCCCTTTCCGTTACAGGGTCTAGTGGGAAGGAAGATGGGATGATATCCCAAAGGAGGGGCTCCACTCCCAGTGCACCTGCCCTCAGCCAGGCCGCTTTCCTTAGGTACCCCTGGCTGTCCCCTGGGCGCTGCAAAGCGCAGGGCCAGGCAGGCCCACACCCTAGGGGCTATGGGAGGGACGGGGCACTGTACTTGGGGAGCAGCCTGCTACACTGGGCTGTGCCTCCAGCCAAGGAACCCTGCAGAACGACTCCAGGGCTTTAGCCAGGGCTGCACGCCCCGGGGACCCAGCTCCCGTGGCAAGAAAGCCAGGCGCCAGGCAGCCGCCCCCTCTGCATAGCCCTAGCCCCCCGAGGGCGCCTCTTCCCTCCCCCCGCTCTTGGACCATCACCCCCGGGCCGGGCTCCCCCTCCCCTCCCCGTCCGTGCGCTCGCCCCCCCAGCGGCGGGGCGGGTTGGCTCAGCCCGCCGGCCTCTCCTCCTCCCGGTAGCGAGGGGCTATTTTTAGCAAATCCTCCTTGTGTCGCCACGGGCTGTGCTCGCTGCTCAGCCCCTCGCTGGTTGCAGCCGCGGCTGCCTGCCTCCCTCCCTCCCTCGCCGCGCGCTGCCGCCCCTCAGCCCCGCACACACTGAGCCAGCCCCGGCTGCTGCCTGCGCGCCGCCCGGGCCACGGCCAGCTAGCCTCCCGCAGCCGCGGCAACTTTCCCCTCCCCTCCCGCGCCCTTGGAAGATGGCAGTTTGGGGAAGGGCTGGAAGTTGCAGCCCGGGAGCGGAGCGGTAAGAGGCAGCGGCAGGGAAGGTGAGTGGCATCAATGCCAGGGAGCGGCGGGGGCTCAGTGCTGGGTGGCTCCTGTTAGCCAGGTTGCAAAAGCCTCTGATCCACCAGTCTTGCGAGCCAAGGGCTAGCTCTTCCCTGGGGCCCCCTCTCCATCCGTGCCCGGGCAGGCGGTCCCTTGGGTCTCCCACGCCAGCTGGATTTTTAGGACCATGTCACTGGGCTGTCAGAACTTCAGCTCTTGGTTGGGTCAAGCCTGGTGGGCTAGCTGCATGGCTCTTTCATGTTAGGGTGGTGCTGATGGTGTGGAGGGAGGGGTGTGTGTGTGTGCAGGGCATGAGGATCTGCTGCTGGAGACGATTATTCCCCAAGGCATTTTTATTTCTTTGGAGAGCAGATACATAATGAGAAGTTTCTTTTAATAATATAACTTGTACTGGGAGGGAAATCTTCCTGACTGCCTCCCTTCGTCTCCAGCAGCTGTTGTCACTGTGCTCTGCAGTGCCCTATCCAGCGACAATGTTAATAAAACAGCCAGGTTTTCATGAAAGTTCAAGAGCTGACAAAAATAATTTCTAGGCCGGTGGAAGATGAATAGGAAATTATATGCTCGTTAAGGTTAACTGGGTAATTAAAACCTACACTGGGGTGTCACAGTGGGAGATGTTTTGCTACCCACTGCACAGGTGGAAGAGCTCATGTCTGTATCCACAGTATTAAGTGGTTTTTTTCAGTCATTGTAACCTGTACGGATTTTGTTTTAAGGTGTGCTTTCCTGGTGTAATAAGACATTTGGTTAAATAATAGGAATGGGCCAGATGTAGCTATTTTAGAAGTATTTGGATGATGCAGTGATAGGAAAAGTAAAGATGCATTTCCTGATGCTAATTTGAATCCTCATTTGAGACTCTTATACCCCTAATTTCAGGAAGGTGTGAGTTTTTATTTTTTATGACTAAGTGGTTGAGTGACTTCGACTCCCAAAAGCTTGTAAGAAACTGAAATAAGCCTAGAATGACTGACTAGTTTTGGCTCTTTAGAATAAGGTAAAATTGTTTTGATATTTTGCAAACAGTGTAAATGTGCCTAAATTTCCTGTATATTACTGTACAGTCTGAAATAGATGATAACGGTAATACTTGATAATTTATACTTCAAGTTACTTTAGAAAAATAGGATTTATGATTGTGAATACTGCAGAAAATGTATCCACCCTTGAAAGATTTACATTCATCATGATGGAGTTTGTAGTTTTAAGAGCCATGCAGCAGTTTCAAAACTTAAAGGTGTTATTAAAATATACAAGAATGAAATGAATTTATGGAAGGAATATTTAAAACAAGCCTAAAACAGGCTTAATGAGGTGTGTTTTGGGAACCTTTTGACATTTGAAAAGGTCTTAGCGTTCTTTTCTAATGCAATAGGTGTTATGATTCTTTGTCATAAACAACACAGATAAAAATTATAATGTAAATCAAGGAATTCATATATATTTTTGCCTGTCTACTTTATGACACTTTTAGTTTAATGAAATGATAGAAGTAAGAACAGTTTTGGGACAAACACGTAAAGCAGTTTTAATACATTTGTGAAGTACAAGGGCTTGCAAGCCTTACCGTAAACTCTATGAGCAATAGAGGAAAAGCAATTCAGATTAAGGCTTTCCCAACTCTTTCCTCTCAGCACCATCTTCCTTGATCTGCCTGAGTTGTAAAACTCTTGATTTTCATCCTGTTTTGTTTTCTAAATTTTCTGTGACAAGCCTACCCATTCCTTTCGGAAGGGCCCAGTCCCACATTTGCTTCGTACCCCAAACTCCTATTTAGTTCAGAATCATGCTCTAACGCAGTACCAAAGTAATATTGTTGGAAGGCAATTCGCTGCCCTCACACAGAAAAGTTGTATCATTTTACAGATGTATATTATACAGTTCACAAGTGTATATATAACTCAATCAACACATTTGTAAAATTAACATTACAACAATACATCATTTTCACACCTCCTTTTGACTGTATCAGCAAACAGACCTGTTCCAACCCTAGAAAAAACATGCCTTTACCCCAGCTGTATTGTGCCTGCCATTGGGGCTAGCCCCCTCACGTACACACTGAAATATCTCTGCTCTATGAGTGCATCTACGCTGCACCCTTCTTTTGGCAGTGTGTAGCGTACATTCATATATAGTCTACCTAGCATGGATATAAATAGCAGCAAAGACAGTGAGGTGCAGCTTAGGTGAGTAACGGCATGCCTGAAGGTTGTGGGTCTGTACTCGAGTACATAACCTACATGCTTCTCTACTTGCCCAATCTGTGCGTCCCTGTCTACACTGCTCTTCTTAGCAGTGTAGTGTCCCACTGTCTTCCCACTGCTGGAGCCTTTCCTCACCACAGAAAAAGACTCTGGTAGTGGGGAAAATCTCTGCCAGCAGGCAAGCTGCTGGGAAAGTCTCCGGCAGCTCCCTGATACTAGGCCCCTTCCAATACTCCCGCAGTGAGGAAAGGCTCTGTCAGCTCCCCATTGCTGGAACCTTTCCCCTCAGCAGGGAAAGGCTCTGGCAGAGGGGAGGCACTGGGAAAGGCTCAGACTTTTCCCTCTGCCTCCTGCCTGCCAGAGTCTTTCCTCCCCGCAGTGAAAGGCTCCAGCAGCAGGGAAAAGCACTCCATTCTACCTCTGCTGCTGTCAAGGTACTCTCACTTACAGCACTAAAGGTTGAGTAAGGTTAACCTTACTCAAAACACTGTTCTCTGTCTCATATTCTATTTCATTCTGATCATTTAAAAATGCACATAGAGATGCAGGTTTTCATCCAGACTAAAATACCAATTTTAGTATTTGGAACCAATGACTCCTGGCCTACTGTTCACCTTCTGTAAACTAGTACTTATCCACAAATGAGTAGCAGGATTTAGTGAAAACTCCACTAAAGACTGGAGGAACAGTAATTCCTGTTAAGTTGCTTTTAACTTACTACCACCACCTTTCTTCATCTGTCACGAAGATTCTAAAACAAAAGTGAAATAGTGATTTGACTTTATATGTTTGAGACAGATGTTTCTTTTGGAGTTGTAAATGAAAAAAAATAATTAAATATGAAAAACAAAATGAAAAGTCTTAAGGTCAAATATTTAAAACATTTCAAATTTCTGAGGGGGAATAATATAAAAAAGGTCATTTTAAAAGAAAATGTCTAAATATTAGGACATCAGAAACATTCTAATAATGAGAAATAATTATCATTTACTTATCCCAGCACTCTAATTAATTTAAATTGAAGGTTTCCGGTATTGCTAAAGGATATAATTCACATGCAGAGAACCACGATCAAATTCAAGCACTTATAGTAGTGTGAATGGTTAATAGTCATTTATAATAATATGATCATTGCAAGCGAATAAAAATGATAGGAGTTAAACTACTGGGTTAAGCTAAACAGGAAAAGACATTCATATTGTGGAATAGGAGTGTTAACACATGGAGTTAAGTAGGAACAGTTAATCAGGAACAACTCCATGTGTAGACATGCAGTGTTTACTACCATGATTGGGCCCACTGAATCAGTGGTACTGCTTGAGTTTACACTAGAGGATTAAGTGCTAGTAGGCAAATGCTGACTACCTTCCCTGTGGCCATGAAAGGCCTTGAATACAGTCTGCTTGTGTGAGGTTCAGGAGCACCACACAGGGACTACAGTGGCAAGCTGTACTCCCCTGTGCCACCACATGCAAGGGGATTTCAAGGAGCAGCAGCAGCTGCAGGGCTGGTGGATCCATGACTACACCGATTCACCTGCTTCTCCTCTGGTTTCTTCAGCCTTGAGGTTGCAATATTGGCCACTAGCCCTAGAGCTGCTCATCTGTTGCTCTGTTGTCTTTGGTGGGAGGAATCTAGCAGGGTACTCAGGGTCCCCCTCACAATGTGGCCTGATTACCCAGGATGGGCAGTGGCAAGAGGATTTGCTTGAGAGTGCACTCCTTACCCAGGCAAAGTTCTCATTTAAGTCAGTGCATTCAGAGTGAAGCGTGGAGCATTTTGCAGAAAGAAGCAAAATCTTCCTCTTGTTTGCTAATAAACTGTGTGCAAGGGTGACTGGCCCTTTTAAGTTCAACCTATGACTAGTTAGTTGCTTTGCAGTGGGCTCTGATAGAGGGCACCTGGCTTCTGTAAGGAATCAGGCAGCAGTTGAGAAAGGGGAGTAGGGAGAAACTGTAGGGAGTTGCCTGTATAACACCTGAGAGAGCAGAAGTTGAGGTTACAGTGCAGAGAGCTAATAGGAGAGTGCTGTGGTTGAGAGCTGTTTGAGAGAATTGGACTGTTGGGGGAACCTACTGAGTAGAAGGCTCATGTCTCCCTCTGGGCAAAGTGGGAGAATCAGCCCAGTTGGGGCAGGCTGAGCCCAGAAAAAAAGAGGGTTATATTTTTGTAGAGGGAGGTTCTTATGAGCAACTGCTCAGCAAAGGTAGTACTTGCAGGCAATGGAGGCCTGGAGGTGGAACGTTGTGGGGAGCCCTCTTGCAGAAGCCTTGAATTGTGAACTATGGAAAAAGAGTCACAAGAAACATGAAGAACTGCCATAGGTGTGGAGGCTCTGGAACTGGGGCACAGGAATTGAAGAGGAATGATTGTTAACTCACAGGTAGATGGCATGGAGTTTGGGACCGGAACCGTAATAGAGGAATTGGACTCCAAGAGTATGTCTGCACTAGAAATAGTACAGAAGCACAGGGGGTTCTTCTATTGCTGTAGTAAATCCACTTCTCCAAGAGATGGTAGCTAGGTTGATGGAAGAATTGTTCCGTTGACCTAGTGGTGTCTGCAGTGTGACTTAGGTTGGCTTAATTACATTGTAAGGGGCACAGCATTTTTCAAAGTCTTGAGTGATGTAGTTAAACTGACCTACCTCTGGAGTGTAGACCAGCATGAGAAGGACAACATTGTTTTCCTGGCAGGGGAGGTAACCATCAGTCTGATCTGTGGAGGAGAAAATGGTCAACTTCCATCTGTAGGTAAAAACTGGAAGGAGTCACCTGTATCATTGCAGAAGGGTGTCTTCACATGAGAAAGCTCTGTTTCACTGAAATGACAGTCAAAATAAAATAGATATATATCTTGGCTCATTCAAAATGAGGTACTTTGATTTATGTTGTTTGTTTTTCAACTCACTTAGTTTGTTCAGTGAAACTAGACTGGGTGGTTAGTCATTTTAACTTTCTGATTCCTATATGCTAACACAGTCAGTGGCTTTGAAATTGCAGTCCATGGAGCACTTGCTGGTGGTCTGGGGAGAGCAAACATGTCACATGGTGCTGTCTTTTTATCCAGCTGCTAAATCATACTTAAAGACAGATAGAATACATTGCTGCTTCATATTACTTACATGGAAAAGTAGCTGTCAGTGTTTGTGAATGGTTATGGAGGCAGTTCACTGGAAAATCTCTATGCAGATATGGTCCACACTATGAAAATAAGTGTAAGAACCTCTGTGTAGCAAAATCTCATTGTTTCTGGAAGTCCAGTACTGCAGGAGTAACAGCTAAATTTAAAAACCAGCAGACTGGTTTTCATTGGAATTCTCAGAACTATGCAAAAATACAGTTTTTAAAAAATTGAACCCAAACTTTAGCTTAAAGTTACACTGTCCCTTTGCCATTTGTGAATAACCTTCACAGAAGTAAAGAAAAACAAATTACAGCAATAGAGAATAATGGACTGTATACTGACTAGGATAGGGAGGAGAATATAAAACAACTGATGAAAATATCTTCCATGCATATGTTATTCTGGTGAATCTTCCAACTTCTGCTTTGAGTCCCCTGCAAATAATCTGTGTACTCTTGAGTGAAGAAGACCATCCCTAGTGTTAGCCTGTTTGTATGTAAAAGGTATATGTCTACACTAGGAAAAAAGGTATATTTTTAAACATGAGCTAACATATGCTAAAGTCCTAATGAAGACAAGGCAATCATAGTTTTAACATGTCAGCTGGTCAAGGTAAAACTTATGAGGGAGTCTAGAGTTTATCTTGACCAGATAACACCTTTTAGCACTACAACTGTCTTGTCTTCATTGGGACTAATACATTGGGCAACGTGTTAAAAATACACCTTTTTTCCCAGCATAGATAAGCCCACAGCACACACAGTTCTCATGCGACATAACACATTTTAGAATGTTTTTGAAAAATTTCCATCAAGTACTATGATAAAAATTGTATTATTTTTAAAGGACAAGAATGTTGAGAAATTGCATGAAGATATGGATGATCTCTCAACTGCACAAATCCATAGGAGAAAAATTGTAATAATTGATTACTTATTATCTATACCTCCTTGAAGGCACAATAGATGACTCACAAAACAAACAGACAAAGTCACTGACCTGAAGATTTTACAATCTAAAAAGACAAGAAATGGAAGGATAAGGGAAAGGAATATTTTGTATAAGCAAAATGATGAGTGTGATCACTGGCAAAATTTTGGTAATTCCGGTTAAAAAATTTATTATGACAAAGTATCTACAATTTCCACTCTACTTGGCTATTGTTAGTTCCATTTTTAAAAATATAAACTCTACCTAGTTGACCTTGTTGCTACCACTGTAACCATGACTTGTCAATTCCTTATGGTAACCCGGGATAAAGGTTCCCTCTTACATCACCTCCTGCCTTCCTGCTCCCACAGTTACCTCCTGCTTAACCTGGGGCAAGGAAAGAAAGAAAACAAAAGAAACACTTTGTGAAGGAATGTACTACCCCTTTAAGGGACAGGCCGGAACACTCTGGGGTGTAATCAAGGATGCTGTGCCCTACCCTAGAGCTGAGCTATTTAAACGGGAAGAGCACTAGGTATGCTTAAGAAGCTGGGATCTAGAACCTAGGACTGTAGAGCCTACAGTGGTTGATGTTCCCCCAGTGCCACCAGAATGCTGAACAGGAAGCTGAGCAAGTGAGAGGGGAGTAGAAGCCATGCAAGGTGCAGTGAATGGTGATTTCTCTCTGTTTCCAGGAGACTTGCCTAATCACACTCAGGGATTTTGTTTTGTGGACTTTAAGTTTGGGAGCTCTGAACCAGGGTCCTGAGGTGAGGACCTGATGAAGTATTTATTGTCATTGCTCCTCTCCTGAAATCTTATTAAAACAGGATAGGCTGTTTTGTTAATGTGTGTTGGCTTCACCTTACCCTGGACTGTTCAAGTGAACCTACTACTGCCCCAACTGAGGGAAATTAAGGCAGGGCATGTCCACATTCCCAGATTGGGCTGCAAAAGGGGTGCGAAGAGATGACATATGCTGTTACATACTCAAATGTTCAAAATTTCCATTATCTGAAGGTTCTTTCTGGTGCTGGCCAGAGGCAGGAGGGAGTAACTTACCCAAGAGTAAATAGCCTGTCTCAGGTCTCTCCTGTCTGCTCAGTTCATCATAGACTTTCACACAAGAAGAGTTGCTCGAGTGGATTTGCTGCTGTGAGCTTTTGACAGCTGAGCCTTGTCTACACAAGAAATCATAATTCCTAGCTCTTATAGAGTGTTTTTTATAAGTAGATCTGAAAACAAAGGAGATAAGTATTATCTGTATTTCACATATGGGGGGAAAACTGAGGCACAGAAAGGGAAATGACATGCCCAATGGTACCCAGTCACAGAACTATGAACGAAACTCAGATTTCCAGAGTCCCAGTCTAGCGCTCTATCCAGGTTACACTGCCTGTTGAAAGAAAGTTGAGAATTCATTTAACTTGTGATTTTAAAAACAAATTATTTTTTTTTAAAGATTCAGTTAAAGCAGTATAGACACTCATTTCAGTCTGAACCCAGCTTACTTTGGTTCATTGTAAATTGATTAAGAGTTGGTTTATTTTGAGTCATCTTACTCTATTTTTAGAAAGGAATAAGAGTGCCCACATCAGGGGTTTCACTGGTTTCACTAAATTGTTTTAAATAATGATTTTAGGCCTGGTCTACACTTAAACTTTTGCCCCCATATCTATGTTAGTCAGAGGTGCGATTCCCTCCCATCCCCTGACATGGCTGTGCTGGCAAAAGCCCTATGATGCAGTTATATTGACAAAAAAGTCCTTTTTGCTGTATGGCATACTCTGTTGGGGTAATTATGAGGGTTCTGGGTGGGCAAGTACATCCCATGGTGAAACGGCAGTAGCAGACTTCGGTGCTCCAGTATCCGTGTTAGCTAGATTAAAGCTAGCTCGTGTATGTCTATATGAGCTGCGATTGCTGTGTAGGTATATTGCTGTGTATGTAGTTCAAATGTCTTTTTGCAGTATGGCCATTCTCTTTTTAACTTGAGAGGAGTTTACTCTGCAGTGAAGGCATAGCCTAAATGTCCTAACTGCACAACCGTGGGATTACTCTGCAAGTGTACATATAAAATGCTGTTCATTTTTGAGGTGTTTTCTCCAATTGATATTTTAATCTTAATTTTTTTTAGGAAGTGGCCGTGGAAGGTTAGCACTAGGGGACTGATCTAAAGCCCAATGGACTTTGGATCAGGCAAGTCTCTTCAGTCACTCCAAACTGAAAGTCTGATTTTCCTGATTTATGCTTTCTTCTGTCTAGAGCTGAGTGAATAATGGATTTTCAGTTCTGGGACCAAATACCAAAAAAAAAAAAAAAAGAAAAAGAAATCTAGTTTGTTTTAAACCAAAACTTTCTATTTTAAATTTAAAAATTTGGTTCCACGTCAACTGAAATGTTTTGGGTCAATTTGAAACACAATTTTTTTTTCAGTATTTTTATTCATTTTGGGTTGACAAAAATGTTTTGGTGAATTTGGCCATTTTCAGGTGTCTTCCACCGTGTGTGTGTGTGGGGGGGGGCGGGGGGGTTAATTGGCCAGACTTGAATTTAAAATACTATTTTGAAAGAGGAAAAAGTCAAAATGAAACAATTGCTGAAATGAAATGTTTTGACTTTCAGGTTTTTTTCTTGGCTGAAAACATATGTCGAATTTAACCTGAATTTATGAATAGTTTTGGAGCCCTGAAAAATGCATTTTTTGCTGAAAAATGTTTGTCGAAAAATTGCTTAGCTCTACTTCTGTTGCCTTTCAGCACTCTATACATGAACTATACATTTAAAATAAAAAATCCTGTACACATTCCTTCCTTACACTTCAGCACAGCACTTCACATTGATGAATATGACAAGTAGTAAATAGATTAATAATTTGGTACAAGATAATGCACCATTATGGCATTGATCAAAACCACAGCTCCTTGAAACCCATAAAGTTGATTTTAAAAGTTCGTAATAAATTCCACTGGAGAACTTATTTGTGCATCTTATCTACAGGAAACTCAAATGCACTGATAATTTTTGGCATGCAATGGTTCCTTAATCATTTTACCTTGTAATATGAGGTGGTGTGACATAGGAATTTTATTTTGAAGCTCCTTACATACAGTACTATGACTTCTTTATAAAAGTTAAACAGGAAAGTTGCATAACACAAACATTGCAGTAAGCCTTGGTGTTTAACTGAACAAAACCCTAATTGTTCAGGGTTTTTTTGACATCTATCATTAGGCCTCGAAGAAGCAAAGCTGTTAAACTCAAGCTTTGTTTTCAAGAGAGATGGATTAGCTTGAGGCAAGAGTATAATATTTCCAAGAAGGAGGGGGAAAAATACTGGAGGTATAAATCCCAAATAGAAAGCAAACCTTGGAGTTAAACAGCTATAAATATGGCTCATGTGGCACGCACAAACCAACTGCACTAAATAAATAATAAATGGGTGTGAAATGACTGACTGGTATTTAATTTGTTTGATTCACTTGAAGTAACACTTGAAATCAAGTAACACTTGGAAACAGTTGTCAGTGTATGCACAGAAAATTTGAACCTTTTCAGTCCTACACTCCTCCTCTGGCCTGTCTACATCTAAAATTTAGGTTGATCTAGCTACATCTCTCAGGGCTGTGAAAAATTTCATACCCTCTGCTGTGTAGTTGGGTTTACCCCCGTTATAGCTGCAACTAGGTCAGCGAAAGAATTCTTCTGTTGACCTAGTTACTGCTTCTCAGAGAGGTGGATTACCTACATTGACAGAAAACTCCCCTCCACTGATATAGGAAATGTCTACACTTCAGCATCACAGCAGAAGTGCCATAGGTACGCTGCTGTAGTGTAGACGTACCCTTAATAAAGTCTGCTCTGTTTAATTATGTTTTCTCCAGAGGCTCTATATGCTATTCTGATTTAAAAGAAATGTTTAATATTCCAAAGTATTTGTTCCCTGACAGTATGCTGTAGGTATAATTACTTCTTTAACGTTACAGCTATCCCTATTCTATAGATCGTACAACCACCATGAATTAACAAACCAGATTATTGATTCCTTAAACTGAAAGCTAGGTATTCTACACTGAAACTACCATTTTCTTTTTATATTTACAGTATAGACACATTAAATAAACTTTGAAAAGATGGTATGAATGAAAGGATCAGTGAATCTAAATGAAAATAATAATCAATAGTTGAGTAGTGACTTTTGATTTGTTTTTTTACTGATTTAGCATTTACCTAAGAGAATGTTTTTAAACCTCCACAAAACAGGGGCCCTAGGAGAAGGCAGGTATAAGACAGAGGTGGGCAAACCTTGACATCTGGGCCAGGGAGGCTAGCTCTGGCCCCTCCCCCACTGTCCCCCCTTCCCTGCAGTCATGCTGCTGTGCAGAGCTGTGCGCTCCTGCTGCTCTGAGCGGTATGGTAAGGGGGCGGGGGCGGCGCATGTGCGGCAGTGCAGGGGTTGGGTAGGGAGTCCCGGGGGGCAGTCAGGGGACAGGGAGTGGTTGGATGGGGCAGAGATTCTGGGGCGGTCAGGGGTTGGGAACAGGGGGGGTTGGATAGGGCGTGGGAGTCCCGGGGTGGCCTGTCAAGGAGGGGTGGATAGGGGTTGGGGCAGTCAGGGGACTGGGTGCAGGGGGATTGGATGGGGGGGGATTGGGGCGGGGGGTCAGGGGACAAGGAGCAGGGAGGGTTGGATGGGTCGGGGATTCCAAGGGGGGCAGGCAGGGGGCGGGAAGTGGGAGGGGGTTGATAGGGGGCGGGGGCCAGGCTGTATGGGGGGGCTGTATGGGGGGCACAGACTTCCTTACCCGGCCTCTATACAGTTTCGCACCCCGATGTGGCCCTCAGGCCAAAAGGTTTGCCCACCCCTGGTATAAGAGAAGCAGCTGCAAATTGTCTACTTATTGTACTTTCCAATTTTCTGAAACATGGAGACTGTCTAGTCTACATCAGAGTATAGATGCCTATAATAGAAGCTGATCGGAGCATATAGTCATTCTGTATCATTTAAAGGGGATTTGTAGAGTGGATTGCAAAGAGTCTTAGTTGTCAGAATATAGCTACTATAATCCTCCCTCCCTACTCATTCCCAAAATATTTCTTTTTAAACAATTATGTTTAATGTTTCTAGATTGCATATTGCATTAGTGCAAACAGCAAGGAAATAAGCATTTAAGTCATTCTGCACCCCATCTTTCATAACTATGTGGCTCCTCTTCCCGTAGTATCTGAGGGCCTCACAGTTCTACTGTGAGGTAGGGAAGTATTATTGTCTGCATTTTACAGGTTTGGAAACTGAGGTTCAGAGAGTCTAAGTGACTTACCCAATGTCACATAGAAAGTCTGTGGAGGAGCAGGAAATTGAACCTGGATCTCCATAGCCTAGGCTGGTGCCCCTAACCAGTGAGCCATCCTTCTTCTTCCATCTGAACATGCTTCTGTCTAAAACAAACAGTAGAAATAAATGGTTTGTTCATCATAGCAAAAACATTGGGGTGCCCCATTGTTAGACAAGTTAATGAAACCTTGCTTAGTGTGCATTGGTCATCAAAAACTCAAAGAAAATGTTAGGATATGTTCGGATTGAAGATTGGGATAGAAAATAATATTATAATACTATTGTTTAAATCAATAGCATGTCCTACCTGGAAAATAGTGTTCAGTTCTAGTCAACCTGTGTATGTGTAGTAGAAATAGGAAGAGGTTCAAAAATCAGTAATAAAAATGGTTAGAGCCAAGGAGAGACTTCTTTATGATGACAGATTGGAGCGTTTAGGTAGAGACAAGACAAAAAAAGATGGGACATTTACCCTTTCTCATAATACAATAATGGGAGGCATTCAATGACAGTGAAAGGCAATGAATATAAAATTAATAAACAAAAATACTTCTATATACAACATATACTTAACCTGTGGAACTCATTTCTACAAGATATTGAAATGCCTAACAGGACTTACAAATAACCTGGAGATTTATAGGGATAATAAGGATATTCAGTTACATTAAATAGGATACCAAGATTTTTTTTAAGGGCTATAAATCCTTAGACTTCAAGATATAAGACAACTAATAATGGATAGGGTTAGGAATAAACTTTCCCTATGGTAGTGGTTCCCAATATTTTTACAGGCATGAGCCCTGCCAAACTTTTGGTTTGTTTTCACCAAAAATAACAACCAAAACATTTTTCTTTAATAATAATATAATAATTAATAATACAAAAGTTTAAAAGTTTCAGTTTTTGAAAATGAACACTTTTGTCAAAACCCAAATGTTTTTGTGTTTCAAAAATGCATTTTTGTTTTTTCTCTGAAAAAACTAAATATCTTTATGGGAAATTTATGTTTTCCCCTTGTTACAACATGCAAATGAAGTCAGGCTAACTTTTAAATTATCCCATCTCCCGCTTGTAGCAAAGCGAAGAGAAGAAGTTGTTTTAGGTCCTCCTAATTAGGGTAATAGC
This sequence comes from Caretta caretta, assembly GCF_965140235.1. Lineage (NCBI taxonomy): Eukaryota > Metazoa > Chordata > Testudines > Cheloniidae > Caretta > Caretta caretta. The sequence continues at coordinate 213,282,153 of NC_134207.1, read as the reverse complement.
TCATAATGTAGCCATCTGTTTGTCCTCCATCACAAACACAGCTCAGGTGTGCTGTGGTTCATGAATCATTCAGTCAATGTAGGTCAAGCTGGCTAAATTTGAAACCAGTTCAAGTGAACTACACCCTAGATTCAGTTTACTGTCTCCCTTCTGTGGGATGATTTTCACTTTTTGCATGCCAACAGAAACTCCCCTTAAATCTGAATGTTTTCAAGTGACCTGGGGGACTCCAGGCTTCAGCCTTCCTTAGATGAGTGTGCTGCCTCTCTGCCTAACCCCATCTAACAGCTTCTGTGGGGATCCTTCTTCCCCTGTCTGAAGTGCTCCTTATCGCATTCTGGTAAGTCCTACAGAGCCTTATACTGTCCTTGATTTATATGTGGATTACTGGGGATAGAATATGCTGCTTTGTCAGCTGACTTCACTTTTAGTTCTCACCGACAGACACTACAATAATTCAGTCTTAGAGAAACTAATTTAGTTTTCTTTTTAAAACAAATGTTTAATTGTAGTTTGGCTAAAGTAAGGTAGTAGACCTAGTCACTTTAAACTTTGGGTTATTACAAATAATAAATAGTATCACCTAGAGTCCCCAGTTGGGATCAGGGCTCTGTTGTACTAAGAACTGTAAATGCAGATAGTGATTGTACTTTGAGAAAAGATGTAACAAGTGTGTGTATGACAGACATAAGGAGAAAATGGGGAAGAGGGATGAGGATAACAAAATAAGTTCACATAGCTCTACAAAGTAAGCTATATGCACAGCTAAAAGCGGCTTGATGGTTTCAAGTGAGTATGTTTGTAATTTTAAATGTTTCTCCAACTGAAGTACAACCAAACCATTCTTGGTTGGATGTTTTTGTATGTGTCACTGAAGAAGAGGGTTTTGAGGAATGATTTGGAGGAAGAGAAGGTATAAGGTTTATGGTTTAATTCAGGGAGGATGTTCCAGGCATCAAAGCCAGTGTACAAGGCATGAAGGTGATTGTGGAAGAATTGACAAATAGAGCCAATGTAATATTTGACTAAAGTGCAGTTAATCACTGCAGTCCTTAAACTATTGATATCAAAGAGAGATTTATTGATATCAAAGAGAGATTTTCCAGGTAAATAACTGCCGTTTAACTACATACATCAAAAAAACCCCAACAACCATGAATCAGATAAAGTCAGCCATTGAGCTAGTGTAAACCACACACCTCCTGGGTGTGGTGCTCTGTCCCGTCTAGTGGCACCAAGATCACTTAGAGAGAGATTAATGGTAATCTCTACAGCCTTAGGTAAGGGCCATATGACTTTTAGCTCATGCAGTAGTGGCTCATGCACTAAGCTTCAGAGGCCCCAGGTTCAATCCCAACGGATGGTGTTACACTAGCAGTACAAATGCTAGTGAAGTTTGGTGAGCAAGTCAGTCTAAATTACTGAAAGCCATAATCACTTTTTAATGATATATCTCAGGGTATCCCTCAGTTAAGTCATATAATGTACTCCATTTTATAAGCAGGGTCTGGCTTGCATGAGCTTGTTCCTAGTTTAGGGTGGATGCTTTGTGCATAACACACAGCACCGTTTGATATGAAGTAACACAAAAATTGAGTATAGTGTTTAGGCATGTTAATTCCAACTATTGAAAATATGTTAGCCTCATGTTAGCAAGAGCTTTTAAATCAAGGAACACCTAGAGGAAAAAACTCTTCTTTAAGACCAGATTAATATGTAAATAGTGAGATGGAGGAGCACAGAGTTTCTGCACTTGGACTTTACTTTTAATCATTCCTTCACCGTGAGTGTTCACTAAATATACCCTTTTTCCCCCACTGAAAGAAGAGCAGGATCACCAGATATTAAACTATCACTACATTTCAATATGCTTCAGTTATCATGCAACAATAAGATTCAAACATCCTTAAGTTAGGAAATAAAGTTATCAGTGATATTTGGACCAGTAGGCTTTCATTAGGAACTGTTGGTAGAGAAAGAGATGTGGGGCTGGTGTGATTCATCACTGCATTACTGTAGCTTTATACTCCATGGATTTCAGTGGAATTGCATTGGGATAAAACAGGAGCACCACCAATGGTGAATTGGACCCATAGCTGTGATAAGATTTGTTCCACTGTTGTTCAAATAACTGATATACCTTTTCTCTCTTTTTCTCAGCCTAATGTATGTTGTTGGCACAGTTTTTCAGATAGGTAAATAAGTTACAGAGGAAGATAAGGTGAGAAATCTGTATGTGAGTTAATGTGAGCAGTTTATACTCTATAAAATACTCGGATTACAGTGTGTTTAGTAACTTGCTACCCAGTACATTGTTTTAAACAGTATAGTACTAATGTTGAGACTGTGACAAATGTGATCCCGGATTTCTACCAGATGTTCTACCATTGACTTAAAGGGGGTGAGATCCTCCTTGTCCTCTGGCTCCTTTATGCCAGGAAAAAGAAACTGGAGTGGTGAAATATGGATTGTAGTTTAGGCTTTACAAACAGAAATGACAGGTTAGAGCAGGGGTGGGCAAACTTTCTGGCCCAAGGGCCGCATCGGGGTTGAGCAACTGTATGGAGGGCCAGGTAGGGAAGGTTGTGCCTCCCCAAACAGCCTGACCCCCACCTCCTATACACCCCCTTCCACTTCCCACTCCCCTCAGAATCCCCGACCCATACAACCTCCCCTGCTCCTTGCCCCCTGGGACCCTGCCCCCTATCCAACCCCCCTGCTCCCCGTTCCCTGACTCCTTCCCCCCCCCGCCCAAACCTCTACCCCATCCAACTGCCCCCTGTCCCCTGACTGCCCCTTGGGACCCCCTGCCCCTTATCCAACCTCCCCACTCCCTGCCCCCTTACCATGCTGGAGCCAGCCACGCCGCCGCCATGCCTGACAGGAGAGGCGGGCTAGAGTGCTGCCCACACAGTGGTGTGGCTGCGGGGGAGGAGGGACAGCAGGGGAGGGGTTGGGAGCTAGCCTCCCTGGCCGGGAGCTTAGGGACCAGGCAGGACGGTCCCGCAGGCCATAGTTTGCCCACTTCTGGGTTAGAGCAATAGAAATGTTTCCATGAATTTAAAAAAAAATCTGTATGCTCTGATGTGTTTGCAATCCAAATACTGCAGCACTGAGAACGTAAAAGTAAGTCTATTTTCACATGGTTGAGGTTGACAGAAATATAAATGGCAAACAAGTGAAAAGTAAATTAGATTTTTAAAACCTCTTTTGGGGGCAAGTTCTCCTTGCTTATTCTGGTGAAAGCCCATTTTCTTGCATGAAATTGGTTAGCTTTAAGATATTGAGGTATTTATTAAAATATCAGATGATTCTGTCTTTCAGATATTTTTAAGGTGCCTTTTCTTGTGGTTTCTAGAATATAATTTTATACTAATGCATTTTGAGAAAGAGAATACTATGTAATTACCCACCGTCTTGATCCAGACATGTAAAACCGAAGATATTAAGGGCCAAATTCTGTCACCAGATAAGTGTATTTTTATACATTGAAGTCAATGGGAGCTCTAAGCACATATCTAAGGACAGAGTTGAGTTTTAAACTGTTTATCTTACTCTAAACTCCTTGGGAAATCAAATGTGATTCATGCCAAAGGGCAGTAGGATGGAGTCAAATCCACAACTCCCTCACCCATCATGGGTGCATAGTCTTTAATCCTTAAAACACTTACGCACATGAGTAATTTTACTGCATGGGACTTACATATGCATAAAATTACTCGTGTCCCCCTGCCTTTTGGGGGGGGGTGGGGGGGCTAACATTGCTGGTATTGTTAATCGTCCCCTGGTGTCACTGCATCATCTCCATTTTGTTTTCATTCTTGCTTATGTTCCGTTCTCTTGTATCCAAGCTATGGAATATTTGGCCATACATTGTCTAACTCATCAGAATATGTAAGATGAAATTTTCAAAGTTGCCTACAGAAATTCAGCATACAAATGCCCTTACTTTTAATGGGAACTGGGTTTCTAAATTCCATAGGCAGCATTTGAAAATCTCAGCCATAATGTAAATTTCTATTGAATTAAAAGCAAAGCCCTGTTTGTTTAGACAGACTAAATCAGCATTACCTGAAACATAGCTGCATGTTTACTAGGGCAGTGGACTGCTAGCTGTGAGTATCCTTGTGGCTAAATGTTGCTGTATTGCTCCAGAGGTACTCCAGATTAATACTGCTGTGTTATATCAGGGTGCGTCTTGGCTACCACACAGCATAATGGTGTGTTCTCCTCTCCTGCCAAATTCAGCTAGAGGAAATAATTCTCTTGGAATTCAAGTGGGTCTAACTCTCTGCCAGGGGTCACTTGTTTGGGGCCAAAGTTTGATACTCTGAATGTATGCAAGAATCACTGAAGTTAAGTCTCAAACACCACTTGTAACCACTTATATTTCTCTTAGTTTCCATCTTGGAAAAATGTGTGTGTTTGGTTTTTTATACTGAGAAATCTGATGCCATTTAAAACAGAGATAAGTATGAGAGGAGAATGTAAAAGATAATTCCTAACTGGAATAGGTTTGGAAGCACTTAGGGCCACAAACTGCATGTTAGTACAGCACCTAGCACAATGGGATCTCATTTCCTAATAATACCTTTAGAAGCCTTAATGCTGATATTTCAAAGTAAGTTAATTGATTTTCTTTTACAACATAGGGATATTAATAGCGACTATTAGCATTTTCTTGCAGTACTAAGCATAGGAGAGAAAGTGTGACTGCTATTCAAAGAACTGTTTGCAGAATAATAAAAGCTGCAAAACACCTCATTACAAGAGCAACCAAAAAGAAAACTAAATGTTCCAAAAGATGGGGGAGGAGGAAAACAAAAACTAGAGGCTTTGCATTTGATCACTATCATCTAAAGCCTGTGGCCAGTGCAGTCTGGGTAATTGGGTTGGAGATGGCTGGGGAATGCACAGTCAGTCTGCATTGATACCACATTAGTTTTTGCTTTTCCTGCACTCCAAGAAATAATAGGTAGTGGTTCTGTGTAATCAGATCCACCTGTCCCTGCTTCTAAACCCATTTTGATAGGATTTAGAGAACCACTGCAAACCTGTTCTCTGGTGTATGGGGAAATAGCCCTGCTCATAGGGTTTCCAAATCTTACCACTCTTCCTTGGGGAATTCCTGGGGAGTTAGGATCCTCCATGTTGTAGAAGGGAAAAATAACTGTTGTTCTATAACACATCGGTGAGATGTTCAGGCAACTAATGATGAATATACTGGCAAAAAGCCATAGTGTGTATGAGAACTGATGGCATTCTCATCCTGCTGTAAATAGAGAACACAAGTCGTATAAAGCCTTTACCTTTCCTGGAGTGGAAATTCCATAAAACTCCTGTTCTTGGACCAGGTCCTGGACTACTGTACCCTGTGTATCAACCCAGCAGATCTGACTGAGTTCTGGTATTCTTTCCTTCATGAATCAGTGACCAGTGATTTCAGAGGTTTCAGAGTAGCAGCCATGTTAGTCTGACAGGTTTCAGAGTAGCAGCCGTGTTAGTCTGTATCCGCAAAAAGAAAAGGAGGACTTGTGGCACCTTAGAGACTAACAAATTTATTTGAGCATAAGCTTTTGTGAGCTACAGCTCACTTCATCCGATGAAGTGAGCCACATGTCCTCCTTTTCTTCTTTCAGCGGTATACAGACAGCCTTCTCAAACCAAAGTATTATTTGTTTTAACAGGGAACAAAGCATTTAGCAAAAAGGATTTTGAAACAGACTTACACACGTCTGTCTTATCTAAAGTCTTACCATCCCCTGAGGGTAACACCAGTAGGCCTAACTTCTTCAGACGCCCTCAGCGAGTCCCTGTGCTCTGTCTGGTTCTTGAGAGAGAGTTCCTCTTGAACCTTGCTGTTGTTGTTTTGTTTTTTTCCGCTCTGTTCTCCTGCTTTGGTCCTTCTGGACCGAAACAATCCTGAACACTCAGGAGGAGATCAGGCCAAGTCCTCAGAGCCAATGGCTCTGCCATTGGCACTTAACAACCCTCATGTGTATACTAAGGCTTGGCTTGAGCTTTTTTCCCCCTTCCTGCTTGTTTTTCCAACAGCCCCTAATTAAACTAAACTAATATATTTGTACAGTAAACAGGCCAATAACCATGTCAACATATGGTATTCATGAATTATTACAGAGAAGCTCCAAATGCATCACAGGTCCATTAATTTCATCACAATATCTAGTTTCTAACACATAGTATGCCACAATGCCCCAAGACATTATTTCTAAAAATCACTAATGGCAGTGCAACTTCTCTCTAGGTCTCGCAAGAAGTATGAAAATATCCCATGATACCAGAAGAATTTGATTCTGTGTCCATAGGCCACACAGTATGGATGTGATGACCATGGTTTCAGAAATTCATGCATGGGTTCCATTCAGAAGCAGTGCAAAAGACTGTGGGAGTCAGGGTAATGGAGGAGCTGAGGGAGAGAGAAGTAATTGCTGGGGAGGAGCTTGGGAGTGAACCTGGAGGGTTGTTGCGTTTGGGTAGCAGAAGTATGGAACTTTTTTTTTTTTTTTTTTTGGAGGGCGGAGGAATGGATAGGTAAGGACCCTGGCTGATCCCTAGCCTCTCCCATTCAGTCAGGCACATCTGCTCGTGTCCCTGCACCCCCACCTCCCTGTCCCCATGTATCCCTGCACTTTCAGCCAGGCATAGGTGTCCCTCTGTCCATGTGTCCCTGCACCCTCACTCAGCCACTCCCCATCCCCATGTGTCCCTGCACCCTCACTCAGCCACTCCCCATCCCCATGTGTCCCTGCATCCCCACTCAGCCACTCCCCATCCCCATGTGTCCCTGCACCCTCACTCAGCCACTCCCCATCCCCATGTGTCCCTGCATCCCCACTCCTATTTAGCATCTGGCTCAATGTTGTCATCCCACTAGCTCCTATGACCCCTCCGGTGTGTCCCGCCACTAGCCTTTCTGAACTGCAGTCAGTGTGACCACCCCCAGCAGCCCTGTATGCCCTGCTCTGTCTTTCCCATGCCTCCTCACCTGACCCCATGGGCAGGGCACTGTGAAGAAGGCAGCCTCTGGCCCTCCCTCTCCGCATTTGGGTGCTCCAGCCTGTGAGCCAGCTGCTCTCTTTTCTGGTGCCACATCAGCCCCTGATGTGTGAAAGGTGTATTTGAAGCTTCCCATTGCCTCGCAGTCGAATCAATTATTCTGCAGCGGAGGAATCTGTGGAGGACATTAATTCTGTGCGTGCACAGTGGCGCAGGATTTCCCCAGGAGTAAATTGTAAAATATGTCTGAGACACGAAATATACACCATTGATGGTGTAGAGTTACTCTGTGTATCTATATGGTTATGATTAAAGATTAAATCAGAACCCTATAGATATGCAGAGTAACTATACACCAGAAATGGTGTATATTTCCTGTCTCAGACATATTTTTAATCTTCGTCTCCATTCGAAGTCTAAAGTCCTCAGGGTGTCCATTACTGATCTTCAGTATGCTGATGACTGTGCCATCCTTGCACACACTGAGAATGCCCTTCAGTCCACACTGGATTTTTTTGCACAAGCTTACAGAAGCCTAGGATTCTCACTTGATATTGAGAAGACTAAAGTGCTTTATCAGCCTGCTTCAGGCCTTGCACATGACCCACCACAAATCACCATCAAGGGACAGACTTTGGGGATGGTTGAGCACTTCTGCTTCCTCGGTAGTCAACTTTCTCAAAACACAAAAATCAACAGTGAGATCCAGTGCACAAGTGCTTCCTTGGGGAAATTGCTCTGACGCGTTTTCATGGACCATGACCTATGGCAGGACACCGAGATCCAGGTCTATAAGACAACTGTTATCCTTACACTCCTTTATGGATGTGAAACCCGGGTGACTCATCAACAGCACATCAAGAGTCTGGAGAGGTATCACCAACGGTCAAGTGGGAAGATCATTGCACTAACGCCAGAATCCTCACTGAAGCCAATGTCACCAGCAATGAAGCAATGATCCTCATGCACCAACTCTACTGGCCTGGACATTGTGTGTGGATGCCAGACTCTCTCCTCCCAGAACAAGTCCTTTACTCTGAGCTCACCCATGGTCAGAGATCCTATGGTGGTTAGAGGAAACACTACAAAGACACACTGAAAGCGTATCTCAAGAAAACTGACATGGACATCACAAGCTGGGAGGAACAAGCCACCAACCAACCCCAGTGATGCCACATCTTTCGTTAGGCAGTGGCCCACTTTGAGGTGAAGTGCCTTGCCCACAAAGCTAAAGAGAAAGAGAGAAGGAAGGAAAAAGAGAGAACTTTCTCCCAGCAGGCATCTGGCCTGCCAGGAACTGTCTGTACCTACTGCGGGTGGATCTGTGGTTCCAGGATCAGACTCCTGAGTCATCTCAGGACTCGTATGTAAATCCATGGTAGCTATCATCCTCAAATCAAGGGATCGCATATGATGATGATATTGTTCTACATCTTTCCTTCTTGTCTGTAGATTGATTTTTTCTTTGTTGTTTAGCACCACTTCTTTCTTCCTTTCTCAAGTCTGATTATGAGACAAGTGGGGCTATGCGCAAGAGATCAACAATTATCAGATTTATTTAAGTCAAGCTTGCTTTCCATGGTTTCCTGGGAAATGGAACTGTAGTTAGAGCCTTACTAGGCTACGAAAAGCCCAGATGCTGGATACTGCAGACCTAGGCAGTCTCTGGTAGGAATCATGGGATGAAAATGGGGGTAGGGGGTGTCAGGTAGGAGTTGCATCTGTGGGACAAAAGTGCTACAAGGAGAATGTTTTAAATTATTCTCTTCCTTGACCAGTAGGGATTTACAGGTGTTAAGGAGGCACTGTGAATGGCAAATAGGATCCAAGTGAGGGTTTGTCTGGGAGATCATATCTAGTTTATATTTGGATTCAGCATCGACAGGAATCCAGTCTAATGTTTTCATCCTGAAAACTTGTGGATAAAACCCCATTGGCGGGGTAGGGAGGGGTGTTTGTACTTCAGTACACAGCACAGTGACCTGTACTGTGTACACTAATACAATAAGTGAAGCTTGTTCAAAATGCATAGTAACCATTACAGCTGCTATTTTTTTGTTCTTCTACAAACAGGCTGAATGGACAAAATCAGGGCACAGCAAAATAAATGCACAACTTACATAAAGGAAAGATAGCACACTGCTAACAGAACAGAGGGAATCTAAATGCACCATAAAAATACCTTGCAGTGGGAAAGTAGAAACAAAATGAACTAAAATTAAAGCCCACTTGAGAACACACTCAAACATAACATAGAAAGTTAACACCGAGTAGAACCTTCCGAGAGGAAAATAGAGCCTCTTACTCAGTACAGCAGTCAAGCTGTCCAAAAAGAAATGAGTACAAACATTTGATTTAGTCATTTTTAAAACATTAAGAGCACAAAGGGCCAAACCTTTAAAGCAGTGATACTGAGACTGGCTTGCAAGACGCAAGTGATTTTTTTTTTTTGTGTGTGTGTCTCCTGTGACTCTGAATAGCCCATGATATTAAAGCATTGTGTGATTTTTTTTTTTAATTATTAACCAATTAGGATGCATTTACTTAATGTTAACTGTTTGTAGTTGATAAAATAATACATTATATCTATATAGTATAGTAATATAAATAGTAAATGAAACAACAATTTCACGCTACTCTGGCTCTCTTGGGTAATGTTGATCACTGATTTGGCTCCGGAATTAGAGATCTGAGTATTACTGCTTTAGAGGCTTCTACCAGCAGCAGTGGAGGATTTCTTACTTGCTGTTCCCCATCACACTCTGACGTGGATGTGAAGTCAGGCTTATAAGTGCCTGAAGTTTTTCCCATCCAAAACCGAGCACCTTTATATATCCTGTCTTTATGCACACAGATTCCATTGACTTCAGTGGGAGTTTGTATTCACTTAAGGATAGCAGCACTGAATTATTGTTGAATTGTAATTGTCTATTCCAGAAGAAAAGAATCTTGTGCATAGAAACCAGTTGGGACCACAGATAGTACCCACATTAGTTTTGAGAATATATACCATACCATCTTCAGTATACTGTGCAGAAAGTAAATTATATTAATATCAAGGGAGTGGAGACTCTAGTTGTACTTTAAAACTGAAGTAGCAAGATCATGTTGGCAGCAATTTCCTTTCAGGCCTGCTATCAAGATTTAGCTATATTAAAGTTTGTAACTAACACAGAGAAAAGCACACCGAAGATGTCTGAAACAATATTGTCTGGTGAAGCAAGCACATGGAATTTTGGGCCCAAATCCAATTATGTGTTGGGTAATCAGTAGTATTTTCATTGACATTGGTCAAGTTTTGTTCTAGGCGCCTGCGCACTGAGGTTGCTCAGAACCTCACAGCATCAGGCGTAAGGACAGAAATTAAGCAACACCAATGACAATAAAAGTGATTGCTCATCACTTTACTGATAGCAGCTATTTCACCTCCATTTTCAAGCTTTACTTGGTCTAACAAAATGGCTTTATATAGTTTTACTACCATAATATATATATTTTCCATTCTCAGTTTAAAACAAGCTAACACTTTCCTTCCCTCCCCTCTTCTTCACAGGGCTGAAGTAGGAGGCACTAAATAAGAGCAAAGTCATAGTAGTATGCAATTTTAATTTTTTATTAATGATCTCAGTCCTGTTCTGAGTGGCTAATGCTGCACATCACAAAACCAATATCATATTCAGCACCAGTTAGCATTTACAGCCTGAATCACCATGGAGACTAAACTAGCTTCTTACCACTTACCCATCAGGTTAGGTTTGAGGCACGTTGTCAGGACAGTGCAGAGACGCTTGCACTGATATTGTCCCTGTTGTGTAAAAATAAGCAGTTTCTGTCCAAGGGATTGTCAATCCCATTATCTTTAATATACAGTAAAACTAATTAAAAATAATTGGGGGGAGAGGTGCTGTCAAGGGGTCTTTAAATTAAACTGCTGTTGGTGGGCGTTTCAAAAGCACTTCAGCATTTAGCTTAATTCAGGTCCCACTGAAGCAGCAGTTAGGCCAAGGCTGAGTGCTTATGAAAATCCCACTCTGTGGGTCATTTAGCCGGAATCCATCCCTGAGAATGTAAAAGTAAGGTGGTTGAATCAAAAGCTAGAGGCTTCAAGTAACTTTTTTGTGGATTCAGGATGCTGGAAGAAGTCCACGAGTTGAGGTTGTAACACAGGTATGGGATAGGTGAGGAATATCCAAAAGATTGGGAGCTACTGGGGGGGAAGGGGGAGAGGTGTGTGGAAATCATGAGGTTGGAAAACCAGTAAATAAGCAGTTGAGTGCTTTGGTGTGTGGGTTGGAAGGAAGAATATGCCACTGAAGGAAAATTATTTAATAAAACTTCTTAAACAGCGTAGGACAAGATCTGGCCAGTATTTCCTTGTCATGGCTTAATCCTCCCCTCTATATTACTCACTTCTTATAGCAACCTTATTTTTAAGGCATTGAAAAATTCTTTCCAATAGTTAATATAATAATTAAAAAAGGTTATTGGCAGGCCCTTTAATTGCCTCCTTCAAATGTATGAGTACAATCACTTAGCCCACGCATGTTGGGTAATTGAGAATGCAAATCAACATTTGTGTTTTCAGGTTTGTATTCTGTACTTAAAAATAAGGATTGTGTACTTATAATGGCTGTACTTGAATATTTTGCGGGTGCAATTCTTCAAGTGCCAGGCCCTCCAGGCATTTGCTGTGGGGTACGCATGTGCTCTGTGTGCCCAGTACTGGAAATTTTTCAATGCCAGTGTTCATTGTTCTGCACCTGCATGCTATGCTGCTTTGTGCTGCAACCTGAGAGCATAAGTGGCAGTATGGACTGCCCACCTCTCTTCAGTTCCTCTTCTACCGCTTGCGGGCTAGGATGGAATCCTCTTGTGTCCATACTCTCCAGCTTGTTCAAAACTCTACTCCCTATAAATATTGTAAATTGTTTAATTAGCACTTTTTAGTATCTTAGTGTAGTTAGTGGGGTTTGGAGGGTTCTCGCCATCAAAGCCAGGGCACTTATGCCCATGGTCTCGAGCTTCAAGCCTTGTCTTGCCCGCCCCTGGGTCTTCCTGGTAAGCAACCTGGACAAAACCTGCCTCAGGGAATCACACATCTCATTGAACTGTAAGTTCTGTTGCTCTTTCCCCCTTTGCATTAGGCAGTCTCAGGAGTTCAGACTCTGCTGACACCTAATGGAACTTGCTATGAAACCTTTCTCAGATCTGAGACCCACCTCATCAGCCGGAGCTGCTGAGCAATGCCCTGCCGGCATTGCTGAAATCCTCTAGCAGACCCAAAGATTCCATGAAATGGAAGCATGATGATAGTAAGGAGAGGCACCCTTGTAAGAGGTCAGACAAATCCTATCAATGATGAGTGGCTTTCCCCTTTCCCTCAGGACTGAACAAAACTCCACACTCTGGAGCTGGTGTGCCTGGAGCTCATAGGGAATGGGGGAAGGCATCGACAATAACAGGAGCTTCCTGTGCTCCAAGATTGCCAGCCAAAGCATGCAAGGACATTAAACACCACTCAGCCCCTATATCACCAGCAGTACCACACTGTGCTCCCAAGCCTGCACCGATGGATCCCAGACTGACTCTACCTGTTCTCCTCTAGCTAAACCTCGGCATGCCCTGCTCAAGGACCCAGCAATATACAGATCCGGAGTCTCCAATCCTGACAGACCTGGTGTTAGTGAGGGACATCACTTCACCATCCACATGCTACTCAACTGGTATTGAGCTCTAGCAGAGCTATGGATGCTCGATCCCTCCAGGGCACGACTCTTTAGAGCCTACGTCAGGTCACGTGACCTTAACATAGCTGGTGTCAATGGCTTAACAGTTCCAGTATTTTTTTTAAATTTCTCCTCATGGAAGCTGTTCAGTACCCTTAATCATTTTTGTTAGAGGTAGAACAGGAAGCAGCGAATACTGGATTGAAAGTAAATGCAGAGAAAACTGAGATAATGAAGGTAGGAAACTGGACAACAGATGCAAAGGATGGAAAAGAAATCAAACAGGAAGAAGAGATGCTGTCTGGGGAGTGGTGACATTTGAAGGTGGCTATGATAAAGAGATTCATACAAGATTGGGAAAAGCAAACACCACTTTTGCTGGTGAACATCTGGTGAAACAGAAGTGTCTATACCAAACTAACGGTCAGATTATACCATGTGATTGAAAGGAAACAGAGGCACTGGGAGCCAGGGTAAAGAGACCCCAGAAAAGAACACAGAGATGATACCAGAATGACCAAGACTTCAGGTAACAGCTGGGACAGTGCTAATGAGAGTTGGACAAGGCTAACACTTCATGAGGGAAAATTGTTGGCCAGTTGGTCAGGGTAGAACAGGAGTTGGCCTGAGGACAGGTGGAAGCTGAGACAAAGAAAACAACGCTTGGCTTTACAGGAAGCATTGGCCCAGGCCCAGTGGGAGAAAACTCAGAGGGCTACAACAGAGACCCAGACAGATTTCCGAGTTCAGCAGGATACTGGGGGACCCCAGGCTAAAATACCCATTTTGCTAACGAGCACAGAGGCCCAGACAGAATCTTCCCAACAGGGAGAGGTGAAATAGAAGGGCTGGAGTAGAAAACAGAACATTAGGACAGGGAAGAGAGTAGTGCAGGCAGGTTTTATAAGCTCCCTCCTAAGGGGTGATGGCCTGGCAAAATGACTTGAGGCAGCAGCGAGTTAACTGAGGATGGAAAAACAGCACTTGCTCTATGCGGTATATGATTTTGAGACACAGCTAGAGGCTCAGCATAGAGAGACCCCCAAATCCAGGAGAAGAAAGTGAGTCAAGGGACTACAGACATGCTCTCCAGGTAAGAAAGGCCTGGGAGAGTGGACCCTGAGAGACCAGGGCAAAGACTAGTCTGCGGGAGAGAGCTCTGATTAAAAAGGGGGCAAGGACTAAGATGAACTCTCAAGGTGGAGAGTCCTCAAAGAAAAAGGACCCTGCTTGAAAAGGGCATAGAAACTATGAATAGCTCTCCAGATAGAGATAGGGAGGGAGAAGACCCTACTAGAGTGGGGCACTGGGTAAGACGGGACATTACCTGCAACAGAATCAGCACCCTGATCCTGTGTGAGGGGGGAGGTGTGTGACAGGGTGTTGGAGGCCTCAGTGTCCTACCACACCTTGTCCAGAAAGGAGATGTGGAGCTAAATCCTCCAAGTGACCTAAAGGGGCTGTTGTGGGGGGGAGCCAATTGGAGGGAGGCTGCAGGGAGCAGCCATGTACAGAGCCCAGGAGGACTATGTAAAAGAGCTGCAGAGCTACAGATAGCTAGTTCCTTGCTGGAGTTAGAGGAGTGCAGATGGTGCTCCTGGCTGACCCAAGGGAGGTACAGATGCAGAGAAGTGCTGGCAGAGATCAGGGGAGCAAGAAGGAGCTCTTGGCTGGCTTCTGGGACTGAAGATAGACAAGCCATGGTTGGGGATGCAGGGAAGTGGCCAAGGGAAATGTAGAAGCATCGTGAGTGGTCAAAAGGATGCAGGGGACAGCTGCTATTCATAGGGTCCCTGGGCTGGACCTGGAGTAGTGGGTGGGCCTGGGTCCCCCCATTAGTCACTGGGGAAGTAGTCTGAATATTGGACTTTGACACCCCCTAAGAAGGGGATCTGACCTGTGGGTGGCCTAGTTGGGGCCAGAAGGGCCCAGAAAGGGTGAAACCATTGCCTCCTGGGGGCATAGCCCCACACCAGGGCTGGGACTGTGTAAAGACTTAGAGGCTTTGTGGTAGGCCCTGTGGACTGTTGATCCTGGAAGGGGTCTGCTTTGTTTGTTTCACACAGATTGTGACTTGGCCAGAGGGCTCAGTCACTGAAACCACCTGAGAAACTACAGATAGCTGTTAGGGGGCTTATTCCTTCACCCACTTACTTCCCTGGTCCTTCTCACATGAACAGAGAGCAACAATACCCGAAGTCCAAAGGTGCAAATAATTTGATGTTTATTGGGGTGAACTTCCAGCAAGCATGATTCCAGTTTTCTTCCTTAGTGTCCCCCTTCCCAGCTCTAACACCACAGAGCCTTACCTGTGTCCCTGTTCCCATTCCCCCCCTTAGCAAAACATGATTCCAATTCCCCACCCCCATTCCCCTCCACCCACACACTTCCTGATTGACTGCAGACTATATAGTAAAACATAAGTTCTGCTTAGCTATACCTTAACCAATCATTTTCCTGAAATTTAACTAACCAATCCTAACATGATTATGTAACCAATTATATCCCACCACCTTAATTAGTTTACACCCAGCAAAATTAATTATACAGCAGACAGAAACAATCACAGAACCAGACAGAGATTATACAGACAAATAATAGCAAAGTGGGAACTATAATGACAAAACAATACAGAAGTGAGGATTTCACATCCCAACTCTTGATAAGTGAGTTCTTGCCAGACAGGATGCTATCAAACTAAGTTTCCTTTTACATTTTCTAGGCACTTCCCTTTCTCTGGAGGCGATAGGCATTATCAGGACAGGATTGTATTCCTAACAGCCCAATAGCACCTTATTTCAATGTGACTAGTTTGGAATGTGAGGATATGACCATTCACTTCCCAGCTTATGGCTGCCTCTGTTGCTTAGCCAAAGATCTTAGCCTAAGCACAGGGCCTCAGACTGTCACAGTAAGAGAAGGACCTTACACCGGCAGACATTGATTTTGATTCTCTCTTTTATACCTCTATAACTAGCTAAGTGATAAGAATACACCTAAATTCTTAGAGTAGAGGCCTTTACAGACAGGCCTGAATATCTATATCCTAACAATAGCTATCACCACAGACTGCCAGAGGTGCAGACACACACCTGGCCAGGGGGTGCTCGGAAGAGGAGTGCCACCATGTTACACAGTGGCTAACAAAAAGAGGTTGGAGGCTGCCCATCACAGATGGCTGAAGAAGATATTACACATGTCATGGAAAGACCAAATAATAACTGTGAGAGTAAGGCTGCTGACACAGCGGGACATATTAAAAAAATATCATCAGAGAAAGAAGGCTCAGGTATTTTGGGACATGTACACTGTATGGAAGATGGGAGGCATGTTAAGCAAGTATTGAACTGGGCATCTGAAAGAGGAAAGAGAAAATGAGAAAGGCCAAGGGAAGAACTAGTGAAAGACTGTGATAGAGGATCATGAACGTGTTATCTTCACTTGGGAAGAAGTATCACAACCAGAGAGAGAGACCATAATCAGTGGAGGAACTGGACTACTCAACATGTCAGTGGCACAGGAGGAGAACTAAGGTCTAAGGTGAGGGTGTTGGATCAGACCCATAATCTAGTAACCTGATTTACAGCTGGTGGTGATCTGCATCACCTGGTGTTTTAAAGGGGTGTGTGTTTCACAGCTAATCAGCCATTGTACCAGGTCTCTGCCTTCTAGGGACATTATAGTGGTCAGGGTGCTAACCTGGAACTTATAGAACCCTGATTTTCTGCTCCACCTGCTTGTGTGTTCTTAGGTAAACCACTTTGTCTGCCTTAGTTCCCCATCTGTAAAATAGGAATAATAATATTTCCTTTGCTCACAGGGGTGTTGTGAGGATAAATACAAATTGTGAGGCAATCAGAAACTACAGTGATGTAGATAGGTTCTGGTCTGCCTCATGTTTCCCAAGTCTCAAGAGAATTTAGTAATTTGTTGGGCTAAATTAATGTTAAAATGTTTTAAGAGCCTCTAATGAAATATTTATTTCTTACGCTAATTGGTATCCAAAGCACTAGTGAAGAAAATTCCAATTGGAGGTGTTAAATCTGGAATCTATAGTTTAATTATTGTAAGATATTGACTTAGTTGATCTCATTTTCTGAAAACAGAGTTGTAGCTTTGCCTCTTTATCTGAACCCAGGTTTAGCTTCGGCAGGGAAACAATAATAGAAGGTGTTTTTCATCAAAGCAGCTGCTATAGTTTCATGCCTTTTTTCTGGCAGACACTTATATTTAATTGTGACTTCCATTGCTAAATATAGGTCCCTAAATTTTCTCCATCTTGTGAGAAAGGTGTCTTGCTTATTGGCAGAGATTTAACAAGCTATTTCTGAGTTACAGAAGACTTACTATTTTAGATTAATCATTTATTATTTTTGCTTCTGGACCTTTAATTGAATTCTTTTGTTATATGTAGTTTTTCTAGTGCATCTGGAAAAGTTATTTTAAATATAAGTTCTCAATAGCTGTTGTGTTTATTTATCTTTTTCCTGGCGCAATCCTAATTGTTCACTATTCACTAGACTGCTAAAACAAACAAAAGAACACATGAGATTCTCTCTCTCTCGGTTTGTTGGCTTGGTAAGTACCTCTCCATAAAGACTTTTATTTTACTAATGGCAGGGTGGGGGGTGTTGGGGAGAAAACAAGGGGACAAAAACTCTTACTTTCACTTTATTCATAATGGGGTAATCCTTCCTTGTAATACCTCATGTTTAATGAAACAGTTGGATAAAGCAAACAGTACACGTTCCTTATTGTCCATAATTGTTATGTCAGTTAACACTTAAAATGTTATGAAACTAGAAGTAATCACACAATTTGGTTACACGGTAACTTGTGCAATTTTTTATATTTATGCTATTGTATACATGACTTACTAATCACTGAAGTGTCTTTATTCCCCCTCCTGCCCTTACCAAGTGTGTCACTTTACCTGTATTAGCTGGGGTGTGGAGGTGGTACTGCTTTAACTATACTAACAGACTAAAAGTGGTACCATATCCCCAATCCCTACACCCCAATTTTTTCCTTTTGTGGAGAAAGCAAGACAATGTCTGTTTGCAATATTGCACTAGGGGCACGCAACTTGTGGCCAAAGCTCTTATAGACTGTATTTGTTGCCAGATGGAGATCTGAAATATGGAATGCTTTTCAGCTGTAAGTGTTCATAATCAGGACATTATAAAAGGAATATTCTCAGAACAAACTTGGTTCAAAACTTAGGTTTTGTGAAAATAAGATTTTTATAAAATTTAAGGTCAATTGAAATGTTTCCATTAATTTAAAAAATTCCATTGCAAACAATTTTTTAAACATTCTTCTGCATGCAGTATTTGCAACTCACAAGCTTCAGCTTTGTGTGAGAGAAGCTGAAAGTGAAATTAACTCCTCTGTTTTCATTGTTCAAGTTGGGAGAAATGAGCAGCATTAAAAAACGGTAAATTATGTTTTTATAGTCCCTGGTTCTAATCTAATTTTTTCATGTGCTTCAGTGTATGTTGAAGCATTAAGCACTATGGGCTGTAACATTTATCTTGAGAGAGTTTCAAGTTATGATTTCAGAGAAGCCACTGATTTACATTTTATGTCTTTGTTTTCCCCTCCCAAATCCCTTATCTTTTGGCTATTATTTGCCCAGTTCCATGAATTCAGTTTCAGCTGCTGGTGTTTGGGGAGACAGTGGGGCAACTGAAGATCACCATCCACTGGGATTATAGTTAGCTCAGCTCCTTATCTTCTAAATTCTCTGTAGACTGAGGTCCAAATGGCTCTTACTGCTTAAGGCTCTGATCTGCACCACTGAGGTCATAGGAGCTTTCTCATTAGTTTCAATGGGCATAGGATGAAGCTTTAATACATTAACAGATTATTGATCTGCTCTACTTCTGCTTTCCCCGAAAGCACTTTTTCCTCCAATCTTCCCATCGATGAACACTGAGACATTGGCGGTACTGTTCCATTTAACATCAAAAAGGTGCAGGACACCATGCATGCTTTGATTCACTTACTGTACAAATTGCCATGAACCCTCTTCACTAATTTCCTCCACTTGTGAAGATCCTCTAATCCTGTGAATGAAAATTCATGTTTGAAACCTTTAAAGTCTTACTCCCTGCTTCTCTACCTTGTCCTCTTACATTATCATTGTCATTGACTGTCTCAGCTGGAGGCCTATCTCAGAATACAGTTGAGAATTGTCCTTCTGTTTTTGAACTCTCTCCATGGACTTACTCTAGTGAATTTTTTTGACCTTTATCCACCTACTTTCCTGCCCATTTGCTCTGTTTCTGCAACTTTGACCTCGTCTCTCCTCTTGACTGTCCACAATTGGAACTTTTTCCTGTTTTAAAAAAGATCATACTACTTCTCTTTATGAATGGTTCCCATCAAACTCTTGTGATGCCATATAAAGTGCATTTGTGAATGTGAGCCTTGGGGAGGTTCTTTTGTGCCTTTGATATAGGTCTGTTTCTATTTTCTGCATTTCTTGGAATATCTAGAGTGATGTATACTACTGTTCAGTTTTTTTATTTATTAATTCAATAATAGTGTTATGGAAGCATCAGGAAGGCCAATGGGGGAATCACAAGATCATTATGCTAGGCACCGTGGCCCTGATCCTGCACCATTAACTCATTGACATCAATGAGTTTAGGATCAAGCTCTGGAAACATATGTAGTAGTATTCACACACCTTCTATAAAAGTTAGATATGTGATTTTTTTTTTTAGGGTATTTCTGGGTCTCTCCTTTAAACTTCTCTCTGAAATTCACAAACATTGTTTATTCCTGACAAAGTCTGTGATAATTTGAGAGAATTAAAGTGTGTGTCTTTTAAATCAGTTAGGAGGTAGACTATTACAATCAACATGCCTGGCCACTGCTCTCTCCTGGAAGTCCATCTTTACTTAGAGAGATCCCTACAAATTAGAGTTTCTTGGTGCTTGGTTTTGAGTCTGATTTTTCATTGAGATTTAACCATTATTCAACATTTCAGAGTGGGTTTCTTAAATAGATTGAGATCCCCAGAAGTGAGATGGGGCCAACAAATTCATTTCATGCAGGACCTTCAGGCATACACAGAGGTTGGGAAACAGGTTTTATTGAAGAATCATGCAACCATTTCAAACTGTGGCACAGTTTAACTGCTTATTCTGCAGTCACCTTTAATTTTGTGTGTGCATAGCTTTAATTCTGTTTCCCTAATAAACAAATAGGGTTAAAGTAAAGTCAGAGGGTTGGAGTTCTGATGGTCTTTGTTTTCTGTGTTTCATTACATGATGATGTCTTGCAGTTAATGTTTTTGTGTCTTTATTTCATATTTGAATTTTTCATTCATTGTGACTTGTTAATTTAAGGCATTTCCTGTGGTGTAATAAAAATTAGGGCTGTAAAGTGATTAAAAAATTGCACTGTTAAATACTAAAAATATTTTTGGATTTTTTTTCTACATTTTCAAATATATTGATTTCTATTACAACACAGAATATAAAGTGCACAGTGCTCACTTTATATTTTTATTACAAATATTTTCACTGTAAAAATAGTATTTTAATTCACCTCATACAAGTACTGTAGTACAATCTCTATCATGAAAGTATCTGACAAATGTAGGGTTGTTACATTGTTTTGTTTGCGTGCAGTTATGTAAAACTTTAGAGCCTACAAGTCCACTCAGTCCTACTTCTTCTTCAGCCAGTTGCTAAGACAAACATGTTTGTTTACATTTATGGGAGATACTGCTGACTGCTTATTTACAGTGTCACTTGCCATGCGAACAGGTGTTCTCACTTTCACTTTTGTAGCTGGCTTTGCAAGGTATTTGTGCCAGATGTGCTAAAGATTCATATGTCCTTTCATTCTTCAACCACCAGAAGACATGCTTCCATGCTGATGATGATAGTTTGAAAATATGCATTAATTAAATTTGTGACCAAACTCCTTGGGGGAGAATTGTATGTCTCCTGTTTTTTTACCTGCATTCTGCCATATATTTCATGTTATAGCAGTCTGGGATGATGACCCAGCGCATGTTCATTTTAAGAATACTTCCACAGCAGATTTGACAAACACACAGAAGGTACCACTGTGAGATTTCTAAGGACAGATACAGCACTTGACCTAAAGTTTAAGAATCTGAAGTGCCTTCTAAAATCTGTGAGAGGGATGAGGTGTGGAGCATGCTTTCAGATATCTTAAAAGAGCAACACTCCAATGCGGAAACTACATAACGCGAGCCACCAAAAAAGAAAATCAACCTTCTGCTGGTGGCATCTGACTCAGGTGATGAAAATAAACATGCTCTGCTTTGGATCATTCTTGAGCAGAACCCATCATCAGCATGGATGCATGTCTTCTGGAATGGTGGTTGAAGCATGAAGGGACATAGGAATCTTTAGCGCATCTGGCATGTAAATATCTTGCAACACCAGCTACAACAGTGCCATGTGAATACCTGTTCTCACTTTCAGGTGACATTGTAAACAAGAAGCAGTCAGCAGTATCTCCCATAAATGTAAACAAACTAGTTTGTCTTAGCAATTGGCTAAACAAGAAGTAGGACCAAGTGGACTTGTAGGTGCTAAAGTTTTACATTGTTTTGTTTGAGTGCAGTTATGTAACAAAAACCCCCTACATTTGTAAGTTACTTTCACAATAAAGAGATTGAACTACAGTACTTGAAGCCCACAAATGTTGTAGGGCTGGGTTGTTGCCCTTTGAAAACTTCATCCTATATATTCAAGGCACCAGCTATGGTAATATGGTTATAGTTTGTTAATTACATTTAATATTTACATTTGGCCATATGAAATGCCACTTCCAACACTTGAACAGTTTCTTACTGGATGCAACACTGTCTAAAAGGATAGTCCCTGACTATAAGTCAGGAGGCTGGGTTTATTCCCAGTTGTACCATTAATTCACTGAGTGACTATGGGCAAATCAATTAACTTCCTGTGTCTGTCTATTCATCTATAAAATGCTTCACAAAACAAACTGGTTTAAAAAGGAAAGCAAATATGCTGTCATTAGGAACCAAAAAAGAATATATAGTTAATATGGTTCCTTCATAACCTGAGAATTACTTATTACCATGTATTTAATACCAATATTTAACTCCTTCAGTATTGGTTTTACATTCTGAGCTATGGTCATTCACATTAATGGAATTACTCGGAATTCACACTGAAGTGATTAAGATCAGAATGTAATATTGTCATAATGGAGCTAATAGATTGTATGTGTAGTTAACATGTCAATTGTCAACTTGTCAGTTTTTTTAGTTTTTTTTTTTTGAGATCGTGGTTTATTAACCTTTAAGTTTTGGGGGAGGGGGAACAAGCCCATATAGATAGAAACTGAAATAATTGTGCAGACTGCTATTTTCAGTCCTAGTCAAAACTGGAAGGGAAACTGAGTCAGTGCCAAAATATGTCTGTCTCATTTGAAATAGGAAGAGGAATAGCCCAGTATTTTTCATATTTGTGGACTGAGATGCAGGAATCCTTACTACAGGCAAGACTCTGCATTTATAGGATGTGAAATTGTGTGTCCAGTTGATGGTTACAGTTTTGTGGGCACAGCTTAATTGAGTGTTGCCTCTGAGGCTAGGACTTGAGATAATACAAAACCAGTGGTTTTATAAGAATACTTAAAATGGAAGTATTTCTTGGATGAACAGCTATATTCAGGGAAAAACTATTCGGACCACACCAAGCTCTACAGTACAACCGCATTTGCTCCAACCCCTCAGACAAACACCTACAAGATCTCTATCAAGCATTCTTACAACTACAATACCCACCTGATGAAATGAAGAAACAGATTGACAGAGCTAGAAGAGTACCCAGAAGTTACCTACTACAGGACAGGCCCAACAAAGAAAATAACAGAACGTCACTAGCCATCACCTTCAGCCCCCAACTAAAACCTCTCCAGTGCATCATCAAGGATCTACAACCTATCCTGAAGGATGACCCATTACTTTCATAGATCTTGGGAGACAGGCCAGTCCTTACTTACAGACAGCCCCCCCAATCAGAAGCAAATACTCACCAGCAACCACACTAACCCAGGAACCTATCCTTGCAACAAAGCCCGTTGCCAGCTGTGTCCACATATCTATTCAGGGGACACCACCATAGGGCCTAATCCTATCAGCCACATTATCAGAGGCTTGTTCACCTGCACATCTACCAATGTGATGTGCCATCATGTGTCAGCTATGCCCCTCTGCCATGTACATTGGCCAAACTGGACAGTCTCTACGTAAAAGAATAAATGGACACAAATCAGAGGTCAAGAATTATAACATTCAAAAACCAGTCAGAGAACACTTCAGTCTCTCTGGTCACTCGATTACAGACCTAAAAGTCGCAATTCTTCGACAAAAAAAACTTCAAAAACAGACTCCAACAAGAGACTGCTGAATTGGAATTAATTTGCAAACTGGACACCATTAACTTAGGCTTGAATAAAGACTGGGAGTGGATGTGTCATTACACAAAGTAAAACGATTTCCCCATGTTTATTCCCGCCCCCCCCCCCCGCTGTACTGTTCCTCAGACATTCTTGTCAACTGCTGGAAATGGCCCACCTTGATCATCACTACAAAAGGTTTTTTTTCCTCTCCTGCCGGTAATAGCTCACCTTACCTGATCACTTGTTACAGTGTGTATGGTTACACTCATTGTTTCATGTTCTGTGTATATAAAATCTCCCTACTGTATTTTCCACTGTATGCATTCGATGACGTGAGCTGTAGCTCATGAAAGCTTATGTTCAAATAAATGTTAGTCTCAGGTGCCACAAGTACTCTCTTTTTGCGGATAGAGACTAACACGGCTGATACTCTAAATTCTTTGAGTCTCTGTATTCCAGGGCATATTTCCCAATTCTGTAGGCATGGTGGGTCTGCATTCTGTTCTTAGATGTTAAAAAAATTGTTTGCATGGATCCTGGTTAACAAGTGATCCAAGACTGTTCTGTCAATTATTTACCGCTCTGCCAACCTGTGTCATCCATGTATATGCTGATCAGCAGTGATTCTGTAATTACTTCCAGATCATTGAATGTCAAGCCTAGTATGAATCCTTATAAAAACCCTATTAGAAACACCCCCATTTAGAGATGATTCCCTATTGACAACTACTTTAATATCCATCAGCCAATTCTTAATTCACTTAAGATGTGTGGTACTGACATTGTCTAGTGCTACTTTCTTAAATCAGGCTATCATGTGGTACTAAGTCAAACGTCTTACAAAAGTCTAAATATATAACTTTTGCAATTACATTGACCAACTTGTGATGGGGGGGTACCAGGCCCTTTGAGGCCTCCAGCTGGAGGCCCTATTATACCCCACCCCAGAAAAGGACAAGTGAAGGTGGGTCCTCCAGGCCTACCTAGAGATGCTGCAGGTAAACAGCCAATCAGAGTGTAGCAGGTTCACTTAAATGGAGCTGCAGGGGCTGAGCAGGTCTGACCCTTACTACCAGAGGAGTAAGGAAGGTTGCTCCTTAATGGTGGTTGGAGCTCAAGGGAGAACCAGAATATGGTGACACTTAGTCCATGAGGAAGGAGCAAGAACTTCAGCCCTGAAATAAGGGTGAAGAGGAAGGAGCTATGTGGGAAGTGGCTCAGGGAACAGCAGTAGCACCTATTACATGAAGCAGCACATAGCTGCTATTTGTAGGATCCCTGGATCAGAGGGTAGGCCTGAATCCTCCCACCAGCCACTGGGGAGGTGGCCTAAGCCCCAAGAAGGATATAAGGTTTGTTTAGAGGCTCAAGTAAAGGGCAAGACTTAAAGGGACACCAGAGAACTGGTAAAGGTCTAAAGTCTCCAGGGAGAAAGCCCTGGGGGCACTACACTATACCAGGGCAGGCACAGACTTAAAGCTAGGCCAGAACGGGGCTAAGGCTTGAGCCCACAGGCAGGGCTAAAGATAGTAAGAAGGGTACAGGGATAGGCCCTGTTAGACCTTTGGCCCCAGAAGCAGTTCTTTCATGTGTTGAGACTGTGTGACTTAACCAGATGTCTGAGCCACTGACCCACCCAACAAGGGCAACAGCGAGCATAGAGTGCAGGTTTGCACACAACAAACAGGAGATGCTCACAAGAGGTGATTGCACACTGACACAACACCAAAATTATAATCTTATCAAAAAAATCAGCTTTGACAGTTTTCCATAAAACCATGTTTACTGGCATTATATTCCTGTTTAATTTTTTTTATTGAATCCAATGTCTGCTTTTGTTATTTTGCCCTACTCTAGGAATGCTGCCAAAGCACCCTTTTGCACTTGTGCAGAGGCACAGGATTTTTCATTTAAGTTCTGCTCAGTTGTTGGATCCAGCACCCATTGAAGTCAAAAGGAGTCCTCTGAGCCTGATACTGTACCCATTAGAGTCAATGAATGCTGACTGAAGGCTACCTTATCTGCAATATTCCGGAACTTGTAAATTATGAGAAAATATTGAAATCCCAAATGTTAATATGCACAGGGGTGAATTCACAGAAATTTCCTTCTGTATTGAAAGCATTATTCCAGATCTCTCAGTGAAATCAGTTTAACTACCTGCTGCTGGAATTTAGATTTTCTTTGCTTCTGTTCTATGGCTGGCATGCCAAAGCATTGGTTGAATCTTCCTGTGTTACTTAATGCCTGCCAAAGTAGCTATTAGCATACAGTAAATTATATTAGAATCATGGGCAGAGTGTGAACAGCCAGCTGGGGGAGGCTAGGCCCCAGCTGCACCCCTTCTGCCTGAAGGCCCACCCCTTCTGCATGCCCCCTGCTGGGAAGCCCATCGTCCCCCCACACCGCAGCTATTGCCCGGAGCACCAGGAGGGTGGGCAGTGCAGCCCCTAGACCTTGGAGCTCTGGGAGGGTGGGCAGCATGGCCCCCTGCCTTGGAGTGCCAGGAGGGCGGGTGAAGCAGCCCCCAGCCCTAGCTGGGACCATGGCACAGGGGAACTGACAGAAGGGGGCCTGAGGGTAGACGGAGCCATACCTGGCTGTTTGAGGAGGCACAGCCTCCCCCAGCCTATACCTGTGTCCCATGATTAGATTATTATAGTTCGGACACAAGCCAACTACTGCAGAGAAACCCACAATTAAAGGGGTATTAATTTATATTTACTCCATAACTTAAATTGAGAGACCAAGGTTTATTTTAAATAAGACCAATAGATGTTTCTACAATTAAACAAATTGAATGCAAATAGTTGTGTTTACACCACAACTATTTATAAGTTTTAAACTTTCCTTTGCAACATTTGGGTTTCAAACACTGCAGCACTGAGAATCCAAAAGTGAAAATGACTATAAATAAAAGCTGACAAAGCTTTTCATCCTCCCTGTTTAGAGGAATTAAATGCAGAGTGTATCTAATGACAAGTGGTTGAATTTTTAAAAATTTAAACTGTTAATAATCTGAGGCATTTCTAATAGATCGGGATGGAAAATGTCTCTCCCCAATAAACAAATGTCATTTCCAGGAACCAACAACCACACAGTTTCGGCCAAAAACTGTTGAAAACCAAAAATTTGGGAGGTTTTGAGTTTTCAGTTTTGATCAAGTAATCTTTGCTTTCCTCAAAAACAAAACCCCTCCCCCACTTTCTTGTGATAATTGTCATTTAGTCAAAAACCCAATTTTCCATTAAATAAAAGCATCAATGGGAAATACTTTGACTAGTAGCTATTGATTGTTTACAGCATATGAAACATTCCTCTAAGATTGAAAATTGGGACAAAATTTCACATATGGGTTACTGGTATGTAACTCCTATTGAAGTCAATGGGAATTGTATGTGCCAGTAGTTTGGGGGCAGAATTTAGCTCCTTAACAGTTTCTCATATCTTTCTCCCTCTATTAAATGTCCTTCTTCTCCTTTTGACTTAACCCATCTCATTTAAAAAAAAAGATGGGAAGAAAAGTAAGCACACATTATGAAGAAAACAAAGTCAATATTTTAAAAACTTATGCATTTAAGATGACATTTGTCAGCAATCACCGACTGTTTTTTGTTGTTGTATCCCTTTTTCACACCCTTTCTCTGTCTAGTCTATTTAGGTTGTAAGCTCTTTTGGGCAGGGGCTCCCTGTCCTATGTGTTTGTACAGCACCCGATACAATGGAGGCCCTGATAACAGTTGAGGCGGCTACATGCTATTGTAATATGAAAATAAAAGTAATTGGCCATTCACTCCTTGGTAAACATTTTGAGACATGACAACTTGTACCAGACTATTCTTTCTTAGTTCACGTTTTATCTTTCTGTGCAAGCAGTTTCTGCCCTGTAGCCACATCAGCTTCTTTAATTCCATCATTTTCTCAGAGTCCCACAGGACTCTGTTCTGAGTCCTTTGCTTTCTTTTATGTCAAACTATTTTCCTGAGTTTTTAAACTAGGATATAAATTTTAGATAGGGATTCTCGCATTCAGTATGAAAAGAACAAAATCCAGTGAATCATAAATCCAAATACTCATTGTCAGTTTGGATTTTACAGCATATCAATATTATGTTCTGTTTTCTTTGAAACAGCAGCAGTAATATCCAGCTGAAATAAGTGCCCCTCTAGCTTTCCAGAAGCCAGAAAGAAACAATCATACCAAACTAAATTAGGTTAAATTTGAAAAATCTTGTTCTATAACGTGGAAGGGATGCTGTGTCTAGGACTGGAGATAGTTCCTATAATGGGGAGGCAGGGCAGTTTGAAACATTTGCTAAGGGTGAGTCTCAACTTACTTTGCCTTTCTGCTTATGAAAACTATTTCTCAGTCCTCAGACAGCAGGCCCGCAGTGTACGACCATGTATTATAAAATGAAATTTCCCCTTCATGACATTTCATATTGATTTATAGAGAGAAAGGGTAGCCTTGTGATTTCCACGTCCTTTAGCTGGTTTACACTGTCAGCTTTTTGGGGCAGAAATGATCTCTTAGAAAAGGGCTCAAAATCTTCGTGGGGCATTCTTGGCACTACTTTAATAGAAATAACGGTTTCATCCAAACAATGAGTAGCTTGGTGGGGTATCATGGTTTCAGACAAAAACTGTGTAAACCATGGCAGATATGCTTGTTTCACATTGTTCTGCAGTTCAATTAAATTCCAAATTCAAAGCAAAACTTAGGTGTGAATGCACATGAATCTACTAACCTGTCCAAAAATATATTAAACCCTTTGCATATCAAGACCACTGAATTTAGCACAGCTCTGTAAATAGCTATATTAAAAACAAAACCAGAAAAACACTTACCTGGTGTTGTAGAGAGATTTGTAGAAGATCATAATTTAGAGATGCTCCCTGATAAGGGACAGTATTATGAACATAGGTATTTGGAGATGCAAATGGAGGCAGGAGTTGGGAACGCCGCCTGGCTGTGTGCAAGCAGTTCACCAAAGATGTTCTCTAGTTTGTTTTGTTGAAGTTTTATTCCTCGCTCAGTCATTGGTTTGTTATTTAATGAACTCCAAGATCATTACAGTTGTTGCACTGAAATTAGAGAAATATATTTATTTTTATGCTTCTAGCATGGGATTTTCAGAAGCCATCAGCCTTGGTCCAACTCTGCTCCTATTGAAGACAGCAGTAAAACTTCTGTTGACTTCATAAGGAGCAGAGTTAGGCCAAACCTGAGCACTTCTGAAAAATCAATGTAAATGGAAGCACTGAAAATTCTGTATTAAATTTAACAACGCAGGAGGGAACAGGGATAGTATGCGGGGGCAGGGGGAGAAGGCGGCACTCTTGATAGCAATGAAGTCTAAAGCAAGATAACACTAAAGATTATTACACATGAGGAAGAACTACTAAAAAACACCAACAATTGGAAACATTATTGACTCTCATAAAGATAATTGTTGTTCATAATCCTTCTTGAAGTGCTCAGGCAGAGTACAATGTAATAAAATACATAATTAAAAAACTACCTCTTAAGTCAAAGGGATAAAACGAATAAGGAGATCATGAAATTAAAATCATGTCACCTCAATATCCTCATCCTTCTTCCTGGGCTGTATGTTAGCTGCTCACGCTGCTCATCGAGGTTCATTATCATGGCCCACCTTGATTATCACTACAAAAGGTTTTTTGTCTCCTGCTGGCAATAGCTCACCTTACCTGATCACTCTCGTTACAGTGTGTATGGTAACAACCATTGTTTCATGTTCTCTGTGTATATAAAATCTCCCCACTGTATTTTCCACTGCATGCATCCGATGAAGTGAGCTGTAGCTCACAAAAGCTTATGCTCAAATAAATTTGTTGGTCTCTAAGGTGCCACAAGTCCTCCTTTTCTTTTTAATTTAAAAAATCTGTTTTAATTCTTTTTAAAAAAAAGAAGCTTCTAAACTTTTGATATAAAAGATGAGCCAAGGGTAAAACACTCTTTTGTGTGTCTGTTGCTATCTATTAGACTGTTCCAAAGAGTTCAATTTGCCTATCCATTTCCAGTTCCTTAAAACTACCATTTTTTGCTAGTGCTCTAGACCAGTGGTTTTCAAAGCCGGTCAGCCGCTTGTTCAGGGAAAGCCCCTGGCGGGCCAGACCGGTTTGTTTACCTGCCGCGTCTGCAGGTTCGGCCGATCACGGCTCCCATTGATTTTTTGTGAGCAAGTAGTTTTTAAGTGAGGTAACTTGGGGGATATGGAAGACAAACCGGACACCTGAAAAGGGTATAGTTGTCAGAAAGGTTGAGAGCCACTGCTCTAGACAGATACTGTTGTTGGGATTTTATTCAGTTTGTGTAAATCCTTAATGTTCTGGTCTAAGACCCTACATTTTTAGGCATAGGGAATTATATCCCTTTCCCCTCCATTGTGTCTGTCTTGCCTATTTAGAGAGTAAGCTCTTTGGGGAAGGGGTTGTCAACTACTTTATTTGTACAAGGGGATCCTGATCTTGGTTCATTCCCAGACCCTACTGTAATAAACACAATATCAGGGTTTAAATGATATTTAGTCTCCTTTTAATTTTTCAGAAATCCTATGTTTTTAGGGCAATGGGCAAACTCCAAGACAAAGGAGAGGATAATTAGGTTGAACTCAGCGTGAGTGTAAGCAGATGAGCTCTGTTGATATAGGTGGAGTTGTGCTCCTTGGACTTCAGTCCAGACTTGGTGCAATGTGCTTGCTTTGCCTGATTCCTGGAAAAGCAAAGTGGGGAAAGAAAAAGATACATAGAGTTCTTCATACCAGAAGTTCTTTCAAAATAATCTATTTGTAAAATATTATTGAGTTCAGTAGCCAACTCTGCCCTACCTCTTCTTCCTCCTTGGTGTGAAACTCAAGGAAGGGAACTACAGCAGAGAACATCTCTTCCAAGGTTCAGCTTGCATAAGTTTCTTCCTGATTGTTGTCAGGAGACTGGGGTGCCTCCATTTGGGAACATGCTGTGGGGACTGCCCACAAATCCTGTGGGATCTTCTGGATGTTGTGTGTCTTCCCCCCTCTCCCCACACTGGCACCCTCCCCACTGTCTAATGTGTCTAGGCCCCAGTTCAGACAGGTGCTGAAACACAAGCTTAAATTAAGCATGTGAGTAGTTCCATTGGCTTCAATGGGACTAAATTTGTGCTTAAATTTTAAGCATGAGAGTCAGTACTGGGAGTAAGTCCTCTTACCTCAGTAGCAGGAACACTCATTCAACCACCATGCACTTTGTGTATTAGGAAGAGAGGGTGAAATAATGCTGTCAAACAGGGATAGATTCCTGTATATATTTTAGAAGCTAAAAGTCAAGCTGAGGAGATAGAAATCAAGTACTTTCCCCACTTATGATTGGGCGAGTGGGTTGTTCAAATAGTGATAAATTCATTCTTTCCCCAATTTGTATGTATGATAAGGGGAAGTACAATGACATAAGTTACACAGAGAGAGAGAAAGATGTGCATTTCTTGACTCCCTAGTGAGGAGCTGCCCTACTTTTAGTCATACCCAACGTATATTTACCAGCTTATTATTATTTTATAGACATAATGTGCACTCAGTGGGATCATGTTTTTCTTTACCAACCTCTTACCCTGTTTTTGGTCCCTGTAGCAAGGTGATGACTCACTGGTACAACACCTCCTGCAGGTCATCTGGGAATTAGCTCTTTTCCAGCTTACAGAGCACCATCTGTAGGCCAACATCTCACTTGCTGCTGGCCCCATGACCCTCCCAGACCCCGGTGCCCTTTACCTTAGGGTTCTGCCCCAGCAGTATCCCCACACTCTGGGTCTCCCCTCCCTGGGGAACCCCCAACCCTCTAAACCCACCTTGCCTCAGTGGCTACTGCCAGTCATCATCTAGCCCCCATGCACTGGGGCAGACTGTAGTGTAATGGCCACTCATTACTGGCAAGGGATTAGGACCTGCTGCCTTTGCCTATCCTCAGGCCCCCCCCAGTACCTTTGTAGTCCTTCACTAAGGCCTGCAGCCTGGGGTTTATCAGGCTGGAGGCCTCCCCAGCTCCTCTTGCCCTTTTCCCTAGTACTGCTCCACTTCAGGTACCTTACTCTCAGGCAGCTAACCCTTCCCATCCAGGGCTAGAGTGAGACTCCTTTTGCCTCTGGCCCACAGCCCTCTTATAAGGGCCAGCTGGGCCCTGATTGAGCTGGATACAGCTGTGGTCAGCTACACAGTCAGCTTCTCCCAGCTGTTCTCACTCCTCTCATTACCAGCCACAGCCTTCTCCAGGGCTCCTTTTACTATTGGCTGCCCCAGGGAAGCTCTCTCCCAGGGCTGTTTTAACCCTTTCAGGGCCGGAGCGGGGTGACCACCCTGCTACAGTCCTCAATCCTACAATGACTAAGGTGCAGGTGCAAGAATCTGATTGCCCAGAGGTCATTGCAGAATTTGGGCCATAGTTTGTTTTTTAGAGCTAGAAATAAATGCATATTGCACTCTATGAACAGGCCTCATGCCTAATGGCTTTACACATACTTCATTCTTATCTTACTGTATTAATTTTGTTAATATATAAATGTAAAATGTACTAAAACCAAAATAAACACAGGTGTTTTTTAAAACCAGTTTGTTTCAGTTTCACGTATGCATTTCTTTAGACTCCTGACCTCTACCCTGGAACTGTTTGTCTCCATGCCCTTATACCATCTTATTTCCTAGTCTAATTTTTATGGTTTATGCAGGACTTGAGTGGTGTGGACTTGGAGTGCTGTCTGTCTGCACAGGGGTCAGTTTACCGCTATCTAAGTTTCAAAGTTTGCTGTAACCTGAATTGTGGTCTTTCTGTTGCTATACAATGTTGCAGTCAATTTGATCCATCTTCAATAGATTTTCACTGTATCAGAGTATTTTATGAGCAGGTTCCACCATATATGACATTGATACCTCTTCATAATTATGGTGTTAACTTCCATAATTTGGAATAAGTCCGTTTTTATGTTGAAGAGGCCTGTTCTTGCTGCCCTGTAGGGATAGTTGTTGTTGAAGGTGATAAGAGGGTAGGGTTTGTTTTTGAAGCCATAGAATTTTTTAATACTGTATTTCCAACTATAGCACACTGCAAAACCCATTATATTATTGGACAATAGGGACTCTATCAGTACTAACAAAGGATTTGGGTCTAAAAAATTCATATACAACAGCTTTAGGAGGAAGGGTATTTTCTGTGCTACTTGAGGTCAAAGGGCCAGAGAATTTGAGGTCAAAATAAAAGAGAACTTTTGCAGCAAGTGATAAACAGAAGCCACTCTTGTAAAAAGAAAAAGAAAAGCAAAAATAGCTGGAAAGAGATTCTGATTACTTAACATGTTATGAGGGATGCCAACCTGTTTATAATTTCAGGGAGTACAGCATGCTGTATTTTTTTTTGTAAAATCTATGCATAATTTCCTCATGCACTTTTCAAAGGGAAGTATTTTAGAGAAAGGTGTAAAATCCTTCTGGAGGGGGCTCTGGAGATTTCCTCCTTAAAAAATTATTTCAAAAGTATATGCCACTGGGTGCATTTTGAAAGCGCACACACACACATGTTCATCTGCTCGGGATGGGAGGGATTGGAAATAGATACGTCTATTTTATCTAAATTCTGTTAATTTCTATTCAGTGCATCCTATTTTAGAAACCATATTCTCTCAAATTTTGCAATATAGGCACAACATAAAGAATGGGAGTGAGTGAGTGGTCTGGGGAATTGGGGTGAAAGAAGAGGACAGTGCTTAAAGGAATAACATTAACTTGAAATTCACATTTCTGTCTAAAAATGTTGTACCTAGTTACAATCACAAGAAGCATCTAAGCTTTATGGTGACCATAGGGAAAGGAAATCTATCACCTCTGAGGCTGGTCAGGATGGCACTAACCTTTGCAGCACCTGCTCCACTGTCTTCCCTCTATGAAGGAAATGGCTGGTGAATCCACTGGGCCTGCATTGAGCTATCCTTCACCACCACCCACCATCCTGGGGCATGTAGAGTGCAGATCTGTATAGGATCCTAGCATCCTGAACCACTCCTTGCACATGGAACACTAATGGTTCTGCTGGGGTCAGGACCTTTGCACCTCTACTTGTGGGTGTGGAGGAGTTGGGGAGATGGAATTACCCTTCAAGGAGAATTAGAGTGCCGCACATAAAATGTTGACCTAATGCCAGCACTATTCTGATTCTCTTCAGTTCAAACACAACACTAAAATACATCTGGGACTGCACTTTATACTGTAGCTCACAATATGATATTCCCTCCAGTATTTCTCTGCACATCCCATCTCACTAAGAGAAATGAAGTATACGCGCTTTTAAAATGTAAGTGTATTTGAATGAGAGTGATTGGATTGCATCTGTACTTCTGTAAGTGATGGTCTGGTATGTTTCATGGGACTAAATGGGAGCTCTGAAAACATGAATCTTGTTGTCCGGGTTTGATTTTAACAACTCTTCAAACCAAATATTGTACTATATTAGAAATAAAAACTCTGTATTTGAAAGAAAGAAATGGAAATATACTGTCTCTTTAGGCAGGATGCCAGTTGTCATTTTGTAAAATATATTACCAGTGGAGAGGAATTTATAAAAGACTTCTATGCAGGTATTTTATAAGGATCCTAGCAAAATACTTAGTTATACAAGAGTTATTTTCAGCAAATCTATCCTCCAATAAATATTCAGTGCTGATTCTCTTTATCAGTATCTTGGAATTCAAGGGTTTTCCATTTCATATCAAGGCTCTAAAAAGAAGCAGTTTAATAATGAACGTCGGTGAAATGACTTCCACAATGCAGACAACCACAATTGTTAACTTTTACTGATGAAGCACTGAATGTTAACTAAATACTTAAACAATTGGGTGTCGCAAAGTACATGTAAATTGACACTAATGGTAAAACTCTCTCAAATACAAAAAGTAGTTTAACCTTTTTTTGGGGAAAAAGTCAAACACCTTTTGGTTTTGCCTCTAATATTAGATGCAATTGAACGGCCCGTTCAACCCATCAGATCCATCATTCTGAAGTGATGGGCATTTTTCTCCCAGCTGGTGATAACCAAAATGGTGTCTGGATCTCTGGTAAACTTTTTTTCCTCTTTGGATGGCTTTTTTCTTTCAGTAGTTCAGTGGACATTCCTTGTAAACAAGGTGGAGTTGTCACTTACTGAATTAAAAACATGACTTCTGTCAGCCTTCTCCCAAGTGTTAAGCAGGATCAGGACAGTACATCATATAAAATTTAACATATTAGCCCTAGATATGGTGGCTGAAATAGTGCTTTTGTAACATTTGGAGCAAATTAAAAGACCCCAATTGTTTTATTTCATTTCAAAGCATGATTTAAAACCCCTCCTTGAAAACACTACCAAAGCACTATTTCAGTCACCATATCTAGGACTCCTTTGATAATGCCCACAGTAAATGAGTCATTACAATTTATTATTTTATACCATTATGGTAGTTATTTCAAGGAACCCTCCCCCCAAAGAGAGAAACTTTATCTAAACTACTAAGATATGCATGCACTTAAAATGAATCATTATGTAACCATAATTAAGGCTATGATTCTGTCATGGTATGTGATATTCCAGGAATCATAGAATATCAGGGTTGGAAGGGACCTCAGGATGTCATCTAGTCCAACCCCCTTGCTCAAAGCAGGACCAATCCCCAATTTTTGCCCTGATCCCTAAATGTCCCCCTCAAGGATTGAGCTCACAACCCTGGGTTTAGCAGGCCAAGGCTCAAACCACTGAGCTATCCCTCCCCCCCCGGGGGAAGGCTGGAGCAGCTGCTAGTCCTGGGGCTTCTGGAACAGCTGACTGGCGCAGTGGCTGGGGGTCAGTCCCCTGCCACAGGGGCAGTGGTGGACTGGAGCAGCTGCAAACCCTGGCAGGGCTTTCTTTGTGTTCCTCCCTCCCCTGAGTATTTTTAGTAAAAGTCAGGGGCAGGTAGTGGGCATCTGTGAATTTTTGTTTATTGCCTGTGACCTGTCCCTGACTTTTACTAAAAATACCTGTGACAGACTCTTGACCATAAGTGCTGTAAGCCTCATTCATTTTTGTTCTATCCCCTCCTTGTTTGTCTGAAATTTAGGGCCTAATGTTCTATGCATGTTAGTTTAGCTATCTAAGCAGTTGTATTGAAGTCAATAGGAGTATTTGCTGTAGGAGTTCATATCTGAGTGTTTGCAGAATTTTATGCTTAACTTTGTTAGTTTTCTGAGGCAGGAATTGTATTTTTATTTCTTTGCTATGGAGCCACTAGCACACTTGTTAGCTCTATGAATTGAATAATAGTTGTTCTGATCCAAGACACTGCCTTTTTGTTTTGTGTGAAACCTTCGATCTTGGATAGTACAGTGATTCCCCACAGTAGCATTTACTCTAGCCTTGTAAATGGAGAAAAAATACACGGCGCAGACTAATCTTAGGAACTATTCAGGTTTAGTAGCAGCCTTCATTGAGTTGAGGACACTTGCCTCTTGATAAAGAATTTTGATTCAAATATAATTTTGTAAAGTTTTAGCTTTTCATAACGTTCTGCTGCACTCTCCCCACCACCACCTTATCTGAATATTAGATATCTGAATGCCAGGTATATCCAAGTATCAGATCTGTGTGAATTATGTCTTTAATGGTGACACTAATACAGGTTCTTCATCTAAACAGGTGAGACTCTCTCTCCCTGCATAGCTAATGTTGATAATGCAAAATTACCAAATTTTGTCATTCTAATTTATTAGCTGAAATTCATCTCAGCTCTACTTGAAACCCCTTAGTGTCTAAAAAAACATTTTGACAAAAACTGCTAAGATACAGCATTAAAATATCTTCAGACACATCTACAGCACTGATTGAATAAGGTAGTCACAGTTACAAAGCACTGCAACTGGAGATAGAAGGTTGTGCATTATGCTATTCGTATCATGCTGGAATGAAAATATACCTCTGAAAGTGTAACATATCTGCAACTTTCAGTTTTTAGTAGGTAAAGTATTACAAAAGCTTTGCTTCTTTTTGCTTTTGCTCTGACTGTAATATTCTGGAAGGGTATGAAAAAATTCAGTCTAACAGCAGAACTGTGTCCAGTTGTGGGCGCCACAATACAAGAAGGATGTGGAAAAATTGGAAAACGTCCAGCGGAGGGCAACAAAAATGAGTAGGGGACTGGAACACATGATTTAAGAGGAGAAGCTGAGGGAACTGGGATTGTTTAGTCTGCGGAAGAGAAGAATGAGGGGGGATTTGATAGCTGCTTTCAACTACCTGAAAGGGGGTTCCATAGAGGATGGATCTAGACTGTTCTCAGTGGTAGCAGATGACAGAACGAGGAGTAATGGTCTCAAGTTGCAGTGGGGGAGGTTTAGTTGGATATTAGGAAAACCTTTTTCACTAGGAGGGTGGTGAAACACTGGAATGCGTTACCTAGGGAGGTGGTGGAATCTCCTTCCTTAGAAGTTTTTAAGGTCAGGCTTGACAAAGCCCTGGCTGGGATGATTTAGTTGGGGATTGGTCCTGCTTTGAGCAGGGGGTTGGACTTGATGACCTCCTGAGGTCCCTTCCAACCCTGATATTCTATGATTTCTATGAACTTTCTTGACCTACTCTCAAGCCAGCCCACCCTACTAGCGGCATTTCCCTGACGGTGTCATAGATGTCATTAGTTAGTAGTAAGAGATCCATTCAGTGATGCTACACATTTCAACAAGGAAATTTGTCTATTTCTAAACAAGGTAAACATTAGAAATTAAGACTGTATATTTGCTGGAAAGAGTTCCCAATGTGAAACTGTTTCAGAAACCGAAAGCCTAAATTAGGAAACAGATTGTGAATTAGCCATTGTTTAACTGAAAGATACTAATCCACCTACTTTATCCTCAGGCCTTTCAGTTTCCACAGTTAATCCTCTGACCTCATGGTAAGAGAAATCATGGCTTTGACTTTTTTTTTCCAAGCTAATTTTGAAACTAGAGATGGGCCTAAGCTGCAAATTTAGATGAATTTGAACTTTCCTAAAGTTTGAGGATGTTTAGTTTTAAAGTTTTGTTTTTTGGGGCCATAGCTACTTGAACCTACAGAGCATGATTGTAGAAGAAATTTTGTTTAGAAGAATTGGCTAAAGTGTGCACGGATAGTATATTGTTAATGCACAGATCTATGTTTTTCATCTTTAGATTTCATCTTCAGATTCACCTCATCTTGGCCAGAACATTACAGCCTGGTCTACTGCTGCCGAGATTTGGGCTCAATCTGTTAACAATTTATCGTTTCATCAGCAACGATGAGCTCCACAACACAGCCAGGTCAGTTTTTTCAGATGTCACAGAATATTAACATTTGTTGTAATTTTGCAGAATTCTTCATTCTGTGTCTGTGTTCAAAGCCGAACTAGAGGTGGCAAGTGACCCTTATGCCAGTTTCATGTAATTAAGATTTGACTGTCATATGAAATGAAATACAGGAGTATGCATGAAGAAATTATATTGTGTGGATATTTTATCTCAGTTCGATTACAAACTGAATGATTCTGTAATTCTTGTGTAATGTTTTCCATATGACTTGTTTAGGAGCCAAATAATCATAATGAAACACAAATAGACATATTTAACATATTTTTATTCTTTCTTAATATTTGTATACTTGTGCATTAAATTACTGTGCACCTTTACATTATAGCCGTGTTTGAACAATCTGAGTTTGAGCTTCATTGCTCATCATATCCCTATGGTGGAAGGATACTTGCCCATGCAGTCATCCTCTGCTATGTTTGTCTTTGTAGGCACATGCTTAGTTAATATAAGTCTGAGCACCTGCTTTATCTGATGTCAGTAGAATGAGCTAGTTCTGGTTCAGCTGGCAGGAGATGAACTGTGAGCGGTACAGCCAATACCCATCGTTCTAGAGAAAGAAAAGTTAATATGGAACACGCCTACTCTCCACTGCTTTGAGGAGTGAGAATCAAATCTGCACAATGTCCCATATAGCCCACACTCCAGTTCACCTCCACTTTAAAAACATAACACTGTGCAGGTGATTTTATTTATGTCTGCTTTTGGCTTTTGTGAAAATAATTAGCATAAAACAAGAAAGAAATTGTAATAATAAGCAGGGCTCTTAACTGAATTTTTTGTGGAGGATATCATGCAGCTCAATTTAGGAATGTTTTTCAGTTAAGATTTTTTTTTTAAAAGCAATATCAGAGATATTGTGATGGAAATGAGGAATAACGGTATCCACATTAGTGCCTCAAAAAGTGGCCTGAATTTCAAACTTGGCCTCCATTTTTGCAAACACAATTTTGCATCTGCAATAATTGTCAGGAAAAAGCTTGAATGACCTGCGGTCAAAACTGATGGACGTAATTTATTGTGGATACAAAATATGCCTCCGATAATGGAGGCCTGATTTAAAAATCAAGTCCCTATTGTTCTGGGTCTGAGCAGAACAAATTTTGTAGACGAGGACTCGATGATCTGAACGTTAAGGCTGTTGTTGACTTCTCCTTCTGCTTTCTTGAAGGAGTTGTGCTCTGCTTTTTGGCTCTGTAGTCTCATGGTTTTGTATGTGTCCCCTTGGCAACAAATATGAAATGTATTACTGTGCTTTTCTCATATACCGTACATGTTACAGCCCTCCACTTTGCATGGTGCTTTTCTAATGTATATTGCTGATCTTTAGTTGATTTATTCCTGGTGTAACTCTCTACTCCAGTTGGAGATGATTTGGCTCTCAATGCAAGGTGTCAAATTGACCCTCGTTACTAGGAGGAAGAGGATTATGGGTGCCTATTGAAGTTTCTACTGTCATTCCAAATGCCATAAAGGAGACCTCTTCAGTTTGATGAGCAGGGTAGTAGTGATATGAGTTCTGTTTGTAGGGTCTATTCCTGCTAGGTGCACAGTACTCAACTCCCAATGGGTCTTTAACTGACTTCCATTAACGTTAAGAGTTGTGTGTTTATGACCGTGCCTCATGCTGAATATTTACCCCTAATAGACTAAAACTGGAACTCTGATTTATTAAAAGAATTAGCCATTGTTGGGTGGTGGTTGGTGTTTGTGTCCACCCCTAATATAAAGAAATCTTTCCATTCTGTGTAGAGGTTGGTTTTTTTTTTTTATAAAAAATTGAATGTGAAGTCACCGTATGGTAATCTAGTGTCTCTAACTATTTGTAATTAGGTCATTCAGTAAAATTGTTTTGTGGCAAAAATGGCTATCTGTAAAATGGAATCACTGTTGAATTTAAAACAGCACTAATCTTACTACAGTACAGCCTCGCTATAATGAACCTGTCAGGACCCAAGCCTTTTGTTCATTACAGCAAAAGGACAATCAAAATGAGTGGGTGGTAGAGCTGGGGCTCGGCTTCAGGCTGTCAGCCCTGGACAGCTGGGCCTGGGACTTTAGCTTCAGCCCTGGGAAGTAAGGGAGACGGGCTCAAGGGCAGAAACT
This sequence comes from Caretta caretta, assembly GCF_965140235.1. NCBI lineage: Eukaryota > Metazoa > Chordata > Testudines > Cheloniidae > Caretta > Caretta caretta. The sequence goes on along the minus strand of NC_134207.1, from coordinate 213,242,514 downwards.
AAGGAGTTGGCCCTAGCCCCAACGTATGAGGCTAGATAAAAATTGTGCACGCGTGTGCAACATATTTATTTATTTATTTATTTAACAGTACGGTATTGTACTGCAGTAGGGATCCAGGGACCAGGTTCGTTATAGCTGAAGTTTTGTAATAATGAAGGGTGTTATAGCAAGGGTGTACTGTACAAGCACTCTAGAGTACCCAAAAGGCACGGTCTGATTTTCAAAAGTTGTGGATGACTTATTGAAACTACCAGTCATGCTCCACTGCCCACAGTTATGGCACTCAATTGGAAAGTGGAAAAATTGAAAAGTTTCATATCTAACAATTATTATAACCCCAAGTTGCATAGCTTCCTTCCTTTTCCTGTTGGGCTACACAATCAAAGGATGAGTGGGGGAAAAAAACCAAAACACTGCAAAATCTTGGGAGTAGCCGACTGGATTGTATCTGGTTTGAATGAACAATTAGTGCCTCTTCTTCAAGAAATACAGTATGAACTACTCAGTGCACTTGACCTGTGTATAAATGGATTATCTCTTCAGTGGTTTCAGTTCTTATTCCAAATGGATGATAGAAAATGGTTAATTCTTTCTTACCTTCATATATATGGAGCATTTGTAAATTGTGTTCATCTGTTCTAATCTTCATCTTTGTACATTGTAAATCTGCAGGGTATGAGATCACATTGTTTTTATCTTATGTACATGTAAGCAGCGTCAGGATGAACTCCACCCTGCCATCTGGTGGTGAGGTGTGGCAAGTTGTGGAAAAGAACTTCAGGGGCCAATCTCATTTGCATAGGCACACCCACCCCGCCTAGAATGAGGCCATAGCTGCCCAAATGGTCACTTTGGCTGCTGTGGGATCCCCAGTGTCTCTGTTATTTGGGCAGGAAGAATAAATTGTTATTACCCTGATTATGGGAACTGTGCTTGGAACTGTACTTGGCCTTTTGTTATGATGGAGGGACTCACCATCAACTAAGTAGCACTTGCTAGGCAAGGGTCATGGGTTTTAAAATTCTGTGAATGGAGAGAGGCTGGGGACAAGTATTAATACTTGGTGGCATGGGCCCCTTGGTGAGGGCTTTACATGCTAATTGCACTTCCTTCTCTCTCCACTGTGGAATATCAGAGCTAATTTTGATTCTATTAGGAGTCTAGTTACAGGCTGCTGAGCTCACTTTGGGCTAATAGTGCACCAGCACTGAGGCTCCCCTACTACAAGCTGAATTCACCTAAGAGCTGAAATCACTGAGTGTTGTGTTAAGTAGCGGGGGAGCCTGAAGATATATTGTGGAGCAGTTTGCGGGACGGCTGGAGTGCCTTGTGGACAGGCTGGTAGAGCAGTGCGTAGGACGGCGGGAGCTGCTGGTGGGACACGCAGCAGTTTGTGGACCAGCTGGTGGAGTAGTTCGTGGGACGGTGGGAGCTGCTTGTGGGCTGCGGAGCGGAGCGAAGGAGTTCGTGGGGCGGCTGGCAGAGCAGAGCGGAGTGGAGTGGAGCGGAGGCCTATGGAGCTGTGGGGCGGTCAGCTTCACATGTAAGGTGCCTCTTACCCCCGTCCCATCTCCACCCAGGTTGAGAGGTAAAGCTCCACAGATAAACTTTCGAACTCTGGGGCTGCCCTGACCAGGGGAAGAGACTTTTGGGTCATTGGACTTTTGGGACTTTGGGTGATTTGGGGTTGCCGGACTCAAGAACCAAAGGGAAAGGGGCATGCCCCAATTTGCTTGGGGTGGGTTTTTTTGCTCATGGGTTGTGTTATGAATCCTGTTGGTGGTGTTTCCCCAACATAATGCCACATTGTTTCTCTCTGTTATTAAAAGGCTTTTTGCTACACTCAGACTATGTGCTTGCGAGAGGGGAAGTATTGCCTCTTGGAGGCACCCAGCGGGGGTGGTATATATTTGTCCCAGGTCACTGGGTGGGGGCTCGAGCCGGTTTGCATTGTGTTATTGGAATGGATCCCCTAGATATTGAACCCGGCCCTTGTTGCTGCCAACTCTGACAGGCAGAAGGGTTACATACAATACTGTAAAATTACATGGAGGCAAGATTGATCCATGGTATTTCTAAGGTACCTGTCACCTTAATGTATCCCTGCGTCATCCACGGGAAAGCTCTTGTGCTTTAACCAAGATTATATTGAGATTACACTGGGTGAAATCCTGGCTCCATTGAAGTTAGTGGCAAAACTCCCATTGACTACAATGAAGCCAGGATTTCATTCAGTAGCTTTTTAATGCCATGGGGTTTCACATTGAAGAACAAGGAGAAAACAAAATATTGAATAGCTGCTTATTAAGTAATCACTGTTAATTCTGTACACTGAATGAGGCTGGGGTCCTGTGGAAAAAACAGCATGTGATCATGTAATTAAAGACTCCTTCATATGCATATGCACCAGGGGGCTAAATTAAGGTTGACTAGGCAGCCTTAATTGTGGCATTTAGTAACTTTTGAATGCTTTATTTGCAAACTTAATTTTCTTTTAACATAGGTTTTTTGAGTGTATGTAATTTCCTAGGTTTTTAAAAAAACAAACTGGAACAACCCCTTACCCCGAAATTCCACATGAGACACTGTATTGATACCCACATGAGTCATCAGCAGGGTTGGAACCTTTTGATCCACGACACAGACTTCTGCCACTTGAGCTAACAGAGTAACTGATAGCTGTAGTAAGTTATCATCTTCAGTGTAGACTAGCTATAGAGGGGGATAAAACATGCTTTGCCACTGTGTTTCAAAAATATTTATTGATAGCAGAGGAATTGTGAGACTTGGGAATCTTGGGTTTAGGGTTGTCAACTTGCACCACCCCTCCTCTAAGGCCCTGCTCAGGCCCCACCCCTGCTCAGTCCATCCCCCCTCCCTCTGTTGCTCGCTCTCCCCACCTTCACTCACTTGCTCATTTGGGGTGTGAGGGCTTTGGCTAGGGGTGCGGGCTCTGATGTGGGGCTAGGGATGAGGGATCTGGGGTGCAGGAGGGGGCTCTGGGATGGGTCAGGGGATTGGGGTGCAGGCTCCAGTTGCTGGTGCGTGCTCTGATGTGGGGCAGGGGATGAGGGGTTTGAGGTGTAGGAGGGTTCTCCTGGCTGGGACCAAGGGGTTCGGAGGGCGGGAGAGGGATCAGGGTTGGGGCAGGGGGTTGGGGCATGGGTGGGGGGTGAGGGCTCTGGCTAGGGGTGCAGGATCTGTGGTGGGCTGGGGATGAGGGGTTTGGGGTGCAGGAGGGTGTTCTGGGCTGGGACCAAGGGGTTCAGAGGGCGGGAGGAGGATCAGGGCTGGGGCTGGGGTTGGGATGCGGGGGGACCTCAGAGGTGCAGGCTCCAGGCGGCACTTACCTCAAGCAGCTCCTGGAAGCAGCAGCATGTCCCCCTCCTGTTCCTATGCCTAGGCGTGGCTAGGCGGCTATGTGGTTCCCGGCCAATGGGAGCTCTGGGGGCAGCACTTGGGGCGGGGGCAGCATGCGGAGACCCCTGGCTGCCCCTACACTTAGGAACTGGAGAGGTGCCATGCTGGCTGCTTCCCAGGGGCCACGCGGCACAGAGAGTAGCAGGGAGCCTGCCAGCCCCACTGCGTGGCGCCACCAACCAGACAGTTAATGGCCCGGTAAGCAGTACTGGGCGGAGCCACCAGGATCCCTTTCTGACCAGGTGTTCCTGTTGAAAATCGGACACCTGGTCACCCTAATTGGGTTACATTCCAGACTCTGAGGGTCTCTGCTCTAATGGATAGACTCTTCTGCCCATCTCCCCAAGCTTAACTTCCTTTGTGCTGTCCTCTCCCCATTCTGTCCCTCTTCCCTATTCCTGGTCTTTGTCCCAAGTATCATTCTCTGCATCCCAGTCAGTCTCAGTTTCCATTCCACAGACTTCTCATCCTAGTCCCAGTCTCCTTGACCAGTCATTCCTATTTCTCCCTAGCTCCTTGTCCCCAGTTTTGTTTAGGGTTTTTTTCATGCAGGTCCCCACATCTGTACCCTAGAGTTCAGAGTCGGGAAGGAACCTTGACAACAGCAGAAATAGTCTGCCTGCTCTCAGTTCTGGTGTCCAGCCCTGGCCTTGCCTACAGCAGCCCAGAGCTGCAGTTGCAGGAAAATCCTATTTAGCCCCAGGCTGGAGCATGCCCAGTGCAGATGGAATCTTTGGGGAATTTAGCTGTGAGACTCTGGTAAGTCTCTACTGAGCATGTGTGAACTGAGATTTTTTTTCCAAAGGCTCGTAACTTGTATTTTCACAGGAACAGCAAAAGGCACATATCTGACAGAAAGACATCCCTGGCAGATTTCAATACATGCTCCAGAATGCGGGGGTGCTAGAGCTGTTCAAAGAAAAAGTTGCTAGAATTTTTTTAATGTGGGCAAAAATATTTCCCCTCCCCTGCCTCATTCTTGAAACAGCTAGATTGTTTGCTGATTTCTTCCCCCTCCCCATAAAAATTCAGCTTGAGGCAGAGACACACAGTGTGTAAAATTTCATTCCAACTGGTTAAAGATTGGCAAAGTTACAATGGGAGGTATCAGGCAACTTTAATAATGGCAGAACTACTAGCCCTGCCTATAATACACTTTTAAGTGTACATAATTCATTTGTCCCAAATTGTCACCCTGGAGATGGGTCAGGAAATATCAGTTTCTTAATTCAGAGAGAAAAAGGGAGAGAGTGAACGATGGTGCTATTACATTTTACTGCGTGTGTGTTAGTGGATTGGGATGTTTACTGACATCATAAAAACCTTCTGGCCTTGGTGCTGGAGACCTAAATGGGTATCTTTTTATGGCACTGCTTTGTGCTGCCACTAGACTGCCAAGTTATCCTATGGAACTATTGTTAATAAAAATATCCACAAGCCTCACTTTTCAGAATTGCACATGCATAGTATCTAATCCAACTTCTGTTGAGGTCATTGGAAAGACTCTTGTTGACTTTGGTGGGAGTTGGATTATTAATTATTTCTATTACTGGTTATATTACAATAGTACCTAGGGTCTCCAATCCAGTTCAGGGCCGTATTTGTGCTAGATGGTGTATAACAACATAGATCTTGCAGTCTAAATAGTCAAAATGGACGAGGGGGGGGGGGAAGGGGAGAGAGAATGCAAAGGAGTGAAATGGTTCATGCAGCAGGTCAATGATGGCAGATCCGAGAACAGTCCTGGCTTCTAAACACAGGCTCAAGTTACCTCCTTAGTCTACACTTGATGTCCCTGATAGGTGAAGCCATGCCACATGCTCACTGGACGATGCTGGATGAGGTGTGATTCCTCCTAGTGTGCTCAGGCCTATAGTGAGACCTTGCTGCTCCTTAGGTAGATACAATGCTGCATGGGTGACCAGCTCTGACCTTTGTGTGGCAACTCTCCCTGAGAGGCCTTAGGAGGGAGTTTATTTGCACCTGTCTCTGTGCAAGGAGATGGAGAAGTAGAGGTAGGGGAAAGGGAAAGGAAAGCAGCCTACCTTTACTGTTCCCACCCTTTCTACCACCTACATGGCAGGCCAGCCACAAACTGGCCCAACATGCGTCCATGCAGTTCTGGACTCTGGGCCATAATTGCTATGCAGGTATCATTCTTCCTGTACTGTGAATATGTGATCAGATTCCAGATCTAGACAATACAGGGGCACTGACTTCTTTAGGTCAAATATTTTGAATTTTTTTTTATTGGCGGAGCTCCTGGAGGTCAGGGCCCCACTATAAAAGGCACTATACAAATATATAACAGAAAGATGGTCCCTGCCCAAAGGAGCGTACAGGCTGAGTTTTAAGATGATAGACAGCAGGTAGATACAAAAGACAGGTGGAGGGGTGGGAGTATAAGGTAACAGTGAGAGCTCTAGACCAGAGGTTCGCAAACTGTGGTCCACGAACTCCATTCAGGTGGTCCACTGATAGTTCCCTCTAAGGTGTACATCTGGGTGGCTGCACACTAGAGAATGAAGGATCACCCACCTAATTAGTGGAGCCGCGCAGGTGTGGCTTCACTAATTAGGTGCCTGGACCCTGGAGAAGATGCACATGTAAGGGGAGGGGGTGGCTTTGGGGAGGGGGGAGGGAATAGTGGGTAGGTGGGAGGGGGCAGTGAGGTGAGAAGAGGGGGCGGGGTGAATTTGGGACATGCAGAGTTGCAGCGGTCAGACAAAGAGGCGACTTTCCCCAGCTCCAGTGCTGTGGCTGCCGGGGAGAGATGGCCCTCCTTCCCAGTCTCAGCTCTGTGGCTGCTGTGACGGGGGAGAGACCCTCCTCCTTCCCAGCCCCAGCTCGGGGGCTGCTGCGGCAGGGGAGAGAGGGCACATCCATCGCATTAGAAAGGTAAGACTACTGATATTAAAATATGAGTTATGTGCTTTTATTTGTAGAACAAAAAAAGTTAGTTATTGATGCTTTCTTATACAGCACTTTTATCTAAAGCGCTTTACAATAGTTAGCTAATGGTACAAACAACATTTGAAAAGATCATTAAGTGATCTGCTGAAACCCTCAGCAATTTTCAAATGGTCCGCGAAAAAAAATGTGTGAGAACCACTGCTCCAGACAGTGTAACAAGCAACAATTACAGGTAATATGGTAATGACTATGATATGACACAAAAGTATAAAATAGTTGGTCAGTGTTTCATGGGACTAGTTCTTTTAAAATTTGATAAATGAAATAATTAAAAAAAAGGAGCTCTTAAAATAAACTGCTGACCTAATCCCAGCTTTCAATAGGGCCTGGCCTGTGACCAGGCTGCTTTTTACTATTTAGAGGTAGGTCTACACTTACGGTGGCATTTCGAGTACAGACACTGCATCCCCAGCTAGCACAGGTATAAGTAGCTGTGTAGGTGATGAGATGTGGCTTAGGTGAGTAGAGTGCCTAATCACCTGAACCCCCTAGTGTTTATACCCCACATGTCTCCTTACATGCCTGAGCCCACATTGTTTTTAGCAGTGTAAGGTCCTGGTGACTCCATGCTGCTGCAGCCTTTCCCCTCTGCAGTGAAAGTTTCTGGCAGGGGACAGGCAGTGTGGAAGAAAATTAAGAAGGCTACAATGGATAGTTTTTTAAGACTCATTCTTGGTTTTAATTTAAAAAATGTTTCTCATCTCGAGGGAAACATGACTCCAACTGATGGTGGAAGTGACACCTTTGTAACTTTCAGTAATTGTGCCTATGGCTGTGTTGCTTCAAGCTTTGTGTAACGAAATAAGATAAATTAGTAGTATTAAGTTCCACTTGACTTAATTTTTTTTTTTTAACAAATAGAGTGTATATGTTTAGAATGACCTATCTGCAGGTGGAAAGCAATTTATAACCTGTAGCTGCTTCAGCACCACGCAGGGTAGCAGCAAAAATCTAAGAAAGTTCATATAAAAAGAAAGTGTGCTTTTAGAAACATAATTCCTGTACTATATATCAAACATAAGAGAATGAGAATGTAAATTTAAATGCTGCAAATAGATAATTTGTGATTTGCTGATTTATGCTGTTATTCCTGAAGGCTAAAATCTGCTCCTCCCAAATAAAGTCCCTATGATCAGGCTCTTGTTAGGCTGGAATGCAGTGAAGTTAGGAAGGTTAAATCTACCCTGCCCCATGCCAGTATTAGTTCTGATTGAAAATCCCCACCTTCCCCATGACTGCTATCTCTTCCCATTCTTAGTTGCTGTTCCAGCCAGTGGGCTGGAATAACAACCTTGACCCCACTGCATGAGTTACCCCTGGGTTTTCAGTCCTTTTGCTTACGTGCTTACGTGGATCCTTTGAACCTTCCTTTCCTGGCCTACTCTTGGTTTGCCTACATCCCTCTAGGCTTTGTGCAGATATAGTTTCCATTGCGTATAGGCAGTCCTGTGCATCCACTCCAACTTCTGTTCCCCATGTGTGGTATAGAGGACCTTGTGCTGGACCTCTGCCTACCCATAGCGTACAGTTATCTGTCATCTGTATGTGATGTTGAACTCATGGATTTGTATAGTGTATTCACTTAGTACTAAAAAACAGGAACTCTGTGTTAATAAGCATACTTGCTTGCACACATTGTCGTCAACCCTTGCAAATTTTCCTGCTTTTCATAAAATCCCGGGTCTTGGAGTCACGTGAACATGAAAGAACCTCAGCTTTCATTTAAAAAAAAGAAAAAAAAAGAAAAGGGGGAAAAAAGGAAGCTTCATGGTTGTGGAGAAAAGCTTGAAAACACCAACCCTAGAGGCTTAAGGGTCACAAGATAAATCAGATTAAGTCAATTTCGTGATGAGGGGGGCTGATTTGTGATTTTTGAATGGCTTGTGGTTGGCAACATTGGGATTCAAGGTGGAAGGAGCATACATCTTTTTCGTTACAGATGGTACTACATACATAAACTGCATCCCCTTCTACCAGTGGGTGCAGCTATACTGGCAGCGGAATCCATCCCTGGGCGTGGCCAGCAGTAGTACTACGGGCTCCCTCCCTTGGCAGTTGCACCTTGAGGAAGCCACTTTTAAGTTCTGTCAGGGGCTCCAGAGCTGCCTGACTGGCGGAGGCTCCCCGGAGGCGTGTTGAATCGGGCTACAGTAGGCTAGCACAGGGCTTGCGGGTAGCTTGCCCCATTGCACTACCGCTCCCGGTGGCCTAGATGCTTCCAGGGGCCCATGTCTGACCCTGGAAAGGCTATTCTGAAATAGAGCCAGAAGTTGAGAAGGATTTTAAATCACTTTTCAGTAGGGAATGATTGTTGGACTTAATCTGTCAGGTTTACAGTACTGTTGTTTTTCCCTTGTGAAGGAATGGAATGCTCCCTCATTTGAAAACAAACCCACCATGAGGGAGCCATTTAGGGATCTGGGGCAAAAATTAGGGATTGGTCCTGCTTTGAGCAGGGGTTTGGACTAGATGACCTCCTGAGGTCCCTTCCAACCCTGATATTCTATGATTTTATGATTCTACACACATGGTTAGAAAGAACTGCAGGAATGCTATTGGCATTGGTGGTGGTTTGAGCCACTGGTGTAGATGTAGAGAAAAGTTGCCGATAACGCGTTTGAGTTTACATTTTATCTTTTATATAAAAATAATAACACACATGCTATTTACATAGAAGGTGACAGCAATAATAAGTGAAATATCAGTTTGTCACTGTGGTGTCATTTATGCATTTAAGTGGTACTGGTATGTAAGTGAATGTTCCATGCTGATCCATTTTATAGATGGGATACTCATTATTTATTAATCTTCTTTTAACATCTTTTCAGATTTTGCTCAAGTGTAAAATGTTCTGCTAAACTCATTTATAATTTCAGAACATGAGCTGTGGAAGTGTTCTGGGCGTTGGTATTGCTAGAAACTTTGAGGGCTGGAGCAATAAGAGGAGGAAATAGTTACTTTCTTTAGACAAGCTGTATTTTAACAGGCTTCCCTTTATATTGAGTTTGTAAACTCATTGTCCAACAAAACCATTGAAAGAACAGATGTGGACCAAGCAAGAGTTGTACATGTTTTATCCAGATGATATCCAAGGAACCTCTTTGGGTAGGCTTTGTTTCCAGAACCAATACACATAATAAATATTTCCTTACACTGCATGATGCAATAAATAGGCCTCCTGTGTAGCAACATCTACTTACAACAACACCATAACCCAATAAGTTGAAAGCAGCTCTGTGAACCTTTAGGGACCAGGCCCTGGCTAAATGAGTGGCTAATTCATGTAGCTATAAAGTAAATGCTGAATCCCAGTAGGGGGTAAAATGCCTGTGTTTGATTGTTTGCTTTGCTTGTTATAAACTGTAAGATCATTAAGGAAGTGTTTACATCCTGTTGCTGTTACATGTTCTTAACCAATCCACGTACATAAAAGTGTTGGGGGGGAAAAAAGAAAATATTTGCTCTTAAAGGGTGTGGTTAACTTGGTATTGTTTGTGGAAAACTTTTCCTCCTTTGTTTGCTTGCCAATAGTGGTTAAATAAGCAAAACCCCCAGTAGTGGATTAATATATACATGGATATTTTTTATGGCGAGAGATGCTTAGTGGTGTTTGTGTTTACTTCATAATACATAGTCATCAGCTGAGAGCTGGCTCTTTTTTTTTTTTTTTTTTTAATAATAATCCATGGTTTTGTGGCTGGGGCTTTGTCTACATCAGATGAATGCCAGTTCTGTTTCTGATGGTTCTATCTCTTGCCAACATGCTGTTTTTATAAGTCTCAGGAGAACAGTTTAATAAAATTGGGTGACAATGAAAGGTAGTTATTTTATGTTAAAGGCAGTTGTCCAGACTTTCAAGGGAAAGAAATATGTGCACACCTGCAAAAAGGAACATACTTCTAATATGCCTGCAAAAAGCAGGGTTATGTAAAAACACTGGGTTTTCCCCCCAGTAGGTTTTATTGTTGTCCCCCATTTTTTTTTGAACCAGTATGTCACTCAAAAAGTTCTTACATCAGCAGAATGTATTATTTGAAAGTTTTATGATATTAAAAATAGTGGCCCTAATTTCCATCTGTCAATGAAAACTTTATTCTGAAAGAAGGAAAGTGATGAAAACATCAGTTTTATGAGGAAACTTAAAAAAAAAGGGTTTGGAGCTGTTTCGAGGCCAGGAGAAGAAGGGGATAGGATGGAGTCACTTGTGGTTGGAGAGAGCGGTGTGACTAATGTCATTACATGTTGAAGACAGGGAAATGGGTGGATTCTGAACTGTCAAGGGTCTTGATCTTCTAGAAATTACCAACTTCTGAAAAGTGGGCAAGGTGTCTCATAGCACAATTCAATATAAAGCTGACTACTTCTTATCCAATTTCACAGTAAATTTACTAAGCAGGTTTTTTTTATTCTCACTGTAGCACATGTGAAAGCTACTGATCAATATATAAAAGGATGTTTAGTAAGAGTTTTTCTACACCCCCAGAACCATGCCCCTTTTCCAAAAGCCTGTGAGCAAATGCTGAAAAGCTAGGGACACTTCAGAACATGGTTTTGCATCCCTGTCTATCCTGGCTAATAGCCATTGATGGACCTATTCTCCATGAGCTTATGTAGTTCTTTTTTTAAGCCCTGTTATAGTCTTGGTCTTCACAACATCCTCTGGCAAAGAGTTCCACAGGTTGACTATGTGTTGTGGGAAGAAATACTTCCTTGTGTTCATTTTAAACCTGATGCCTATTAATTGTGCAGTCTCAATGTTCCATTAACATAGTTTTTGTATTTAATTAGAAATAACCTGAGCACCCTTCCTTTATGCTCAGAGATGCTGGTTTATCCAGAGTTACATGAAAGGTTATTGTCATTGCCACCATGTGTTATTAATAGGTAATGCCCCCAGTTATATTTCAAATCTGCTTATTCAGGTTAGAGGGGGGGAAAGGAAATTTGAAATATGGGAAGAGAGGCCTCTTGAACAATTTTAGATGGCTTCTTTTTATAGGAAGCAATTCCGTTCTTATGTCCGTTCAAAATCCATTACATTTATCTCTGGCTGTGTGCAGGCTTCCTCCCTTCCAGTACAAACCCACCCCAGGCACAGCCCAGCCTACAGTTAGTGTGGCAGTCCCAGACTGTTTTCCATGCTCTTATTACAAATAGGCTTTGACCTTAACTGCTGCATTTTCTGCATCCTCAGTTCACCAGTCTGGAAGCAGTGATTGTTCTCCACTTTAGGCAAGGGTCTATGAGAGTAAGCAGACTTTCCCCCTATCTGTGTACTATTCAGCTTGTTTCCTCCATTTCTTTCCTCACTGAAAGGCAGTGGCCTTAATAACATTCATGTGTGTTCAGGGGTGAAAGTAAGTTAGAGGACTTACTGGTACGCCGGAGTCCTGAGCAAGGGGCGTGGCCTCAACCGGAAGAGGCATGGCCTCAATGGGAAGAGGCAGGGCCTTAAATCCCCGAGCCCTTTAAATCTTGATTTAAAGGACCAGGGCTCCAGCTGCGGTAGTGGCGGGGCTGGGAGCCTGAGGCCCTTTAAATCACCCCCGAGCTACCAGCTGCAGAGGCGGCTGGGAACCATGGGGCTCGGGGGCGATTTAAAGGGCCCAGGGCTCCAGCTGCCGCTACTGCAGCGGAGCCCTGGGCCCTTTAAATCACTGAGGAGCCCTGGGGGCTCCTGGCTGCCACCACTACCCCAGGGCTCTGGCAGAGCTTTAAAGGATCTGGGGCTCTGCTGTGGTAGCGGCTGCTGGAGCTCTGAGCCCTTTAAAACCCCGCTTGAGCCCTGCTGCCCGAGCCCTGGGGTAGCTGTGGCTGGACTCCATCGTGGATTTAAAGGGCCCCGGAGCTCCAGCCGCCGCTACCGCCCCGGCCCTTTAAATGCCCGCCGGAGCCCCACTGCCACTACCCCAGGGCTTTGGCAGCAGGGCTCCGGCGGGGATTTAAAGGGCCCTGTGGCAGTAGCAGCGGCTGGAGCTCCGGGGCCCTTTAAATCGCCACCAGAGCCGCGCCACCGCTACCCCAGGGCTTCGGCAGCAAGGCTCAGGCGGGGATTTAAAGGGCCCCGGAGCAGTAGTGGCGGCTGGCGCTCCAGGGCCCTTTAAATCCCGGCCTGAGCCCTGCTGCCCAAGCCCTGGGGTAGCGGTGGCGCGGCTCTGGTGGCGATTTAAAGGGCCCCGGAGCTCCAGCCGCTGCTACTGCCACAGGGCCCTTTAAATCCCCACCTGAGCCCGCCGCCACTACCCCAGGGCTTTAAATTGCCCTCTCTGAAAGCCGGTCCTGGTACAGCGCACCGGCTCTTACCGGTATGCTGTACTGGGGTATACTGGCTTACTTTCACCTCTGGGTGTGTTGTTTTTCTGTTCTCCATTTTATTTTTTCTAAGTTATAGCAAAACTCGTCTATTCCCTATTTAGCTTGCTAGTTTAGATTCCTTTTTGGTTATGGAAGCCACAACAACTGGGAACAGTCTACAGGTGGCATAAAGAATCTGGCTTTTATAGTGATGCCTGTTGGTTTAGCAGCAGAGTACAGTACAATGATTTTTTTTCCCCCCCCAGCAATCTAGGAAGTGGCAATTATACTTCTCACTCAAGCCAAACTTACTGATCAGACTATTCTTTGGCTGTGGGGCCTGCTTCTAGTAGGCCAAATTAAGTACATTTAAAATGCAGGTGGTGGGTTTTTTTTTCCCCTTCAGATAATGCTTCCACATCATTTTGTTTATATGATCGTCTTGTTATTTTATATTTGTCCCACCTACACTTTCAGGATCCTTTTCAGTTCCTGATTCCTGGCTTCGTTCTTTGTGACTGTTCTTTTCTCTCTCTCTCTCCTTCCCCCTACTTCCTTTCACTTTCTCATTCTCTAACTTAATGAGATGTCAGTAGCTATTTAAACAGTGAAAGTAAATTTTCTACAAAATAAAATTCCCCATGACTCAAACTACAAACTGTTGAAACACGTGGTTTCTCATTGACCAAAATCTCATGTTTCTGTGATTTTTGTATGTGTTGTATTTCAGGTTTGGTATGGAAGGACTTATGACAAGGGAGTTTTACAGTGACACCCCTTGGAGGAACAACATTGGGAACAACATGTAGAAGTCCCTGTTGGCTGGCTAGGATTTCTTCTTGTCTTTCCTCCTCTTTAGTGCTTTTGTCCACACTTCCTGCCTGGTCTCCAGTAACAGTGTTAACCTTTCAAAGGCTTTTATACATTGCAAGAGCTTCTTGTTGTTACAAGAGTTCATCAGAATCTGACTTTTTCTTGATGGACTATGAAAACAGACAGAAGGCTTCTGTTGAATTGTTCCTCTTCCCACTTCTGCGGCTCCTCTGTGCCACCTTGCTCTTTTGCTCTGGTGGCAGTCTTGATTCTTAATGTTCCTGTCGTAGAATAGCTTGACTTGATCTCCTCCTCATAGTGCCCACTCCCATGTTTCTCAGTTGTTTACTCTTCCTGTCCTCAGCTGTTTTCTTGTTCTGGTTTGCTTTTATTTTTAAAATCTTTTCTATGGTCCCTACAGTGTAGAAAATGTACCTTAATCCAGTGTTAACATTCACCAGTAGAGGAAGGAAAACATCCCACTAGTAGAGGTGGGTAACCCCAGCCTGCTGATATTATCAGACCCAGCAACAAACACCATGGAGAGATGAAACCAGAGGAAGTTTGAGGGACAGACTGCATATGGCCACTTTTTAATATATCATCCTCCCAGGTAATCATCTTCACTCATTTTGGAAAATATTTCAGAATTTAGTGCTCACAAAAGATGCTTGATGGATGGAACTGGAGAATGTCTTCTGTTAATACGCAGAACATATATAGCACAATTGCATATGTGCTGTAAGTTCCATTGCAGTCAATATAACTGATGCATGTGCTTGAGCACTTTCTTGAATTGGGGCCTAACTGCACATTGAGGGAATCAAGTGTGTTTGTGGTTTGCCATGATTTTTCATTTTGAGGTGGAATGCAAAAGTACCTTTGAATAAAACCTGAGCCAAATTTAGTCCTAGTGTAAGACCAGTGAGCTCAAGGGAGTTGCAGTGATTTACACCAGTGCTGAATTTGGCCCAGTAATTATCCAAATGAATAGATGCTTATTATGGCTTAACAGAATTCATGTCTGGCTTGCTATTGCATCTGCACTGTATATTAAAAGAAGATAAGTTCTGTAAGCTCCTGCAGATTGAACTAGGTTAAAGGAAGATTCATTTTTTAACTTTAAATGCAATGCACAAACTCAAGTGTTTTGACCTTTCAAATCTCCTTACAGACATCCAAAATAGCCTTAGTCTGACTGTGCAACCTGACTTGTCCCTTGGTGAGGTCTGAAAGAAGTTGCTGTTTATAGAGTATATATCTTTCTTTTTCTCTCATAGTGGGTTGAACCCTGAAGTCCTTACTCAGACAGTGTGGGAGTTTGCCTGAATAACAACTTGAGTATGAATTAAAGATTTGGTTGAAGATGTTGCATTTTTTTTATGTCTGTTCAGCTGCTTTTTCCCTTCAGTTCCCACAGAAGTATTTTAGCAGCTTTCAAACAGGTGACTAGAAGCCTGCTTACCTAATACATGCATGCACACACATTATCAATAGTTATTTAATTGACCTTTTAATTCATTTACATTTCCCTTTCCATATGGGAACAATCCACACATTTTTTCACAGAAAACAAATAATCAAACGGTAAGATTCTCCTACTCCTTGCCCTTATTGTGCAGTTCTTTTGGTGCATGCTTATAGATTCCTTACCGTTGATTTCCATGCTCATTTTTCAGTTTTTAAATGCATACTTAGTGCATGACAGTGTCTTGGAGGCTAGATTGCTGTGGGACATAGAATGAAACAGTTCAAGGTTGGTGGCGTTCATGGAGGAGATGGTGGAGCGCTGGTTCTCAGCCCGAGAAACAAGCACTGACTGGTGGGATTGCATTGTCCTGCAGGTTTGGCATGATGAGTAGTGGCTGCAGAACTTTCAGGTGTGCAAGGCCACCTTCCTTGATCTGTGTGCCAAACTCGCCCCAGCCCTCCAGCACAGAGATGCCAAAATGAAAGCAGCCCTGAAAGTTGAGAAGCAAATGGCAGTTGCACTGTGGAAACTTGCAATACCACCGGTCAGTCAGAATTCATTTTGGAGCTGGGAAATCCACTGCAGGGGCTGTTGTCATGCAAGTGTGCAGAGCCATTCATCACTCCCTGCTATGCAGGATGTGTCTCTGGGCAATGTGTAGAATGTAGTGGATGGTTTTGCAGCAATGGGGTTTCCAAACTGCAGCAGGGCAATAGATGGCACGCATATTCTTATTTTAGCAGCAGACTGCCTTGCCACAGAGTACATCAACAGAAAAGGGTACTTTTCTGTGGTTATGCAAGTGCTGGTAGATCACCAGGGATGTTTAACATCAGTGTGGGCTGATCAGAGAAGGTGCATGATGTACACATCTTTAAGAACACAGGACTGTTCAGAAAGCTCCAATTGGTGACACTGAAATGCCAGTAGTGATCCTGGGCAACCCAGCCTATCCCTTGCTCCCATGGCTCATGAAACCATACATCAACCTCAACAGCAGCAAGGAGCACTTCAGCTACAGGTTCAGCAAGTGCAGAACAACAGTTGAATGTGCCTTTGGTTATTTAAAGGGTCTCTGACATTGTTTACTTACAAGATTGGACTTCAGTGGAAAAAAATACCCCAATGGTTATAGCTGCCTGCTGTGTCTTGGGTAATATCTATGAAGCAAAAGGGGAAAAGCTTCCACCAGGGCAGAGGTAGAGTGTCTGTCTGCTGAATTTGAACAGCCAGATACAAGGGCTATAAGAAGAGCTCAGTACAGAACTATATGGCTCAAGGAGGCATTGAAAGGCCCTTTTAATAGTGAGCCATAGTGGTTTGTGGCACCTTAGAGACTAACCAATTTATTTGAGCATAAGCTTTCGTGAGCTACAGCTCTAAGGTGCCACAAGTACTCCTTTTCTTTTTGCGGATAGTGGTTTGTGTTGATGTAGTATGCTCTATCTGGCCTTGCTCTTTTGGGGAGCAGAATGAATCTTGTAGTGATTGCTAGGTATGTAGGAATATAACATTGTCAATGCACCTTTTAATATTGTTCGTGAATGAGGTTGTGGGTTCTCCGACACTGCACTAACAGGAAATTGATCACTATCAGATCTGCTCATCAACAGCCAGCATATGTTGTGAACTAATAAAGATAAATTTATGTTCTAAAAAAATAGAATTGAATTCTGTAACATGAACCAGGCAATTAAAAAGACATTTAGAACTTTCCATACACATACACCAACCGTGTTTTTCTCAGGTCAGTGTATAAGAAGCTGAGATTATCTTTAATGTCCCCCTGGATGGAGTGATAAGGGTAATGCACCGACCTTTGATGCCACATGGAATGTTGAGAGGCATATATAGGAAGGTCCCAATATAGAGTTCTTTATGGGCTGCAGAGGGAGACGAGCATGGGATTGTTGAACCTGTAGGATCACCAGAATCTTTGGCATTTCTGTTTGCTGTCTGAGAAGCACAAGCATCTGGTGCACGTCCCTCTCCTTTTCCTGCACCTTTCTCCTCTCCACTCTGCCCTTGTCCATGCTGTCTGCAAGGGTGATCCTCCAGGCTCTGCTCAGTCTCTGATGCAGCACAGGCTTGCAGTATCTCCTGGAACTTTTCATCCAAAGTCCTCTTTCTGTTCTTTTTCTGGTTCAGGCATTCTGTGGGTGTGGAGGGGGAGACCCTGAAGGCCACAATGGCAGCAACTGCAGATAAAACACAGAGGTACCATTGTCAGTGTATTCATGATGGAAATCAAAAACTTAAGATGCTGAACTGACTCCCCTTGTGCCCGAAAAGTTGTAAGCACCATTCTCATTTCTGCTTGAGATTGATAGAGCATGGTGCCAGTCACAGCAGCCATGGTGAGTGTGGCCCTCAGGGGGTTTGGGACATGAGGAGGGACTAGGTCGCTTGCATTATTCTAGTTGTATAGGCAATAGAACTGGCACCATTTTCCACAGGCAGTGGTGATTTTAGCTGATATCTCACTCCTGAGGGTAACCGAGGCAAAGAGAGCACAGCTTCTGTTGGCATCCCAATTCTTCCTGCGCCTGTATGCTGCTAGTGTGTGTACTGTAATGGTGCCTGCTGAAGTAACTGCTGAAGTGGCTTGGGAAAATGTCCTTCTGTGGATGAAGAAATAAGTCAGCCCTCCCCAGAAACCTTCAGTGGTGGATTGCAGAGTACCTGCTTGAAAGTTGATCTCTACAGAGGATTCACAGGACATCCTGGTGCACATAAACAACTGCTCCACATGACCCCTACTGCCTAACTTTGGAAGGGAATGAAAAGCAGAGCAACTCAACCTCTCTTGGTTGTTCCAGTACTTCTTCTAGCAAAAGTAAAAATAAATCAATCAGAAGATGTCCTGCTACTTTGGGGGTAGCTCCCTGGCCTTCTGGTTTGCCTGTCACAGCTCATTGGCTTTCACTTGACACTGCTGCTGGTCCCTGGTTGTAGCCCTTTTTCTGCATCCTCTGAGCAACGTGCTTGTAGATGTCCACATTCCTACATCTGGATCGGAGCTGTGCCTGCGCAGCCTCTTCTCCCCGCAGGCACAGGAGATCCAACACCTCCTGTCTGTTCCAGGCAGGAGTGTGTCTGGAGCGTGTTGTCATCATGGTCAGCTGGGACGTTGCAAACAACAACGGAGAGTTGCTGGGTGGGCTTGCCAAGCCGGGAAACCAGGAAAAGAAATTTAAAAAATTTGTGGGACTTTGAAGGGGAGGGGCGGCTTCCTGTCTTCCTGACCTCTGATAGCTGAGTTCACAACAGTGACCAGAGTGGTCACTGTGGAGCATTGTGGGACAGCTCCTGGAGGCCAGTAACAGTTGATATAAGTAACGTAGTGTCAACATTAATATTGTCGATCTAATTACACTGACCCCGACTCTACGCTGCTTGGGGAGGTGGTGTTAGTAAATTGTCACAGAGAGGCATTTACATCACCAGGAGCCAGATTAAGTGAAGAAACTTCCACAGCTAGGTTGACGTAAGCTGCCATCCCTCGACCTAACAGTGTAGTGTAAACCAGGCCTTAGTCACAATAAGGCATGTTTTCTAATCCTTTTTCATTCTTGTGGCTTCTCTGAACCTTTTCCAATTTATCAACGTCCTCCTTGAATTGTGGACACGAGAACTGGACACAGTATTTAAAACTGCTGCGTGTAAATTATCCAGACTTGCTGATTTAAAAATGTCTAACTTTAGTAGTTGCTGTTTAACACTCTAAGATACTACGGAATGGAAAGAGTGTTATCATTATGTGATCTGACTACAACACCGTTTCCCCCAACCCCCGTTCTGCCCCCCAAGCATGGAACAAATATTTATTGAACACATTCTACATTATTACTGATAATCCTACCATTTCTATCAAATGGTGCACCAATACCTTTGTTAGGATTCTTTTTGTTCATTATACACTTTTTAAAAAACATTCTTGTTCTTAACTCTGCTGGCTGTAGACTTCTCTTAGTGTCCCTTAGCCTCCCTTATCAGTTTTCTGCAATTCCTAGCTTTTGATCTGTATTCGTTACTATCAACTTCCCTATTTCCCCCCCACTTGTTATATATTATTTTTTATAGCTGCCTTAACTTCCCCTCTAAACCAAGTCTTTTTTTAACCAATATAGCCTTCTTCCTCTACTGTAAAACTGTGGGTTTTGGGGCATGTTTAAACTTATTTTAACTGAAGGAAGAGTTCACACCTACCAACCTCAGGGGAGTTTTAACCCCGCCCCAGACAAATTTTCACCCAGCTCATCACAATATATTAGTGGTCTGGACTGAATTCTGTTTGTACATTATATATCTGGTCAAGTCATGATCGCTTGTACATCAGGTATCAATTTTTAGTTCTGTGACCAGTTCCTCTTTATCTGTCAAGATGAAATCTGATGTAGAATTCCCTCATGTTGGATGTAACACTTTTTGAGTTAGGAAATTATCTGCTATATTTGGAAATTCCAAGGATGTTTTAGTACTAGCAGCATCAGACCTCAAATATCACTCAAATTGAAGCCCCCCATGATCACGGAGCTTTTTCTACTACATATTATAAATGGGGACTGATTGTCCTATTCCCTGGTGTGATTTTGGTTTAACAGATCAACCAATACCCCATCATGTACTTTATCTGCTAGGATATTAATCCATAGGCATTCAAGTTAATTTTCTTCTGAGTTGGAAACATTTTTTGACGTAGAGTGCTGCTTCCCCTTGCCTTTTTCCCATTCAATCCTTCCTAAATAGACTATAGCCATTTATTTTTAACATTCCAGTCATGTGAATCATCCCACCAGGTTTCAGTAATACAACTAGATGTGGCATATTTCAATATAATAGTGTGATGGAATTCACTCACCAGAGCGGCACCTCCTGCTGGCCACCTTGGGGACTAGCTCTCTCAGCTGATGCACCCGCTCCTGGTGGTGCCTCTCTCCCTGCCTTCTCTTGTAGGCTCTCCTCAGTCCAGGAACCGCAGCTTCCTTTTCATAACTCAGCCCTCTGGCCGTGCCACCATCTGTATTTTCCCCTTCTGGGGGAAAAGTATCTCCCAGTTCTATAGTCCAGCCACTTCCCCAGTGGCAAATGGGAGGAACCTGGGCCTGCCTACTACTCCAGATCTTGGCCTAGGGACCCTATAAATAGCAGCTCCTGCTGCCTCTCCTTAACTTCTCCACAAGTGCTGCTTCAGTTCCCAGGGACACTTCCCCGTGGCCCTAGCACCTTCTGTACCCTCTTCCCAGGGCCTCCAGCCATTGGGTCCCAGCAGCCAGCCAGGAGCTCTCTTCTGCTCCATCGGTCTATACCAGCAGCTGCTCTGTCCAAGGTGCTATCTTCATGCAGCCCACTAGGAACACCATTCTCTCTCATTGGGCTCCCTGCAGCAACTGACCCTGCTCTGCCCTGCAGCTCCCTTTTATGTGAGCCCAATGAGCCCTGATTGGTTGCTCCATGCAGCCTCTCTCTGGTTGGCCGCCCCTGTGTAGCCTCCCTAAGCTGCTTTTAACCTTTTCCTTTCTGGTGTGGGGTGAACACCCCCTTCACAAATAATCTTTTGAAGACATCATGCTTCCCAGGTCAGATATCTGTCACAGGTAAAATAATTAATGCCAATCAACATGGTTTTATGGAAAGCAAGTCTTGTGAAAGATGTTATCTTTTATTGATGAGATCACAAATTTGTTAAAGGTAATTGTGTTGATATAATATACTTACCTTTCTGTAAGGAATTTGATGTACTTCCATATGACATTCTGCTTATAAAACCCCAACATACTAAATAAAATCAATAGCCCATGTTACATAGATTAAAAACTGGTTAACTGATAGATCTTAAAGTAATTGTATATGGTGAGTTGTCAGCCACTGGAGGTATTTTTAGTGTGGTCCAGCAAGGATCTCTTCTCTGCTAATGTTGTTAACATCTTGAATGTTAATGATCTGGAAGAGAATTAATTCACTAAATTTTGTAGCTGACAAATTGGTGGTCTGGTAAAAAAAAATAATGGCCCGGGTCAATTATCCAGGGCAACCTGGTTTGCTCGATAAGGTGGGATCATTTGAACAACTCCATTTTTAATACAGCCAATGTAAAATCATACATCTATGAATAAAGTGCGTAGGTCACACTTACAAGACTGAATCCTGGAACGCAGTGACAATAATTACAGGCGTGAATAGATAACCAATAGAAAATGAGCTCTCAGTCTGATGCTGTAGCTAAGAGAATGGATGTGATCCTCGGCTGTCTGAGCAGGAGAATATCAAGTAAGAGTAGGGAGGTAATTTTACTTCTGGGTACTTCATTAGTGAGAACATTACTGAAATATTCTGTCCAGATTTACATTAATTCATATGAAATAGCTAGAGGGTTCTGGTGTCTACACTTCAAAAAGGGTGCTGTAAAACTGGAAAGGGCTCAGAAAAGAGCTGCAAGAATGATTTGAGGGCTGGAAACCATGCCTTTATAGTAAGAAACTTAAGAAGCCCAATCTATTTAATTTATCCAAGAGAAAATTAAGAGCTGACTTGATCATAATTTAAAAACACCTGCATGGAGAAGAGATTTCTGATAGGAGATGGCACTTTAATCTAGGAGAAAAAGGCATAACCAGATCCAATTGTTGGAACCTGAATCTAGACAGTCAGACTAGAAATTGTGTGTAATTTTTTAAGGTGGTAATTAGCCACTGGAACAACTTACCTAGGGATGCAATGGATTCAACACCAGTTTTAAGTCCTTTAAAGTGGAGTGGATGTCTTTCTAAAAGATATGGTATAAAAGAGGGCTTGATGTAGAGCTCACTGGGTGAGGTTTTTTAGCCTATGCTATATAGAAGGTCAAAATTGTCTGAATGATCTCATCTGACCTTCAAATCCGAGTCCTGTCAGGGAACTGGAAACTGCTTCAACTGGGTTTTAATATCTGACAAAAATACATCATCAACCCCTGTGCTAGCCAGATGGATATCAGCATGCTACAACAAATTTGGCGAGCTATATAGGTAGAGTCCTGTGAAATTAATATCTTCTATCATTTTTCTTTTTATTTTCAGGAATTAATTTTATTTTGTTTTATCCCTCTGGGGGTGGGGGAAATAAAATGAAATAAAATGAAATTCCTGAAAAATTCCCGGGGAGGAGGGCAGCTTCTAGCTGTAGATGATGCCCTTATGCTTGATGACCTGTCTCCCAACAAGAAAAGGAGTACTTGTGGCACCTTAGAGATTAACCAATTTATTTGAGCATGAGCTTTCGTGAGCTACAGCTCACTTCATCAGATGTTTACCGTGGAAACTGCAGCAGACTTTATATACACACAGAGAATATGAAACAATACCTCCTCCCACCCCACTGTCCTGCTGGTAATAGCTTATCTAAAGTGATCAACAGGTGGGCCATTTCCAGCACAAATCCAGGTTTTCTCACCCTCCACCCCCCCACACAAATTCACTCTCCTGCTGGTGCTAGCCCATCCAAAGTGACAACTCTTTACATAATCAAGTCGGGCTATTTCCTGCATAGATCAAGGTTTTCTCACATCCCCCCCACCCCCATACACACACAAACTCACTCTCCTGCTGGTAATAGCTCATCTAAACTGACCACTCTCCAGGTTTAAATCCAAGTTAAACCAGAACATCGGGGGGGGGGGGGTAGGAAAAAACAAGAGGAAACAGGCTACCTTGCATAATGACTTAGCCACTCCCAGTCTCTATTTAAGCCTAAATTAATAGTATCCAATTTGCAAATGAATTCCAATTCAGCAGTTTCTCGCTGGAGTCTGGATTTGAAGTTTTTTTGTTTTAAGATAGCGACCTTCATGTCTGTGATTGCGTGACCAGAGAGATTGAAGTGTTCTCCCACTGGTTTATGAATGTTATAATTCTTGACATCTGATTTGTGTCCATTTATTCTTTTACGTAGAGACTGTCCAGTTTGACCAATGTACATGGCAGAGGGGCATTGCTGGCACATGATGGCATATATCACATTGGTGGATGTGCAGGTGAACGAGCCTCTGATAGTGTGGCTGATGTTATTAGGCCCTGTGATGGTGTCCCCTGAATAGATATGTGGGCACTATTGGCAACGGGCTTTGTTGCAAGGATAAGTTCCTGGGTTAGTGGTTCTGTTGTGTGGTATGTGGTTGTTGGTGAGTATTTGCTTCAGGTTGCAGGGCTGTCTGTAGGCAAGGACTGGCCTGTCTCCCAAGACTTGTGAGAGTGTTGGGTCATCCTTTAGGATAGGTTGTAGATCCTTAATAATGCGTTGGAGGGGTTTTAGTTGGGGGCTGAAGGTGACCGCTAGTGGCGTTCTGTTATTTTCTTTGTTAGGCCTGTCCTGTAGTAGGTAACTTCTGGGAACTCTTCTGGCTCAACAAATACTTAGTGGAAAAAGTGAAGACAGAAGTAGCTGTCTCATGCAATTCTGGCCAATATTGTATTGCTGTTCAAATTGAGAGAGTCTTGTTCTATTCCAGAAGAGAGTCACTACCACTGCATGACATCCCATTTGACCTTCAGCTAAAAAGCCTAGCCTTATTACAAGAAGCCATGGCTCTGATAACTGTATCATTCTTCCCTCAGTGAACAGTCAGGATCTAAGAGTGATCCAGGCTAGCAAAATGATCCCACAACATTTTATAATCCTAGTACATGTCACACACATAATGAGCTATGATCCAATCCTCTTGCTGGGCCCAATGGATGGTGCTGTGGCTACTACCATCTAGTGAATTTTCTATTTGTTCTAGCAGGACCTTCACATATGACTAATGTTCAGATTGTATCCTGCAAGACTGATCTTAATGAGCTACTAGGGTGTCCAACTTGATTAAACAATGCATCCCAAAGTCTTTGAGGTTCAACCCACTAAAATCAATAGCTCTTTGCGGTACTGCAGTTAATCGCACCTTGGTCAGGAAATTGCCATGTCCACGAAGAAGCCTGACCAAGTCAGGGGACTGGAAAGGTGACTTCTCTGAGCCTTACCAGGGCATGCTTTCTCTCTGCACACTCCCATAGTACTGTATTCACCCAGTTTCATTCTGATTGATCTTAGAGAGAGGATGTATTCATTGGCCCCCTGAAGGTTATTTCAAAGAAGAGCCTGGCACCAAAGTTGTCACATGATTATGCAGGTACTCGGTCTCCAATCCAGAAGTCCTCCCAGATGCATTCAGACTTGCTAGATAATCCATTGCTGAATGCGGCAAGCAAGAGCTTAAAGGCTTGTGAGGTAATAGGGTGATACAGGTCCTTCCATAAGAATGCAACATATACCCAACTTTCTCCATGCCAGTGGATAGGAGAACCCCTACAGGGAATGGGGGAGCTGGTTGTGCAGGTGTAAGAGAACCTACCAGCAAGGCATGCTAGCACAGTGGATGGTGATGACAACATATTCACAATTGTTTTAATTCTGGAATTTAAAAAATTTCAGCCAACTCCAATTGTGCCATGTTATTTCTCACACACTTTTAAATTTATAAATATTACTTCTGATTCCCAGCAATCTGACTCTTACACACATGGGCGCACACATGCACAGCAAATTTATAGGGATTTTTTTTTAAGCAAAAACATTTTTGCTTTGTTGAAACAATCACCTTGTGTTAATAAGATTAAGCAAATGTTAATTACCCATACAATTTTCCCTTGTAACTAACCAAAAAAAAATCCTTATGTTTGTCCTTTTAAAAATCTCACTTGAAATTTTTTTTCAGAACAACTACATTTCTTTTCCTAAATGCTTCCTTCTTTTTATTGTCTGCTGGTCCAGGATGTCTTGGGTCTAATACTACCCCTCTGGTATTTGGTCCCTGGTTGGCTCACTGGAATAAATGTCCTCTGTATTCTGTCTCACCCCTCCCCTGGCCCCAAGGTTTGTGCTGACTTGTGGCTCCTGCTCTTCGTATCTGTGGATGGCTTTACAACCTCTGGGCAGGTTCCAGCATGTCCTTTGGATCTTGGAGCAATGATTTAGCAAACCATAATGGAGCCCATTAGAGTTTTTGTGGTACTGAAACTCCCCTGAAGTAGCTACACCTCTCTCTGGTGGTTCTTCGCTACTCTGGGCTGGTTTGGTTGCTATAGCTCCACCGTGGCTTCGGTTCTAGCATCCCTGACTGTCCAGTTCTGTCCATGTCCCTGGGTAGAGTTTCTCTGTTTTCCACTACAGTTGGTATGCACCATAATAGGCTCTCCAAGACCCTTTTTATTTTTTTTTAACCTTAAGGGACAGTCTCTATGGGACAGTCTCTAAGCTACAGCTCAGTCTTCCCAAGCTGTACAAAGTTAACTTGATAGCTCAACTGCCCACCTGTCCTCTGTACTTGTTGGGCTTGACATCTGCCCTTGGAGGAGCTGCTTTTTCAGTACCCAGCTTCCAAGGACTCTCCCAGGTCAGTGCCGATCCTGTTTTCTATCTAATTGAGAAGATTTTTTGTCAGCCAGTGGAGCCAAGTCCAGGGACCTGGCAATGAGGCTTGGGTATTGCTAACTTTCTCTGTGCGTTTCTTGCAACCAGGAAAGAGAGAACTAGGAATTGCCCAACATTACAAAGCCCCTATCCCAGATAGGCTGTGAACTACCAAGAATGAATATTGCCTGCCCTGGATCATGGCGGATGGTGGAAAAAGGAAACACTTCTTTGGCAGGTTGTTTAAAAGAAAAAGCAGGAGCCAGTTGCTTGATGCTGCTCAGAGTGCTGGCATGTCACAGGTAATCCTAATGGGCAAGGTGCACATGAAGTGTATTATATCTTTACATCCTTTTAAGACAATCATGCTCTTTTTAATTAACTACAAAGTATTTTCATGGATGAGACTAACAGCAAGAAAACACAGTAACAACAAAAAAGTGTCATATGGCCCAGTATGTGTGTCATAAATATAAAGGGAAGGGTAAACCCCTTTGAAATCCCTCCTGGCCAGGGGAAAGCTCCTCTCACCTGTAAAGGGTTAAGAAGCTAAAGGTAACCTTGCTGGCACCTGACCAAAATGTCCAATGAGGAGACAAGATACTTTCAAAAGCTGGGAGGAGGGAGAGAAACAAAGGGTCTGGGTCTGTCTGTATGCTGGGTCTTTGCCGGGGATAGACCAGGAATGGAGTCTTAGAACTTCTAGTAAGTAATCTAGCTAGGTATGTGTTAGCTTATGATTTCTTTAAATGGCTGAGAAAAGAATTGTGCTGAATAGAATAACTATTTCTGTCTGTGTATCTTTTTTGTAACTTAAGGTTTTGCCTAGAGGGGTTCTCTATGTTTTTGAATCTAATTACCCTGTAAGATATCTACCATCCTGATTTTACAGGGGGGATTTCTTTATTTCTATTTACTTCTATTTTTTATTAAAAGTCTTCTTGTAAAAAACTGAATGCTTTTTCATTGTTCTCAGATCCAAGGGTTTGGGTCTGTGGTCACCTATGCAAATTGGTGAGGCTTTTTATCCAACATTTCCCAGGAAAGGGGGGGTGCAAGTGTTGGGAGGATTGTTCATTGTTCTTAAGATCCAAGGGTCTGGGTCTGTAGTCACCTAGGCAAATTGGTGAGGCTTTTTACCAAACCTTGTCCAGGAAGTGGGGTGCAAGGTTTTGGGAAGTATTTTGGGGGGAAGGACGCATCCAAACAGCTCTTCCCCAGTAACCAGTATTAGTTTGGTGGTGGTAGCGGCCAGTCCAAGGACAACGGGTGTAATATTTTGTACCTTGGGGAAGTTTTGACCTAAGCTGGTAAAGATAAGCTTAGGAGGTTTTTCATGCAGGTCCCCACATCTGTACCCTAGAGTTCAGAGTGGGGGAGGAACCTTGACAATGTGGGTCTTTATGTACAAACTACATCATTCATTCTTGGGTTCCCTCTCCAACAACAATTGCAGTGGCTACCAAATGACAAGTCCTTTGAACTCTGCTACACAGAATGTTTTAGACCCCACACACATCCCGGAAGGTTCATAAAGCTCCAGTCACCACCAAACTGCTAAAGGTATGTGCAGAATGCATTTTTTTTTCTTTATCACCGGGACTTACAGTTCAGCACCTGGATGTCATAAACACATAGCCAGTGTTCGTGTATTTCTACAGATACACAGATAATTGCAGAAATAAGATGTTTTAAACAGAAAATTTCACAAAACACCCTAAATAAATACAAAGTAAAAAGTGTTATAGCATCGCAAACTTTTTCTGTAGTTTCTGAATTCACTAATTAGCTGCATAAATATCAGGAGAAATAATTGGAATAACAGATTAAGTTGAACGACCAAAGAAAGTATGTTTGAGAACTTTTAATTTTTTTCTACCCACACACCACTTCTTAAGTTTGTCTCTGGCAGCCCAGATGTATCTGCAGAATAAGTGATTCTGTAATGATAATGAGAATACTTATAACAGGTAATTTGCAGATTAACTCTCACAAAGTGGGGCTATTTTGTAGCACCTTGATGTGGAAGTTGATGCAATTTTAAAACTGTACAGCATAGTGTAAAAGGATACAATGTATTGAGCATCATATTCTAGAAGGTGACACGAATGCTGGCTTATTAGTTAATTTTAAGCATGCTACCTCGGAACTTTACTCATAACTAGTTTTAGACACAGATTTTATCTTTGCCCAAATCGCCTCATGCCATAAATGGTGAAACATTAAACTTGTTACAGAAGGTTCTTTATGCGAAGGAAATTAAGGAAAATAATTTCACGCTCTTGTAAGATCTTTGCATTACCATGTCTGTCAAAAGCCACATTTTGATGTTTTGTGTTCTCATATGGCTTTATGGAATCTTGTGTGTTGTGTAGGAAGTTATCAATGAAAATAATTAACATATACACATCCATCACCTGTTGTTTTTTTTTTATTTTTTAACTGGGTTAAATGTTGGTCCATTTTCCAGGTGCACTCATTGCCTGAGCTCGGGACTTGAACTGTTTTTCATCACTCACAAAGCGTTGGGGAAAGGTAATAGTTGAAGCAGAATTTCAATTTTGCAGAAAGTATAAATGCACAGAAGTAAAACTACAGAGGTAGCTTATTCATTAATATTATGCCTGTTTAATAACACTATATTTGCAACCATGAGTATAAGATTTATGAATGACTAATCCTGGGGAAAGTGATGTGGCAAAGACATGCTGCATTTTCTGTAGGTGCACAGTCCTGTTACTCATCCTGTTGCCTCTGTGTTCTGTGAATCAGTCATTGCGAATCAAAAAAGAAATATTAACTATTACAGGAAACAACAAGTTCACTAGCTTCCTTTTTCCTCCCAAGAATGTTCGGCAAATCCTGTTGATTTTACTCAGCTACAACCTGCATGGAGCACAGTGGGACTTGTGCCTGAATAAAGACTCCAGGGCTGTAGTTCATTGGAGATATTCAGTGTGACTAAGGGTGACAAATCTGATGGTTATTAAGCTGTATTTAGGTAATTCATATTAACTTCAATCAACCCAAGATTTCACCCTAAAACCTTACCTCTCAGAAATTCTGATTGAGTTCTTTTTTGTTTTTACACAAATATTTATCACAGATTCCTCTAGAGGGCATATGGGTGGTGGTTGTCCCACTAGCCTGAGGGTATGTCTACACTACGAAATGAGGTCGAATTTATAGAAGTCGATTTTTTTAGAATGATTTTACACAGTCGATTGTGTGTGTGTGTCCCCACTTAAGACCATTAAGTCGGTGGAGTGCCTCCACAGTACCGAGGCTAGTGTTGACTTCTGAAGCCTTGCACTGTGGGTAGCTATCCCACAGTTCCCGCAGTCTCCACCGCCCATTAGAATTCTGGGTTGAGATCCCAATGCCTGGTGGGGCAAAAAACATTGTCGCGGGTGGTTCTGGGTAAATGTCGTCAGGCCCCCCATCCCTTCCTCCCTCCCTCCATCCGTGAAAGCAATGGTAGACAATCATTTCACACCTTTTTTCCTGGGTTACCCGTGCAGACACCATACCACGGCAAGCATGGAGCCCGCTCAGCTCACCATCACCGTACGTCTCCTGGCAGATGTGGGACTGCATTGCTACACAGCAGCAGCTCATTGCCTTGTGACAGCAGATGGTGCAGTACAACTGGTATCTGGTTGTATCCTGGGTGCTCTTGGCCGGCCTCAGTGAGATCGGTCGGGGCGCCTGGGCAGACATCATGCTCCTGGCAAACCTCAGTAAGGTCTGTCAGGGGTGCCTGGACATAAATGGGAGTGGCTCAGGTCATTCTCTTCTTTAAGTTTTGTCTAATGGAGATTCAGTCCTGCCTGGAATATTGGCAGAGGGATAGCTCAGTGGTTTGAGCATTGGTCTGCTAAACCTAGGGTTGCGAGTTCAATCCTTGAGGAGGCCATTCTGTCTCAGGCTGCTCTCCCAGCCAGCAGCACCGCAAGCACCCAGGAGACAATGTCCGCTAGCAATCATACTGCACAGTCTGCTGCCAGCCTACCCCTTGCTCCCTCTATGAAAGCAATCATCATTTCGCGCCTTTTTCTGTGCAGGCACCATATTGCTGTCAGCATCGTCATCCACCTGCCGCTTCTGCTGCCACTCTGCTCTGCTGCTCACGCCATACCATGGCAAGGATGGAGCCCGCTCACATCACCGCGGCAGTTGTGGCTGCTCTAATCCCCATTTGCATTATCCAGCAGTATATGCAGAACCAGAATCAGAACCTGCAAAAACAGGAGAGTAGGTGACGGCAGCGCGGTGAGGAGAGTGATGAAGACATGGACACAGACTTCCCTCAAAGTACAGGCCTCGGCAGTGTGGCCATCCTGGTGGCAATGGGGCAGGCTCATGCCATGGAATGCTGATTCTGGGCCCGGGAAACAAGCACAGACTGGTGGGACTGCATAGTGTTGCAGGTCTGGGACGATTCCAAATGGCTGTGAAACTTTTGCATCCATAAGGGCACTTTCATGGAACTTTGTGACTTGCTTTCCCCTGCCCTGAAGTGCCAGAATACCAAGATGAGAGCAGCCCACACAGTTCACAAGCGAGTGGCGATAGCCCTCTGGAAGCTTGCAACACCAGACAGCTACCGGTCAGTTGGGAATCAATTTGGAATGGACAAATCTACTGTGTGGGCTGCGGTGATGCAAGTAACCAACGCGATCACTGACCTGCTGCTATCCAGGGCAGTGACTCTGGGAAATGTGCAGGTCATAGTGGATGGCTTTGCTGCAATGGGATTCCCTAACTGCGGTGGAGCGATAGACGGAACCCATATCCCTATATTGGGACTGGACCACCAAGGCAGTGAGTACATAAACCGAAAGAGGTACTTTTCAATGGTGCTGCAAACACTGGTGGATCACAAGGGATGTTTCACCAACATCAACGTGGGATGGCCGGGAAAGGTACATGATGCTTTCATCTTCAGGAACTCTGGTCTGTTTCAACAGCTGCAGCAAGGGACTTACTTTCCAGACCAGAAAATAACTGTTGGGGATGTTGAAATGCCTACAGTTATGCTTGGGGACCCAGCCTACCGCTTAATGCCATGGCTCATGAAGCCATTCACAGAAAGTCTGGACAGTAGTCAGGAGCTGTTCAACTATAGGCTGAGCAAGTGCAGAATGGTGGTAGAATGTGTATTTGGATGTTTAAAAGTGTGCTGGTGCAGTTTACTGACTCGCTTAGACCTCAGTGAAACCATTATTCCCATTGTTATTACTGCTTGCTGTGTGCTCCACAATATCTGTGAGAGTAAGGGGGAGACATTTATGGCAGGGTGGGAGGTTGAGGCAAATCATCTGGCTGCTGATTACACGCAGCCAGACACCAGGGTGGTTAGAAGAGCACAGCAGGGCACGCTGTGCACCAGAGAAGCTTTGAAAACTAGTTTCATGACTGGCCAGGCTACGGTGTGAAAGTTCTGTTTGTTTCTCCTTGATGAAAGCCCACCCCCTTGGTTCACTCTACTTCCCTGTAAGGCACCCTCCTTCCGCTCCCCCCTTTGATCACTGCTTTCAGAGGCAATAAAGTCATTGTTGTTTCAAATTCATGCATTCTTTATTAATTCATCACACAAATAGGGGGATAACTGCCCAGGTAGCCCAGGAGGGGTGGTGGAGAAGGGAAGCACTGGGTGGGGTGGTGGAGGAGGGGAGGATGGAAGGACAAGGCTACACTGCACTTCAAAACTTGTTGAATGCCAGCTTTCTGTTGCTTGGGCAGTCCTCTGGGATGGAGTGGTTGGGTGCCTGGAGGTCCCCCCACCGCGTTCTTAGGCGTCTGGGTGAGGAGGCTATAGCACTTGGGGAGGAGGGTGGTTGGTTACACAGGGGCTGCAGTGGCGGTCTGTGCTCCTGCTGCCTTTCCTGCACCTCAGCCATACACCGGAGCATATCAGTTTGATCCTCCAGTAGCCTCAGCATTGCATCCTGCCTCCTCTCATCACGCTGTTGCCACCTCTCCTCTTGCTCATCCCTCCTCTCCTCACATTCATTTTGTGCTTTCCTGGGCTCTGACATTGTCTCCCTCCATCCATTGGGCTGGGCTCTTTCAGCATGGGAGGACTGCATGAGTTCAGAGAACATTTCATCGCGAATGCGTTTTTTTCGGCTTCTAATCTTTGATAGCCTCTGGGACAGAGATGATACATGGAGCGATTAAACATTTACAGCTGCAGGAGGAAAAAAAGGGAGATTAGTCTTTAAAAAGAGACTTTTAAAGAACAATGGGTAGACTCTTTCGCAGTGAACCAAGCTGTTAAGATTACATAGCACGTGTGATTTCTTTACAAGGTCACATTTTGCCTCTTATATTGAGGGCCTGCTGGTATGGTGTGAGAGATCACACATGCAGGGGTGGTGGGCAACAGAATTCAGCTTGCAGGCAGCCATGGTAAGCCACAGTCTTTTGGCTTCTTTAACCTTCATAACATGTTGGGAATGGTTTCAAACAGCAGCGCCCTCATTTTACATACCAAGTACCCATTGGGTTGGCCCTTTAAAATGGGTTTGTCCTTTAAAAGGAGAGGCTGCGGTTTTCAGGTTAATGTGCAGCACAAACCCAACTAACCACCACCCCCACACACATACAATTCTCTGGGATGATCACTTCACCCCTCCCCCCACCGCATGGCTAACAGCGGGGATGATTTCTGTTCAGCCACAGGCAAACATCCCAACAGGAACGGCCACCTCTGAATGTCCCCTTAATAAAATTCCCCTATTTCAACCAGGTGACCATGAATGATATCACTCTCCTGAGGATAACACAGGGAGATAAAGAACGGATGTTGCTTGAATGCCAGCAAACATCGGGACTATACGCTGCCATGCTTTAACTATACTAGTATAATAAAGTGGTACAACACCCCTTCTCCCTCCCATGTAGCAGAGTTATACTGGTATAGCTTATTCTCATATGAGAACATAGTTGCTGGAACAGGGGGTGCTGCTGTAATGGAAGTGGTTTCCATTATATACAGGGTTTACCGTTTGGTTCAATGGCTCTCAGCACCCCCACTACACAAATTGTTTCAGTCCCACTGTATGAGAAGGGAAATAAACTGTACTGGCATAAGCCACATTTATGCTGGCATAACTGTGTCAACAGTAAGGGATGTGCTGGTATAATGATCTTGGTTTTAAAAAAAATCACACCCTAACCAAAATAGTTATATTGGTGCAAAATCTGTGTGTTGACCAGGCCTAAGAGGCAGACAGAAACAGCAAAGAAATATAGGGAGGAATGGGAGAAAGCAGGGGAGGGGGAAGAGGAGGAAAACTCAGGTATGAAACAGAAAACAAGAGGAGATGACAAATGAAAGAGACTGGAAAAAATAGAATGAGGGAGGAGTGTGGGGAAGATGAAAAAGAAATAGATGAAGAGAGAGAGGAAGATGAGAGATGGACGATACTGAAGTACCCACATAGGCAAGAGTAATAATAATTTTAAAAAAGATATGGGTAGGGGGCCCTACCAAATTCACAGTCCATTTTGGTCAATTTCATGGTCAAAGAATTTTATAAATCAGAAATTTCATGATTTCAGCTATTAAAATCTGAAATTTCATAGTGGTGTAATTGTAGGGTTCCTGAGCCAAAAAGGACTTTGCGGGAAGGTTGCGGTACTGCTACCCTTACACTGCCTTCAGAGCTGGGCAGCTGGAGAGCAGCGGCTGCTGACCAGGAGCCCAGGTCTGAAAGCAGAGCCGCTGCCACAGAAGTAAGGGTGGCATGGTATGATATTGCCACCCTTCTGTGCTGCTGCTGGCGGGGCGTGGCCTTCAGAGCTGGGCGCCCGGCCAACAGCCGCTGCTCTCCGGCTGCCCAGCTCTGATGGCAGTGCAGAGGTAAGGGTAGCAATACTATGACCCTCCCTAAAATAACCTTCTGACCCCCCTGCAACTCCCTTTTTGGAGACCCCCAATTTGAGAAACACTGGTCTCCCCTGTGAAAGGTGTATAGTATAGTGTAAAAGTACACAAAAGACCAGATTTCCCAGGGGGAGACCAGATTTCATGGCCCGTGATGAGGTTTTCATGGCCATGAATTTGGTAGGGCCCTAATTATGGGGAAATGCCTCAAGCTCCCTCAGATATTGATGTCATGAGAAGTCCTGGACCAGATTCTCTCATGTGCTGAGACCCACCCTATGCTATGTCAGGGAGCAGTGTGGGAGCTGGGTATGCTGACTTTATGTCAACTCAGAGCTACTCTGCTGGACGAATTCTCAGGTGGCCCAATGTAGCTAGCTTCCAGATCTTTTTTGTTTCTGGGGCAGCTCAAAAGGACTAGGTTGGGTGAGACAATCTTAGCAGCTATTTAATAAAGAACTTTCTGATTTTTGTATATGCTGTATATTTTATTGCAACTGAGATGGCATTTAGATGTACACTAAAATGATGAGGTTCTTGGAAGGGATAAAAATCTCAGGTTCCAGATCTTAAAACAATCACTAACTATTAGAGATTAGCATGAGACTTTCATGGAGGGCAAATTATCCCAGTTCTATGGGGTTTCTTGCACGTTCCTATAAAGCATCTGGTGCCGGCCACTGTTGGAGAGAGGATACTGGATTAAATGGACCATAGGTCTGATCAAGTATGGCCATTCTTATGTTCCTTGGTTCTTAAAAGCAGATTTGCCATCCAGATGAGAGGAGGGATTTTGTGTGTGTGTGGGGGGGGTTTGGTTTGTTTTTGTTTTTTTTAAATTATAGTCTAGATGTTTGCTAGGTAGTTTGCAGGATGTTCCATGCAGAACATGTTTAGGAAAACAGTTTTCTTACAGACTTTGAGAATCTTTCAAATGCAAACACACCCTTGCAGCAGTTATGACCTTGTTCTTGCCATATCCTGTGAAACATATTTTAAACATCTGGATTTTAACATGCATTGTTCAAGCGAGCAATACAGCACAAATCATAGATTGGTTGGTAAACTGCCTAGCTCTCATCCCAACCGCAAAATACCAGTTCCTGATATTTGTCTCCAAAAATATCTATATTTGACTCCTTAATGGTAAAATGTGACAAAAATAATATATATTTTTAATCAAGTACACCTCTATTCTTTAGAAATAGTGTACTCTAATGCTAAACATGGTTGGTATTCTTAAGTAATGTGCATAACTTGCAATATATATGTAAATATTTCATTTGTTGCATGATGCTGAAAAGCATGAAGATCTTTATTCATCTCAGAAGTATAATAAACCCTTGAAGTGTCTTATAATTCTGACATTGGATCTCCAAGTAAAATAAGGTTAAAATACTAAACTTGTGCATTCACTGGGTTCATGAATAGTGACATGGATATGACATTGCCGAACATTAAGAGAGCTTAATATGTGTCCAGAGTTCTGAAACCATTGCCTAATAGTTATTACAGAGTATCCTTACATCACTGACTGTAGTGGTCAAAAATCTGTTGTCATAAATAAGGAAATCAGTGAGGGCATCAGAGTAACCAAGTAGCTCACATTCCTAGAAGAGTAGCACGCAGGGTGAAAGCCTGACCCCAGTGAAGTCAAAAACTGATTAGTGATTCAGATTGCTCCCCTACCATAGGTGTACTATAAATAGTTGACTTATAACTGTATTGAAGACCATAGAAAGATCAAGGTATTCTGATGGCACCTTCTCAGTCAGGAGTGGGAAGCCATATTCAGCTTTCTGTTTCCATGCTGCAGCACTTCTTAGATTGGCTATTCTTCCGTGCAGTGGCAGCAACCATTACTGGGTGTCAGGAGCACTCTGTCTCATGGTGCAACAGCTGGCAAATGGATTGTGAGTCAGCTCTGATCCCAGAAGACAGGTGCTGGGTTATGGTAGCATGGGTTTGGCTTGTTTTCTGAAGAGGAGGCAACAAAGAGAATAAAGCCCCAAACACTTTACAGGCTAATATGGGGTCCAACTGAGATCTGAGTTGAAATGAGGGACTCAAAGCTGGTGCAATTTACACCTTCATCTGGAAATCTCAGCATCAGTTAAGACTCCCTTATGCACAGACAGCCCAATGTGGGTGCCATTTTGGTGACTTTATTATAGCTCAGCTGCAAAGACTGGCTTCTAGGGAATATCTTCAGAGCTGGGGCAGTGCTGCCCACCCGTGTGACCCCCCCCCCATCACAGCCCCTTGCATGGCAGTGTGACTGGGGCCCAGAGTGGGAGTGGCCAGAATGCTCTGTGCACCATCAGTTCTGGATTGCAGAGCAGGCCATTGGTAGCTGTGGACAGCCCCCATAAATTAGAGTAGTTCCTGATGTGGCGCAAACCAATGATCCCAATCTACTTTGTCCCGTTTGTTTCCTTTCAAAGGAAAACAATCTCTTTCCACATGAGAGGTTTTCTGTGCCCCAGATCATACTGTTGCCCATCTCTAATTCCGCAATATCTTTGTTGAGGTGGAGTGTGTGACCAATAGTGCACAGTGGATTCTAGATGAGGCCGCACCATTGATTTATGTAATAACATTATAACAGTACACATCAAAGGGATAGAAGGGAATGATGTGTTAGGGAAGGCACTTACCAGTAGAGTGGAAGTACATGGAAGTTAAAGTGAGGTGCATCTAACGGGAATAAGCTGCTTGCTTGATTTGGTTCAGTTGCATAATATACAGCATGACTAGCACTGTCTACCTTATATTATTCTTTGAATTGCTTAATGCATAAAGGACCATACAACTTCTAGATGTTAATTCTCTAATTTAGGGGTATAGTTGAGTATGCCATACCAACACTTCTCAGTTATACATTTTTAAAAAAAGGTTT
Organism: Caretta caretta; assembly: GCF_965140235.1. NCBI lineage: Eukaryota > Metazoa > Chordata > Testudines > Cheloniidae > Caretta > Caretta caretta. The sequence goes on along the minus strand of NC_134207.1, from coordinate 213,206,325 downwards.
AAAATAGGGGAGAAAAAGCATAAATGTGAACGTGCTGTTTCACTTTTCCCTGAGTTGAAAGCTGAAATAAACCCAATTAAAGGGACAGATTTAAGAAATTAATTTTTCTAAAACAAAGCTATTCGGATTGAAGATTTCTGGAGGCACTCTGGCAAGTTGGGCTTCAGAATTGATGTTTGTTGTGGTAGGGACTTTTCACTCCATCTCAACAGTTCTTGTTGTACAGGGCTGTTTACCACTTCCATTGGATGCTCATTCCAGAACTGAAACTGATTGGAATTTTAAAACCCAAGGCAGACCGAAGTACTAAAAGATTAAATTCAGTTTTACTCTTTATGTATTGGAAGGATATAAATCACGATTAAGGTTCTACTTCACTTGCGATATTGCAGAAATGGTGGATTCCACAATGTTAGGTTTCTTTGCACAGCCCACAATTTTGCATACATTTTTTTCCTCATTAGAGCACACACACTTTTTTCCTCATTAGAACATTAAATGATCTTGGAGAGTTTTGGGATTCACCTTCAGTTCTACAACATTTTCCAGAGTTAGCAGAGACAGCAAAGCAACCACTATCGATCTTAATTCTGTGGATTCTGAGTGTGCAGTATCTCGGTACGGACAAATCTTCACAAAGCAAAGACAGGGCATGAAGGAGACCATTGTAGTAGGGTGTACTGCACTAACATTCAATGCCTGTAAAATGTAAATGGCTAAAGTGACTAGACTCGATTTCTACAGCAGTTGTGTTTAGACTTTTAGTCTTCTGAATTTTATAATTAAGCTGTCTTTTTCTTTTTAAATGAATGTGATCTAGTTGCACCAGATTTTCTGGTTATCAAAAAATTTGCAGGCATAGCATAATAGTTGAGCGTTTATATCATTCTAGCATTTTTTTCTTAAACCAGTAGGTCTACTGTGGCTTTTCCAAATTACTGCTATTAAGAAAGGTCCATTATTAATTTTCTGCAATTTTCCATGTCTTGTCCAAAACTCAGCCACAATTATTTGAAGATCATACTGTGATTCAGGTCAGGTCTTAATTGTGATGACTTATTTCTATTTGTTTTGCTCATTCTCCCATCATGTACTGCATGTACTCTAGTGCCACATACCAATTTCTTTCTGTGAAAAAAGTCTGTTCTTAAGGAAACAAATATTGCAATATAAAATTGCATATGCAGAGATGCTGGTTGACTTTAGTTCTTGCTGCATTTTATTATAGCTATGTGTCTGCTTGATTTTTTGAATATATAATGATGAGGTCAGTTTGTATGTCTGTATTATACAGTAATAAATATGAAATTCAATGTCCTGGCTTGAATGTTTGGCTTCTGCATGCATTTGGTATGTGTGAAAATTAAGGCCTTATAATATTGGAAAGCCTTAAATTTAACAGGTCTCTGCATATTGGTCTGCTAATGCAAGTAAAGATTGAGGAGTAACACCCTTACCCTTACAGTTCTGGGGTTTGTCTTGAACAGAGACCGCCAATCATTCTGAACTGTACAGTAGTTTTTTGCTTGGTACCAATGTCCTAAGGAGACAAAGATCAACCAAATCAATTTTCACTTCGGAGGTAAACTACATGAATAAAGATCTTCATGGGGAAAAAAGGCTTTAATAGAGTTATCTAACTCAGGTTTTTTCACGAGTGTTTTGCTTCCTTCCTTGTTCAATTCTCCAGTTACTCCTTGCAAATTTGTAAAGAGTCAGGGAACAGACAGGTCTTTTAATTGGGCCACAAGCTATTTTATTCAGCCTTCTATCCATCTTGAACAGTTCCTGTGCCACAAGAATTGCACAAACTTCTTAACTGTAGGCGGTTGTTCATTTATTAATGTAAACACCATGTGCCTTGGATGTGTGAGCCCTAAAAATAAACTTAGAGATAAAAATAGATCTCTGAGAGTTTTGAGATGCTGCTTAATCAGAACCAGCTGCAAGCTGTCTAGAAAATGTAAGTTATATGAGCCAGATGGCTTTTGCCCTTTTTGCTTTAGACAGCATGTAATTTGGGTAACTGCAGCTATAGTAATATATTTTGTCAGTCAAACTGTTTGATAAACATATTTGTTTAGAACAGACACTACCAATTAGAGAGCCAGTAAAAATGTTAATTTATTTTAATATTTCCCCACATGGGTAAGTCAAAGAATGGTTTCATAATGCTAAATTCATAGGAACATACCATATATGTTCACAAGAAAAGCCCTATTTGAAATGTGCCAAATTTGCACATTTAGAATAATAATTTACTCCATGAATAGTCCCAATTAAGTCACTGCTTGTGGAGTAAGGTATTAAGGGACTGCTTGTGGAGTAAGGTATTAAGGGTAAAGTACTATTCAACATGAGAAGGGGTATCAGAATCTTGCCTAAGATAATTACTAATATTTATATTAGCATAGTACCCAAAAACCCTAATCAAGATCGGGTCCCCATTGTAACAGGTATAGGTAGTTGGAACATTTTTGCTGAAATGTTTCACAGAGACTTAGCAATTTCCACGAGACTTTTGTTGGGAAGGTTTCTGGGTCCAGGTCAACAGAAAGAGTGTGAGAGAGACTCAGTTGGGTGGGTGGGTAATGGCCTGTGATGTGGAAGATTAATATTGAAGTCCCTGATTTGGAGTGATCTGGGAAGGTAATCTCATTATGAATCAGGCAGAGCATGGACTTTAACCTGGTTCTCTCACATCACAGGTTGGTATCCAAACTGCCCACCTGTAGACACACTCTCCTGCTCTGTACCCATCCCAAAGACTTTCCCAATGAAAATATTGTGGAAAGCCCAGGCCAGCACTCTAAGACCACCCAGGTATAGTATCTCTTTCTCTCACACGCTCTCCTCTCTCTTGTTTTCATTTTCACAGATGTGGAATGAAAACTGATTTCAAAAGTTGCTGGGAAACAGAATTGTCATCTGGTGGTCAACTCAAATAATAGGTGCCATACATACGCAAGTTCTGTTTCAAAGAGCTTAAACATGTTTCAGTACGCCTCTGTGGCTAATCCTAATGCTGTATTATATCAAATGTTCCTCTGTGTAGAATCTGAGCATCTCATTATAATTGTACTTGCAGGTACAGATTTGAATATTTTCTGCCTTATCACACACAGAACTAACTGTCAAAGAACTCATGGTAATGTACATCATAAGAACTGTATAAAATGCATTAAAATAAAAGCCAAATCAAAGTCTGACAAATATAATGAATCATGCAGGTCCCAGTATAGGAAAAGAAAAAGTGAAATACTATAGAGCCAAGAACGGTCAAAGTGAGAATAACCTCTACAATAAACAGTTGGTTTTTTTAACTAAAGCAAGAGAAATGGAATAAGACAAACTCCTGGGGAGAAGCAAGTAGGCTTATTGTAGGAGCCATAATGGCAACAGCCAAACTGTGCACTTGCTTGAAAAATGGTAGCAGGATCTGAAAACATTGATAGTATCTGAACACAGATACCCTTTATGTCCAAGGCTCAAAGAGAGGGGTCTTAAATAAAGTGAAGTTCCATACCCTTGTCCCATCACTTCCTTCCATTTTCTTTGAAAGTTTGTTTTGTTAGAGCATTAAGGTTTTTCTTAAATCTCATGTTCAGTTTCCTTTTAGTTTTGAGGTTTGGAATGCAATTTCTACCCTAACTTTTGCTATTTGCTTTAATTAATTTTAGCTGTTGCATTTTACTTCATTGAGAAGACCTAAATACTCCTTTCCCCTACTTTAAAACTGTTTTCTGTGCCTCTGTGTTCAGCAAGCAGCATCTTTACTCCTTCCTTCTACTCCACACCCTCACTCAAAAGACTAACAGTGCCACAACTACAGTTTCTACCACACAAGTAGATTGAAATCAGAGGCAATGCGTTGGGGGAGGGGGGGCGCCATACAGGGTCACGTGCCCCCCCAGAGTTGCTGCTTGATTTATACTGAGCATGCGCACATGGACTGAGCATGCTCAGTAACATCTGTTGAATCTGCCACCCTCATTCTGCCCGCCCCTCCCCCCCCCCACACCCCTCAGCAGGTACTGGTCATCTCTGATGAAACTGCCATTCTCTCCTCGACATGTAATTCTTCTGCATCCATCACAAGTGCTGGGTTTGGGGTTTTTTTTGAAATGCAGAAGAATCACGTTAATCAGTCTTTATTGGGCCTGTAAGTTTTTGTACTAACTCATATTAAGCAGAATTTTACAATTTCCAAAAGCTTTTGGAAGCATTTCAATATAAAAGCATGAAAATAACTTTCAAAAGTGACTTAGAAGTGGATGAATTTGTTTTTTAAAGAATTTTTTTTTATCATTGGTTGAAACAAGTGATTTAAAACTTGCAGGTCTGACATCTCCTGCATGTGATTGCATGTTCCACTTACAAGTGGATCTTAAAATAGTACCACTTGTAGTCAAGTTCTAAGATGTCTTAGGGGGAAATCAAACTGAGTGTTTATTAGTTTTTGACAGGAGCAGCGATAAAACTACGCAGATGTAATTTTTAAAGTAGATATACACATGGTTGCACAACATGGAGTCTTAAACAGATGAGTTTCCAGATTTAGATAACCCCAGCTGTAGGAGCAGTTCCGTGATTAGTATGATTGCTCCAGTTTTTTTAATTTAAATATTTAGTCAGTGATATACAAATGGTTTCCAGTCCATTTACTAAGGGATGATTGTGGCCCCATTCCCTAAACGGGCATACAGGGGAGTAAGGCCCCCTGATGATCCTTGTATAGCCTTCATTCTGGCTGCAGGTGGAGGAGGGAGAGTAGGGGTTGAATAGCTAGCATTCTACCCAACCCCCTAAGCAGATAGGTAGAAGGGAGTAGAGAGGGGCTGGTTTTGGACAGAGCATTGGTTTTACTCGAGATGGGTTGGCCTACAGACCTGAGCCAGTACAAGGAGGGAAGTAGGCTGCACTCAGTAATTACAGCAAGTTATTTCATCCCCCCAGGAGCAGCGGGGTAATAGGGAATGTTATAACTAACAATTTCCTGCTCAGTGTTACATCTAACATGGGGGAATTCAATGTTAGACTTCAAGTTGGCAGACAAAAAGGAACTGCACACAGAACTAAAAATTAATGATAGGTTAGGTACAAGTGATCAAAAATGGGAATGATAAATGGGAATTATATAAAAACACTTTACTAAATGCCCACCAAAGCCACAATCCCATAACTGAGTAACACAAATTGTCAGGTTTAGAGGACAAGTGAAGGCAACTATTAAAAAAAAAAAAGGCAAATGAAAGAAAGGGGATAGAAAAATAAGGAAAGCAAAGGAATATAAGGAGAAATCTATGGCCAGCAGAGTTAAGGACAATAAGGAGTTTTTACAGTTATTAGGAACAAAAAGAATCCTAACAATGGTCTTGGCCCATTACTAGATGGAAATGATAAAATTCTCAATAATGCAGAAAAGGCAGATAAATATTTCTATTCTGTATTTGGAAAAAAACTACTGATGTAATTGTATTTTATTATAACATTCTTTTCATTCCACTAGTATCTAAGAAGGATGTTAAACAGCAGCTACTTGGGTTACACATATTTGAATCAGCAGGTCTGGAGAACTTACATCCAAGAGTTTTAAAAGAGCTGGCTGGATCAGTAACGTTGATTTTCAATATGTTTTGGAACACCAGAGAAGTTGTGGAAGAAAAGAAAGCTAATGTTCTGTCAGTATTTACAAAAGGTAAATATGATGTCCAACCTAATTTATAGGCCTGTCAGTCTGACATTGATACTGGGCAAGATAATGGAGCAGCAGATAGGACATCAATTAATAAAGCTTTAAAGGAGGCTAATATAATACATGCCAATCAACATGGGTTTCTGGAAAATAGATCCTACCAAACTAACTTGATATGTCTCTTTTTCTAATGAGATAAAGATACTAGTATTAATGTAATATACTTAGACTTCTGTAAGGCATTTGACTTGCACAACATTTTGATTGAAAAATTAGAAAGATGTAAAATTAAGATTGCACATATTAATTGATCAATAAATGGTTTGACAAAGTTCCTTCTCTGCCGTGGTGGGTACTGTGCTTTTTGGCTGATTTGTTCACCTCAGAGGTTCACGGCAGCTCTCAGTTAGGCCGCTTCCTCTAGAGGCTCAAACCTGCCGTATGCTCGGCTAACCTCATCACTGGCCAGCATGGGGGAAAATGGAGAACAATCTCCACAGCCTGTTGTCCCACCTAATAGGTCAGGGACAGGCCAGATCCCTTTCCAAATTAGACCTTACCTTCTGGTGTTGCTCACAGACCAGGTCAACTCCTCCTGTGTCCAATCAGGAGTTGGGGGAATGGGGGAAACCCGGGCCCACCCTCTAACACTGGGTTCCAGCCTAGAGCCCTGTGGATAGCAGCTGTCTACATCTCCTGTATCAGCCGCGTTACAACTACAACTCCCTGGGCTACTTCCCCATGGCCTCCCCCAAACACCTTCTTTATCCTCACTGCAGGATCTTCCTCCTGAAGACTGATCACGCTTGTACTCCTCAGTCCTCCAGCAGATGCCTTCTCACTCCCTGCTTCTTGCATGCCCTCCACTAACTGATGGGAGGTCCTTTTTAAACCAGGTGTCCTGATTAGTCTGCCTGCCATAATTGATTCTAGTATGTTCTTAATTGGCTCCAGGTGTCTTAATTAGCTTGCCTGTCTTAATTGGTTCTAGCAGGTTCCTGATTGCTCTAGGGCAGCCCCTGCTCTGGTCACTCAGGGAACAAAACTATTCATCCAGTGGCCAGTATATTTGCCTTCTACCAGACTCCTGTACCCCACTGGTCTGGGTCTGTCAAATATCCTTCCCCCTTGCTCAAAATCAAGGGGTTGGGCAGCTTGGGACGCCAGACAGTGCACACCTGACAAGTCATTGGCATTGATATGATGGCTCCCTGCTCTGTGTTGCACACGGAACTGGAAAGGTTGGAGGGATAAGAACCACCTGGTCACCCTTGTGTTCTTCTCCTTGTTCTGCTGCATCCATTGAAGAGGGGCATGGTCGGTCATGAGGCCAAATCTATGCCCAAGCAGGTAGTAACGCGATGTTTCCATCGTCCATTTTACGGTGAGGCACTCTCTTTCCACCACTGCATATTTTTGTTCCCTCGGAAGGAGTCCCCCCCCCATCTGTGATAGAACGGTCCCCAACCCTACTTCCGATGCATCTGTCTGCAGGATAAATTCCTTGGTGAAATCTGGGGCTATCAGTATGGGGTTACTGCAGAGGGCAGCCTATAGGTCTGTGAACGCTCTCTCTGCTGCATCAGACCATCTCACCAGATCAGGTCCATAGGCCTTCACTAGGTCTGTCAGGGGACTTGCCCTTGTGGCAAAGTGGGGGATAAATAGTCTGTAATACCCCACCACACCTTGGAATGCCGGACTTGTTTCTTGCGACTTGGTTGGGGCCAATTTTGGATGGCCTCTAACTTATTCAGTTGGAGTTTTACCAGACCTTTTCCCACAATGTAGCCAAGATATTTGGCCTTGTCATAAATATAAAGGGAAGGGTAAACCCCTTTAAAATCCCTCCTGGCCAGAGAAAAAAATCCTCTCACCTGTAAAGGGTTAAGAAGCTAAAGGTAACCTCACTGGCACCTGACCAAAATGACCAATGAGGAGACAAGATACTTTCAAAAGCTGGGAGGAGGGAGAGAAACAAAGGGTCTGTGTGTCTGTCTATATTCTGTCTTTGCCGGGGATAGACCAGGAATGGAGTCTTAGAACTTTTAGTAAGTAATCTAGCTAGGTACGTGTTAGATTATGATTTCTTTAAATGGCTGAGAAAAGAACTGTGCTGAATAGAATAACTATTTCTGTCTCTGTATCTTTTTTGTAACTTAAGGTTTTGCTTAGAGGGGTTCTCTATGTTTTGAATCTAATTACCCTGTAAGGTATCAACCATCCTGATTTTACAGGGGGGATTTCTTTATTTCTGTTTTTATTAAAAGTTTTCTTGTAAGAAAACTGAATGCTTTTTCATTGTTCTTAAGATCCAAGGGTCTGGGTCTGTAGTCACCTAGGCAAATTGGTGAGGCTTTTTACCAAACCTTGTCCAGGAAGTGGGGTGCAAGGTTTTGGGAAGTATTTTGGGGGGGGAAAGACATGTCCAAACAGCTCTTTCCCAGTAACCAGTATTAGTTTGGTGGTGGTAGCGGCCAATCCAAGGACAAAGGGTGGAATATTTCGTACCTTGGGGAAGTTTTGACCTAAGCTGGTAAAGATAAGCTTAGGAGGTTTTTCATGCAGGTCCCCACATCTGTACCCTAGAGTTCAGAGTGGGGGAGGAACCTTGACAGGCCTCCGTAAATCCTACAGCACACTTGGCAGGGTTTGCTGTAAGGCCAGCTCCCCTGAAGATATCGAGGACTACCTTCACCTTCTCTAGGTAGGTTCCCAGTCTGGGGTATGGATGACCACATTGTCCAGGTAGGCAGCAGCATAATTGTTATGGGGGCGTAATAGCTTGTCCATGAGATGCTGGAAGGTAGCTGGGGCCCCATGTGGTCCAAAAGGGAGGACAGTATATTGGAAAAGACCCTCTGGTGTAGAGAATGCAGTCTTTTCCTTTGCATCTTCAGCAAGGGGAATTTGCCAGTACCCCTTTGTCAAGTGTAGGGTAGTCAAGTACCGGGCATTGCCCAGACAGTCCACTAGCTCATCTATGCAAGTTATGGGGTATGTGTCAAACTGGGATACCTCATTTAGTTGCCAGAAGTCATTGCAAAATCTTGTGGTGCCATCAGGTTTGGGCACCAGCACAATTGGGCTGAACCACGGACTGTGGGATTCTTTGATTCCCCAACTCCAGTATTTTTTTTTTTTACTTCCGCTTTTATTTCCTCCCTTTTGGCCGCTGGCACCTGGTAGGGCCTCATTGTTACTCTGGCCCCAGGGTTCGTGATGATGTGGTGATATGTCTCAGTGGTTCGACCCAGTTTTGTCGAGAACACATCTTGGAAGATCATCTCAGACACTTCATTCTTCTAGTCTGGTGTTAAATTGGGAGACGCTGTCACCTGTTTGGAAGGTTTGTTTTCCTGCGGTAGGTCTTTTCGGACAGCTGCGCATGGCTTTTGTGCATGCCAGGGTTTTAGAAGGTTGATGTGATATATTTGCTCTTGTTTCCAACGTCCTGGTTGTCACACCTTGTAATTTACCTCCCCTACAGGTTCAGCTATTTCATAGGGTCCTTGCCACTGAGCCAAAAGTTTACTCTCTGTTGTGGGTACCAACACCATGACTCGGTCTCCGGGCTGGAACTGCTGAACTTTGGCCTGGCGATTGTACTGAGCTCGTTGGGCCTCTTGGGCCTTCTCTAGGTGTTCCTGCACAATGGGAGTGACCCGCGCTATCCGGTCCCTCATTTATAACATGTGCTCGATTACATTCTTCCCCTCATTGGGCTCCTCCTCCCCAATTTCCTTGGCTATGTCCAAGATGCCCCAGAGGTGGCACCCATATAATAGCTCAAAGGGAGAAAACCCAGTTAAGGCCTGAGGTACCTCCCGGATGGCAAAAATAAGGTATGGTAGTAGGGTGTCCCAATCCTTCCCATCTCAACTTACCACCTTCCTTATCACAGCCTTCAGGATTCAGTTGAACCTTTCTACCAGCGCATCGGTCTGTGGATGATAGACCGAAGTCCTCAGGGTATATATGTGGAGTAGGACACATAGGTCCCTCATTAGTTTTGACATAAATGGGGTTCCTTGGTCCGTCAGTATCTCCTTTGGTAGCCCCACACAGGCAAAGATCCCCACTAGCTCTTCGGCTATTGTTTTAGAAGCTGTGTTCCACAGGGGGATGGCTTCTGGATACCGTGTAGCATAGTCCAGAACGACATGTATATATGGGTGGCCCCAGATAGTCTTCTCTAGGGGTCCCACTAGGTCCATGGCTATTTGCTCAAACGGGACCTCTGTGATGGGAAGAGGTACCAAAGGTGTCCTCAAGTGGGGATGGAGATGGTGCAGCTGACACTCTGGGCAGGAAGCGCAGTATCTCCGCACTTCTTCGTGCATCCCAGGCCAGAAGAACCTTTGTAGGATCCTTGCCAGGGTCTTCTCTACCCCTAAATGCCCCCCCAAAGGATGACTATGCGCGAGGCTTAATACAGCCATCTGGTGTTTGTGAGGCAGTCGGAGCTGCTCTACCTTCTGTCCCTGTCCTGGTGCAACCCGGTAGAGGAGATCCTTCTTTATGATGAAGTAGGGGCCGGGTCCCTGTGTTTTCCCTTCCACGGGGACCCAATCTATTTCTGTTACCTCCTTCCTAATGTTGTCTTACCTTGGATCTTTGGCTTGGTCCTGTCCGAAACTTTTCCTCCCGGGGCTGGTCTGCCCAAGTTGTAGGGGACTGGTCTCTACTGCTTCTGCTGGTTCGGAGGCATTAGGGTCTGGCTCAGGTGCTTTTCCCTCCTGGGCAGCCTCCTTTTCAGCTGCCCGGTTCCACCTACTTACAAGGGTGACCCTCTGGCTTTGGGTCAGTATTCGGCTCTCAAGGCCTTAGCTGCCCTTCTTTCCCTTTTTGTCTTTCTGCCCCGCCTGGGAGTGGAGAAAAAAATCTGGGGAAATTTCAGAGAAAATTGGGGGTTGACACTATCTGCCGTGGACTCCTCACTAGCTGCAGGGTCCTCCCTTTTCTCTGATTCACCTACTGGCAGTAAATCATCCAATCCTGGGAAGTCCCTCCCTATGAGCACCAGGTAAGGGAGTTTAGGCACTACACCTGCTGCTACCTCTGTAGCGGTTCCCCTGGATTTCAATTTTTACCAGGATGGTGGGGTAATAACTAACTGTCCCATGGACGCATGTCACCCCTGTGCGTTTTACCTGTAGTAACTGACTGTTTCATGAGCTTTCCTGAGGTGAGCGTGATGGTGCTCCCCGAATCTATCAGTGCTGTGATCTCTACTCCATTTAACCTCCAGTGGCCTGGTATATTTGTGTGGGGTTAGTGCAACCCCCACAATGTGAATTAGGGAGCATGGGTTTTCCCAGTTGCCTAGGTTACGTTGCACAGACTCCTCAGCACTGGGGCACTGTGCAGCTATGTGTCCCCACTCCCCGCAGGCGTAACATCTGTATGGGGCCCTAGGCTTTCCCCGGCCTCTTGGTTTGGGCAGTCTAACATCACAATCCTCTTCACCCTCAGTGCTCTGACTTCTAGTGGCCTCTGGTGGGCCTTCAGACCCTTTCTTTTTCCACCTGGGCCTTCCTGGGGGCTCAGTTGCCTGAGGTCTACGGGTTGGTGCCACTAGTTTAATCTGGGGCGCCTCTTCCTCAACTGGTCGGGTCAGTTCCCTTGCTGTCCTACGCCTCTCTACCAGGGCGGCGACCTCGTTGTAGGTGGAGGGGTCATTCTGGCTTACCTGGGTGTGAAGGTCTGGCGGTAATCCTCACATGTACTGGTCGATGACCAGAACCTCTAGTATCTCTTCTGGATTCTGAGACTCGGTTTGTAACCGCTTTGGTGTGAGATGGATGAGGTCATATAATTGGGACCACTGGGTTTTGTTTTCCTGGTACCTCGACTCATGATACCTCTCAGCCCTCACTGCAGTCATTACCCCAGATCTGGCCAGGATCTCTGTGTTCAGCTGGGGTTAGTCTGCCACAGTCTTTTCAGACATATCATAATACGCCTTCTGGGCTGCCCCACACAGGAATGGAGTGAGGATGCCAGATCACTGTTCTTGGGCAAAGCCTCCTGTAGGGCTGTCCTCTCAAAGGCCAGGAGGTATGCCTCTACGTCATCCTCCTGCGTCATTTTCTGCAGCCAATTGCTGGCCCGTATGACCCATGTCCGATCATGGCTGCGGTTCAGCTCTGTAAGGGCCTTCACTTGATTTACCGGTTCCCACAACATAGCACTGTCTTGAGCGGCCTGGTCCTTCAACAGGTGATTGGTCTCTTGCTGCAGCCGCCCTGCCTCCTGTTGGGCACCTGCCTGGACATGGGTAGCCTCCTGCAGAGCAACTGTGGCTTGTATCAGTGCCTGCACTACGTCCTCCATTGTGGAGAAGAAAAATAATAAGCCCTCTTTAAACAAACCAAACACCTCCTTCTTCCACCACGCTGTGCACCCAAACCCAAGCCTGCCACCAGTGTGACAAAGTTCCTCCTCTGCCTTGATGGGTCCTTTGCTTTTCGGCGGATATGTTCACCTCAGAGGTTCATGGCAGCCCTCAGTTTGGCCAGTTCTGCTAGAGGCTCACACCTGCCATTCGCTCAGCTAACCTCATCATTGGCTAGCATGGGGGAAATGAAGAACAAGCTCCGCAGTCTCTGTTGTCCCACCTAGTGGGTCAGGGACAGGCCAGATCCCTTTCTAAATTAGACCTTCCCTTCTGGTGTTGCTCACAGACCAGGTCAACTCCTCCTGTGTCCAATCAGGAGTTGGGGGGAAACCAGGACCTGCCCTCTACACCGGGTTCCAGCTCAGGGTCTTGTGGATAGCAGCTGTCTACATCACCTGTATCAGCTGCATGACAGCTACAACTCCCTGGGCTACTTTCCTGTGGCCTCCCCCCAGCACCTTCTTTATCCTCACCACAGGATCTTCCTCCTGAAGCCTGATCACGCTTGTACTCCTCAGCTCAGTCCTCCAGCACCATGCCTTCTCACTCCCTGCTCCTTGCATGCCCTCCACTAACTGATGGGAGGTCCTTTTAAATCAGGTGTCCTGATTAGTTTGCCTGCCATAATTGATTCTAGTATGTTCTTAATTGGCTCCAGATGTCTTAATTAGCTTGCCTGTCTTAATTGGTTCTAGCAGGTTCCTGATTGCTCTAGTGCAACCCCTGCTCTGGTCACTCAGGGAACAGAAAACTATTCATCTAATGGCCAATATATTTGCCTTCTGCCTGACTCCTGTACCCCACTGGTCTGGGTCTGTCACACTGGTTAACTGATAGGTCTCAAAATATAACTGAACAAGAAAATGCCATTGAGCAGCTGTTTCTGGTGGGGTCCTGCAGGGATCAGTTCTTGGCCCTGCGCTATTTAAGATTTTTATCAATGACCTGGAAGTAAACAAAATAATCACTGATAAAGTTTGAAGATGACACAAAATAGGGGGAATGATAAATAATGAAGAATACAGGTCACTGTTATAGAGCGATCTGGAATGCTTGGAAAACTTGGCGGAAGCAAACAATATGTATTTTAATGTAGCTAAATGAATACATCTAGAAACAAAAAATGTAGGCCATACTTACTGGATGGAGGGGCAGAGGGAGACACTCTATCCTGGGAAACAGGGACTCTGAAAAGGATTTGGTGGTTGAGGTGGATAATCAGCAGAACAGGAGCTCCGGAGTGACACTGTGGCCAAACCAGCTAATTCAAAACCCTGGATAAATAAACAGGGGAATCTTGAGTAGGAGTAGAAAGGTTATTTTACCTTTGTGTTTGGCACTGATGTCACTGCTGCTGGGCTACCATTATCCACAATTCAGGAAGGGTGTTCATAAATTAGAGAGGGTTCAGAGAAGCCACAAGAATGATTGAAAGATTAGTAAACATGCCTTATTGTGATTGAGCTCTTTGAGTCTCTATTTACCTTCACAAAAAGAAGGTTAAAAAGTGACTTGATTACAGACTATAAGTACCCACATGGGGAACAAATAAGTGATAACAGTCTTCAGTCTAACAGAGAAAACATCCAGCATAACAGCATCCAGTGGCTTGAAGCTGAAGCTAGACAAATTCAGACTGGAAAAATAAGTTATAAATTTTTAACAGTGAGGGTAATTAACCATTGGAACAATATACGAAGAGTCACAATGGATTTTCCATCACTGGCAATTTTAAAATCAAGATTGGCTGTTTTTCTAAAAGATTCTGTAGGAATAATTTTTGGGAAGTTATATGGCCTGTGGTATACAGGTGGTCAGACCAGATGATCATAATTGTCCCTTCTGGAAATCTATGCATCTATGAATAGGGAAGGAATTGTGACTCTTACCCCATTATTAAATGGCAGCATGCCAAACTGTGGTAAGCCAGGTTTAAATTCATGAAGGCGTGTCCACACAGTTGCCCCTATTTAACTAACTCAGTGTAACATCAGGCTTTAAGACATATGGTCTTGATCGCACTGGAGTTGAGGGTATCCAGCACCTTGCAGAAGTTCTCAGAATTGAGCACTACCCCTCAACTCAGACTCCCTCCCAATCCCTGGTGCATCTCTGCCTTCTCACTGGTGATTATTTTTTGCCACACAAAGTCTTAGGAACTATTATGAACTATACCTTCTGGAGGTTCTTGCAGGTAGCAGATCAGTTTAGTATTTTACAGCTTGCCCAAGTTTGCAAATGGAACTGAAGTATTTCTGTGTTGTACGTGTCTGAAGCTAGTTTACACCCTTATCTAGACAAGGAAAGAAGTTAAACGCTGTGGAAGTTCCAAGATGACCACAGATTTCACACTTGCACTACCTCTTTTTCTGCAGCTAAATTTAGACTTTTCAACAGAAACACAGATTTCTATATTTCTCACATAAAAATAAGTGTCCAAGCACTTCTGCATATTGAATATTTTAACTGATTTTAGACTGAGCAGGAAATCCTCCTTCTAGTGATGAACAGAAAAAGAAATACGAAACTGCTAGAATGAAATTACTTTTATTATTCTACCAGGAGTACATCTTTGTCTCCTTTTTAGTACAAACAAACTCTGCTCTCTTTCTAAAAATATGATTAGTTTTAATTAAAATGTCCTGCTTCTAAAAAATATCAAGTTTTGCAGTAATTTGGAACAAATTCTGAGGACTCTAAACATGAAAGCGGAAATACTAAATATTTGTGCTCCTAAAACCACCCAGGATTTTCTCCCATGATCCCATTTCCCAGAATCATTTGCAATATGTCAGTCAAGATTTCTAAAAGTGCTATAATACATAACATGCTAGATATTTTAAGCTCATTGTGCCATGTATCGCTCAAGTAGGTACAGACATGCAGGGAGCCAAATTCAGCATTCATTTACAGTTCTGGAAATCCAGAGTAATCCCATTACAGCCAATGGAATTACTCTGAATGTGAAGCTTTGTAGCTGTGTGCAGAACTGGTCCTCTGCATTTAATGTTGATATTTTATTTACAGTATATGGGGAAAAGCATATAAATTATGGGGCAGATTGGGATCACACAGAAAGGGACTCCTCAGTCCTTGCTCTTCCTTCTCTTGTCCCAAATTTAACCAAAAAGGAGGCAGAGAGAAGGTAAGGCAGCAGTCCCATATGTCCTCCACATTGGCGTGCACAGTGAGACCAACGTACGGGGGGGGGGCAATTTTCATCATCCCTGTGTACACTGAACAGTCTTAGGAGTAACTGCACCAGAGGCACAATCACTGATGAGGCTCCCTGAGGTGTGGTGCACCTCCTTGACATTTCCCTTCCCCGTACAGAAGGCTTTGTCCAAATGGCACAGATTCACCCTGTGTATTTTGGTTGAAAATATTTTGCACATTCCCCAATCTGGTACATCCAATTATCTCAGTTCCCTTTGGAAGTTTATCTTTGAAACCAGGTGGGGTAGGTTAGGAACATCCTATTACAAATCATTTCAAGTTATAACATTTTTGCACCTGCCCTATCCACCCAGAAAACAGTTTCATAACTCATCTTGGAGTTGCAGCCCCAAGTCTGAGAACAGCTGCACTGTTTTTTTTTGTTTTTTTTTAAACACCCAGCCCCTCCTAAACATCAACTGCACTTACACATTTTGCAGTTATTTAGATTCCTCCTCTTGCAGATTTACCAGTTGTCATTAGCAATAATTTTCACACAGGTTTGCTTCCAGCCCTTAAATTTAGACAAGGATAATGACTGAACAAATGGAATATTGTGATGTACATTTATAACTTTCTTCTATCTTTTCACTATAATCTGATGGATTTAGGGCTTTCAGAGGTCCATTTTCATGTAAAATCCAATATTGTATTTCTTATTAAACATCACTAGGAATTAATGACCCTTTCAGATTTAGGGGATTGATAATACTGGAATATGGTCTGTCTTTTCATCTCTAGCTCTCTAGTTTGATTTGAGCCAATGTTGGTATGGGTGCAGTGTCATTGTCATCTGCTGCCTTTTGATGACCTATAAGAAATAAACTGGGGGTTTTTCTAGTCCCTTTTCTAGTGAACTATTGACATTTTATATAATTTATAATAAGAGATATCCATAGAGTTACCTTGTGTTCAATATCTATGTACATGGATAGGTATTTGCGGGATTTTGTTTCTGGGCCTCTGTAAGGTCTTGAAAGTGACTGCTAGTATTATAATGTGGCTTCCCATAATTTTTGTTCTTATCTCTTCATGTTAGAAGTGATGTTGATCTTATGGCTCAGTTCATTGTTGAGGGATACTGCAGTTGTCCTGTTACATTGAATTGGGCATACAGAAATTAGACAAAAACTCAGATTAAAATTTAACAAACAAAGCAATTTTAGTATAAATTAAATCAGGCAAGTGGGTAGTAATTAGGATTCAGAATACCTAATACTGCATTATGTGGGCAAATTTCTCTTAAAATAATTTAAGTTGAAGTCTGATGAGACTTTCAAATATACTTTTCCTAAGTAATTTGGAATTTATTTCCTCCGTACACCTTGTTAATAGTAAGGTGTGGAATTCCTGGGACAAAATTATTTTTATGTTTTAATAAATAACAAAATGTCACCTTGATGGGAAATAGTCTACGTTATTTCCTTTGTTATTTCTGGGATCTTTTTATTCTAATGACCGAAGACTCTTGTGCTGGTAGATGCAGAAGAGGAAAGGGTCAGCTTTTTCTGCCTTTTCCTTGACATATTAGGTGTTTAAATCTTCTGTAGGCATATTCCGGTTAAAACTCAACTGATCTTCACTGGTCCTTTTGATGATTGGCATGAACATTTCCACAATATACTATGCTGCAGTTTTACCTCTCTCTCTGAAAATAAGCTGTATATAAAGGTCAAAATATTTGAATAGCTAATCATTATCGCAGTTCCTCCCAGGTGGAAGTAAAATGCCTAATTCATCTGATAAAACAGTCTCCCAAATTTACATGAGAAAATCACTTTTTTTTAAAAAAAAGGAAGATGATAAGGCTGTCCCACCCAGCCCCAAACCTGCTCAGCATCAAGTAACAATAAGACATGCTGCTTACTGTCACCTTGCCTCCATTAAAAATATTATGATTTTTTTTTTTTACTATCCTACATTTTTGCATGTCAGGCTTCTATGTTAAAGAGTTCTGTTGTTTCTCTTGGATTTCTGATTGTAGTTTGAAAACTACTGCTGGTACTCTTTGATTTGGTGACAATGTGACCCGTGTCAGTGCTTATCTGATGAATTGCATGCTTTGAATGTTTCTTTTCTAATGCCATGCTAATACTTTTCTCAATTTTCTCCCCTCATGTCAGAATAATTATATTTAAGTCTCAGGGCAATCTTCTGTGCTCGGTATGTGTTCAAAAGATTTATTTGCATTTCTATCCTGAATAAATTAAAATGATTTTGTTGGAAATAGCTTCATAGGAATTGAGTTTCCATATCTTTCAATTCCTGTTCAGGTTTTCTAATCTGGTGGAAATGTTAACAATTTAGAGGAAAAAGAAATGCAAATACCTTGTAGGCATTCATTCAGCAAGTCCCGGGGGTGCTCAGAGAGATAAGATTACTTATTAATTTCGAAGAATTTACTAATATTGCTAATCTCGGTTTCAAATTCTGGATTTTACTTCGCTATTTTATTTCACCTTCATTGATAGGAAATGGGGATTTTTTAAAATCCTAGCGTGTAGTAACACGGTTAATTGTATTGATCAGATACTGTGTAACAATACGCTGAGTGTAGCAAACTTGTTAAAATAGTTTAACTTTCCAGAAATTAGAGAAGAAATTCTAGTGTGTGATGTGCAAATATACAAGTAAAATGAGTAGGCTCACCTTTTACATATAAATTCCAAATACTATATTATACTGAATATCTTGCAAGGTTGATTACTTGCAACTGCTAGTGAGATTTTTCCTCTCCCATGGCAGGTCTTAAGTATCCATCTTTTCCATTAGCATTTGGATATATACAAGTACTGTATAGTTATTCATATTTCCTTGCATTTCAAACTAAATGACTTCCAAATTTTCCAGAATAGAGTCAATATTGATGATATTATAAATAGGAAATTTTTCATAGTTGACTAATCTTTTGGTTTAACTGCTAGTTTAAAACACACACGCGTGTGCGCACGCACGCACACACACACCATGTTTTCAATATCAGTAAGATTTTAGGATTGCAACAGTTTTCTCAGTTCAGAACCCTCTTATATGCAGTATAGTACATGGTATTGTCTCCTCCTTTCTGATTCTCTTTTCTATCCTACTTCATAATTAGCACACCATTCTGAAACCGTTTTTGAAACTAGTTTATTTTTAGTGCAGATGCAAACAGGGCTGCAATGTTGGTAGAAGTTGCATGTCTGATAAATGGACTATAATGATGATGTTGTTGTTTGTTACTACAAGCACTTATTTGTTGCCCATTACCATGGTATCCTTAAATGTAAAGACAATCCAGCAATATCCTTGAACTTGAATGAATATACTAAAATATGACCCAGTTTATGAAATTAAATGCTCATGCATAATATGCTTTTTATATACAGATTTGCAGTCCAATGCTACTAGAAATGCTTACAATAGTATGCTTCAATCATTTAAACTTGCAGTGTCACACTACAAATGTAGGATCACTGAGCAACGTTCCTTTGAGGGTGGCTATATTTATTTTCTTAAATAGTTTTTGTTAATATGTATGTAAAATATTGTAATGTGTCATATTCAGATTTTAAAAAATGGAATAACACATACAACTACAAAGGTTAAGCTCAGGTCATATCCCTATATCACATACATAGTTAATTAGCGAATACAATAAAGATTCTTGTCTAAAAAGAGAGATGTTTTATTTTTATAGCACAGTGGGTCAAATGGTAAACTACCTTTGATGAAAACTGACAAGTTGTCTTGTTAGGATCCTCAAAAGTTGGCCTGGTGGCTTTCACTTTGTGTAGTGCCACCTGAATACAATTATAAAATCAAAGGCATTCCAGTGAAGGATGGACAGCAAATTCAGTGGGGGTAAGGAACAAGGGGAATTCAGACAAATCTTTCTTACACTGAACAATGATTAAAACATTAACATATAAGTAGTCCTCCACTTCTGAGAATTCCAAGAAGCAGGATTGGCTGGCTTTCTGGACCTCTACCACTACAGTTTTAGCCAAATTAATGTCCCAGAAGACAGAGTCAGATTATTAGCTGGTATGAATCAGCATAGCAACACTGTCTGCAACAGAGCTATGCTGATTTACACCAGCTGAGAACCTGGCACTAAGAATTTTTCTTTCTGGATAACCCAGGATTTTTCAGGGAATAATATAGCTGTTTGCACTTCTGGATGTTCACATGCCAATTTCAGAGGTGCAAGCTCATTCGGATATGCTTCTGTGATGGTGCTCAGGTAAGGAAAAACAGTAACTTGAACTTTATAAATGGCTATTTAAGCCTAAGGTGCTTCCAGAATTTGTTCCCTGCCACTTGTGTTGGACAAGGTTGCAGTAATAGTGCTGCTTCTATTGTTCTCTTGTTTTGTTTTTGAGTGTAGGGATTTTATAATTCCTCTCCACAGTACAGTGTGCAATTTTAGGAGTTGGAATGGAGTTTTCTATGGCATGGACTCAAGATCAACATCATGTAGAATTCCCAGGATATGGCTGTCTTAAACCTTGACTTGGTTCTCAGATGCTTTCAGTTTTAATTAGCAAATTGTTATTTTTAATAAGTAATCTTGCAAGTTTGTTTTTTTAAGATCAGATTCTATATGGCCTATTCTCCACTAATTTCTGGAAACACTTGAATATATATAAGGCTATCAGCATCCCAGAACTTGACCCCCTTTCTCCTCTACGGAAGAAACAGAGTTTTAGCATCTATATGAAGAACTAAAATAGCTTGTTTAAAAGATCTTTCAGAGACCCTTTCTCTTCAGCCAGTATTTCAGAGGGGCAAGATGCTGCTGGTGAACTTTAATGTGGCCTCGTCTTTCTGTTGGTTTCATTGTGCTTTGGATCAGGCCCATAGAACTCCAGAGTAGAATTTGACTAGTTAGAAATAGGCTACGATTTAGCTAATTAAACAACCATCAGCACTGGGAAACCTAGATCAAGTGCAGCAGAGATTCAGATGAGCAGGTTGATAAAACTGCATCTCTAGCTCAGTAACTTTGCTCTAGCACTAAATCGTATTTGCGGTTCTAATATCTGTGAACAGTCGGGTGTAAATAATCTAATCGTTAATTGTTTGCACCATCCAGAACTATTAGGGAGATGAGGGACAGTCTCCTGAGGCAGATTACTGGCTTCTGTGTAGCTCACATTCATCACAGTATGCACTCAGTCTTGCAGGTGCTAATAAATTATAGATCACTGGATTTTTCTCTTTGCTAGGCTCGCAGACATACAGGGCAGTGTAAAAGGAAGAGATCTTAGAGGGAATCACAAGAGAATACAGAAAATGCTATATGAGCATCTACTCATATGGTTAAAGAGATGCTTGTACCTTAAATTTAGGAGTTTACCTTTTTATTCTCTGGATGTGTCAAACCATTTCATTATTGAAACAGCACCCTCTGCAGTAAAACACTGAAGAGACTCCTTCTTGCCTCCTTTTCTAAGCATGTAGATTCAATTAATTTTGTGTGCTAAAATCAGAGGGGCAGAGTCCACTTTTGGTTATACCTGGCAGTAATATTTAAGTTTATATGTAATTTAGGACAGAATTTGGTCCAGAAGAAAGATTTTTTTTTTTGTAAACAGAAAGAACGGTTGGTAAAGTAGGTATAGAAATAAAAATGAAGGACTGTAATAAACCACGTGTAAGTGAAAGTTACAAGAATGTTAGTTTTTTCCAAGTTGTTCAGTGTTATTTATTTGTATTATAGTGGTGTCCATAGGCTACCATAAGGATTGGGGGGGTCCCATTGTACTATATGCTGAACAAACACATAGTATAAAACAATCCCTACCCTGAACAGCAATTTGTAAGGCATGCAGAGTTTGATTTTCAGAGCTGCTGAATGTCCACAACTCCATTGAATTTAATGTGAGCTGAAGCTCTGAAAAGCAGTTTGGTTTTGCACAGTTTTATCCTGACATACTGAACTCTGGTTAATGAAAACTCATGATTAATCGAAGGTTGGTTCTGTCTCCAAGGTACACGCTTCAAACCCTGTTCCTGTGGATCTTACTGTTCTTCCCAGGAGCAGAGCTATAGAGAAAGAAAGTCATCCATCTTCCACATGGCCAACTTGCTCAGCATAACCTGTATGCATAACAGTGTAAAATAAGAGCTCAACTGTATTCAGTAAATTACTTGAGTCAAAATTCTTCACTAACTCATTACCAGATATTTCTAGCTCTTAAACTATTTCTAGGCCTAAATAATAAAGGCTTGATTATGTAATCCTTACTCACATTGTGTAGAATTTGTGAATGGTCCCCTCGAACTAATAAGGTTTTTTTTGTACGAGTATGAATTATTCTATGTAAGGATTGCACGATATGGCCCAAAGTAACTATGTAAATAAAGAAGTGCATAGTTGGTAAGAAATGTGTAAATATTCCTGTATTTGCTATTTAGAATATTTTAGAAGAGAAAAGAAGAAAAATATTATAGTACAGTATGGTACTTGTAGATAATCTGTGTTTCCATGCATTTCTTTATCAGTATATATCTACTGATCTAAATCAATCTAAATCAGTACATGATCTAAATCAGTCATGATAGTTGTAAGTGGCACTATGCAGGATGTCTGTCAGTCTGAGTTCACAACTCCGATTTATTTCAATGAGATTTTCACATGCAGCCATTTTTATCAAAAGAGACCTGAACGGAAGACAAGTTAGTATCTCCTGTATAGAACAGTGGAAATATATAGCTACTACTGCTTCTATAAGATGTGTAGGGCAGTCTTAAACAAAAAAAATTAGCATCACAAAAGAAGAATGCTATCAGGCTGCAAATATTTATTTTGTGAGATTTGGGGAGCTCAACATACACCTTGGCTTTCTTTTTGGCATTGCCATAGTGTTATATGTCACACCATGATACTTGTGAATGAGTAAATAAAATGTTTCATTGACTGTGAGGGTTGCTGTTCAAAGTTTCTGTGGATCCTAAACCTCAGAGAGTGTGTATGTTTGTTAAAGTAGCACTAGCTGACTTCTTGGTGTTCAGATGCCGTATGGTCACTGAATTAAATTTGAAGTATTTTTAAAATAATTCAAGTTGCTCCAGCTAAATGCATGGACAGAAAAATCAACTGGGGAACACAGATTTAGAAAAATGTTTGTCAGAATTTTACACTAACAATTTTGTTAGGAGATCTAACTCTTTCTTAGCACTCTTTTAAATTGCTTCTTAGGGCAGGATAATATTGTTATTGGGAATGCTACCATCCTATGTCCAGAAAACATTATGCATTGCAATAAAAGGTAGCCAGATGAGTGGTTTTGATGTTGGATTTGTTTTCACCCATTAGGGGGAAAATGTACATAAAACTCACATTTTGCATAAGCTCTTCTGAGGACTGACAAAGAAATCAGTTCTTGATTCTTTCTTAGTTCAAGTAATGGTGGAGGGTGTACCGGAAACAAGCCTCCTTAAATTAATCTTCTTGTAAGTAAAGTTGGTCTAAAGTAATATGGAAACTAGCCAAAAACCCAATAAGTTTATCTGAAGTAACACTTGCAGCTTTGTGGAAGTATGTGGCTGAGTGATGATATAAAAATAGCAAGTTATTTTGAGGAAGAACTTATGTTCTGTAATAATGAGAAACTGGTATACAGATAAAATAAATTGCTTATCTAAATATACATTTCTGATGAGAAGGATCAGTAGCTTAGTGTTCTAAGTTCTGTGCTAGAAGCAGTCATTAAATGTTGTCTCAGCTTAAAAAATGGGGGGATTTAAAGATGCACTATCATTGTAAGATTTGCGTTGCTTTAGAGATACATACTTGATAGCCTGCCATTGCATTAAAATGAATGGCTCTCTCCTTAGATTTGGCAATACAGTGGTAATTGCATAGTTTTCATTTACAGAACTGTACAAAAGTTGCTTTGTGGAACACTCTATTTGCCTCATGTTCAGATCATGTCATCAAATGCAACTGTGCGTCTCTTATGCCTAGGGTTGCCAAGCCTCCAGGATTAGCCTGGAGTCTCCAGGAATTAACGATTAATCTTTAATTAAAGATTATGTCATGTGATGAAATCTCCAGGAATACATCCAACCAAAATTGGCAACCCTACTTGTGTTCCAGTTCAAGAAAGCACTTAAGCATGTGTTTAATATGCTTTCCTGAACATAGCATCCTATTGAAATAGAGGGGATTTAGGAATGGCTTAAGTGCTTTTCTGAATGTGGATGCTTTTCTGAAATGAGGACACAGAAGAAAGTCTACCATAATATAATTTATTCTGATTTGGAGTGAAATACTTCTTACTGAATGTCAGAACTGAGCATTTAACAGTTTTAGCTGGGAATCAATCAAGGAAAAAAATTGAGGAGCTCTGAGTAGAACCATTTTCACATTATTTAATGATTATAAAGTGATTTAGTCAGAGTGTGTGTGTGTGTATATATATATATAATATTCAGTTTTCCATTGTGAAATTGGACTTTGGCTATAATTTATTTGCCAGTAAGAGAGATAGTTATATAGGTCTGAGAGCTCAATCAAAGGAGGGCCAGGACAGGAAGGGGAAGGTTTAAAAGAAATGTTTATCACAGAGAGTCTGGTGATTTAGAACAGTGGTTCTCTACCTTTTTGGGCCCAGGACCCATTTGTGTTTATGGCCTGTCGCAACCCAGTAAATAGTCTGAGGGTGGAGATCCTGGGGTGGTTTCGGTTGGGTTCTACCTGGCACTTACCCCAGAGTAGTGACTCCTGCAGCTCCTCTGCTGTGGGGCTGGCTGGGCTTGGCCCTTGGCTCTGGGTGTTGCAGTCTCTGGGGTTGCAGTAATGATCAGATTTGGCCCTGCCCCTCTGACTGGACCAAATTTGTGACTGTGAAGTTGTGACCAGGCTCATGGGATTGCAGTGCCACTCATTCAAATTTGGCCTACCTGTCGTCATGATGGCTCGGCCAAACCTGTGTGGTGCAGGGACCCCAGAGGTTGCAGTACATGGAGCCAGAAGGTGAACCCAGCCAGTCCTGTGAGACAGGAGCTGCCACGTGACCCTTTGAAACATTCTGGTGACCCAGTTATGGGTCCCAACTGACAGGCTGAGAAACCCTGGTTTTTGAAGATAAAACACT
Source organism: Caretta caretta (assembly GCF_965140235.1). Taxonomy (NCBI): domain Eukaryota; kingdom Metazoa; phylum Chordata; order Testudines; family Cheloniidae; genus Caretta; species Caretta caretta. Next base: position 213,181,928 of record NC_134207.1, on the reverse strand, counting down.
CCCTGTCATAGTCACTTGTGAGACCCAGCTCAAAGGGAGTGTGCACTTCAGTGGATGAGAGATCACTGAATGCAGCAAAATTGCTCTTGTTACAATAAAGTTGAGGTTTAAAGCAGTGTTTTGAGGATTAAAATACTTCTTTCCGGGGAGTGCCATAGAAAGTACTCTACTTCATGGCTGGTTTCAGCAAAGTTCTAGCACACTATAACTCTGGGATTCTCTTGCTCTGGGAGTAAATAAGGGACAAATAGCCACCAATCCCTTTATCCATTTAGCCATCATGAACGTGCACATTCTGCTCTAAAAATCCTTATGTTATCTGATCAGTGATCCTTTTAAGCCTCTTACAGAGCATACCAGTTAAAGAGCTGGTTTACATATGTCTTACGCCAGAGCAATACAGTCACAGAAGATATCAAATTACAATCAGAATTGTTATAACTAGAATTGCTTACAATCTAAAACCCCTGTAAATGAGATTGAGCTACAGACTGCTGTGCTTTTTAAGGTCTGATCATTCAGCATAAAGCCCTGTCTGATGCTCCCAAAGTTTTAATAACAGTAGAAGTTGTCTAAAATAAAATATGCACAGACTATGCAGTTTTTATAATGTGCTTTTCAGAGGATTTTAGTGCCAGGTTGAAAAATTTGAATGTTTTGGTGGGACAGCTTTTTGCCAATTTTCATTTGGGTTTGGGAAGAGGGAAATTTCTCTGTTTTCCTGTACCCTATGCATCCCAAAAATTGAAATTCCACTTGCTGTGTCATCAGTTCTCAATCTGTATGACATGGATCAGAGGTTCTCAAACTGTAGTGTGCGAGCTCCATTCAGGTGGTCTGTGGATAGTTCCCTCTAAGGTTTGTGCCTGGTGGCCGCACACAAAAATGAAGGGTCACCCACCTAATTAGTGGTGCCGTGCAGGTGTGGCTCCACTAATTAGGTGCCTGGACCCTGGAGAAGATGTACATGTAAGGTGAGGTGGTGGCCTTGGGGGGACTAGGGAGTAGGTGGGAGGGCACAGTGGGGTAAGAAGAGGGGGTGGGGGAAAATTTGGGATGTGGAGGGCTGCAGCGGCCAGAGAAAGAGGTGACTTTCCTCAGCTCTGGGGCTGTGGCTGCCAGGGAGAGATGGCCCTCCTTCCCAGCCTCAGCTCTGTGGCTCTGCTCGGGGGAGAGACCCCTACCCCCTCTTTCCCAGTCCCAGCTCAGGGACTGCTGCAGCGGGAAAGAGAGGGCACATCCATCACATTAGAAAGGTAAGACTACTGATATTAAAATATGAGTTGTGTGCTTTTTTGTAGAACAAAAAAACATTAATTATTAAGGTTTTTTTAATACAGTGCTTTTATCCAAATGCTTTATAATAGCTAACGGTACAAACGACATTTGGAAAGATCATTAAGTGATCTGCCGAGACCCTCAGCAATTTTCAAGTGGTCCGCAAAAAAATAGTTTCAGAACCACTGACCTATATGATCATGCAGGTCTCATGTACCATAACTGGGGGAGATGTTGGCGAGAGATGTTGGCAAGTGGTAGTGGTCATGTGGGTATCTGAAGAAAATCTTGGGAGGAGAAAATTCAGTTGACAAGTGGCATAAAATCCCCAATCTGCCTTTTGTGTTTTTATTTTTGTTAAAATCCTTGAGGCTAGAACTTATATGGTAGCTGGTGTAAACCACGTGTGTTGCTGCTATTTGGCAGGATTGTAGTAAGGAACAGAGAGGGAAAGAGAAGAAAAATTCCACAAAATCAGACTGGAGAATGTTTGAGAAGTTAGGAGAGCATGGAGGGAAAATATACTCACCAGGAAATCCCCCCAAAAGTTTTCTCTGTAAAGAGAAAAAAGCAGGAGGCAAGTGTGACAAAGTTCTTCCTCTGCCTTGTTGGGTCCTGTGCTTATTGGCAGATTTGCTCACCTCAGAGATTCACGGCAGCCCTCAGTTTGGCCACTTTTGCTAGTGGCTCAAACCTGCCATTCACTCAGCTAACCTCATCACTGGCCAGCATGGGGAAAAGGAAGGAGAACAATCCTCGCAGTCTCTGCTGATCCACCTAGTGGTCAGGGGACAGGCCAGGGACCTTCCATTCTGGTGGCACCTACAGTCCAGGCCAACTCCTCTTATATCCAGTAGTGGGGAGGGGAATGGGGGAACCCAGGCCCACCCTCTACTCCAGGTTCCAGCCCAGGGCCCTGTGGATCACAGCTGTCTACTGTGTTTCTTGTAATAGCTGTGTGACAGCTACAACTCCCTGGGCTACTTCCCCATGGCCTCCTTCCAACACCTTCTTTATCCTCTCCACAGGACCTTCCTCCTGTTGCCATATAGTGTTTGTACTCCTCAGACTTCCAGCAGCACAGTCTCTCACTCTCAGCTCCTTGCACACCCCTTGCTGCCTGAAGTGAGGTCCTTTTTAAACCAGGTGCCCTGATTAGCCTGCCTGTCTTAATTGATTCTAGCAGCTTCTTAATTGGCTCCAGGTGTCCTAATTAGCCTGCCTGCCTTAATTGGTTCCAGCAAGTTCCTGATTGTTCTGGAACCGCCCCGTTACCTTACCTAGGGAAAAGAGACCTGCTTAATCTGGGGCTAATATATCTGCCTTCCATCACTTTCCTGTAGCCCTGTCACACAAGGTAAATATAGTAACAACAGCAGCTCCTTTGTTTATGATTCCCTGAGAAAGGGAGGTCTGGTTCTCTTGTATTAAGTACTGCCAAAGAAGAACATACAGGAGATAAGTGGAATACCTTATTTATGTCTATTAATGCTTTGGGATGGGGGCACACTGGTCTGTCAGCATCTGGTACACTTTTGGTGCTTTCTATTAATCACAAGAGGTACAGTAGTAGGGTTTAAGGTGAATTTAGTGACCTTACTGCATTCCCAAGAGTTTTTAGCATTTTCATATTTGCTGTGTTACGCATTCATTTTTTGTATAGCCTTGTTGAGAGAAAAATAAGCCTTAATAATCAAAATGAAAATTAAGTACACTTCTACCCCGATATAACGTGACCCGATATAACATGAATTCGGATATAACACGGTAAAGCAGCCCTCCGGCGGGCAGGGCTGCATGCTCCAGTGGAGCAAAGCAAGTTCAATATGACGCGGTTTTACCTATAACATGGTAAGATTTTTTGGCTCCTGAGGACAGCGTTATATCGGGGTAGAGGTGTATTTGTTTTTAAGGAAAAAATGATTCATTTACACAACCTACTTAGTTATGGTTGGGCAGTTGTCTTTAATGCTGGTGGCCTGGGTTTGATTTTGGTCCTGATTTTTTCTTCCCCCCAGCTCTGGAGGCCTTGATTTCAGCTCCTAAATGACATTTATGTAGCATCTTTCATCTAAGTACTAATGAAGCCTCACACACTTCTGAGAGGTAAGTGTTCTCCAGAATGGGAAACTGAGGCACTGAGCAGTTATGTGATTTACCTGCGGCTGTACTGTGAGTCATTGGCAGAGCTAGCAATAAAACCCAGGAACTCCACTTTCCTACTCTAACCACTAGATAACACTGCCCAATAGTGACCTCTGGACAGTTAAAGAGCAAAACTGATTAGATCCAAGGGTGGTTCCAGGCAGTGCAGTCCTCCTCGGATAAAATGAGCCATTTTGGGTACTGGATATGGAGAAAAAGTGGAGGATCCTTGGGTCTGTCTAGTATGCAGAGGGCCCCCGATAGGAGTGATCACAGCGTCTGATATTTCTTCCACACAGAAGTTTCCAGTTTCTACGGTGTTGCACTTTTTTTTTTCTAATATGCTTTATTTCATTTATTTAATTAATTAATTTTAGATTTTAAAAGTTCCATCCCAAAGACCACTCATCCTGAGCCCTGAGCCCCCTTGACCTACATTAAAAGTACGATCAAGAAAAGTTTATGCAGTCAATCAAAGCAGCAGCAGCACTTGTCCTTCCCCACCCACATCTCATACTAAAAAGCAGACCCAATCTGAATTAAAACTCCCACCCCACACTCTTTATTTTATGACTATATGTTCCCAAATATACTGGACTAGTATATTTAGGAACATATAGTTCCAATGCTAGTGATTTTCAGTGCCTTGAATTTTGGGTGCTCAACTTGAGGCACTTGCAAAGGGCTGAGCACCCTCCCTCTAAACATCAGACTCCTTTAAAGCATCTCAGGTGGGGCACCCCAAATTACTAGTAACTTTTGAAAATATTGGCCACTTGTACTTACCATGTTTTAGATTTGCTGTCCAATGTGCCACTTTTCATACTTCACCTCAAAGTCAATTTACTTTCTAAAAGCTAAAGGAAAGTTTAAAGGCCCATTGGCAACCTATCTTAGCCTGCTGTTTGACCTTGTTTAAAGTTCTTATCCTTTGGTGGGAAATGCTTTCCAGATCTGACTTACAAATATAGCTATTTTGATTTTGGCCCATTTCCACTCTTGGCCCTTTTTAATTCTGAGATCTCTAAGATGGGGGAGGGCCAGAGAGTTCATCCTCGAAGTTCTAGTAATTTTTAAACTTTCACCCCAGGCAGCCTCCAATAGTCATTTTAGTAATGGAATTATACACAGTCTTTAGTGTTCAACTTGTCTTCTTCCATACCGAGAGTATTGAAAATAGAGAGAAAGTAGTATAGAGGGTATGTGGACAAGAAAGAGGTGCTGCAAAAGATCTTATTATCATTTCAGGCTCAGATGCCTGTGGAAAACTCTGAAGCTGAGGCTTTTCGTTACACAAACGTTCCTGTAAATGAGAGAGCACTGCACAGCAGATAGGAAAACCATTAAACTTCAGCCATCAATGGGCTGGCCTTGCGCATGAGATGCTGATCTCAGTGGGTTTTGACAGGTCTATGTGCAGAATCTTAATTTACAGAAAACGTGGACTAGCGTCATCCTGATAGAACGTAGCACTTGAAGAGTTTTACTGAAATGTGAAACCTTTCATAATAGTTTGACATTTAGTGCTGAACTCATCTCCAGTTTCTAAATCCAGCTGTGGAGTTTAGACCAGATCACACAGGGCAATGCAGAGATGTTAGATAATGAGAAAAGACATTTGCTGAGAAAATTAAGGTGTCTGCAAAGATTTGAGATCCTCATTGCCTTTTCCAACACATTCAGTCCATGTTATAGGAACATAGAACTGGGAAATGTGGTCACTACTCAATCCTTAGGGACGGCAAAACAGCATAATGAGATTACTGGGGGAGTGGGGAGCATGCAGTGTTGAATGAAGAGGCTCCACCCAAGCTACTAGCACTGACCCAGAGACTGGGTGTTTTATTTTTGTAACCTTTGGAACATTTTTTTCTTTAAACTTCACTAAAATTTGAACCTGCTAGAAAACTGTAAAGTGAAAGAACAAAAATGGGGAGTGTTGATCCTCGTCTACAGCAGTGGCCCTTTATACCACAGCCCTCACTCTGGCCCCTTTATGTGTTAAAGAGTTGGAGTGTCATAAAGAGGCTTTAAAAGCCCCATGTCTGGCTGGGTAGGATTTTGCTGGTGTAGTTCCTGTGGAAGAGAGCTGTAAGGCTGCACTCTGAGGATACCCTTGCAAACCTGTTCATGCCAGGTGCAGGGCTGCAGAGATTCTGGGCAGCTAAGGAATCTCCCATAGCATGGACAGGCTTCCTCCGCACCCACCCCTGAACTATCGAAATTACACTGGAAGCCTCTCTAGCCCCCAGAGCAGTTCAGTGGCTGCAAAGGTGGCTTAAAGCCTTCCCAGGCTGCCCCACGGATGGCAGAGCTTCCTGGCATCTCTTAGTGCTGTGGTCTTGTCCATGTCCAGACTCTAGAGGCACAGCACAGAATCTCACCCAGGCTTTAAGGCCCCTTTGTGTTGCCAGAGTGGAGTAAAAGGGCTTTGGTGTAAATGAGAATCAGGCTCAAAATATCTTTTCCCACAAAATACAATGAAGACAACTAAAGCAGTCTCTCTGGTACAATTGTTTATGGAGGGTGTACAAATTCTATAGGATCTTACAAAAACTCCCCGATTTTGTAATAGGGGCAAGTGCAAAATACTGCAGGAATTGTTATAGTAATTTTTAGCCATCTCAGCCGTAAGTTGATACGTAATGGGAAAAGGGGAGTTCTGCCTGCTTATTGGATCAGGCCCATTAATATTACCTTAATAATTGTACATAGGTTTGGCAGAATTTGATTTTTTTTAAATAATTTCCATGGATAATATCAATTTTCATTTTTAAGGATTTCAAAAACAATGTTATCCATTTTATTTTTCACAGTTGTGCAGAATTATGGGGTTTGCTTTTTTCCAATTTTTATCAATTTAAATGTTCACAGATGTGGAAGTTATAGGGATGGGATAGGACAATAGGGAGGTCAGACAATAAATTAATTATTGTGGACACTGCGATTCAAAAAGTTAAAACTTTATAACTGTTAAAACACACGTCAACATCACATGTCAAAATATACAAAGTAAACATCCTTAAGGCAGACTTCAAGTTCTCAAGAAACATTTTTCTTTCTTTGCTTATCTGTAAATTTTGATTATATATTATTTTCCATTGGCTTGCAAGTGTATTGTGAAATTGCTGTTTACCAACATTACTGATTTAAAAAAAATCTAATCCTTCCAAGTCAATTCTATATTGGTTAGGACGGTCAGATCCTTCCAATCAGTTAGAACATTCTTTTCACTCACATTGAAAGCACTGCTTCTCAGGAGCAACTAAAAGCCTAGACTGTGCAGGCCTTTCTGTGCTGACCACTGGGACATGGAAACACTGAGGCTTTCAGGTAAAGACATTTTGATGTCATGAAAAATTTAGTAAGTGTTTCAACTGTAAAAATAAAACTCATTTTCCTCTATAATGCCTGAGGGAAGTCATTTTATAGAGCCAGATTGTGGCCTTTCCTCTGTCACCTTTCAGGGGAATTTTTTAGGGGTGTAAGGTGCTTTCTTACTTCCTTGTGCCATCTACTCAATCTCTGTGGGGTGACTCTGTCCCCTCTGTACATGTGGGTGGATGGAGTGTGAATTAGAAGGAGTAGCTCCACTTCCCTCCCCACAATTCACCAACCAACAAGGCTGCAGTGGGAGATGTACACTGTCCCAGATATAGGTGCTGTGGCACAGGGTGTGTTATGCCAAGCAGAGGAAAACCAGGAGGTAGATTGTGACTCTCACAATCTGTTTCCTGGTCTGCTTCTGGAGCAACACAGCTGCTTGCTGCCCCATACGTGGAACAGATTGTAAAATAATTTTGCTCGTAAAAACCATGGAACCTTCTCCCGGTACATTAGAAAGCAAGACACTAAAATAGGATGGTGATTATCTCTTTCCCCATAATTGTTTTATAGTAGTTTGATTTACTAGTAATATTTAAAAGTCAGTTTTAAAAAGACAATGTATGTTCTGTGAACATGGCCGTTTGTCTCTTGAAAAAAATTGTTTTTTCCTTAGGCAAAAATATTAAAAAGAAACAGCGTGGGGAAATGAAACAAGCTGTCCAAACTTCTGAAAGTTGCACTTCCTCAAGGAATTTCAGCAATGCATAACTGGTCTAAAAGGGGATTGGAGCAGTTGAGATATTTTTATTTTCTTTATTTTTATTTTTTTAAATAGGAAGGAGCATGTAATGATTTCTCAAGAGAGCAGATGAAGCAATGTTTAGATATCTGTCTTGAAATCATAGGGTTATATGTTACTTATGTCAGCACAGCAAACAATTATTTATCTACTAAAAAAATAAACAGCCCTAAAATAGCAAACATATTTATTTTTCACTGGGTTTTATTTTAAATTTAAAAAGTCTGGAAATCTTTTCTGTTACATTGTTATTAACTGAACAGAAACAGTTGAATAAATGCAGCTGTGTGTGTATATTGAATGGTGTGGAGAGGGGATGGATATAAACATTGTGATACTAATATGAACATGAACTTTCTGGTGGATGTTGAGATATTGACCCTAAATTGTATATTGAAGAAGAAGAAATGATAGTCATTATGCTATCCCAGTACCCCGAAATGAGCGGAATATATACATACTTTGTTTCCAAGTTGCTGCAACTAAGTATATTGTATTCCTAGGTTTTCCTGAATGTTGGGATTTCAGCTGGTGTTGAGGACTTTTTATTGTCTCCTGTTAAGAAGCAGGTAGCAGCCAGTTTATGTGGACGCAGACCTGGAACATTATTAACTGTGTTTTAGTTGCCTTCAGGTTGGATTATTTTCATGCTCTGGGTCTTGCTTTTCTCTTTGGTTCAAAAGAGCCCAGATTTGGCAATCTTCAAGATGCTCTGAAAGAGTCTCAGGTTTTTCATGATGAGAGGGTTTGATGGGGATTATTTTGGTGTGGATGCTGAAGAGGAATTTATTTAATGGCTGGGGAGCTGACCTGAGGGCTATTTATATTCTGTGGGGGATAGCTGGGGTTAATGGGTTGCTGGGTCTTTTTCATTTTACATTTGGGGAAATATTTTGAGAGAACCTCTTAACTGACCTTTTGAAAGGTTTAATAGGGTATATATGCTTTGCAGTGGCACTTGCATGATGGTGATATTGACACAGCAGTTAATATGCTGGTAGATAGTTCTGTTGAAGTGCAGCTGGGGAGTAATGATGTAAAAAGTATTGTGCTTCCATGATGTTCACCTCCACCTAAGTCATGTTTACTTTTAGATTAAGTCCTAGACTGTGCAAATTAATCCACTGTCCCTGAAGGCAGTAAATTTTACACTGAACAGTGGTCAATTCACTGTTCAGTCTTAACCTATTTTACATACACCTGTGAAATATTAGGATTGATTTTGTGTAAGTCAGTGCAGTTCCATTGAAGTCATGATGATTTACATCAGCTCAGGATCTGGCCCATTGAGTTTAAGTGCCTTTGGACTTCTTTTTATGACACACAACAGCTGAAGTCCTGGTCTATTTGCTAAACATGGGAGGAAAGTAAATAAGGCCGGATAATTTCCTGACATAGATAACTCCTGATATGATTGACTCTGTGTTCATATATAATATATATAAAAGCATTGCACCAGATTTATTTCATTGAAGAAAAGGCAGGTGTAGGATTGTTCTGGCTATACTGTACATCTTAACAGTCAAATTACCTTAGCTTTTGTTTAACTGTATTCTAAACACCTTCCTATCTAACGATCACCTTATGCAATACTCGGTATTTTTAGCCTTTTAAGCATAGATCAAGCACTGTATTTAAACATTTGTCTTGAAGACTAAAATTTGCTCAGTGTGAATAACAGATACTCAGAAAATAGCAATTCAAGATGTCCTGAATTTGTTATTATTCTATCTTTTTCTCTAGGTATAACTTATGTAATGTGCCATGTCTTGGAAATTTTGTATATAAGAACACATAATTAAAATCAAATGTATCTCAAAATGGCAATTGTTTGCATGAGATTTTAATGGACCAGCAGTTATTTGGATTCAGTAAACATAAGAACCTGAAAATATATTGTGAAAAGTCACATGGCAAAAAATATAAAAAGAGAGCAAAAAACAGAGGCCCAGTTTCTGCTTTAGATTACACATGCAAAAAGCCTCATTGACCACCTCCATCTGAAAGCAGAAAGGAGCACAGGGTTTTCTTGGAGGATGATTGTTTCATAAATGGTCGATGTGGCACCTAGACGTGACAGCAATGGTGCTTTATACATTGACGGAGGCTCGCAGTGTGCACCACTGCTATAATTTGTTTAGAAATGAACATCTTAAAAAAATGAGCAACCTGTTAAAAGAACAAACTTTCTTGGGGCCTGTGTCCTGGCTAAGGGCTGGCTTATACACTCTGCGTTTTGCTGCAGAAGCAATGAAAGTCATGGAAGACCCTCTAAAACAGCCCCAAATCTATCAGGCTCAGCTCCCTTCCTTCAGAGTGCCACCATTTCACCATTCCTGCTACTGTGTGGAAGTCCGTGCTCACAGTCTCCACATAAGAGCCCTGTGAGTTCAGTGGGCAGCACAGCTGGGCAGGGAAAGGGCGTGGATGAGGGAGAATTGCACTGTATGATATAATCTGGTGAGTATATAGTCTAAGAATTAATGCCATAAAATGATCTAATGGAACGCTGCATATTAATCCTTAAAGTGCATTTGCTAAGATATAGTGGGCAAGATTATTGGCAGAAGCCAAGGAGAACACAGTGAAGCTCAGGAAAGGTGTGTGCAAAGATGGCTTTCAGAAACCTTTGAAAAATGTTCTGTTCAGAAATAATTTTGTTTGTGCATCTTCTGAGCCAACCCTGCCTTGCCTTGCACTTACAGTACTCATTTATACCTGTGTTAACATGGGTGTAAAATGCATTTTGCACTCACTTTGCATACATGTAAATGGCTGCATTAAGTGCAAGGCAGGGGAGAGTCACACTTTCTATTTTGAGTAAGAAACTTCTGCTTCTTAGAAATCGAACTGCTCACGCTTTTTATTCTTTGCTTTAACTGATAATACTCTTTGTCATTTTGATTTCATAATAACATTGTCAGCAACTGATTGTTAAGATTGTAAAGGATTATGACTTTGCGTGAGGAGAATTTGTGAGATTCTGCAGGAAATGATGGAAAATCTGCTTTACAATACACTGTTTCCTGCTAAAAATGATCCCCATCTTCTTAAAGCTCTCAGAAGAAAACACACATATCAGTGTTCCCCATGGTAATATGAATATGCAGCTGGACAGAGAGTTATGTTCTTGTTTCAAAATGCTGACCTGCATGTGTAAAAGGAAGATATTTACATAGCTGAACCTGATCCTTGGGGTTCAGTTTTGTCCTCTGAGGCGTCAGCAATCCCTGATTTTCTCCATGCTACAGCACACAATGTTGTGCGATATATATGTTGAAAATGGGGTCATGCCTGTGTTCCTGTTAGTTGGAGGGTCTTTAAATTTTGTATTGACTCCCAAGTTTGAATAGTAATAAATAATACACAATACCACATTCTTCCACCCCCAAAGTGGTCCAAATTTTATTGGCATAAATTCTAAGCAGCAAAGAGGGTGGATACTGTTAGGGATAACTCTATAAATTGGTACTTTAACAGATAAATTTACGAGCTTATATCCTGGGAAACTGAAGCTTTGTACTGCTTGGACAGTCTATATCTAGTTTCTTCTGCCATATCATGGCCATAGTCATGTAACACCTGCACTGAATATAACCCCCTGAAAACTAGTTATATTTTAAAACAACCAAAAGGAGGAACTTGGTTGGAAAGTTGAATGATGTGTCTACGGCAGGTACTGTTACAGTGGGAGGGAGTAGTAATAAAAACAGCTAGTTGACTAACCACTTCCCTTCATTGTTACTTGTAATTTTTTAGGTCAGTTATAATATTAGCAGAGCCCTGCTAGTTTTCAGAACCACTGTGAGCTATATAAATGAGACAAATGTACACTCGGATTGGTAAGTTAATTTTATTTAAGATCTAAGGTGAAGGTTAAAGTGGAAATTAAGTGCAATGTTAAAAACTTTGTTTTACAAGTTGCAGCCTTTGGATAATCATTTGAAATACAGTATAACGGATTGTATTATGCAGAAAAATGCAGATCACATAGACACAGGTGCTAAAATAACAAGTTGACTTAAAGGGAGGTCACGCTGTCTGCCGAGGTCCCCCTTCCCTTGATGAGGAAATGTATATTTAACTACTGATTCTTCTTAATGCTGTTTATTCTTCAAAGTATTAAGAGCACACAAAAAAAGGTGGGGAGGGGGTTGGGGGACAATCCTGAGTTGGGAAGAGTAGAAGATGATAAACAGATTAATTGATTAGTTGATCTTTTTGCAGTGAGTTGAAAATGTAGATCCGTATGTAAATGTTAAGTATTAGTACTTCATTGTGTGCAGCCCTTTGCCCCCATGTCACTTGGTTGAATGCAGCCTCATTTATTCCTGTAACCATTTGGTGGCTGTTTGCTAGGTCTAATTTGGTGGTCTCAATCCAGTTCCTAGTAAATAAGTGTTCATGTAGCAGGGAACATCATCACAGTTGATGCTACAGTGGAAATTCAGAGTTACGAACCTCAGGAATGGAGGTTGTTCATAACTCTGAAATATTTGTAACTCTGAACAAAATGTTATGGTTCTTTCAAAAGTTTACAGCTGAACACTGGCTTAATACAGCTTTGAAACTTTGCTATGCAGAAGAAAGATACTGTTTTTAACATCTTAATTTAAATGAAACACCACAGAAACAATTTCCTTACCTTATCAAAGCTTTTTTTAAACTTTCCCCTTATTTTTTTTTAGTAGTTTGTTTAACACAGTACTGTATTGCATTTCCTTTTTTTTTTTTTTGGTCTCTGCTTCTGCTTGATTGTCTACTTCTGGTTCCAAATGAGGTGTGTGGTTGACCGGTCAGTTCGTAACTCTGGTGTTTGTAAGTCTGAGGTTCTATTGTAATTTGAAAACTTGTAGCTTGTCTAAGCAGTGGCCACGGAATGGATATTGAACCATCCTCTTACCCCATCCGTGGTGGAGATATATCACACTAGTACTGCTTCTGCCCGGTGTGTACCTTGTTGATGAGGATTTCATTCTCGGGGGGTATGATTACACGGCAGTTGGGAGCATGCTTCCCAGCATGGGTAGATAGATGGGTGCTAAAAATACCAGTGTAGCAGGGGTAGCATGGGTAGCAGCTCAGGTAGCTGCCTGAGTGCAACCCACCTGGATTCCCTGGGTACAAACTTGGGTGGCTAATCCAAGCTGCCACCCATCCTGCCCCAGCTACAATGGTATTTTTAGCATACTAACTTGAACAGCGCTAGTGTATGTCTGTCTGTCTACTAAAGCTGGGAGGGTGAGACCAGCACTAAATAACCTGAACTGAAGTAATGTTATTTTAGACTTATATAATTAAGGCTGAAACTCTAATCTTAACTTACCTCATTAGGCTTACCCACTATTTGGAGACCATTGCAATTTAAGGCCCTGATCCTACATTTAATTGGTTTAAGTGGGAGTTGGATTGGATCCTAAATACACAAGCACAAATATTGACAATGGAGTTTCAGCCGTTTTTTTTTTAATACAGCACCTGTGATCTGAGTATCTAAGCCCCAAACAAAACTATAAAAAAGCAAACAAATTCAAAATAAATGGCATGTTCTGTCCTGGGCTGCTAGTTTACAGGGATGGGTCAATTTATATGATCAATTATTTTTATTTAATTATGAGTGTTGTTCCTGGGGAAAGCTTTTTCAAAAATGTGTGACAAAAAATAAACTGATGGCTTTTTAGGAGTCATCATCCACAGTAATGCCATCCTGGAGTCACTTCAGTTGGTATGTGAGCACAGATGTTAAGCTCTATAGTCTGTGTGGTTACTTCATCACCCTCTCAGATTCCTACTTTTTTTTTTTTAAAGTAGTTTCTTCCTTTTGCGAGTGATCACTTTAAAAAAAACAAAAACTGACTGGATTATACTTGGCTTTTTTGTTTTAAATAGTGAAAGCACTCCACTAAATCACCTGGAAACTTAATGAAAACAAACAGATGTAGTACAGGAAGGTAAAACAGCATCTGAAACCACTAAACATGCTTGCTTTGCCTGCTGTTCTCTCACTGAAAAATTGTGGAAATAATTTAAACAGGTTAGTTTAAGGTTAGTCCAAGAAAAAAACGTGGGCACCTGTGATTCAAGTTTCAGCCAAGAGCAAAATGTTATATGCTAGCTATAGAATAATGGGCTCTTATATTGTAATAAACCAATATTTTATTACAGAAGCTTAATCATAAAGTATCTATACCATTAATGGCACTAGAGGGCACTGCCATAAAGAAGCACATTTTAAATCCAGTAGGTAAGGGAACAAAACAATGTGATAACAATACTTACAGTGAACAAGTTATGCAGTAGCAGGGGCTGCAGAATGCATTACTGTTTAAGGTCATTGGTCTCAGTCATCTGAGTGAAGTGGAGAGACATACAGTCTTGTCATAAAATAATTTAACACTGACCTATCACACAAATCAAAACTGGCTGGCTCATCTGGCCTGTTTTCAGGGGAGATTGATACACCCAGTGTGCATTACCTTGTGCGTATCTACATTGAATTTCTTTATTATTCTTTTGCCCAGTTATCTACTTCTGTTAGTTAATTCTGGAAATCTTCATGGTTCTCCCTAATCCCTCAAAATATTATGTGTGTCATAAATAGATTTTGACTCTTCATTCTTCAGTGTTGCAACTACTGCAATATTTGGGGTCAGAGCCTTAGATGCTGTAAATTGTCATAGCTTTATTAACCTCAGTTGAGTTATGATGATTTACCCAAATTAAGGATCTGGCTGTTGCTGTTTTTTCCCAAAGCCGCAACTGGAATCATTTGAGTATCTGAGTTTTTAGTTTAAATAATAATAATAAAAAAAAGTTTTCTAGCCCTCATGGTTGGGGTTGGCAATACTGTATGCACCCTCCACTTCAGCATCATTAATACATCAATTGAGCAGCACTGAACCTAGTATTGTTCCTTAAGGCAGCTCACTATTAATCTCTTTTGGAATATAGGAATTGCCGTACTAGATCAGAGCCAATGTCCTATCTCTGACAGTGTCTAGTACCAGGAGCTTCAGAGGAAGGCATCAGAACTGTTAGTAAGTTTGTCTGCCCCATGCATTAGATCCTATCCTGATCTCTAATAGTTAGGTATTAGCTTAATCCCTGAAGCATGAGGTATAATATCCCTTTCAGATTTTTTGTTATTAATTATAACTCTGGATATTCGTGTTATCCATATAAACATAATTTCCCTTTCTGAATCTTACCAAGTTCTTGGTATGCTTTTGCTTCTGAGATATGGAAAATCTATTTTTCCAAGCCCAGATATGGGGCCTGCTTTTCAGACTTGGCCTTCATTTTGACAGGTACAAGTTTGTGACCACGATTCATTCTTTTTCCCTTGCAATCGTGAGTGTAAGGCTGCATGCAAGTGTCATATACACAATTTATATGTATCTTAGTGTAAATGTAATTTTTTTTTTTGGAGGGTAAGAACTGAAGGAAGTGCCTGAGCTATATTTTCCAGTGTCATTTCCCTAAGTGTTTTATAGTATGTAGAGTGGCAGCTTAGAAAAGATATTTTGCATATTGCAGCTTTTCTGAACACTTCGACAGCTGGAAGCAAGCTTCCAGAGAATCAAGGTGATTTCAACAGAGTAATCTTGCAATATACATTCAAAGAGCCAGTAGAGAGAGTTAAATACACTGGGGATTGACTAACATGATTGACCAAATAAATTTCATTTTTGGGTCTCTTTCTCTACCCAATTCTAGGGAAACAAAAGGTGTGCTGTACAATAAACCAATCCTGAGATGTGTGAATCATAGGAGTGGTTGTGTGTATGTTTGTGTTTTTAAATACCTACTTGAGGTTGCTCTAGAGTGGAGGCTTCAATGTTTTTATCCTGTTACTTGAACTCCTCTCCAGAACAGTATCACTCATGAAATATCAGTGGTGGCTAATCACTTTAATCCCATTCCTGGTTCTTTTGTGCAAGTATTGTACTTCTGGGAATGATGATTCCCAAACTTCGTGCATCTCCAGTCAAAATTAGATAGAGCAGGCAATATACTGCATATAATTTAGTCAGAAAGCTTTAAGCAGCTTTGTATTTGGGGACAGATTTCTTTTAATCTTGCAATGAAACAGCAGATGCTGATAGTCATTTTCACTCTTCCTATCCTTTAGTGCTGTTGAAATCTTCAAATTGTGCTTAGCTTTGTTACTCATTTAATATTCTTAAGCAAGCCTGCCACTGGAGCTCTTGTTATTTCATTTTCATGATTACTTTTGGCTTCAGAAGTGAAATTAATCCTGCTACTTTGTAATTTACCATCCTGTTACTGTAGTTTATTATTTAGTCTTAATTTTATTTTTCTTTTAAAAATGATCAAATCTTAGATATCCAAGTGATTATTATTACTGTTGTTAACTTAGGAGACTGCTAAGGTTGAATAACCCAAAGGGCCACTACTTTGTTCACACCACCCCAGTTTGCAAATGCTATGCAATTCTTTACAAATATATAGATAAGAATAAGTGAAACAAAAGCTTCAGGGCTCAGTAGAGATGATCTAATACTTTAAAAAAATCATCAAATAAATCATTTGAAGAAAAACAGCAAAGTTTGCTGAATAATGTTTATCAATAATATTCAACCATTTCTAGTGCCAAGATTTGTGTGTGTGTGTCTGTTTATCCAAAGCCTCAGAGATGCCCATCACTGGAGATGGGACACTGGATGGGGTGGGCCAGTGCTCTGAGGTTGCACAGAATGTTCTGCCTCTCAGGTGGTAGGCTGGCTGGTTCATGCTCACATGCTCAAGATCAAACTGATTGCCATATGTAGGGTTGGGAAGGAATTCCTTTCTTCAGACTGACAGTGACCTTGGGGTTTTACCCCCTTCCTCTGCAGTGTGTAGTGTGGGTCACTTGTCAGGATTGTCTGGGTATATCTCACTGAATCATTTCCCTACTGTTGTAGGGGCCTTGGACATTGGTGCACCTCAGACTCTCCTATTTTTTGCCAGTGGAACATAATAGTTTAGTTTCCTGAGGGCTGCAATGCTTTAATTTAATTTAATTTAATGCTCTAATTTCGGTTGTTGGGTTTAGTGTGTGGTGCTGGGTGGTGGTGGTGGTCTGTGATGAACAGGAGGCTAGACTACATGACCTGGTGGTCCCTTCTGGCCTTAAACTCTATGACAATGCAGGATTGGGGATGTTTTTCGTGGACTCCCTGAAGCCAATGGCAGTTTTGTCACTGACTCATTTTAGTGGGGGCAGGATTTTGTGGTGATGCTTTCCCTGGTTAATGATAAGGCATTTGACTGTGTAAAGTGGAATTATCCTTTTATCTAGTCAGTTGGTTTGGATTAACAGTTAAATTTAGACATGTACAAATAGTATCATTATGTAACAGTCCTTTAGCAAGAATTTTAATTAATTGCATCTTCTCCAAGTCCATTTTTTCCTATGGAGGAACAAAGCACATCTTATGAAAATTCTTTTTTGTGTATGATCAAGCCTTCATCCATCTCTTTCTAATATGTGATGCATATCTATTAAGAGTTTTTAGTGTAGAGATTAAATTAGGAGACCAATCCTGCTCCTGGTGAAGTCAATGACAAAACTTGGGGTATACCTACCCCAGACCTTTTTTACCTCTAGTTAGTAAGGGCTTGGGCAAAGGGCAAAAAGATGTAGCAGCGCAGCTGTAGTGCTTCAGTGCAGACACTACCTACGCTGATGGGAGGGGTTCTCCCACCACTGGATCTACTACACCTCCCCAAGAGGCAGTAGCTAGGTGATGGGAGAATTCTTCTGTCGACCTAGTGCTGTCTAGTTGTGGGGGGGCTGAATCGACACAGCTACATCTCTCAGGGGTGTGGATGTTGCCAGTGTAAGTTCCCAGTGTAGACCAGCTCTTAGTTCTCAATTTGTAGCCCAGATTAAAGACATGGGAAGTGTCCACATTAGCACTGTGAAAAATATGTTAAATGGCAATCAATTAACTTGAGGTAAAAAAGTTTTTTTTTCTCTCTCTTCAAACCAGCCCCTACTTCAGAAGAACCAGACTCGAACTCTACATTAGCATTATAGACTGAATACGTGTTACTTTTCCTGATCATTTTACTTTTACCTCTGTTTTTGGCACTGGTGCGATGGCTGCTGGAATACTGTGTCCTGTTCTGGTGCCCACAATCCAAGAAGGATGTTGATAAATTGGAGAGGGCTCAGAGAAGAGCAACAAGAACTTTCAAGAATTCGAAAACATGCCTTACAGTGTTAGGCTATGTTTACACTATGAAATTAGGTTGAATTTTTAGAAGGTGGTTTTGTATAAAGCATTTTTATACAGTCGACTGTGTGTGTCCCCATACAAATGCTCTAAGTGCATTTAGTCGGCGGAGTGTGTCGTCTTCCAGAGTGTTGCACTATGGGTAGCTATCCCACAGTTCCTGCAGTCTCCGCTGCCCATTTGTATTCTGGGTAGAAATCCCAATGCCTGATGGGGCAAAAACATTGTTGCAGGTGGTTCTGGGTTCATATCACCAGGCCCCCCCTTCCCTCCCTCCCTTCCTCCCTCCATGAAAGCAATGGCAGACAATCGTTTCGCACCTTTTTTCCTGGGTTATCCCTGCAGACACCATACCACAGCAAGCATGGAGCCCGCTCAGCTCACCGTCACCATATGTCTCCTGGGTCCTGGCAGATGCGGTTCTGCATTGCTACACAGCAGCAGCTCATTGCCTTTTGGCAGCAGACAGTGCAGTATGACTGGTAGCCATCGTCGCCGTACTCCAGGGTGCTCTTTTAGCCAACCTCGGTGAGGTTGGTTGGGGCGCCTGGGCAAACCTGGGAGTGACTCAGCCAGGTCATTTCCCTTTTAAGTTTCATCTCATGGTGATTCAGTCCTGCCAGCAGTCGTACTGCACCGTCTTCTAATGAGCAACCAGGAGACGATGATGGCCAGCCGTCATACTGCACCATCTGCTGCCAGCAAGATGTATAAAGATAGATGAAGTGGATCAAAACAAGAAATAGATCAGATTTGTTTTGTATTCATTTTCTCCCCTTCCTCCCTCTCTCCGTGAAATCAATGGCCTGCTAAACCCAGGGGTTTGAGTTCTATCCTTGAGGGGGCCATTCTGTTTCTCCTTGATGCAAAGCCACCCCCTTTGTTGATTTCAATTCCCTGTAAGCCATGTTGTCAGCACCCCTCCCTCCATCAGAGCAATGGCAGACAATTGTTTCACGCCTTCTTCAGCGCAGACGCCATAGCACTGGGAACATGGAGGCCGCTCAGATCACCGCGGCAATTATGAGCACTATAAATACCGCGCACATTATCCAGCAGGATATGCAGAACCATAACCTGCAAGAAAAGTGAAACCAGGTGACGAGGAGGCGACTGCAGGATGGTGATGAGAGTGATGAGGACATGGACATAGACTTCTCGCAAAGTACGGGCCCCTGCAATGTGCACATCATGGTGTCAATTGGGCAGGTTCATGGTGTGGAACGTCGATTCTGGGCCCGGGAAACAAGCACAGGATGGTGGGACTGCATAGTGTTGCAGGTCTGGGACGATTCCCAGTGGCTGCGAAACTTTCGCATGCGTAAGGGCACTTTCATGGAACTTTGTGACTTGCTTTCCCCTGCCCTGAAGCGCAAGAATACCAAGATGAGAGTATCCCTCACAGTTGAGAAGTGAGTGGTGATAGCCCTCTGGAAGCTTGCAACGCCAGAAAGCTACCAGTCAGTCGGGAATCAATTTGGAGTGGGCAAATCTACTGTGGGGGCTGCTGTGATGCAAGTAGCCAACGCTATCACTGAACTGCTGATATCAAGGGTAATGACTCTGGGAAATGTGCAGGTCATAGTGGATGGCTTTGCTGCAATGGGATTCCCTAACTGTGGTGGGGCGATAGACGGAACCCATATCCTTATCTTGGCACCGGAGCACCAAGCCGCCGAGTACATAAACCGCAAGGGGTACTTTTCAATAGTGCTGCAAGCTCTGGTGGATCACAAGGGACGTTTCACCAACATCAATGTGGGATGGCCGGGAAAGATACATGACGCTCGCATCTTCAGGAACTCTGGTCTGTTTCAACAGCTGCAGCAAGGGACTTACTTTCCAGACCAGAAAATAACTGTTGGGGATGTTGAAATGCCTACAGTTATCCTTGGGGACCCAGCCTACCCGTTAATGCCATGGCTCATGAAGCCGTACACAGGCAGCCTGGACAGTAGTCAGGAGCTGTTCAACTATAGGCTGAGCAAGTGCAGAATGGTGGTAGAATGTGCATTTAGGCATTTAAAAGCACGCTGGTGCAGTTTACTGACTTGCTTAGACCTCAGCGAAACCAATATTCCCATTGTTAATACTGCTTGCTGTGCGCTCCACAATATCTGTGAGAGTAAGGGGAAGACATTTATGGTGGGGTGGTAGGTTGAGGCAAATCGCCTGGCCACTGATTATGCGCAGCCAGAGACCAGGTTGGATATTAGGAAAAACTTTTTCATGAGGAGGGTGGTGAAACACTGGAATGCGTTACCTAGGGAGGTGGTGGAATCTCCTTCCTTAGATATTTTTAAGGTCAGGCTTGACAAAGCCCTGGCTGGGATGATTTAGTTGGGGATTGGTCCTGCTCTGAGCAGGGGGTTGGACTAGATGACCTCCTGAGGTCCCTTCCAACCCTGATATTCTATGATTCTATGACCGGGCCGGTTAGAAGAGTACAGGAGGGCACGGTGTGCATCAGAGAAGCTTTGAAAACCAGTTTCAGGAATGGCCAGGCTACAGTGTGAAAGCTTTGTTTGTTTCTCCTTGATGAAACACCTCCTCTTGGTTCGCTCTACTTCCCTGTAAGCTAACCACCGTCCCCTCGATCACCACTTGCAGAGGCAATAAAGTCATTGTTGCTTCACATTCATGCATTCTTTATTTATTCATCACATAAATAGGAGGATAACTGCCAAGGTAGCCCGGGAGGGGGGGAAGGAGGGAAGGACAAGGCCACGCAGCACTTTAAAACTTTAAAACTTATTGAATGCCAGCCTTCTGTTGTTTGGGCAATCCTCTGGGGTGGAGTGGCTGGGTGGCCAGAGGCCCCCCCCCACCGCGTTCTTAGGCGCCTGGATGAGGAGGTTATGGAACTTGGGGAGGAGGGCGGTTGGTTACACAGGGGCTGTAGCGGCGGTCTGTGCTCCTGCTGCCTTTCCTGCAGCTTAACCATACGCTGGAGCATATGAGTTTGATCCTCCAGCAGCCTGAGCATTGACTCCTGCCTTCTTTCAGCAAGCTGACGCCACCTACCATCTTCAGCCCGCCACCTCTCCTCGTGATCATATTGTGTTTTCCTGCACTCTGAGATTGTTTGCCTCCACATAGTTTTCTGTGCTCTGTCAGTGTAGGAGGACAGCATGAGGTCAGAGAAGATTTCATTGCGAGTGCGTATTTTTTGCCTTCTAATCTTCACTAGCCTCTGGGAAGGAGAAACACATGCAGCTGGTGGAGGGAAAAAAAAGGGAGAGTGGTAGTTAAAAAGACACATTTTATAGAACAATGGGTACACTCTTTCACGGTAAACCTTGCTGTTAACATTACATAACACATGTGCTTTCATTACAAGGTCGCATTTTGCCTCTTATTGAGGGTATGCCGGTTTGGTGTGAGAGATCACTCACGCAGGGCTGGGCAACAGAATTCGGCTTGCAGGCAGCCATGGTAAGCCACAGTCTTTTGGCTTCTTTAACCTTCATGTGCAAATGGTTTCAAACAGCAGCGCCCTCATTTCCCATATGATGTAGCCGTTGGGTTGGCCATTAAAAATGGGTTGGCAATTTAAAAGGAGGGGTGCAGTTTCCGGGTTCACGTGCAGCAGAAACCCAACTAACCCTTCCCCCCCACCCCCACCCCCCATAATTCTCTGGGATGATGGCTTCACCCCTCCCCCCACCGCGTGGCTAACAGCGGGGAAGATTTCTGTTCAGCCACAGGCAAACAGCCCAGCAGGAGCAGGCACCTCTGAATGCCTGCTTACTAAAACCACCCTATTTCAACCAGGTGACCATGAATGATATCACTCTCCTGAGGGTAACACAGAGAGATAAAGAACTGATGTTGTTTGAATGCAAGCAAACACTGGGACCATACGCTGCAATGCTTTGTTCTACAATGATTCCCAACTACGTGCTACTGGCCTGGCGTGGTAAAGTATCCTATCATGGAGGACGGAATAAGGCTGCCCTCCCCAGAAACCTTTTGCAAAGGCTTTGGGAGTACATCCAAGGGAGCTTTGCGGAGATGTCCCTAGAGGATTTCCGCTCCATCCCCAGACAAGTTAACAGACTTTTCCAGTAGCTGTACTGGCAGCGAATGTCAGGGCAAATTAATCATTAAACACGCTTGCTTTTAAACCATGTATAATATTTACAAAGGTACACTCACCAGAGGTCCCTTCTCCGCCTTCAGGGTCCGGGAGCCCACCTTGGGTGGGTTCGAGGGCTACTGGGTCCAGATCCAGGATGATAAATAGATCCTGGCTGTTGGGGAAACCGGTTTCTCCGCTTCCTTGCTGTGAGCTATCTACAACCTCCTCACCATTATCATCTTCCTCACTCCCAAAACCCGTGTCCATGTTGCCTCCCACTCCTTGGACAGAGTCAAAGCACAGGGTTGGGGTAGTGATGGCTGCACCCCGTAGAATGGCATGTAGCTCATCATGTCTGGGGCTCTGAACCGGAGAGGCCATTTGCCTCTCTGTTTTTTTGGTAGGCTTGCCTGAGTTCCTTAATTTTCACGAGGCACTGCTGCAGGTCCCTGTTATAGTATCTGTCCTTCATGCCATTGGAGCTTTCTTTTTTCAAATATTATGGCATTTCATCTTTTTGAATGGAGTTCTGCCAGCACGGATTCATCTCCCCATACAGCTCCCGTACCTCCCGTTCGGTCCATGCTGGAGCTCTTCGGCGATTCTGGGACTGCCTGGTCTCCTGTGATGATGAGCTCTGCATGGTGACCTGTGCAGGTGAGCTCGCCATGCTGGCCAAACAGGAAATGAGATTCAAAAGTTCACAGGCCTTTTTCTGGATACCTGGCCAGTGCATCTGAGTTGAGAGCGCTGTCCAGAGCGGTCACAACTGAGCACTCTGGGATAGCTCCTAGAGGCCAATACCTTTGAATTGCATCCACAGTACCCCAAATTCAACCAGGCAAGGCCGATTTCAGTGCTAATCCCATCGTCAGGGGTGGAGTAAAGAAATCAATTTTAAGATCCCTTTAAGTAAAAAAAAAAAAGGGCTTCGTCGTGTGGACGTGTGCAGGGTTAAATTGAGATAACGCTGCTAAATTCAACCTAAACTCGTAGGGTAGACCAGGCCTTAGATTCACGGAGCTTAGTCTATCTTAACAAAAAGCATGTTAAGGGCTGACTTGATTACTGTCTTTAAGTACCCTCTTGAAGGGGAACAATATTTAATAATGGGCTCTTCAAATCTAGCAGAGAGAGGTATAACACATTGGCTGGATGTTGAAGCTAGTCAAATACAGACCGAAATAAGGCATATTTTTTAATGGTGATAGTAATTAACCACTGGAACAATTTACCAAGGGTCATGGTGGATTCTCAATCACCGACAATTTTTAAATCAAGGTTGGTTGTTTTTCTAAAAGATCTGCTGTAGGGATTATTTTGGAGAAGTTCTATTGTTCCCATTCCTTTTTTTGTTAAATATTTCCTGAATTGCTAACCACAAGGGATTTGGGATCTCAGTTCTCCCACCCTGTCCAATATTAAAGTATACACTGACAGTGTTAAGGCTATCACTTCCCACTGCTCCCTTCTAAATCTCATATGGTACAGGGACATAGACACTAGAACTGTTCCTGTGCTTCATCTCGCCTACACTCTCAGTATGCTGCCTCCTTCTTTCCATCAAATTTCTCTGAAAATAAGTCTTGTCTCACCTAAGTAACTGACTGTTTTCAGAACTGATTTAGCTGTACCCACTGCTGACCCCTGTCTATGCTAGTGAAGTTTATAGTCATAATCCAGCACCGGTGGAGTCCTACCAATAGTAGCTGTAATAGATAGGACTCATGGGGGCAAGGCCGGAGGTTAACACTGCATCTTGTAAGGACTTAATTCTACTTTAATTGAAGTAAATGGCAAACTTTTCATTGACTTCTATGCTGCAGGATCAGAGCCTGAATGTATTGCACCAGTGGTGAATTATGGCTCTGAAATTGGTTAATGTAGACAGGCCATGTTGTGAGCAATGGGTAAATTGCCTGGTGTTGACCAGGCATTGGAATGATGGCCCTTACGCTGTTCTTACGAAGAGATTGGCATGCGTCTGGGTTTGCGCAGTACTCTGTGTGCAAGGAACCTGAAGCTAGAGCTGTGTTTTCTGGAGCGCTGGCAGTGCAGCTATTTCTGTCTCCGTTTTGTTACTAGTTTTACTGCTTTGTCCATCTTTGTTTAACAGGAACAATGTGCATGTGGTACATGAAAATAAGCAAGGCAGCAATATCTTGAATCTAAAGTACACTTATTACTTTCCCACCAAAAAACTAAACTAGCCCCAACGCCCAAACCCTTTGTGACTATTTGGGAAAGGGGGCAATTGGATGACAGAAAATATGCATGTCAGACATCAAATCAGTCTTTTGTGAAGTGCAAGAAATATAAATGAATAAAACAATGGAGTTAATTAAAACTCAGTTGGTTATTAAACACTAAATTAAAATGACAGTGAAAGAACAGCCTTAGGTGTGTGACTATGCATTTCAAAGCGTTACATTTAATGTTTATGCAAAAGTAAGTCTTTTTATATTTTAAAAAGTGATTAGCACCTTGGTAGTACAGCTCTCAAGATTTTTTTTTTCTTGGTAACACTGCATAAGATTTTAAGGTTTTGTTTTAAAAATTTGACCTACTTTAAAAAAAAAAGTTCTGCTTAACACCAGCATAATATATTCCCTCTGTTTTGCAAGTACCTTTGGGTAATGTAGAGAAAAGTAATCTCATCTAGGAGTGTAAATGGACCTTATCACATTTAAAGATTTAGTTTATTCACTACTTCTGCCTAATTTAGCCCTCGGATACAGACCTGTGTTTAATGATACTAAATTTTAATAATACTACATTCTATCAACTGGAGGTACCTTACCAGCAAACTTTGGCTGATTAAAAAAAAAGGCCTTCCCTTGAAGTCAGATGGCATGACTTAGTAAAGCTTAATCAGTCTCTTTTTGTTACAAAGACAAGTTTTCACTTACTTTTTTAGAAGGTCATAACACAGTGTAGTTAGCTGAGTATCGATGTTTAAGGCCTAGGGTTGCCAACTTTCTGATTACAGAAAACTGAACACCCATGCCCCATCCCTTGCCCCTTCCCTGAGGCCCCACCCCTGCCCCTTCTCCGAGGTCCCATCCCTGATCACTCCATCCCCCCTCCCTCCATTGCTCACTCTCCCCCACCCTTGCTCACTCACTCATTTTCACCGGACTGGGACAGGGGGTTGAGGGGCAGGAGGGAGTGAGGGCTCTGGCTGGGGGTGCGGGCTCTGGGGTGGGGCCAGGGATGAGGGGTTTGGAGTGCAGGAGGGGGCTACGGACTGGGGCTGAGGGGTTTGGAGTGCAGGAGGGGGCTCAGGGCTGGGGAAGAGGGTTGGGATATGGGAGGGAGTGTGGGTGCAGGCTCTGGGCAGTGCTTACCTTGGGCGGCTCCCTGGAAGTAGCCAGTACGTCTCTGCGGCTCCTAGGCAAAGGCATGGCCAGGCATCTCTGCACACTGCCCCTGCCTGCAGGTGCCGCCCCTGCAGCTCCCTTTGGCCATGATTCCTGGCCAATGGGAGCTGTGGAGCCAGCACTCAGGGCGGTGACAGCGCACAGGGCTCCCTGGCTTTCCCAGAGCCTAGGAGCCAGAGTGGGGACATGCCACCAGCTCTGCGAGCTGCGTAGAGCCAGGGAAGGCATGGAGCCTGCCTTAGGCCCACTGCGCAGCTGACTGGACTTTTAGCGGCCCAGTCACAGGTGCTGACTGGAGCCGCCAGGGTCCCTTTTCGATCGGGCGTTTCAGGTGAAAACCAGATGCCCAGCAACACTAGTAGGGCCCCAGAAGACCAAAATTAGTACCTCTGCCTCTGTGTGGGTTAACCTATCCATTTGCAAACTCTGCCTGCCACAAAAGGTAAAATCAACACCACACAGCTTCACATCAGTGGGCTGCAAAGGTGCTTGGAAAAGGAGATCTCATAAGCGAACACCATTGAGCATAAAAATCAATTTTTTAATTTAAATTGGATCTTTGAAATTTGTTTAATTTTTTTATTTAAATAAAATATAGGTTTATTTTTAATAATCTGTTTTAAATTACTTTTGACAACCCATTTTAAGGCCTAAATAATTTAAATTAAATACAAAAAGTAATATTAAGCAGTACATATTTTCTGCCAAGTTTTAAAGAAAGTCAGACCACTGAACTACTGGAAGTCACTGACTAAGAACCTGGAAACAGAGTTTGTTGAAGTGTTAAACCAACTTTTGACATCAGTACCCTCTCCTGCAGAGATCTTCTTCAGCTCTGGAAAACATTCTCTATGTGACTGCTGAATACAAGGTGGAGCAGATTGTTTAACAAACTCCCCCCAGCTGCCTCCCGCTCTCACTTTTATTCCCCCCCCCCTTTGACTGGAGGGGTGTTAATGGGCCACTTCACCTTGAATGGGCTCTTGAAATATGTGTTAAGTACTTAGGCTAAACAATCTGTTCCATCTTGTATTTAGCTGTGACACTATGAGCCCTGGTCAATGCTACAAGGTTAGGTCGAGGCAAGGCAGTTTACATCAACCTAATTGTAAGGTATGTCTACACTGCACACCTTACAATGGTGCAGTGTGCCACCACAGCTGCACCATTGTAAGATAGGCAATGTAGCCACTCTTTGTTGCCAGGAAAGAGCTCTCCTGATGACAAAATAAAATCACCCCAACAAGGGGCTGTCCACACCGGTGCTTTTTATTGTTAAAACTTTTGTCTTTCAGGGGGTGTTTTTTTCACGCCCGAGTGACAAGAGTTTTAACGACAAAAGTGCAGTGTAGACATAGCCTAAGTGTCTACATTAAAATTTCACTCCAGTACAATTCGCCCATGACACTGACTTAATAACTCCACCTCCATGAGAGGTGTAGAGTCATTGTCAATGTACTTAGGTCGACTCAGTGTCTATATAGACACTGTGTTGCTTACATTGACTATTGCTGGCTTTTAGAATCAATCCCATGATGTCTGACACTGACAATTCAATTGGTGCAAGCGCTCCTGGTAAGGATGTACATCACTGACAGAAGGAGGTAGTCCTGGGGGAATTCTGCACCAAAAACTTTAAAATTCTGTGCACAATATTTTAAAATTCTGCAAAATTCTGCATACTTTATTTGTCAAAATAACACAATATAATCACAGCAGTTTCAATTAATTTGGTAATTTATTTCAAATACCTATCAGCAAGTATGTCTGTAACAATACAGGTTTCAGAGGAACAGCCGTGTTAGTCTGTATTCGCAAAAAGAAAAGGAGTACTTGTGGCACCTTAGAGACTAACCAATTTATTTGAGCATGAGCTTTCGTGAGCTACAGCTCACTTCATCAGATACATACCGTGGAAACTGCAGCAGACTTTATATACACACAGAGAATATGAAACAATACCTCCTCCCACCCCACTGTCCTGCTGGTAATAGCTTATCTAAAGTGATCAACAGGTGGGCCATTTCCAGCACAAATCCAGGTTTTCTCACCCTCCACCCCCCCACACAAATTCACTCTCCTGCTGGTGCTAGCCCATCCAAAGTGACAACTCTTTACATAATCAAGTCGGGCTATTTCCTGCATAGATCCAGGTTTTCTCACATCCCCTCCACCCCCATACACACACAAACTCACTCTCCTGCTGGTAATAGCTCATCTAAACTGACCACTCTCCAAGTTTAAATGCAAGTTAAACCAGAACATCTGGGGGGGGGTAGGAAAAAACAAGAGGAAACAGGCTACCTTGCATAATGACTTAGCCACTCCCAGTCTCTATTTAAGCCTAAATTAATAGTATCCAATTTGCAAATGAATTCCAATTCAGCAGTTTCTCGCTGGAGTCTGGATTTGAAGTTTTTTTGTTTTAAGATAGCGACCTTCATGTCTGTGATTGCGTGACCAGAGAGATTGAAGTGTTCTCCGACTGGTTTATGAATGTTATAATTCTTGACATCTGATTTGTGTCCATTTATTCTTTTACGTAGAGACTGTCCAGTTTGACCAATGTACATGGCAGAGGGGCATTGCTGGCACATGATGGCATATATCACATTGGTGGATGTGCAGGTGAACGAGCCTCTGATAGTGTGGCTGATGTTATTAGGCCCTGTGATGGTGTCCCCTGAATAGATATGTGGGCACAATTGGCAACGGGCTTTGTTGCAAGGATAAGTTCCTGGGTTAGTGGTTCTGTTGTGTGGTATGTGGTTGTTGGTGAGTATTTGCTTCAGGTTGCGGGGCTGTCTGTAGGCAAGGACTGGCCTGTCTCCCAAGACTTGTGAGAGTGTTGGGTCATCCTTTAGGATAGGTTGTAGATCCTTAATAATGCGTTGGAGGGGTTTTAGTTGGGGGCTGAAGGTGACCGCTAGTGGCGTTCTGTTATTTTCTTTGTTAGGCCTGTCCTGTAGTAGGTAACTTCTGGGAACTCTTCTGGCTCTATCGATCTGTTTCTTTACTTCTGCAGGTGGGTATTGTAGTTGTAAGAAAGCTTGACAGAGATCTTGTAGGTGTTTGTCTCTGTCTGAGGGGTTGGAGCAAATGCGGTTGTATCGCAGAGCTTGGCTGTAGACGATGGATCGTGTGGTGTGGTCAGGGTGAAAGCTGGAGGCATGTAGGTAGGAATAGCGGTCAGTAGGTTTCCGGTATAGGGTGGTGTTTATGTGGCCATTGTTTATTAGCACTGTAGTGTCCAGGAAGTGGATCTCTTGTGTGGACTGGACCAGGCTGAGGTTGGTGGTGGGATGGAAATTGTTGAAATCATGGTGGAATTCCTCAAGGGCTTCTTTTCCATGGGTCCAGATGATGAAGATGTCATCAATATAGCGCAAGTAGAGTAGGGGCTTTAGGGGACGAGAGCTGAGGAAGCGTTGTTCTAAATCAGCCATAAAAATGTTGGCATACTGTGGGGCCATGCGGGTACCCATAGCAGTGCCGCTGATCTGAAGGTATACATTGTCCCCAAATGTGAAATAGTTATGGGTAAGGACAAAGTCACAAAGTTCAGCCACCAGGTTAGCCGTGACATTATCAGGGATAGTGTTCTTGACGGCTTGTAATCCATCTTTGTGTGGAATGTTGGTGTAGAGGGCTTCTACATCCATAGTAGCCAGGATGGTGTTATCAGGAAGATCATTGAGGATCCATCGGTGATCTTCCTGATAACACCATCCTGGCTACTATGGATGTAGAAGCCCTCTACACCAACATTCCACACAAAGATGGATTACAAGCCGTCAAGAACACTATCCCTGATAATGTCACGGCTAACCTGGTGGCTGAACTTTGTGACTTTGTCCTTACCCATAACTATTTCACATTTGGGGACAATGTATACCTTCAGATCAGCGGCACTGCTATGGGTACCCGCATGGCCCCACAGTATGCCAACATTTTTATGGCTGATTTAGAACAACGCTTCCTCAGCTCTCGTCCCCTAAAGCCCCTACTCTACTTGCGCTATATTGATGACATCTTCATCATCTGGACCCATGGAAAAGAAGCCCTTGAGGAATTCCACCATGATTTCAACAATTTCCATCCCACCACCAACCTCAGCCTGGTCCAGTCCACACAAGAGATCCACTTCCTGGACACTACAGTGCTAATAAACAATGGCCACATAAACACCACCCTATACCGGAAACCTACTGACCGCTATTCCTACCTACATGCCTCCAGCTTTCACCCTGACCACACCACACGATCCATCGTCTACAGCCAAGCTCTGCGATACAACCGCATTTGCTCCAACCCCTCAGACAGAGACAAACACCTACAAGATCTCTGTCAAGCTTTCTTACAACTACAATACCCACCTGCAGAAGTAAAGAAACAGATTGATAGAGCCAGAAGAGTTCCCAGAAGTTACCTACTACAGGACAGGCCTAACAAAGAAAATAACAGAACGCCACTAGCGGTCACCTTCAGCCCCCAACTAAAACCCCTCCAACGCATTATTAAGGATCTACAACCTATCCTAAAGGATGACCCAACACTCTCACAAGTCTTGGGAGACAGGCCAGTCCTTGCCTACAGACAGCCCCGCAACCTGAAGCAAATACTCACCAACAACCACATACCACACAACAGAACCACTAACCCAGGAACTTATCCTTGCAACAAAGCCCGTTGCCAATTGTGCCCACATATCTATTCAGGGGACACCATCACAGGGCCTAATAACATCAGCCACACTATCAGAGGCTCGTTCACCTGCACATCCACCAATGTGATATATGCCATCATGTGCCAGCAATGCCCCTCTGCCATGTACATTGGTCAAACTGGACAGTCTCTACGTAAAAGAATAAATGGACACAAATCAGATGTCAAGAATTATAACATTCATAAACCAGTCGGAGAACACTTCAATCTCTCTGGTCACGCAATCACAGACATGAAGGTCGCTATCTTAAAACAAAAAAACTTCAAATCCAGACTCCAGTGAGAAACTGCTGAATTGGAATTCATTTGCAAATTGGATACTATTAATTTAGGCTTAAATAGAGACTGGGAGTGGCTAAGTCATTATGCAAGGTAGCCTGTTTCCTCTTGTTTTTTCCTACCCCCCCCCCCCCAGATGTTCTGGTTTAACTTGGATTTAAACTTGGAGAGTGGTCAGTTTAGATGAGCTATTACCAGCAGGAGAGTGAGTTTGTGTGTGTATGGGGGTGGAGGGGATGTGAGAAAACCTGGATCTATGCAGGAAATAGCCCGACTTGATTATGTAAAGAGTTGTCACTTTGGATGGGCTAGCACCAGCAGGAGAGTGAATTTGTGTGGGGGGGTGGAGGGTGAGAAAACCTGGATTTGTGCTGGAAATGGTCCACCTGTTGATCACTTTAGATAAGCTATTACCAGCAGGACAGTGGGGTGGGAGGAGGTATTGTTTCATATTCTCTGTGTGTATATAAAGTCTGCTGCAGTTTCCACGGTATGTATCTGATGAAGTGAGCTGTAGCTCACGAAAGCTCATGCTCAAATAAATTGGTTAGTCTCTAAGGTGCCACAAGTACTCCTTTTCTTGTAACAATACAGACAACAAAAGATTCTCCCCGGGGTAGAGAGTTAAAGAAACCCCTATGACAATCCAGTTCCTGTTTCTCTGTTATGCTTTTGTTGGATGCCTCAGTCTGGTTGTGTCACATGTCAGCTGGGTATGTTTTGGAGAGAACTCTGCCCCTCTGCTATCAAACACCTGCACTCCATACTCCCCAGGGCCCAATTGTGCCCCTGCCCCCCGAGCCCAGACACTTACATCCACCCCCATTCCGGACACCGGCACATCCATCCCCCCAAAGAGCCCAGCTGCAGGGCACCCACTGCCCCAGCCCAGACACCCACATCTCCTGCCCCCCTCCATCCAGAACCTAGGGATCCAGAGAAAGAAACAGCCTGATGCTGGATCCAAGGCTTGTACTGCATTTCCTGCACATTGCCTCCTTCCTTCAGGATGTGCCTGGAACCACAGCTGCAGCTCCCCCTCCCCCTCTCCTGGACAGTGTCCTGGCTCTGCTGGGTCCAGCGGCCCCTAGTGGTGGCCAGCAGCTCTGCAGCACCAATTCTGTGGAGAAAAATGAAATTCTGCACACAGTACATTAATTCTGTGCAAATTCTGCATTGCGCAGTGGCATGCAATTCCCTCAGGCGTACAAAGTATAGACACACACAAATAATGTAACTACTGCTGTAGCTGTATGCTGATGTAAGTTATGTCGACTTAATTTTGTAGTGTAGATATGCCCTCAGTATGTTTTCCAGACCTAAAGAAGAGCTCCATATAAGCTCGAAAGCTTGTCTCTCTTACCAGCAGTAGCTGGTCTGATAAAAGAATTTGCCTCATCCACCTTGTCTCTCTAATTCTGTTTCTAAATTTTCAGCTGTGAAGAGCCTGAAGACCTTTTAAAATTTCTTCCATATCAAAGCAGCCAAGGAAGAATTGTATTAGTTATTACATTGTGGTAGACCTACCAATCACCAATATAATTCAAATAAATCTGTATTAGCCTAGGTAGATTCTAGGCTATACAGTACAGTTAAAATACTACAGTGGCACAGCTGCAGCTGTGTTGAGGTAGTGTTGTAAGCGTAGAGACTTACTACAGTGATGGGAGGGGTTCTCCTGTTGCTGTATGTAATTCACCTCCTCAAGAGGTGGTAGCGAGGCTGAAGGAAAAATTATTCTGTCAACCTACTGCTGCCAACACCGGGGGTTAGGTTAGTTTAACTATGTCCCTCAGGGGTGTGGATATTTCAGACCCCTGAGAGACGTAGCTATGCAGATGTCACTGTTCGTTGTAAACCAGCTCTGTGACTCCACTCCTGGGTTGAAAGGTGTAAGGAAGTACTTGGTCTGGCTTTGCATATTTGCTGCCAAGAGAGATACCGCTTGGAACCAAAAGCAACCTCCCGGGGTTCTTGACCTTAGATGCTTATGAAGCAGCAAAAGGCAAACTATAATTTCCATTAAGAGGCACATAAACCTTGTAGTTTAGTTTAGCTTTTTTGACTGTATAAATAAAAATATCAGTCTTGCTTATAGTGGCAGCCTTTTTTATAGTGAATGGTTATCATACTTGACATCAAGTCTAAAGTTTTAATGCCTGATTGAATAAAACAAGAAGGCAAAATTAATGAAGAAAAGGCCAATACTTCCCTCTTAGGACAGTCAAGTAAATTTAATAATTAGGTCCAATTAAAGTAATATGCCTATTGTTTTCAACATCCGTTTAAATACTGGTATTTCCTCGCTACAGTTAGAAAAGACAAAAAAGATGTCAACACTACAGCTTATGTCAGCATAATTTATGTTGCACAGGTTGTGAATAAACCACCCCCAAGCGATATAAATTACACCGAGATTAGCACCGGTGTGGACAGCACTGTGTTCGCAGGAGAGCTTCTCCCACCGACATACCTACTGCCTCTTGCAGAGGTGGTTTTATTATGTCGACGGGAGAGCTCTCTCCCATTGGTGTAGAGTGCCTTCACCTGCATCAGTGCAGCTGCTCGCGTTGCCAATCCTCCAGGATTAGAGATTAATCGTGAATTAAAAATTATGTCATGTGATTAAATCTCCAGGAATACGTCCAACCAAAACTGGGAACCTTAGCAGCTGCACCACTGCAGCGTTCTATGTGTAGACAAGCCCTACTTTTCCTCGTAGGTGTTTTCTGAAATGATTTTTATGACAAGAAATACTATTTTGACAAGGATATCACTTCTAATTTGTAGTAAGTAATTAAAATAAACGCTAAGATCTATCACAGTATTATTTTCCATTGTGGAATATGTTTAAAATGATCATTTTCTCTCTTGAGCTGAAAGTCACAAGATTGAATTTTGTGGTTTTATTTTGTATAGCCATTGTTAGCATATCCACTATTTTGCATAATAGCTCTTGTTTCTTATGGATTTATGTGTGAGGCTGCTACATTTAAAATGCTTTTGGGGGGAACATAATGTCAACTGTTCATTCAGGTAGAGAAAGTTGACTATAATCAAAATTGTGTTTCATGTTCCTGTACTTAATGTTTTTCTTACTTTGCGCTAAAATGGATTTAGATGGAAAATGTTTGGGATGCATTACAGAAGCCTCTTATGAGAAGCATCTTAACTACCCAGAACGATTTGGACGCCTGCAGAGGGGTCATTCTACGGTATCCCCCACCATGTATTGGAATAGACTTTGGGGCTATGGTAAGTAATGTAAATACATTTTAACACAGGGCACAAGTGTTTGACAAATATATTTTTTCTCTTTGCATTGGATTTTCTCCTCTGAGACCAAGATATGGTATTCTAAGATCATTCATCCATACTATAAAGCAATTTCATGCTCGGTAATGAGAATGAATGAAGCAAGTTTAAAAAAATTAGTCCAGTGTTGATGGTTTTTAATTTTCTGTTGCTTGTTTTTACGATATTTTAAAATAGTAATATAGCTGTCACTACTAACATTTTATTTTCGCAAGCTTATTGCTTAGAATGAGACGGCAATCTTATAAATTAATGTTTTTTGCTCACAAATACCACAGAGAGTAAAAAAGAGGGCTTCTAGATTAGGCAGAAGTAAATGTTCAGTTATGAGTGAGTTTTCCAAATGTGACCAGCTAATTTTAGATATGTAGGAAAACTTATTCTGGACAACAGATTTGTTGTGTTTCACTTGAGGGAATAAGTTGTCATTACATAAGGATGCTGAGGCTATATCAAAGTTGGCAGCTACACAATTCTCCGGCAACAACTGCAAAGTGTGAGATTGCTGTTCTGGAGTATACCTGCAGTATTATCAAATTATACCTTCACTCTTGTCAAGACAAACTCGTACGAAATGCAGTAAGTTCAGGGGAAATACTTGACACGTTATTAAATGTTTGGCTTAATTTTTGATAGGACTTTCCCATTCTTATTGTGGGAAATTATTCAGGAGTGCAACTGAAAATGAGATTTTTTTTTTTTGGGCTGACCAGTAGCACAGTCCAGTTAAATTAGGGCCCTATTCTGCAAGGTGCTAAGCACCATCACCCTATCATTCTGCTCAGTGGGAGTTTTGGCAGAGCCAGAAATGTAGGATCAGGCCTACGATGGATATGTCTGAGAGGGTTTGTATTTATATGGCACATTTTCATAGTTACTTGGACTGCAAGATAATATATCAAATTTCAGACTGTCTGAGAACAACAGACATGAGTAAAATTTTTGTATGATTGTGCACACTAGGATGATATATGTTGGGAATAATTTACTGTTTCTGCGTTGTTGTAATGTTTTAATTTTGATTACTTATTCTTAGGTATTTTTGTGATTTTTTTTTTGTATTTTGTGATTGACTTCTGAATTTTTAACAAATGTGTTGTATTATAAATTACCTGAGAATATTTTCTCAGTCCATTCACAAGCAAATATATTGCTCAGTAACTTGATTTGTATTGCTTGGAGTACACCTCAGTAATTCCTAATTCCTTACCAATAAAATTCACTTATGCTCTTCAATAGCTGGAAACACTCAAGGGCCACCCATTTATAGATATTTCTTTCATTTAGCCGTGCAGTTGTTTTTATGTTATTAAGCATTATTAAGCAGCTTTTCTGAGAGCTTAAAAAATTTAACCCGTTGGCATAAAATGCTGTTATAATCCAGTTATAAAAGCACATACAAATTTGGCTATCTGAAAATAGCTCGAGAGAGAAGTCTAGAAGAAAAACAGCATTTGTCTAACACTCTATATACCTAAGCAAGGAAGTAGTAAAAATTTAGCTCTATTCAGAAGGTCATGCAACTGTAGTCATTGTTATAGACCAGGGATATTTTACTAGTACTGAAAATGTCACCTAGTGGAACGATCTATTAAAATGATACATGGCGATAGTACTAGCTAAAATGTAGCTTCCATGGATTATGGGCCTAATCCTGTTCTTAGTGAAGTCTCTGGCAAATCCCCACTGACGATGCCCTGTACAGGCTACAGGAGCTCTCTCTGTGCACACTTGATTGCTATAATACTGCTGTGCACTTACATAGTGCTTTCACTCCAATGATCTCAAAGTACTTTATCAACATGAATGAGTTAAGCCTTCCACACCTTTGTTAAACAGTTGAGGAAAATGAGGCACAAAGAGATTAAGGGCTAGAGTTTACCTTTAGGTACTGTCCTGAACAAGGGATAGTGTGTAAACCCCAAGAGTAGCACTGGTAGTCACTGGGCCTCAGAGATGTAACTGAATCACATTTGCTCCCAGGGAATATTAATTTTCTGCTGAACTGTACCAGTAATTAATGACCGTGCTCTCTGTGTTGGCTCAACTACAATGGCCAGCAGATTAGAGGCATTGAACCAAAACTGTACTTCATCCCCCCCCATTCCTTGTCCCTTCCCGACCACTTTCTACTCTGGGAAAGGAGTAAGCAGACAGACAGCTCCACCTACACCTGTGCACCTGGACCTAATGAGTGGGATCCTCCCTCCTATTCTAGCCACTTTTTGCCACGTAAAAGGGCCTAAAAAGCCCTGGTCCAATGTGGGGAGGAGTCCTGTGGTGAAGATACTGCAGTAGTGAGCCATAAATCTGCCTTCCAAGGACTCCTTTGGAAGTTCCAGTTTAGAGGCTGTCCCAGGAGTGGGGCTGGGAAATGGGGGAGGGGGGGTGTCGGGGCTGGACTGCAGCATGTATGGTGTGTAGATTCTGGGCAGTACTGATGCTCATCAGACAGCCTGAGAAGACTGCTGGAACTCAGACAGCCCTGGGAGGCCTGTCTGAATTATGCAAGGGGCTTCTCCATCCCCCAGAGCAGGAGGGTGCAAAGGTGGATTAAACCACATTAGCCTCTCCTGCCTCAGGGCTGCAAGTTCCAGACTGCGCCTCTTAGAGGCACAGCTCAGAATTTTGCCTGAGGTCTGGATAGCATCAGTAGGGGCCTATGGGAGGTTGTTATCCTTCTTGCTTCTTTTGTGCAGTTACATATACTTTGAATCATAGTTTAGTTCTAAGTTACTTGGCCAAAGACACACAAAGTTTGCCGTGTGGCCTTGACTCCTGACTCCCAATCTTTTGTCTTAACCATAGGGCAGTCTTGCATCTCTCAGGAAGGCCTTTCATTTGAACTGAAATTTTGAAGTCTGACACACTCCAGCACCACAATCCTTTCCAAATGTTTGTTTGCAGACAATATTCTCCCTAGTAATTACTAGCCCATCTGTAGATCTGCTGAAGCAACTGAAGTGGCCCTGTTCCTTTGGAAAGGGTTTGGAGGAGTGAAAGCTAGCCTGGGTAAAGGGGATGATGTGCTAGCCATTATTCACTCCAGAAGAATGGAACATGAAGGTGTAATTTTACTAGATTTGCTGGTACATCAAGTCACGTTGGAGTTGGATCAGTCCCATCGAAGTCAATGATCATCCTTCTATTGTCTTTAAAGGGCGTTGCATTAGGATTATGGAGAGAGCGACTGTTACAGTGCGGTGTGTAACAATGTGTGCGTGAAAAATGGTGTGATCCTGCAGGATTACAAAGGAATTCATTTCTTTCTCAATGTATATAACACAAGTGTTAATGAGAGTTGGACATGTAAATCTGCCCCTTGTTTAAGGAAAAAAAAGAAGAAGAAGAAGAAGAAAGCATGGATTTCCTATCTATTCTTACTAGAATATTGTCTAGGAGGAAAAAGTAGACAGTGGTTTCATGACTGGAAGGTAAGGAACAATCTGATAGTAATGTTTTTGTTGTTACTATTATTTTTTATTGCGCACCATCTATGTGATTACACTGTGGAAATATAGAGGAAGGCACTGTCCCCTTCCCACAAGGGTCTTACAGTTGAATGACACAGACAATGTATTCAGACAGGTTACATATAAACTCTCTCTTTCGCATGTGCAAGGCAGGGCTGGTAGCACAGTCTATTATTAAAGTTGCCCAACACTTCCCATGTTTTCAGTTGCTTGTAACTTTGACAAACTTGTAATCATTGGGCTGAAATTGTCCGTGCTAGTTTAATGCCTCAGGCTGGATATTGTGGGGAGTGGGAGAATAATTACCAAAATATAGTTCAGCTGTTTCAGAGAACAAGGATAAGGAAAAATACTTCATTTTGCCCAGGTAAAAAATTCTGGCAACCATTTCTTTGAAAAACTCAAACACCTCCATGCTTTGCAGCAGGGATTTTAAATTTGGCAGGGGTGGCCTTTGTGTCAGTATTGTGTCTCTTGTTGTCCCCATGAAAAATCTACTAAAATTTGGCCAAGTGATAAGCCTTTGAAACAAGTCCTTAACAGCTAAATTCCCTGAAGGCTCCATCTGCACTGGGCATGCTCTAGTGTGAGGCTGAGAAGGGTTTTTCCTGCAATTGAAGCTCTGGACTGCTGTGTGCGCTACGTCAGGTCTCGGCACCTGAGCTGAGAGCAGAGTGCCTCTTTCTCCTGCACTCTTA
Organism: Caretta caretta; assembly: GCF_965140235.1. Classification (NCBI taxonomy): domain Eukaryota; kingdom Metazoa; phylum Chordata; order Testudines; family Cheloniidae; genus Caretta; species Caretta caretta. The sequence goes on along the minus strand of NC_134207.1, from coordinate 213,144,184 downwards.
ATGGACCAGGTAGTATGGAGGAGGAAACTGCCAGATTAGATTGCAGAGGGGATAAGAGTCGGAGGCTAACAGAGGGGAGGGAGACTTGGACTGGCTGGGCCAGGAGACTGGGACAGAGAGTTGGGGGAGACTGATAATGGCTAGACAAGCAGATTGGAACTGATAACCACGAGGGTTGGGGGAGAGAGGGAAGACAGACCTAATGGTGGGGGCTGGGATGTTGGGGGAGAAGTAGAACTGGCTGGGCAAAGAGACTGGGACAAGTTAGCTGGGAAGGGGCACACTGAGATAGGACAAGGAGATTGGGACTGGGGGAAAGACTGGTTAGATGAGGATTCCAGAGGGGTGAGAGTAGGACTTGCTGGCCAAGAACACTGGGACTGGAATCAGAAGCCTGAGGAGTGGAGACTGGGACTGGGAGTTAGTGGCAAGAGAAAGGAGAGACAGATGGGAGGGGGAGAAATTGGACTGGCTGGGTAAAGAGGTCAGAACTGAATGTGGGGAGTAGGTGAGGCTGGGAGTGAGAAAAGGGATTGGGACCATAGAAAGCCCAGAGGGGGAGACCAAGACTGCGATGAGAAGCCTGAGTACTAAAGAATGTGCGTGGGAACAAGGAATGGGGAAGAGACAGATTTGGGACAGCAGCACGTCAGAGTTCCTGTGTAGTGCTGGGCAAGTTACTTAAACCAAACTTTTCAGAGGTGGTCACTAATTGCATGTTCATAATTTTTTGAGTACCTGAATTAGTACCCTGTGGCACGCACTACAGTAGTTCTGCGTGATCACAGCTGGGACTAAAGTCAGTGGGAGTTGTTCTTTGAACATATAAAGTGCTACAGAATGCTAAGTACTCTGAAAAAACAAGTCCTAGATATGCCAAAATGAGTGGAAACTTTTGTCCTTAATCTGTCTGTGCCTCAACTTTTTTACAGTGGGAATAATACCTTACTCCTTAACCTCACGGGGCTTCTGGAGACAAGAACTGTTTGCAAAGCAGTCATACTATATTGATGAGCACCACAGAGAAGCCCATGAGGAAATTAATAATTCTGTCATCCAAGCAGTGTTTTGAATAGTGTACAATAAATAAGATATGGAGCCACACACTGAAAAATGAGGAGAAACAAAATATTGAGTAACTGATAGGGCTGTCAATTAATCTTAGTTACCTCATGCAATTAATGCAAAAAAAATTTGCAATTAAAAAATTAATCACGATTAATCACACTTATAACAGTAGAATACCAATTGAAATTTATTAAATATTTTTGGATGTTTTTCTACATTTTCAATATTGATTTCAGTTACAACACAGAATACAAAGTGCACAGTGCTCACTTTATATTATTTTTTATTACAAATATATGCAGTGTAAAAATGATAAGCAAAAGAAATAGTATTTTTCAATTCACCTCATACAAGTCCTGAAGAGCAATCTCTTTATCTTGAAAGTGTAATTTACAAAGGCAAATTCTGTTTGATTACATAACTGCACTCAAAAACAAAACAGTGTAAAACTTTAGCCCATACAAGTCCACTCAGTCCTACTTCTTAATTCTGCTAATCACTAAGACAAACATGTTTGTTTACATTGACGGGAGATACTGCTGCCTGCTTCTTATTTACAATGTCATCTGAAAGTGAGAACACGAGTTTGCATGGCACTTTTGTAGCCAGCATTGTAAGGTATTTACATGCCAGATATTCTAAACATTTGTATGCCCCTTCATGTTTCAGCCACCATTCCAGAGGACATGCTTCCATGCTGATGATGCTTATTTAAAAAAAAAAGTTTCAATTAAATTTGTGACTATACTCCTTGGGGGAAGAATTGTATGTCTCCTGCTCTGTTTTACCCACATTCTGCATATATTTCATGTTATAGCAGTCTTGGATGATGACCCAGCACATGTTCATTTGAAGAACACTTTCACAGCAGATTTGACAAAACACAAAGAAGGTACCTATGTGAGATTTTTAAAAATAGCGACAGCACTCAACCCAAGGTTTAATAATCTGAAGTGCCGTCCAAAATCTGAGAGAGACAAGGTATGGAGCATGCTTTCAGAAGTCTTAAAAGAGTAACCAGAGCTGATCCAAAGAATAGAAGGGTGTGCTGTCTTCCAGGTGCTAAGATGTAGACCTGAGGTTGTAAAGGGAGCAGGAAAGAATCTCCTAATTATCCTTCATGTGGGAACAAATGATAAGGCTAGATTCTCGCTGGAAAGTATTAAGGGAGATTATGCTAGGCTGGGGAAGACGCTTAAGGAAATCGAGGCTCAGGTGATCTTTAGTGGGATTCTGCCTGTTCCTAGAGAAGGGCAACAAAGGTGTGACAAGATTATGACTATCAACAGATGGCTTAGGCAGTGGTGCTATAAGGAGGGCTTTGGAATGTACGGCCACTGGGAGGCATTCATGGACAGAGGACAGTTCTCTCGGGATGGACTTCATCTGAGTAGGGAAGGAAATAGACTTCTAGGATGGAGGCTGGCACAACTGATTAAGAGAGCTTTAAACTAGCAATTTGGGGGAGATGGTTGGGAGATGTCCAGGTAATCTCCACGCCAGATTTTAGCATTGTGAGGGAAGAAAACGAAGTAAGAAAGGATACAGCTGTGGATAGGAGAATGTATATAAGGAGGAAGGGCAGTGGATTCCAGTCTAATAGGTTATACTGGCTGTAGAATGACCATGCCTAATAGGGTACAGAATGTGAGCGAGGCCAAACAGCAAAAATTAAGATGTTTGTACACCAATGCGAAGAGCCTCAGTAACAAAATGGAGGAACTAGAGCTACTGGTGCAGGAAGTGAAACCAGATATTATAGGGATAACAGAAACATGGTGGAATAGTAGTCATGACTGGACTACAGGTATTGAAGGGTATGTGCTGTTTAGGAAAGACAGAAATAAAGGTAAAGGTGGTGGAGTAGCATTGTATATCAGTGATGAAGTAGAATGTAAAGAAATAAGAAGCGATGGAATGGATAAGACAGAGTCCGTCTGGGTAAAAATTACATTGGGGAAGAAAACTACTAGAGCCTCCCCTGGGATCTAATTTGGATATGGATAGAGCCCTCTTTAATGTTTTTAATGAAGTAAATACTAATGGAAATTGCGTGATCATGGGAGACTTTAACTTCCCAGATATAGACTGGAGGACGAGTGCTAGTACCAATAATAGGGCTCAGGTTTTCCTAGATGCGATAGCTGATGGATTCCTTCATCAAGTAGTTGCTGAACCGACTAGAGGGGAAGCCATTTTAGATTTGGTTTTGGTGAGTAGTGAGGATCTCATAGAAGAAATGGTTGTAGGGGACAATCTTGGTTCGAGCGACCATGAGCTAATTCAGTTCAAACTGAACGGAAGGATTAACAAAAATAAATCTGCAACTAGGGTTTTTGATTTCAAAAGGGCTGACTTTCAAAAATTAAGGAAATTAGTTAGGGAAATGGATTGGACTGAAGAACTTGTGGATCTAAAGGCAGAGGAGGCCTGGGATTACTTTAAATCAAAGCTGCAGAAGCTATCGGAAGCCTGCATCCCAAGAAAGGGGAAAAAATTTGTAGGCAGGAGTTGTAGACCAAGCTGGATGAGCAAGCGTCTCAGAGAGGTGATTAAGAAAAAGCAGGAAGCATACAGGGAGTGGAAGATGGGAGGGATGAACAAGGAAAGTACCTTATTGAGGTCAGAACATGTAGGGATAAAGTGAGACAGGCTAAAAGTCAAGTAGAGTTGGACCTTACAAAGGGAATGAAAACCAATAGTAAAAAGTTCTATAGCCATATAAATAAGAAAAAAACAAAGAAAGAAGAAGTGGGACCGCTAAACACTGAGGATGGAGCGGAGGTCAAGGATAATCTAGGCATGGCCCAATATCTAAACAAATACTTTGCCTCAGTCTTTAATAAGGCTAAAGAGGATTTTAGGGATAATGGTAGCATGACAAATGAGAATGAGGCTATGGAGGTAGATATTACCATATCTGAGGTAGAAGCGAAACTCGAACAGCTTAATGGGACTAAATCGGGGGGCCCAGATAATCTTCATCCAAGACTATTAAAGGAATTGGCACATGAAATTGCAAGCCCATTAGCAAGAATTAATGAATCTGTAAACTCAGGGGTTGTACCGTATGACTGGAGAATTGCTGACATAGTCCCTATTTTTAAGAAAGGAAAAAAAAATGAGCTGGGTAACTACAGGTCTGTTAGTTTGACATCTGTAGTATGCAAGGTCTTGGAAAAAATTTTGAAGGAGAAAGTAGTTAAGGACATTGAGGTCAATGGTAAATGGGACACAATACAACATGATTTTACAAAAGGTAGATCATGCCAAACCAGCCTGATCTCGTTCTTTGAGAAAGTAACAGCATTTTTAGACAAAGGAAGCGCAGTGGATCTAATTTACCTAGATTTCAGGAAGGCGTTTGATATCGTGCCACATGGGGAATTATTAGTTAAATTGGAAAAGATGGGGATCAATATGAAAATTGAAAGGTGGATAAGGAATTGGTTAACAGGAAGACTACAGTGGGTCCTACTGAAAGGTGAACTGTCAGGCTGGAGGGAGGTTACCAGTGGAGTTCCTCCGGGATCGGTTTTGGGACCAATCTTATTTAATCTTTTTATTACTGACCTCGGCACAAAAAGTGGGAGTGTGCTAATATAGTTTGCGGATGATACAAAGCTGGGCGGTATTGCCAATTTAGAGAAGGACCGGGAAATCATACAGGAAGATTTGCATGACCTTGTATACTGGAGTAATAGCAATAGGATGAAATTTAACAGTGAGAAGTGTAAGGTCATGCATTTAGGGATTAGTAACAAGAATTTTAGTTATAAGCTGGGGACACATCAATTAGAAGTAACGGAGGAGGAGAAGGACCTTGGAGTATTGGTTGATCATAGGATGACTATGAGCTGCCAATGTGATATGGCCGTGAAAAAAGCTAATGCGGTCTTGGGATGCATCAGGCGAGGTATTTCCAGTAGAGATAAGGAGGTGTTAGTACCGTTATACAAGGCACTGGTGAGATCTCACCTGGAATACTGTGTGCAGTTCTGGTCTCCCATGTTTAAGAAGGATGATTTCAAACTGGAACAGGTCCAGAGAAGGGCTACTAGGATGATCCGAGGAATGGAAAACCTGTCTTATGAAAGGAGGCTTGAGAAGCTTGGCTTGTTTAGCCTAACTAAAAGAAGGTTGAGGGGAGATATGATTGCTCTCTATAAATATATCAGAGGGATAAATACCAGAGAGGGAGAGGAATTATTTAAGCTCAGTACCAGTGTGGACACAAGAACAAATGGATATAAACTGGTCATTGGGAAGTTTAGACTTGAAATTAGATGAAGGTTTCTAACCATCAGAGGAGTGAAGTTTTGGAATAGCCTTCCAAGGGAAGCAGTGGGAGCAAAAGATCTATCTGGCTTTAAGATTAAACTCGATACGTTTATGGAGGAGATGGTATGATGGGATAACATGATTTTGGTAATTAATTGATCTTTAACTATTCATGATAAATAGGCCCAATGGCCTGAGATGGGATGTTAGATGGGGTGGGATCTGAGTTACTACAAAAAATTCTTTCCTGGGTATCTGGCTGGTGAATCTTGCCCATATGCTCAGGGTTTAGCTGATTGCCATATCTGGGGTCGGGAAGGAATTTTCCTTCAGGGCAGATTGGAAGAGGCCCTGGATGTTTTTCGCCTTCCTCTGTAGCATGGGGCATGGGTCACTTGCTGGAGGATTCTCTGCTCCTTGAAGTCTTTAAACCATGATTTGAGGACTTCAATAGCTCAGACATAGGTGAGAGGTTTTTTGCAGGAGTGGGTGGGTGAGATTCTGTGGCCTGTGTTGTGCAGGAGGTTGGACTAGATGATCGTAATGGTCCCTTCTGACCTTAGTATTTATGAAAAAACACTCTGAAAAAACTATAGAACCCAAATCACCAAAAAAGAAAATCAACCTTCTGCTGGTGGCATTTAACTCAAATAATGAAAATGAACATGCGTCAATCCTCACTGCTTTGGATCGTTATCAGGCAGAACCCATCATCAGCATGGATGCGTGTCCTCCGGAATGGTGGTTGAAGCATGAAGGGACATATGAATCTTTAGCTCCTCTCGCATGTAAATATTTTGCAACATCAGCTACAACAGTGCCGTGCAAATGCCTATTCTCACTTTCAGGTGACATTATAAACAAGAAGCAAGTAGCATTATCTCCTGCAAATTGTAACCAACCTTGTTTGTCTGAGTGATTGGCTGACCAAGAAGTAGGACTGAGTGAACTTGTAGGCTCTAAAGTTTTATATTGTTTTATTTTGAATATAGGTTTTTTTGTACATAATTCTACATTTGTAAGTTGAACTTTCGTGATAAAGAGGTTGCACTATGGTACTTGTATGAAGTGAATAGAAAAATACATTTTTTTTGTTTTTTACAGTGCAAATATTTGTAATAAAAATAAATATAAAGTGAGCACTGTACACTTTGTATTCTGTGTTGTAATTGAAATTAATATATTTTAAAATGTATTTAACCTCCAAAATTATTTTAAATAAATGGTATTCTGTTGTTGTTTAACAGCACAATTAATCACGATAAATTACACAGAAGGGAGGAAAATTAAGGTTGTCCAGGCAACTTTAATTCTGGCATTTTCTTAACTTTTGAGTGCTTGACTTTTAACACATTTTTTGTGTGTTTATAAAATACATATAAAATCAGTAGGTTGAAAGTAGAGCCATGAAACTGCATTTTTGATGGTTTTGCTTTATTTGATTTCTGGTGGGTGTTTTTGAAAGTCTTCGTGGAAGAAGAAGATTTGATTTTTAAATGAAGGATTTGAGAGCAGAAAGAAAGCTCATCTGGTGATACATATCCATCCCCCTAAGCATTTCTCCAGTAAGGTTCATAATCTAATGTATATATGGTGATCTAGAGCCCGGAACCTCCAGGCAGAAAATGAAGCCCAGCATTCTCTGTATACATTTTACTACTCTCATCAGTCTTCATGTCAATTTAAATAACCTCATTAGTTATGCAGCAAAATCCTGCAAACTTTTCTAAAAATGCTTTGTTTCTTTGTCAGCGTATTTATTTTAAATAGTTCAGGGAGCTGCTTGCTTAATTTTAGATACTATAAGCAATTAAATATTTTGACAAATTACCACCAGCTTTATTCTACTTAAAATATTTTGACAGATGGGAAAATGTTTCAATCTCAGTTCAAAATTATTTTGAGCTAGGAAAAAATTGGAAAGAGGTAGATTTGATCTTATTTTTGAAAACATCACATTCAGATGCTTCTCTGGTACAGTGGAATGCATGGGACTTAGGGCTTGTTTTGGTCATTGACTGTTGTGTTTGCTGCATATCTTTTCTAGTCACAATATTTTGACAAGAGAAGATGATCTTGAGGGTTATTGCTCTATATGCAAAGGACGTATGGATCCATAAGCAAGAAAAAATATTCTCACTTCTTTGTTATTTAAAAAAATATATATTTTGTTCCTTGTTCTTGAAGCCATAATAGTGGATGTATTTTTCCACACTCCAATAAGCACTGAAAGGTCATATTCTGCCCAAGTCCATTGACTTCCGTATGGGAGTAAAGTTAAGCCAAGGCAGAATTTGTCCCAATGAGTAGAGCTGGTTGGGAATGTTTTGATGAACTGTTTTTCATCAGAAAATCTGATTTATTGAGATGGGTTCTAAGGTCCAGGGTAGAATTTCTGGTCAAAATGAAAGACAGAGAGCCCCCAGGATAGTCAGTAGCCCAGGGCAGAACACTCAGCCATCCCCATGAAGAATTTGGGAGACACAAGTTCAAGTTCCCATTCCAAGTGAGTACCCTAACTACTGGGCTATAGAGTCAGTATCTTGTTGGCCCAATGAATATTTAATTACTTATACAAAGTAGAACAGCTCCAAGAAGAGAGATTGAGAAACTGACTCTTTAGCCCAGTGGTTTGGGCATTTGCCAATCAGGAAAAGCAGGGACTTGAACCTGGGTCAGCCCCATCCCAGGTGAATAAACTAACCCCCAGGTGGTATGTGTGTATCCCTCCCCCTTTTGCTTTGTTGTTGCTGTTGTTTTGGCCCAAATTTTCAAAAAAGCTTTTTTCTTCTTCTTTTTTTTCCAGTGCGGTTCAGAAACCTATTTAGAAACTTCAAAACTTTTTTGTGAAACAGAGTTCTTGTTTTCCAGCCAATCCTACCCAATTAGTGCTATTTTGATTTAACTAAGAGAGTTTACAGTAATTAGTTCAAAACACTCGGCCAAATTCTGCCTATTCATACAACCTCATTGGCATTTTTGAAGTTGCAAGGGGAACAATGAAGAACCCAATGTTGAATGAATTTTAAGAAATGTCATTTTCTCTTGTAGCTATAACTGATCAATTGTCTTGTGGTTAAGATGTGTGACTGGGAGTCAAAATTCTGTTCCTAGCTCTGCCACAGATGTCCCTGTGTGACCTTGGGCAAGCCATTTAACCTCAGTTTCCCAATTGGTATAATGGGATTAATTATACCCACCCTGGGGTGTGTGTGTATCATAGATATGTTGTGATGCTCAGTTTGTTAATTTTTGATCAGTGCTCACACACTGTGATAATACACCGTAAAACAGAAAATTTTGCTCTCAGATTTAAAATAAGTGAGGATTAAGTGCCTAATACAACAAAACTCATTGAAGTCAATGGGTATCTTTCTACTGATTTCAATGGGCTTTGGATCAGACCCTGCATGGAAAAGAAGGTAGAACTTATGCCTGTGTTATAAAATGATCACTGATACACTATTTCTGAGGAAGTTACTATAGTTCCGTTATTTGTAAGTGAAGTAGGTGCTTTCTTAACGTTGGGCATAAATTCAGACAAAATATTTAGTGTCAGGTTTGTTTTTATGGTGATAGATTGAAATGCTATCCACCCAGACCACAGTAGAGATTCCTAACAGTACCTGTAGCCTGCAGGTGGTGTAGAGGCAGGTGAAAGTATAGTACTGTTTTTTCCCCCCCAATGAAAAAAAGGGAAGAGGATACTAATCTCTAGATACTGCACACATGCATATGCACATATCCTCTCACACGCACACGTATGCACACACCTAGTAAAAGCTAAAAGTACCTTTGTTAAATAGATTGAGAAGTTGACTTTCAGTGTTGGACTCCAAGGGTTGATGGCCTAACACAAGTAGCTATCCACCACAAGTCACTGCCAGGACAGCACTCTATCATTACCTGGACTATGCACATTACTGTATAAAATATTCTTATAAATGTCAGCTGTCTGATCATAACTGAAGTGGTGATAAGTACTCCTCATCTGTGCCTCTTTCTAATGCACCCAAATCTAGAACCTAGATGAGCTACTAATGGCAAATGCTTAGGAATTCTTTAAAAGGTCTCTAATACCATCTTATCATGGACCTTTTATTTTATACGTTTGGATGTATCTTATCTGTGGAGCTCCTATATACTCTGAAATAGTCTGAGGAAGTAGTCTGAATAAACAAGGATAATAAGCTCATCCTAACTTTGCATTCCTGTGGTATGTTTTTCAGCTTTGATGTACACAAAACAGATGTTTAACACTTAAAAATAAAATGGTCTAAAACAATTTGACCTGCTGAAAAGTCAGGGCCAAATGTAACCTAGGATGACTCCATTAGCTCTGTTGGAATTACAGTGGAAATGAATTTGGTCCATGATATTCAGTGTTTGTTAATGAACTATGCAATGAAGTCAATAGTTTTTAATGACCAGTCCTTTTTTACTGAGAGGATTTTCCAGTTTGAAGAAGTACAATTTACTTAATCAGCTATATTTCAGAGTCCAAATACTGCTTTGTATGTGATAGATCTCATCACTTAAGAGCAGAAGGCTGTCATGGAAATCAGCGTTGTGTAAATCCTGTCACTTTAATGCATCTTTAACAGAATTTCCATTTTCCTCCATTGCTCTTTTGCAGTTTTTTCCTAGCCATTAAGCAGTGCTTTGAGTTAGCTAGAATGTTTCAAGGCAGTGAAACATCTGATGTGACCGTTTAAAGTTTGATTGCATGCACAGACGTGTAGCAGAAATTTCTAATGTTCTTAACAAAATGGATAAAATAGCTGAAAAAAATTGTGTCAAATAAAAACGGCTTGGGCTACTGACAGAATACATCCTATATAATGTATGACTTTCAAGTAAACATTGATTATGGGAACAAGTTCCTTTAAGATGGATTTACATCTCAAAATGTAGAAACATCTCAAAATGAATTAAACTTTAGTTCTTATAGTTCATATAATTGTCTGTTTTATCCTTCAAGAGATAATTATTTATGCTAAGTATATGTAAACAGAAGCATGCTCCAGTATAACCTTCCTCTACCTTTTCACATCAGAGTCATAATTTTTTACTTGAACTTTCTCAGTGTGGAATAGGCAAGTGGGAGGACAAAACAAAGCATAAGGTCTTCTCTGCATCCACATATCTCAAATACAATAAAAAGTATCAGTTCTGAACAGAAAACAATAATAAGCCTTTTGAAATGCAGATGATTTAAATGTGCATGGTATATATATTTTTTATTTTATTAATGGTAAATGGGAAAGTCCATTTGCATGAAAATATTATACTTTGACCCCTGATTGTCACATGTTAAGGCTGTTTAATTTCTCAGGTCTTGTTAATGTGAACACTATATTCAATGCACATCTCAACAAGGTTCTTGATAAAAGTCAGCATCCTGTAATTGTAGCAGGGTCACACAACGGAAGGCTGTCTGTTGTCAGTCTTCTGAGATCACAGTGTTTTGCTCTTTGAATGGTAGGCATAGGTAGAAACTACTTTAGAAAAACAGACATAATGATGATGGGTTTTAATATTAAAAGGGGTGCTTATCACCATCAAGATTTGCAGGCTCCTGATAGTACAGCATTTTTATTAGCTGTTTTATGATAGTGATTCTTTGAGGAAGAGAGATACTGTGCCAAATAGTATTTAAAATGCCAAATACTTAATCTACAGTCCATCCACTAAAACTTTAGTTTTCATTAGCTGGTGATGTTGAGCCTGACAATTTTTACTGTCATTCCACTGTGAGTTATATATTTGAAAACCAATTGTACTGTGATCTGAGATGTCAGCTCTGGCAAAAATTGCTGTTGTCCACCATACAGTGCACTTTCAGGACACCTCTTTAGTGTGGTTGGAGGCATTAAAGGTAAAAGGAGCCAGTGTTCAGTGTGGAGAATAAAAGAAGTATCAGTACAGAGATTAGTCTCGTCTAGACATTTTAGAAATGTCATATTTACATAACCAATTCACATGATTATTTATTTATTATTTATATGGCACTAGCAGTGGGTTAGGTACTTTACAGGAAGTTATGAATATATTTGGTCAGGCCAGCTGTCAAGGTTCCTCCCCCACTCTGAACTCTAGGGTACAGATGTGGGGACCTGCATGAAAAACCTCCTAAGCTTATCTTTACCAGCTTAGGTCAAAACTTCCCCAAGGTACAAAATATTCCACCCTTTGTCCTTGGATTGGCCGCTACCACCACCAAATAAATACTGGTTACTAGGGAAGAGCTGTTTGGACACGTCTTTCCCCCCAAAATACTTCCCAAAACCTTGCACCCCACTTCCTGGACAAGGTTTGGTAAAAAGCCTCACCAATTTGCCTAGGTGACTACAGACCAAGACCCTTGGATCTTAAGAACAATGAACAATCCTCCCAACACTTGCACCCCCCTTTCCTGGGAAATGTTGGATAAAAAGCCTCACCAATTTGCATAGGTGACCACAGACCCAAACCCTTGGATCTGAGAACAATGAAAAAGCATTCAGTTTTCTTACAAGAAGACTTTTAATAGAAATAGAAGTAAATAGAAATCTCCTCTGTAAAATCAGGATGGTAGATATCTTACAGGGTAATTAGATTCAAAACATAGAGAACCCCTCTAGGCAAAACCTTAAGTTACAAAAAAGATACACAGACAGAAATAGTTATTCTATTCAGCACAATTATTTTCTCAGCCATTTAAAGAAATCATAAGCTAACACATACCTAGCTAGATTACTTACTAAAAGTTCTAAGACTCCATTCCTGGTCTATCCCCGACAAAGGCAGCATACAGAGAGACAGAGACCCTTTCTTTTTCTCCCTCCTCCCAGCTTTTGAAAGTATCTTGTCTCCTCATTGGTCATTTTGGTCAGGTGCCAGCGAGGTTACCTTTAGCTTCTTAACTCTTTAGAGGTGAGAGGAGTTTTTCCTCTGGCCAGGAGGGATTTCAAAGGGGTTTACCCTTCCCTTTATATTTATGACACCAGCAAAGGTGTTAACTGTTATCAAAAGGACACCAATTTACACCAGTTCAGAATCTGGCCCATGATATTCTCCTCAAAGAGCTCACCATCTGAATAATCTATGTAGAAACTACTAAGGGATGTTGTTGAAAAGATGTGGGGTTTAGCTGTGGCAATTTCCTCTTTCTTTCTGTCTTACTTGCAGAGAGAGAGAGAGAAATTTCTATTATTAATTTAACACTTCTGTCTGGGGAGGATTACGATTTGGATTAGGCCTTTTGGTAGAAATGCTTTTTCGGAAGGGAGTTGGAGTAGTCTAATGACAGGTTGCAGAGTAACAGCCATGTTAGTCTGTATTCACAAAAAGAGTTAACTAAGAAATATATCTGGAAATGAATTTGCCTTCATTATTGGAGGCTTTAGACTTTGGGGATGAAAAAGCTGGGTGCTCTCAAACTTCTTGCAAGAGTATACAGCACAATGGAAATTTTTCATCCAAGAGGTGAGGTGTTTCACCAATATGTGACAGGCATGCTAGGAAGGTGGTAGACTTGTCTCCCATTTTTTGACTGTGTACTGATGACGACTATCAACTCTCCAAAACCATGAAGCATTGTACAGCCTGTGTAGCATGCCACAAGTGTCAAAACAGATATTTAACATGCTTTTCACTTGCACACACACCACAAACACTCATTACCCGTAGCTTTTATGCAAATCCTGACTTCTTAGTTACAGTAAACATGAACTGCACAAGTGTTACATGATAGTTGACCTGTTTATGTTAACACATTCCCTCATGGAACTGTTTTTAGATTGATCTTTGGGATCCTGGTCTTTCAGCACAATTGTAAATGGGAGTGTGAGAGAACACACAGATACTGATGTCAAAGTCACAGACAAGAACAGAAAGAGGCAATAAAAAGCCAAGCAGGAGCCTGGAAGCACAGTGTGACGCCAGAGGTTGGCACCACTATGTTGTGCGACGGACACCTGACCAAATTACTGTACTTAATGATGGGCATTGGGAGGGTTATGTCATTCAGCCATTCAACGTTTCTTAAAAAATTACCACGTACCTCAACATTTTTATCACAGACACTTGTGTCAGTGTACGGACACATTGCTGACCCCTATGTGACGCTGGAAAAAAAGCTAGAGAGAGGCTTGGGCACTGGTAAGCTAAGAAACTGCTCATTTTTGTTCTTGGTTCCTTCTGCTTTCAGAGACACAGGACTTCGTACATTTGTTGTAAGTAAACAAGATTGCATCAAACTAAAAATACGTGGCTACCACCAATTTCTATTCTCAACTGAAACACACACACACAGACTCAAATTTTGACAAGCTGTTTAGGTCAAAAAGCGCCAATGCCCCCAAAATTCAGTCTGTCACCTAATTTGAGACTAGCTATTAACACCCACCAGGTCAGAAATAGACTGCTCCAACAATCAGATTTACATGCTGTAATATTTGCTGCAGAAGTTGTTAAACATTTGGTTCTGCTGAGGAGTTAGTGGGGAGGGACTGCAATTCTAGACAGCGTTGGTCTTTTTCTTTTGTTTCCTTTGGCTACTCACATCCTTCTGAGATAAAATGCATCCTAAGGAAAGATCTGTTTTATAATCTGAGTTCACTGGAATGTCCTAATCTTCTAATGAGGGCTTTAGAACTGCAGTATGGTAACTACAGGAAGAACTGCCAATTTGCTAAAAGTGGTGCTGCCCGGATTATATAGAGATCTGCCAAAAATTTGGAGTTAAGTGTGAGACTCTCCCAGATGGTAGTATTCCCTTTTAGAAAATTGTTCCATTTAAACAAACAAACAAAGAAATCATAATGGAAGGGACAATTAATGGAAACTGTATTTTCCATGTTAAGGAAGATCGTAGAATGAAAAATGAGTGAGTGACAGGGGAATAGCAAATGTAACATGCACAGGGGTCTTAGTCCATTGACCCCCTTTAATCTCATTTTGGTTTGTGCCGATAGGTCCCTACTCACCTTGTTGAAAGCCAACCTGTTTTTTTCTTTCTGTTATAGTGAACAGTGGAGGAATTTTAAAGCCTGCCTTTGCTCTCCTAGAACCCTCTACAGGAAAGGGTGTAGAGCAGCGGTCCCCAAACAGTGGGGCATGTCCCCCTAGGGTGCGGGGAGGAATGTTCAAGGCGGGATGTGGAGGAACCAGGGCCAGCTCACCTGGGGGGCAGGGAGAGAGTGCCACACCGCCTCGCTCTGCCCCCAGCTCTAGCCCCACCCATAGTCACAGCTGTAACCCCGGATTTTGCGCCCAGCCCCAGCCCCAGCCGAGGCCCACAGCTCCTGGCCCTGCCTGCGGTCCCACTCCCTGCTACAGCTCCGGCCCCCGCCTCAGTCCCTGGCTCCCAACTGTGGACACAGCTCCTGGGGGAGGAGGTGCAGACAGATTCCATTAAAGGTAAGGGAATGACAGAAAAAGTTTGGGGAACACTGATGTAGAGACTGCCCATATCTCTCTAGTGTGGGGGAGTCCTGAGCAGATGTAGAGCTGATGTAGCCGGCTCCTATGCCTTCCTTCCTGCAGCCACTAGTGGAGGGGGCATGCTGGGACAGAAAGATCAAAGTCATGGTTTGGAGGAGGAACTGCCAGAAGTTGATGTGCTGCAGGTATCCCGCAATTGTGGATGATCCCTGTGATGTTACGCACATTTCTTCATAGAAATATTGTTATGATATGAATATGGCATAACTAAGGTATACTTTATGCAAGATGGCTCATGTAAGATGTCATTGGAAAGGTTATGAATTACTGATGTGATTATCCAATTTGTATGTATGTATCATTTCTTTATCTAAAGTTAGGAATATTGACCATGTAACAATTGAACTCTGTGTATACTTGGGGGGAATGCCCACCAGAGAGTAGGCAATCCTCCTGAGATGCTTCATTGACACTGCAAAGTCAGGTGGTGATGTCACCTCTTGGACACTGCTGGTACTTTTCCACTGTAGGGGGCTGGGGATCAAACAAAGAATTCCCGCCTTAGGTAAATCCTTTTTTAAGGACTGGGGAGGGGGTTGATCTGGACTCTTCTCCATTGCCAACCCAAGAAGAAGGAATCATAGAATCATAGAATATCAGGGTTGGAAGGGACCTCAGGAGGTCATCTAGTCCAACCCCCTGCTCAAAGCAGGACCAATCCCCAACTAAATCATCCCAGCCAGGGCTTTGTCAAGCCTGACCTTAAAAATATCTAAGGAAGGAGATTCCACCACCTCCCTAGGTAAAGCATTCCAGTGTTTCACCACCCTCCTAGTGAAAAAGATTTTCCTAATATCCAACCTAAACCTCCCCCACTTGCAACTTGAGACCATTACTCCTTGTTCTGTCATCTGCTACCACTGAGACTGCTGAAAGAACCTGAAGGGACAAAGGTACTAAGCTGAAGTGAAAGGCAGGGGTGAGTCCAGGCTGAGACAGGGATCCAGTCTGTAAGAAGAAATAACTGGAACTCGAAGCTACTGAAACTCTGCAACTTACCTAAAATAACATTTAGGGTGGGAAATTGCTTCTTGAAACCAGTTTCTTTAAGATCCCAAGCTTAGTATGCGTGTTTTGTTTTATTTCCTTGGTAATCTGCTTTGTTCGGTTTGCTATCCCTTATAATCACTTAAAATCTAGCTTTTATAGTTAATAAACTTGTTTTTCTTTATTATTAGACCCAGTTTGTGCAATCCATATCTGGGAGGGAAAGAAGCTGTGCATATCTCTCTTCACATTGAGGGAGAGGGCGAATTTTTATGAGCTTGTGTTGTGCAGTTCTTTCTATACAGTGAAAGACAATATACCTTTGAGTCTACAATCCAAGGGAAGTGGGCACCTGAGTGCTGGGGCAAGTCCCTTCAGCTGAGTCTGCCTTAGGCCTTGTCCTCACTTGGAAAAAAAAGGTGTGTTTTTAACTCCAGTTAGCTAACTTGAGGTAAATCCTAGTGAAGACAAGGCCGTTTGCAGTTTTCACACGAGTTAGCAGATCTTTCACTCAACCTTCTAACTTGTGTGACAACTGCAAATGGCCTGTCTTCACTAGGACCTTATCTCGAGTTAGCTAGCACACCATTTTTCCTAAGGGATTGTGACAGGTTGCCCCCCTTAAAGTGCCACCTGATGTACTGGGATACCACTGAACCGTCCTGTTCTGCCAGGCTTTACCTTTACCCAATCTTGCTGAGTCCAGGAGAGCTGGCTGTATTTCAAGGAATCCCTGTTGAGGTTACAGGGACAAACCATCCCAATGAGTCGAAAAGTATAATAGGGGCATAGCGAGCAGATCGAGGGACGTGATCGTTCCCCTCTATTCGACATTGGTGAGGCCTCATCTGGAGTACTGTGTCCAGTTTTGGGCCCCACACTTCAAGAAGGATGTGGATAAATTGGAGAGAGTCCAGCGAAGGGCAACAAAAATGATTAGGGGTCTGGAACACATGACTTATGAGGAGAGGCTGAGGGAGCTGGGATTGTTTAGCCTGCAGAAGAGAAGAATGAGGGGGGATTTGATAGCTGCTTTCAACTACCTGAAAGGGGGTTCCAAAGAGGATGGCTCTAGACTGTTCTCAATGGTAGCAGATGACAGAACGAGGAGTAATGGTCTCAAGTTGCAGTGGGGTAGGTTTAGATTGGATATTAGGAAAAACTTTTTCACTAAGAGGGTGGTGAAACACTGGAATGCGTTACCTAGGGAGGTGGTAGAATCTCCTTCCTTAGAGGTTTTTAAGGTCAGGCTTGACAAAGGCTGGGATGATTTAACTGGGAATTGGTCCTGCTTCGAGCAGGGGGTTGGACTAGATGACCTTCTGGGGTCCCTTCCAACCCTGATATTCTATGATTCTATGATTCTATGAGTAGGCTCTTAAGCCTCCTCTAGGACATACACAGGCAGGGCCACACCCAGCTGCAGAAAGACAGACACTCAGCTGAAGGGACTGTTGCCAGAAGACAACAGAGCAGCTCCCAGTTAGAGCAGCTCCCAGTAGTGCGGCTAGGTCTGGGCAGAGAATCAGCTAGCTGTAGCCAGGTCTCCAGCAGCCCATCTCTGATCCTTGCAGAGAATCTAGCTCTAGGTTTTGACAGGTTTGATAAGCTGAAAAAAATCAATAAAAGAATGGAGCACTGTTTTCAGGGTGATGTAGAAGAAGTACCTATTACTGGCAGACTTGGAAAAAATAGTAGAATATTTGGTAACTGTATTGTTTGGTTAGCTTTACAATCAGCAAGATACTCAATGGTATTTTGCTAGTTGCTGTAAGTGCCAGATCTGTTTTCTCAGAGAACCACTTTATTAAACCACATACTAAAAACACTGTTGAGAAAAGGCAAGAAGTCTGTATCTATTTGTGAAACTGTTGTTTAAAGACAGAGTGAACTTCCTGCCTGTGGCAAGGTAGATGGTATGAGACCTTGCTGCATATCACACACCTCTCGTCATCTCTTTATCTTATTGCCTGGCCATTGCTTCACAGCTTTGTTTGCCATACGCAAACAGAAGACTTTTAAAACATCCAGTTTTGCTCAGGAGTTGATTTGGGAAGGGCTGAACTACTCAAGAGTGTTAGTATATTTCATTAACTTAGACCCCTTTTTAAGATAACACTTTTAAACTTTTTTTTAATGAGGAAAGAGCTGGTTTTGTAGTGTGCATTCAGTGCAATTCAGTAGGCTCCAAAGGGCATTGTAGTCAATGGGGGTCTTTCCATTGACTTTAATGAGCTTTAGATCAGGTCCCTAAAAAGGACCTGAGAACCAAAGTAAGATAAATAGGCCAGCCACCATCAGAATACGTTTTAGTATTTGTTTGGACTAATGCCTGTCATAAATCATGTCAATGTTACATTGGCTGTTGGTTAGGTTGCAAAGAGAGATTATATTTTGAGATCAGTTCAGTAAGAATATTGAGAGGTCCAGGTTTCATAACCTCTTTCCCCTACACATATGGATCCTTCTTGAAGACCCATATTTGTCTTTTGTGATCTACTTCTACTGCCTTTTGTTGTGACTGTTTGCATTCCAGGTCATGTAAAAATGAACCAGATAAAGTGCTGCAAAGCAGCAATATTAGAGGGACTGACTACAATGAAAAATATTGGCAATCTGACTTCAGGGCATTCCTGTTTATAAAAAATTAATGCATTTAAGTTGAGAGTGACCTGAATGCTTATTTAAACTGTCTTGGTAATTGTCTTTTCTTTGTAAGCGTGATGATTTTGATGTGACCTGTAGTTTGCATGCTGCATCCTTCTCCTCTCTTGTACGAAAGGTCATCAGCACTCACCACATCACCTGCCTGTTTAAAGGATTTCCTTTTCTTTGCTCTCTTTGATTGTGAGTGTTGTATCCAAAGATAGAATGAAATATTTATTGCACTTGCTGTGTATGACAGTTGAGCCCGTTTCTAAATGTTCTCAGACTTTGTGTAGAAATGGACCCTGAAATGAAACTGAACCTACCAACAACTATTAGCTCATAATGGTGTTATCCAAAAGCCACTCTTTATAATAAACTTTGCTGTAACATTATTATGCACACTTCAAAGAGATGAGAATTGGCAGAGCTTCTGAAGTAGGATCAATGTAAGGTGAACCGACTCTGACTCAGCCTATTTGTATCTAAGGTAGATTTTTTTTTTGATTGTGCCCACCATTGTAATGGCCAAGTTCTGGCTGCTTCTGGAGCGAAGTCTGTTGGTAGGGAATTATTTGGAAGGGGCTATGTCTACACCATCGATGATGTGATTTCTCCTTGATTAGACCATATAGTAGCAGTACCTGCACCTACAAATTGATTTCATTTACTGGACAGAAGACTGGGTTTTCCTCTCAAATGCAGACCTTGCACAGTTTTCATTATTACTGATCATGTGCATTATGGTGGTGTCTAAGGACCAACTAAGAACGACGCCCCATTATGCTAGGCACCGTAGAAACAGAGTAGCAGATAGAAAGTTGTGAATATATGACACCTGTGTTCATGTCTCTGCTTTGGCTACCTTTTCATTTCTGCAGAGAGTTCAGTGCTGGTGATGATTTTCAAAGGCCTGAACAGCCCAGGAATCAGTTAACTGACAGATCTTCTTCTCACTCTGTACCCTACCACAGCACTGAAGATTAAGTACTTGCTATCAGTAAGTTTGAAAGAATGTCTTCCAGTGCTTTCTTAATTGAGGTCCTGCCCTCCCGCGTCTATAGTTTTTGCTTCCCTAGGCAGCTCAACAAAGCTGTAGCCTTGCCGGGCTCTGGGCATGATGCAAAGCATTTTGTTTAGCTTTTGGTTAATTGTTTCTCTTTTGTTCTGTTAGACGCTACAGAAATTAGTAAAATTACATGAGTATGTCTAAATTCCATGGAATACTCTGATAAACTGTGCTTTTCAAATTAAATGGTCCTCTTAAAGCACTTTTCATGTGTTTCCTATTATTGAGCACCAAATATAAATATACGAATATGCAGCATTAATGGCTCCAAGACTGTGTAATCTTGAAAATGTCACACCACAGACAGTATGAACAGCATCAGGCTAAAGACAGAAATAAACCAAGCATACACTCCAGCCAGGTAGAAATACCTATATATGGCTTGACTGCTCTTCATGTTGTTAGCTGCTGGTACTTTTAAAAACAAACAAAAAAAAGTACATAACCTGTTATAGTTTGCCTTCTTGACTGATCAGGATGAAATGAGAAAAGGTTGTGTTGGTTTTTTGTTTTTTTTCCCCCCTGGTAGGCCAAGTTCTGATAACCTTCTTGGTGCTGAATAACACCTTACTCCAAAAGCTGTTCCTTGACGTCAGTGGAATGATTCATGCAGTAAGGTGCTACTTCACATGAATAAGGGTATCAGAATCTGGTCCTGTGCATCTAGAATCTATTTTATTTAATCTGGTAGTAATTGTTCTCAGTTGGCAGTTTTTGAAATGTGAGTTGCCTGTATCCTTGACAGCCTGGTCTACTAGCGTGAAGTGGTCTTTACCGAAATTCTGTTCACTGTAACAATAGTATAAGTGAATGTCACTGGAATTACTGATTTACTCCAGTGCAAGTGAAGTAGAATCTGGACCTTTCTCTTGAAAAGGATTTCAGAATCAGGGGAAGAAGAGTTACTACTGCTATCAAAAGCATAATCTATGTATTAAATAATCTGCCTGCGTGTAGAACAAATCAGTGACTGAGTAGGATATTTTTCTAAAAATGTTTTGCATAATATTTCTTATAA
This sequence comes from Caretta caretta, assembly GCF_965140235.1. Taxonomy (NCBI): domain Eukaryota; kingdom Metazoa; phylum Chordata; order Testudines; family Cheloniidae; genus Caretta; species Caretta caretta. The sequence goes on along the minus strand of NC_134207.1, from coordinate 213,123,629 downwards.
TTAATTTTATTAAGAGATTAAAAACTTCACAACATGTCACTTATATCAGATTTAACAATAAATTTGATCACATTTTAGGGTGTTTGTTTGGTGGCTGTTTTTTTTTTTTTTTTTTTTTTTTGCTGTGGGGTTATGGAGTGAAGGATGGGTTTGTGAGTGATCCAAAAATACATGTTTGATCACAAGTTGAGTTCCTCATGGCTCATTTCCTTCTACTCAAGCTGGTCTTTGCTTGCCTCAGGATATCTGAATTTGGCCCCCTGTAATTAATAGTTAATTCCCATGTCTACGGGTTCTGAGATCACAGACATTGTTTTCAGTCTTCAGTGCAGGATTGGATTGAAGGTGGGGCAGGACTGGGTGAGAGATCACGCTGAACAAACACTAATACCTGAAATACTGAAAAATTAAATTAAAAAAACATATTGGTAGATTAAACTGCTTTTTGTGTAAATGTTTCCGTCCCTTCTGTTCCCCAAAATTCACTCAGCTTTGAAAGTGGCTCCATAAAATATGTCTTCTAGTGTAGCTATTTGCCTTCTGCATTCAGTGTATATACCTGAATAGAGCCACTCTACCTCCCTTTCCCTGCCAGGTGGAGCTATCATTATTTTGGGAGGTGCCATTGCATTGTCTTATAGGGAGCTGCAGAAATCATGATGGCTTTAATCACACACCCCCAAGGGCAGCAGAATGTTCCCAAACTGTGCAGGCTGACAGTGTAATGTACTGGCTTTGTGAATAAGTGAGTGATATTGCCCCTGGAGGCAGGTCCACAAAAGGGATAGAGGACCTATTGCTAGGAGCTATAGCAGTTACTCTGCTCAGGAGTGGTAGAACTCTGTGTTTCTGTAGCAGAAGTACGAGGAGTCTAGTCCTGGGTCCGAGCTTTACATGTTCATTAGATTTTATAATGATTGTATCAGTTGTCTGTAGCATGTGAACTTGTTATAGTGGGTGCAGACCATTCCTGGCTTGCCTATGGCAGCAGAGCCCCGAGAGCTGATCCAGACAGGAAGTCCTACAATATTGTGACAGTGGTTGAGTGATACAGGTACGCTAAATGAGGGATGCACGTTTCAGGAGCACTGCTGTTTTACAGATGTCAGGCATGCACACTCCAAAAACCGGCTTCGTGACCCTGAACTAAACCAGCTTCTCTACTTTTGAACGAGCAAATGCAGGGAAAGAGAGCTGCCTTCAAAACCTCATGACTGAAGATTTTAATACAAGCCCCTTACTTTCTTAACTGGAAGTTTGTTGGTATAGAGGTCTAGGGTAAGCATATTTTTGCAGTTTTGAGTCTCTTATTTCCCCGCCCTGACCGGGAAAACCGAGAAGTCTGCTGCTTGCCAGGGGCTAAGATTCGCGATGTGACAGAGAGACTGCCGAGACTCATCAAGCCCTCGGATCGCTACCCCTTCCTGCTTCTCCACGTGGGCACCAATGATACTGCCAAGAATGACCTTGAGCGGATCACTGCGGACTATGTGGCTCTAGGAAGAAGGATAAAGGAGTTGGAGGCGCAAGTGGTGTTCTCGTCCATCCTCCCCGTGGAAGGAAAAGGCCTAGGTAGGGACCGTCGAATCGTGGAAGTCAATGAATGGCTACGCAGGTGGTGTCGGAGAGAAGGCTTTGGATTCTTTGACCATGGGATGGTGTTCCATGAAGGAGGAGTGCTGGGCAGAGACGGGCTCCATCTTACGAAGAGAGGGAAGAGCATCTTTGCCAGCAGGCTGGCTAACCTAGTGAGGAGGGCTTTAAACTAGGTTCACCGGGGGAAGGAGACCAAAGCCCTGAGGTAAGTGGGAAAGCGAGATACCGGGAGGAAGCACAGGCAGGAATGTCTGTGAGGGGAGGGCTCCTGCCTCATACGGGGAATGAGGGGCGATCAACAGGTTATCTCAAGTGCTTATATACAAATGCACAAAGCCTTGGAAACAAGCAGGGAGAACTGGAGGTCCTGGTGATGTCAAGGAACTATGACATGATCGGAATAACAGAGACTTGGTGGGATAACTCACATGACTGGAGTACTGTCATGGATGGTTATAAACTGTTCAGGAAGGACAGGCAGGGCAGAAAAGGTGGGGGAGTAGCACTGTATGTAAGGGAGCAGTATGACTGCTCAGAGCTCCGGTACGAAACTGCAGAAAAACCTGAGTGTCTCTGGATTAAGTTTAGAAGGGTGTGCAACAAGAGTGATGTAGTGGTGGGAGTCTGCTATAGACCACCGGACCAGGGGGATGAGGTAGATGAGGCTTTCTTCTGGCAGCTCACGGAAGCTACTAGATCGCATGCCCTGATTCTCATGGGTGACTTTAATTTTCCTGATATCTGCTGGGAGAGCAATACAGCGGTGCATAGACAATCCAGGAAGTTTTTGGAAAGCGTAGGGGACAATTTCCTGGTGCAAGTGCTAGAGGAGCCAACTAGGGGGGGCGCTTTTCTTGACCTGCTGCTCACAAACCGGGTAGAATTAGTGGGGGAAGCAAAAGTGGATGGGAATCTGGGAGGCAGTGACCATGAGTTGGTTGAGTTCAGGATCCTGACGCAGGGAAGAAAGGTAAGCAGCAGGATACGGACCCTGGACTTCAGAAAAGCAGACTTCGACTCCCTCAGGAAACAGATGGCCAGGATCCCCTGGGGGACTAACTTGAAGGGGAAAGGAGTCCAGGAGAGCTGGCTGTATTTCAAGGAATCCCTGTTGAGGTTACAGGGACAAACCATCCCGATGAGTCGAAAGAATAGTAAATATGGCAGGCGACCAGCTTGGCTTAATGGTGAAATCCTAGCGGATCTTATACATAAAAAAGAAGCTTACAAGAAGTGTAAGGTTGGACATATGACCAGGGAAGAGTATAAAAATATTGCTCGGGCATGTAGGAATGATATCAGGAGGGCCAAATCGCACCTGGAGCTGCAGCTAGCCAGAGATGTTAAGAGTAACAAGAAGGGTTTCTTCAGGTATGTTGGCAACAAGAAGAAAGCCAAGGAAAGTGTGGGCCCCTTACTGAATGAGGGAGGCAACCTAGTGACAGAGGATGTGGAAAAAGCTAATGTACTCAATGCTTTTTTTGCCTCTGTTTTCACTAACAAGGTCAGCTCCCAGACTGCTGTGCTGGGCATCACAAAATGGGGAAGAGATGGCCAGCCCTCTGTGGAGATAGAGGTGGTTAGGGACTATTTAGAAAAGCTGGACGTGCACAAGTCCATGGGGCCGGACGAGTTGCATCCGAGAGTGCTGAAGGAATTGGCGGCTGTGATTGCAGAGCCATTGGCCATTATCTTTGAAAACTCGTGGCGAACCGGGGAAGTCCCGGATGACTGGAAAAAGGCTAATGTAGTGCCAGTCTTTAAAAAAGGGAAGAAGGAGGATCCTGGGAACTACAGGCCAGTCAGCCTCACCTCAGTCCCTGGAAAAATCATGGAGCAGGTCCTCAAAGAATCAATCCTGAAGCACTTGCATGAGAGGAAAGTGATCAGGAACAGCCAGCATGGATTCACCAAGGGAAGGTCATGCCTGACTAATCTAATCGCCTTTTATGATGAGATTACTGGTTCTGTGGATGAAGGGAAAGCAGTGGGAAAGGGAAAAGGGGAAAGCAGTGGGAAAGGGAAAGCATGTATTGTTTCTTGACTTTAGCAAAGCTTTTGACACGGTCTCCCACAGTATTCTTGTCAGCAAGTTAAGGAAGTATGGGCTGGATGAATGCACTACAAGGTGGGTAGAAAGCTGGCTAGATTGTCGGGCTCAACGGGTAGTGATCAATGGCTCCATGTCTAGTTGGCAGCCGGTATCAAGTGGAGTGCCCCAAGGGTCGGTCCTGGGGCCGGTTTTGTTCAATATCTTCATAAATGATCTGGAGGATGGTGTGGATTGCACTCTCAGCAAATTTGCGGATGATACTAAACTGGGAGGAGTGGTAGATACGCTGGAGGGGAGGGATAGGATACAGAAGGACCTAGACAAATTGGAGGATTGGGTCAAAAGAAATCTGATGAGGTTCAATAAGGATAAGTGCAGGGTCCTGCACTTAGGACGGAAGAACCCAATGCACAGCTACAGACTAGGGACCGAATGGCTAGGCAGCAGTTCTGCAGAAAAGGACCTAGGGGTGACAGTGGACGAGAAGCTGGATATGAGTCAGCAGTGTGCCCTTGTTGCCAAGAAGGCCAATGGCATTTTGGGATGTATAAGTAGGGGCATAGCGAGCAGATCGAGGGACGTGATCGTTCCCCTCTATTCGACATTGGTGAGGCCTCATCTGGAGTACTGTGTCCAGTTTTGGGCCCCACACTACAAGAAGGATGTGGATAAATTGGAGAGAGTCCAGCGAAGGGCAACAAAAATGATTAGGGGTCTGGAACACATGACTTATGAGGAGAGGCTGAGGGAGCTGGGATTGTTTAGCCTGCAGAAGAGAAGAATGAGGGGGGATTTGATAGCTCCTTTCAACTACCTGAAAGGGAGTTCCAAAGAGGATGGCTCTAGACTGTTCTCAATGGTAGCAGATGACAGAACGAGGAGTAATGGTCTCAAGTTGCAGTGGGGTAGGTTTAGATTGGATATTAGGAAAAACTTTTTCACTAAGAGGGTGGTGAAACACTGGAATGTGTTACCTAGGGAGGTGGTAGAATCTCCTTCCTTAGAGGTTTTTAAGGTCAGGCTTGACAAAGCCCTGGCTGGGATGATTTAACTGGGAATTGGTCTTGCTTCAAGCAGGGGGTTGGACTAGATGACCTTCTGGGGTCCCTTCCAACCCTGATATTCTATGATTCATCCCAAAAGTAGGGCATAGATTTAAATACTTCTGCTTACCATGGGTAGCCTAGTTCTTAAAGAGGAGTTTAACATTTCCAGCTGGTGAGATAATTTCTTTCCTTTTCAGTGCCTACTATATCTTTTGGTTCCTAGTTGAAAACAGCATGTAACTACCTTCCTGTGAATCAAAGAATCATGAAGCACCCATCTGGATTTCATCCCTGAAACTTAGACTAAACCAAGATTTGTTTTCCAGGTCGCAACACGATAAAAACAGACTAAACAGCTTCAAAAGCCAGCACAGTAGTAGCTCCCCAGCTACTTTTCTGCATTGGTCTGCCTTAATAGAATTAACACAGTTGCAGGTGGTGGTGGTTGTTGTTATTTGTAGTGTAGTAGAGCCTAGGAGCCTTAGCCATGGACCAGGATCCCATTGTGCTAGGTGCTGTACAGACACAGAACAAAAAGAGCAGTGATTCCAAAATGGTGTGTTCCACGGTCCACTAGTGGACCACGTAGATCTTGCTGGTGGCCTGTGGGGATAGTCACAGTGTCAGCTCTCCTCCTTATTTCCAGCTGTTAAGTCACAGTAAAAGAATCACAAGGTGAATCAAATACTATCCTAATATTACTTTGCCATATAGGTAATTGCTGTATTTGCCATAGGGATGCTAGGTCACTTCCCTTCTGATCTGTGTTTGAAAGTGTGATCAGACATTGGACAGGAGATATCCAAGAGAAAATGACCCAAATTAATTATTCTGCTAAGGCCAGTTTATGCTTCACATTCATGTTGTACAAAGTGGCCTTAAACTGGCTGAAGTTTTCCAGCAGAGCTTTCCCCTGCTAGGATAGAGGACCCCACATTCCACTCCATGTAAGAAAGAGCACTGTCATGTGCGGGCTGAGGGTGTGTCAGGAGCAGGGAGGTGTGACAGAGCTGAGCTTCTTATCCTTACACCAGCACTGTAAATTAAAGTAGGATTCCTCCTGCTCTAAATTGTGAGAAGCTGGGGCAGCCCCAAGGCAGGGAACCACAACCAGCTACATGCATCCCTGCTTGCTCAAGAATCAAGGCTAATATCTTTGTTTTATGATATGGCCGTATTCTGAAAACATTTGAGTACCCTGGGGCTGCAACACTGGTTACAAGAGCATATCACCTTTACTGTACTAGACAATAGCAGCATAATGGCTCATGTGGGCTCCATCTTAGCCTGCGTGCATACACAATGACAGGTGCATAACCCTTTAGTTACCGGATTAAATAATTGTGTAAAGGACATATGGAGTGAGTGTGTGTATCTGTTCCTGAGTTTGAAAATTGAAACCTCTTGTTCTGAGGAAGAAGAGACAAGAAATTACCAAAGGCAGTAATTTATGATTAAACTAACATGGAAAACACCCAAACGAAACAGGATGAAGGCAAATAATCTGGGATGTCACCAACCTATATTTATGTAGTACTTGAGTATTGCAGTGTTTCAGAAACTGGAGTGTTACTCAGGCTTGGTCTACACTTAAAACTTAAATTGATGTAGCTACATTGGTCAAGGGTATGAAAAAAACACACATCTGACTGACATAGCTATGCCAACAAAATCCCCACGGGTGCAGCTTTGTCAATGGAAGATTGCTTACATCAGCAGCATAGCTAATATTGTGTGGAGTGGTGGTGTTCCCACACCAGCCGAAAAACTCCTTCTGTTGGTGTAGGCTGCATCTACGCTATGGGGCTATGCCACTATAACTATGCTGGCATAGGCTGTAGTGTAGATATAGCTTCAGCATATCTTCCACATGTTTCTGTCTGGGAGAGAAGGTGCAGTTTTAAATTCTGTATATCTAAATTGCCTCTTGCACTTTTAACTGGATTCTTCACTTTTGTCTTGAACTGTTAGGCGGTATTGCTATGAACTGTGAAGGAACTCTCACCTTTCACTCAGAAGGTAAATACTTTGTGCAACAGTGAAATGCAACCCTTATCCGTAGTTGCAAATCAGTTTTTGAACTCTGAGTTAAAGATTCTGTAAATTGTATTGTTTTATCATTAGTATAAGTCTGGGAAGAATATCTAACTTGCCAATCCTCTTATATATTAGGGATGTATTTTGGGCCATTAGGGGATAGAGACCATATGGTTTTGAGTGTGATTTCATTGAAGTTAGTGGCAGTTTTGCCATTGATATGAGTAGAAACAGAATTGGGTCCCTAATCTTTGTAAGAAAGATGAACTTGTTGATATGTAAACTTCTATATCTATTTATATGTGCTTGGTGCTGTACAAATACAGTCATTGCCAATGTAGTCATTGCCCCAAGGAGCTGACCATATAAATATTATACAGACCATTCCGCATATAAAGCTGCAAACACATACATAAAGGCCAGATGTATATAAAGCATGGATGATATGTAAGTGGAATAGCATGGTTTTGTTGCTGCTGTTTATATAGATCTGTCTATCTCAGTGGTTCTCAACCTGTGGACTGCGGGATGCATGCGGCCCAATCAGCACACACTTGCAGCCTACATGATATCCTCAGGGTCATATGGGTAGAGTATATATATTGTGTGGATGCGGCCCACATAACACATAGAGAGCTGCATATGCGACCTACAGTGGTAAATAGGTTGAGAACCACTGGTCTGTCTCGATCATATTAGTTTATCCATGTGTCTTGGTACTTAGCTCTTGTCATTAGAGGGCTTTGCCATACTGCATGAATGTTAACTGTATTCTGTGAATAGTCAGATAATGTGGACAACACATGAGCCTGGGATACTTTCTTTGAGGTTATTGGTCACTTCCCAACTCCTTTATCCTGAGGTAACCAAGAGAACTTCTAGCCCCAGATTTAAGACCTGGGGAGAAGAGGAGGGGAGTCTCATATTTTTAGTTGTAGTACTACTCTGATCTTGAACTTCTTTTGTTTGATATTCAGATACTATTTTAGTATACAAGATGATGCTTAAGAAACATCTGTTTTCTCTGTCATATCTAATGGGGGTTTGTCGGCTTTTGTTAAAAATTATAAAGTGCCTTGGGATTGTAATGTGACAGACTTCACTTGTGTTGTAGTACATTAAAACAGTGTTAACAGTCACATTTTGTTCCAGCTCTATTTGGACAGCTTTTTAGCTGAAAGCAGACTTGAGCTTTCTTAATTTTACATACAGGATTTGAGAGTCATAATTTGTAAATACTCAATGCTTGTGAGAAAGAGAGAGAGACGTTCCTAGGAACTGTGAAATCTAGCCAGTCTCCCTCATACATATAGACTTGAGAAGTATATTAGAATAAGTGTTGAAGGAGGAGGAGAGATGTCTATAAACCATTGGCCGGGAACGGCAAACTGCAGCCACTGGGAGCTGTGGGAAGTGGCGGCCTGCATGCCCCTGCAGCCTGCTGCTTTCCGCAGCTCCCATTGGCCAGGAAAGGCAAACCGCAGCCACTGGGAGCTGTGGGGGGCTGTGCCTACGGACGGTAAACATTAGCAAAATGTCTCACAGCCCGCAATCAGATTACCCTGATGGGCCGCATGCAGCCTGCGGGCCGCTGGTTGCCCACCACTGCTATAAAGAGTTGTAAATTGAAGAGCAGAACATAAAAAAACCCAGCAAAACAAATATAAAATAGCAAACAAAATATCCTTAATTTACAAGCTTTCAAACTAAATCAGCTGCCCCAAAACTTTTTTAAATTTTTTGGGGCAAAGTTCTTGTTTTATTTTATTATTTTGGTACTGTTTCATAGGGAAAGAAGTATTGGAACTGGTTTTATTTAATCCCTGGTTTCTTTCAGAATATACAGTGTATTTTATGGCAAGATACTTTAAGATTGCCCCAAAACTATACGTGGTAGTTTGCTGTAGATCATTCAGCATCAGTACTATTATAAAAATATGATCATTCTACGTTGAACTGGGATGCTCAGTTCTCTAATGTTCGGAACTATTCTGCCATAACTGTAGTTACTTGCTAAACTCGTAATATTGGAAAACAAACAGCTAACTTGCTATGCTTCAGTTATAAACAAACAAAACAAGGACTTAACTTTCAGGAAAAACAAAATAAACCCTGTAACAAACTTTTATATCTCCAGCTACCCATGAGGTATCTGTCATCACCACTACATTTAAATCAGCTTTAACTAACACAGACCATTAAACAATACTGAACTGTTATGTTTTTTAGATCCAAATAGCCTTATAATTGTAATAATTTGATAATTAAAAATCAGGGAATTTTACCTAACTACTTTTAATTTTTAATTTGACAATTCATTGCTGAAATATGGGGGCAGGGCAGCAATACAGTGTAACCACTAGTTCTATAGACCATACCGAACCATAAATTTTTTTTTCTCTGCAACAGAAGTTAATGAACAAACTTTGTCCAAGAGATAGCTCATTTGGAGATGTCTGAACCCAAACATCTTTGGACACTATAACAAGCTGTACAGGTTATGAAGGCTGAGCCTTAAATGACTCAGATATTTGGTTTGACTAAACATTCAGAAAGCTTATTCAAATTTATCAGACCTCTTTGGTCAATAAATGAAACTGGAACCCCTAGAAAATAGCTTTCTTTCTTTCTTTCTTTCTTTCTTTCTTTCTTTCTTTCTTTCTTAAGATGTTTTGGAATTGAGGTTGAAAGTACCAGGAGGGTAGAAATATTCCGCCCCCCCCCCCCCAAGTATCTCTGATACTTCTATTTTTATCTTTGGCTGAAATCAGAAAGTGCGAGTGCATGGGGAACTTTAAACAACAACACAAACAACAAATACAATATTTTTAACCTACAGTAAAACTTCTAGTTATTCTTCGAGCGCTTGCACATGTCCATTCCATCTTAGGTGTGCACGTGCCGTGTGCAAAGTCGCCAGAATTTTTTTCCTTTGGTGGTATCCCTCTGGTGCGGTGCTCTCATGCGTCAACATAAGGATTCTGCCTGACCCCGTACCCATTCAGTTTCTTCTTACCACCTGTGACAGTTGCTGGAATGGCTCAAGTGGTCTTAGATTACTACCTTTCCCCTTGTTTCTTTCATCCCAGTTCTTTATATCTCATTTGGACTGTTGTCAATTTGTTGTCTATAGGTGGCATTTTTTGCTGTGTAAGCGGAGACTTCATCGCTCCTGGTGCAAGGCATGCCTTGGTCTCTGGGTTTTGAGCTCTGTGCCTCCTGTGGCAAGCCTATGCCTGTGAGCAACCTGCACTGCAGTTGTCTGAAGTGCCTGAGAGAGACTTGTATCAGGGATTGTTGGAAAATCTGCCAGGACTTCAACCCCTGCACTAAGAAGGACCAGGAGGCCAGGCTGAAATCCCTCCTGATGGAGGCCGTGCTCCAACCCTCATTGGAACCAAGCCAGTTAGACTTGGCACCGAGTACCTTGGCATGATGCAGAGTGCTCCTCCCACCAGAGTATCATCTCTTGGCACTGTTCCCCTTCACTGGTGCCGAGGAAAAAACATAAGAAGCAGCTGGCTGAGAGGGGGTGTTGCCCGACTCTAAAGAAAGCCAAATATGGGGAACACAGTGGAGTATGACCTGAATCTGGCCACTCTTCTGCCCCTGCTCCGAGGGCAGTACTGTTAACTTTGTCCTGTATGCAGGCTCTGTTGAGTCTGGTCCCAGACCAACCTTTGACACCGGAGGGACAATGTGGCACCAATGGGATCGCGGTTCCATCTACCCTGGAAGCATTTGTTTGGCAAGGAACTTGCTGGTGCTTTCGGTACAGCCGTCGCCGGCAATACAAGAGTTAGCAGCGTCTGTGCCAGTGAGCAGAAGGGGAGTTAGCAGCGACTGTGCCAGTGAGCAGAAGGGAGCATATCTTGATACTGCCTAGAGGGAGACTGGCTCTGCTGGTCTCGACACAGGTCCCCTCTTGGTACTGTTCCCCGGCACCGATGGGTCCCCAGAGGAAGGCTTGTCATTGGACTTGGAAGTGGCGTCGTATCCTCAGCCAGTACCCCACTCCCCCCCAGTCAACTCTATCTGGTTGTGGATCTGGGTGCAGGGATACCCCCGAGTACTTGGCAAAGTACAGTCCACATGACGGCCAACAGAGGTCCAGCAGAGAAAACGGATGCAAAGCTCCATGGCCTGAAAGACTCCAGAGCAACCTTCAAGCCCCTGGGTCTCTACACCATAGCACCTTTGTGGAAGTACTTCAGGCTCCAGCACTTCACCCATTTCTCAGCTCTGCCGCCCCATCAAAGACGCTCTCCCTACATATATATGTCAAGGAGTAAAGAATGCCTGGCTGTCAGGTGTTCTTACCCCACATTGCAAACAAGAACATGCTAGTGCTCACGGACAATATGCCATATTTTACCTCAACAGGGGCAAGGAAGGGCTTTCCCTTCCTCCCTGTACCAGGAAGCTATTTGCTTTTGGGAGTTCTACATAATGCACTCTATCCATCTCACCTTTTGGGGGCCCGGAATGAGCTGGCAGATCACCTCAGCAGGTATTTCTCCAGTCTAATGATCCCTGTAGTAACAGTAGTTTGCCATCAGTGGGGGATTCCCCAGTTAGACCTCTTTGCAACCAGGCAGAATAGAGAATGTCACCAGTTTGCTCCCTGTGAGGCCATAGCCTGGGCTCGCTCACAGATGCTTTACTGCTCCCTTGGATGAGGCTCCTGTTCTACTGCTTCCCCCATTCCTCTTGTGCGCAAGGTTCTGCTGAAGAGCAAGCAGGACAGAATGTGAGTCATTTTTGTAGCCCCAGCCTGGCCTCGCCAGCACTGGTTTGCCACAATGCTAGGTCTTTCAGTAGCAACTCCAATGACGCTCCCTCTCCTCCCGGACCTGATATTGCAGGACCATGGTCGAATGCTCCGCCCAAACCTCAGCACCCTCCACTTGACAGCTTGGGAACGATATGGTTAAATGCCAAGGAGCTGATCTGTTTGGAGCAAGTCTGCCAGGTTCTGCTAGGTAGCAGGAAGCCTTCTACCAGAGCCTACACACATTGCCAAGTGGAAGCGCTTTTCCATTTGGTCTTTCCAGCAAGGTCTCTCACACACCCGGTTGTTACTGCAAACCATTCTGAAGTAGTTGGGACATCTGAAACAGCAAGGTCTGGCAATTTTCATTAGTTAAAGTACACCTGGCAGTGATTCATTAGTTAAAGTACACTGGGAGCTCTCCTATTCAAGTGGATGACCGATTGGTTTTCTTGCATGAGATGACCATTCATTTTATCAAGGGCCTAGAAAGACTGTACTCACAGATTCAGGAACCCAGTCCCCTGTGGGACCTAAACATGTCAAAACTCACGGGCCTTCCATTAGAGCTACTGGCAACATGTCCCTTGTACCTTTCCTGGAAGGCAGCGTTTCTGGTAGCTATCACTTCAGCCAGGAGGGTCTCAGAGATCAGGGCCCTTACGTCAGAACCCCGATACATGGTCATCTTTAAGGACAAGGTATAGCTTCGTCCTCACCCTGCATTCCTCCCAAAGGTGGTTTCGCAATTTCACAGTAATCAGGCTATTTGCCTGCCGGGTTTCTTCCTGAAACCACATGCGAGCAGGAACAATATCTCTACACACTAGCCTTCCTATTTCAGAGGATTTCATCCTGGATCACATTGTGCATCCATATATGCTGTGAGCAGGTATTGGGTCCCACCACTGGCTATATTGATGGCTCATTGTACAAGGGCATAAGCTTCCTCAGTGGTGTTCCTGGCCCAGGTCCTGATTCAGGACATCTGTAGAGCCGCGATTTGGTCGTTGGTACATATATTTTCATCCCACTACGCCATCACATAGTAAGGTTTTGGCCGGTTTTGGTCAAGCTGTGTTGCGGTCAGCATGTCCATGAACTCCAGTCCCACCTCCTGTGGTACTGCTTGGGAGTCACCTAACATGGAATGGACATGTGTAAGCACTCAAAGACCAAAAAACAGTTACTAACTTTTCCATAACTGCTGTTCTTCAAAATGTGTTGCACATGTCTATTCCACGAACCACCCTCCTACCCCTCTGTCAGAGTTACTGGCAAGGAGGAGATGAGCAGCTGTGGGGTTGGCCAGACGCCTTATATCAGCTCATGAGTTCACGGCACCAGAGGCTGCTAGAGCTGACCCAACAGATACTGCTGAGGGAAGAAATTTCCGGCTACTGTGCATGTGGCATGTGCACACTTAAAGTGGAATGGACATGTGCAATACGTCTCAAAGAACAACAGTTACCGAAAGATTAGTAGCCGTTTTTTCTTATTTTACCCAGGTTAGTCACCAGTCCTTGTTTCTGTGGAAGCTGAAGTCATGGGGCTAGTTCAATGAAACAGTTGCGTCAATCACTTCCATTCTCAGTGTCCTCTTCATCCATTTCCTCCTCCTGTCTGTGCCTTTTTAAACACAGTCCTCCCAACCCTATTTGCTAACCCTGAGCCCTTCATTCAAATCCCTAAAAACTCACTTCTTTGTTGTGTGAAAAGTGCATTAAGACATTATATTTCATGAATGGTGTGGAAAAAATGAATAGAGAAGTGTTGTTTACCCTTTCCCAGAATACAGAAACAAGGGGTCGCCTAATTAATGTAATAGGCATCAGGTTTAATACAAACAAGAGTAAATACTTTTGTACACAATGCAATTAACCTGTGTATTGCTATGTGATGTCATGATGGCCAAAAGTATAACTGGGTTAAAAAAATAATTGTGTAAGTTCATGGAGGTTAGGTCCATTAATGGCTATTAGTCAAGGTAATCAGCGAGATATCCCAAGTTCTTGTATGTAAATAAACTAAAACATCCCAGAAGCCTCAAGATGTGTATGTGCCTTAACCAAGTAACCACATGATTTTATTGTTACCGTTGTCCTCCCTCTTCCCTCCCTCTTCATGGTTTGTCTTTTAGCCTCTTTTGTTGTATCACATTAGAACTTAGGTCTTGGTCCTGCAAAGGTTTACGTCTGTGAGTAAAGTTATACCCATGAGTATTCCCAGTGACTTCAATAGAAACTACTCAGGAGTGTCAGTGTTTTCAGGATCAGATCTTAGAGTTTAGCTTTTTGGGGGCAGAGATGTTTCTCTAAAGTCCATAGCACAATTCTGAGCACTCGGAAATAATTTATAATGAGAATTCCATCCCCCTTCAAAATACAGGAAAATGATGTCTCCAGTTAGAAAAGAAGAAAATCAGAGGCGAAAGAAAGCTGTTTAAAACTATTTTAAGGCTCTTACTAACAATGAGAATATAAATGATAAAACTGAAACTTCATAAAAAAGTTATTGGTCCCTTTAAATACTCAAATGAAAAGAAATTACCTTACAATAGTTGTAGTTTAACATTAAAGATCTAATTAAAACCCATAAAGGTGAGAACATTTGAAATTAAGGTAAAAATATACCATATGTCCTCCAGAATTAAGGCATACTGAATGTAATGCCTGGATATTGTGCCTTGATGTAAGAGAACATTTAATTTCAACCTTAACTTGACTCTTTTTGCCATTTTTGGGGTTTCACTTGGATCTTACTTCTAACTTAATGCAGTTTTTATATAAAAACAAACACTGAAAAGTCAGAAATTTTTGTCATTATCTCTGACTGGTGATGATGATTTATGAAGCAGAGTGAACGCAGCTGCAGTTTCTTCCGCTGTGTTAAGCCTTGGTTGCTGAGAATAGCAAAAACATTACTGAGTAGATAAAATGGACAAACATTGTAGAGATAACTGGAGTGGAAGTGGATGTGTTCAAGGTTACATTTTTTAATTATAATTATGCCTATGTGCATTTTTATACTGGGGGATCTGTGACTTGTTCGCATTATAATCTTTATTTTTAAATGGTTTACAATACAGTTGTTATAACTTTCACTGAGCAGACATTAGGAGTGCAGTTTACATGTCAACTGCTCAACTGTAATTGTATTTCGTGTTTTAACTAATATCTCATTCAGTTTGTTTGCTTCAGTTAAATCAGCAGCATATATTTTTGCACATGCAGTCACAGTAACTGTGCGTAAAAATACAGTGCACATTTGTGCACAGACCTGCGGCCTCCTTTTTAAAAGACTCTAGAAGAAACAGACTCTTATCCTACAGTGAGCTCCCAGGCAGACCCCTCTGGTCAGTGCTTTGGGGGTTCCACACAAGCACAGGAACTGGCCTGCATTCAGCTCATTGCAAGTTCAAGGCCTAAATTCTGTATGAAGATGCTACTCCATCTTCAACTCTTTGTTGTTCTAGATATTATAGCACCTGTGGCAGGAAGAATCCATCCATTGCTCTGGGATCCCTGGTAGGGTTGTCAGCTTTCTAATTGCACAAAATGAAACACCCTTGCCCCTTCCCTGAGGCCCTGCCCCCCCACATCAGTTGCTCATTCTCCCCCACCTTTCACTGGGCTGGGACAGGGGATTGGGGTGCAGAGGGGCTGAAGGCTCCAGCCGGGGGTGCAGGCTCCAGGATGGGGCCAGAAATTAGGGGTTCAGGGTGCAGAAGAGGGTTCCGGGCTGGGGCAGGAGGTTGGGGTGCGGGAGGGGGTGAGGGCTCTGGTTGTGGGTGCAGGCTCTGGAGTGGGGCTGGGATGAGGGGCTTGGGGTACACGAGGGGGCTCTGGACTGGGGCCAAGGGGTTTGGAGTGTGGAAGTGGGCTCAGGGCTGGGGCAGAGGGTTGGGGTGTGGGGCCTGGGAGGGAGTTAGGGTTTGGGAAGGGGTTCCGACTTGGGGCAGGGGGTTGGGGCGCAGGTGGATGTGCGGAGTTTTGGGTCTGGGAGGGAGTTAGGATGCAGGAGGGGGTTCTGACCTGGGGCAGTGGGTTGGAGCGTGGGAGGAGGCCCAAGGTGCAGGCTCCGGCTGGGTGGCGCTTACCTCAGGTGGTTCCCGGTCGGCACCGCAGCAGGGCTAAGGCAGGCTCCCTGCCTGCTCTGGCTCAGTGCTGCTCCTGGAAGCTGCCAGCATGTCTAGCCCCTCAGCAGAGGCATGGCGAGGCGGCTCTGTGCATTGCATGCTGCCCGTGCCCGCAGGTGCAGCCCCGCAGCTCCCATTGGCTGTGGTTCCTGGCCAATGGGAGCTGCGGAGCTGGGAGCAGGGACAGCATGCAGAGCTTCTCTGATTGCCCCTGCATCTAGGGGCTGCAGAGATATGCCAGCCACTTCTGGGAGCTGCGTGGAGCCAGGGCAGCCTGGGAACCTGCCTTAGCTCCACTGCGCTGCCAACCGGACTTTTAAGGGCCCAGTCAGCAATGCTGACCGGAGCTGCCAGGTCCCTTGGTCAAAAAACGGACTCCTGGCAACCTTAATCCCTGGACTGCCTACGCACACTGTGGTTGACTAAGGATGGAATGGGGTGGGTGTATTTATATATTTTTTTTAAAACTTCCTTTGTGCTATTGACGTTCAGGGATGGTTTCTTTAGCATTTCTCTATAGCATTTCCAGTCAGTTGCCTTACCAGGTTGCATTCCCTTTCCAACCATTTGATCCTGCACCACGCCTGGTGCATGTCAACACTGAGGCTGGGAGTGAGCTGCAGGGCCCATGTAGCCTGCAAAAAAAATAGCTGTACGTACATTGCAGCACTGGTGATGGTTTGAACTATCCACCTGTGCTTGGACCCAGGGGTAAGGTGGGCTTGAGCTCAGGTGGCTATCTGAAGCCTTCACAGGTGTCACAACGTCCACATGGCTATTTTAGTGTGCTGGCACAAGCCCTGCTAGCATGAGTTTGTCTACCTGGCTGGTAGGCTCACTCCCAGGTGCAGTGCAGACATACCCTAAGAGCTTTACCCGTGGCTGCACTTTTGCCTGTACTATACTGTTTAAATGCATCATGTTAGAAAACAAGCTAACACGTTTTAAGTAGCCCTGTGTTAAGTGTGATGTTACCCGTAGGGTTAACCATGACTAGCTAACACGTTTGTAAACATGGCTGTTTTTGTCCAGATAAAGAGCAAAAGTGTGTTTAACATTCCGTTTCTAAAGCATGTTACCATGATGCAAAGTTTCAATATAAACAAGGGTTTTGGGTGATACAAGTGTGGCATTCGTAAAGTACCTCATTTTGCAGCCTTCCTTAGAATTTTGTGTATTTTGGAGAAATTTAGAAGTCAGTTTTTACCTTGAAAAGTTCATTGTAAAATATTCCTGAAATTTAAATGAATCCTTTATTTCCTCTTTCTAATATGCATATTAATTACTAAATCTAATGATAAATAATATGCATATGAGAAAGTGGTATTACAGGATTTATTGTAATTGACATTATCTAGATGCCTGTTGTAAAATCAGTTTGGTTAGATGGTGGTACATTTGCTTGCTTTGTATTAAATTACTGTATGTCGACAAAAATAGAGCTATTTAAATTACTCAGTAGCTGCAAAGATATATTTCTCTTGAGTCAGGTATATAACGTTGGAAACAACAACAAAAAATGTAAAGTGAGTAGGGCTTACTTTCTGGTATGAAGTATCAAAACTCTTCGTGAACAAAATAAATTGTTGACTTCCTGCCCTCAAATCGCAGAATCTCTAACAAGGAGGAAATCCCACCAAACAGCTCATTTATGGTACAAAGTAAAGGAAGAACGCATTCTTACTGAGGAAAAACCTGCCAATAAAACCTAACAACACCAAAGCTTAGAAACAAACAGTACAAAAGTATGCATACACAAGGGAAGAAAGTCACACACATACAAACTACGTTAAAATAGTATTTAAAGATCTGGCTTAAACTGAGAGAAGCCAGAAACACTAAAACCCTTTTCCTTAATGTGTCATTGCTGCCAGCATATATAAAATTACCTACTCCTCAGAGGATCATATAAGCTTCATTAACTGGCCACAACAGAGTAGGATGACGAGAATGTCAATCTTAACTGCACTTCCTGGCTTATATTTATTTAAACCAAGCCCTTAAAGTTATTTGAACCTATTTTTACTACATTTTCCCCATTTTTTTGTAACATTAGTTAAAATGATGGAATAAAAATATTTGCTTATAGATTGTTGAGACCACTTTTTGGCAGGATATCAGCAACATAAAAATCATATTTTAAAACAGATGATTAAAACAGAAAGAATTGTAAAAATCTCATTTACTTTTTTACCCTTTATGCTTTTTTGTTTGCTCTTCACACTTCCCTCAACTTGAACAGGGAAACAAGCCTGTTCTGTTCAAGAATATTTACTTTCTCTTTTGCTTCAGTTTCACTTCCCAGTTTTCATGCATTAGTGCAGAGCTGATGAGTTCACATTCACAATGTACAGAGGAATGTTTAACTTTTTTTTTTAATATTTAAAGTTTTTCAAAATGTTCTGAAAATATTTCTACATATTAGGTTTTGTACAGCCTTCGTTTAGAAATACAAACCTCCCCAAAACCAAAACAAAAGACCTAAATAACTGATACCCCAGTTTCAAACCAAACTATTTATTTCCTGAGATTTTGAAGGGGGGTGATTTGAAGGTTGGGGGCTTATTTCAAGGGTTTACAGTGCCATTTATTCTTTGGGGATTATGATCTTGTTATATGGGTAGGGTTTTTTTTGTTGTTGTTACATTTTGATTGTGTGGATATTAAGGGTTTTTTCCCCGTCAATTTTCAGAGGTGCTGAGATCCTCAAAGCTCCGGTGTATGATCTGTGTGCTTGCCCTGCTCTCGCACAGGAAAAAAACACATGCACTGTCTCTTCCTCTTCCCCCATCCCCCTACAGTTTGGCTTTCGTACAAGGTAACTCAAAAACAAAACAAGCCCAAGCCTCTTCCCCAGGCCCTAGCTGCTTTTCCCAGAGGGCTACTTCCAACTTCCCTTATATCCATGGTGACATTAACGATCCACATTTACCCAGTAAGTCAGGAAGAATCACCGTACAGTGAGTAAAAAGGATGATCTAGTGGTTAGAGAACTAACCTGGAACTTGGAAGACATTAATTCAATGCCCTGCTCCACCACAGACTTTTTTTGGCTTTGGGCAAGGCTAATAGAACTTCCCTACCTGACTGGGTGTTTAATGAATACTCTTAAAGGTTGTGAGTCACTCAGATCATACAGTAATGGTGGCCATATGATCGAAGATTGAGTCTGCAGCCCCTTCCAGGGTTAAAACTGAGTGGGACAACCACTCTACTGACAGTGATCTTGCCACCCTTTTAGAGTCTCATTGATCTTAATAGGAATTGGAAGTGCCAGCATCTCTGAAAATAGCAAGTGATTAGGATGGGCAGAGAGAACTGAAATAACTTACTAAATTATATGTAATATATAAAGAGTATAGTGCTCCTATTCTAATTAGGCAAAAAATAGCGATGGCTTCTCCCGAATGCTTGTCTGGCATGATGTCCTACACATAGGTGATAGCTACTTTTTCCTAAGTGTAACAGCTCATTCATTATTCATTTGTGCATGAATGCCCCAGAACCTAAAGATACAAATCCACAGAAGTACACAAATGCAAGCCTAACGAAAACCCAGATTTGAGTTATACAAATGCTCCAGAAACCACCAATTCCTATTTTTATTTTGCATTCCTATAGCTTAAGAATAGCCAAACTGATTTTCCCTTGACATTTTGTAAAATGAATTTTCTCTAAGGCATTACCTGATGGTGTATGCCAGATCGTAGCTTATGGAGCATTATTGTATGCAAACTGTAACCCTCAAAAGCAGATGCCACGGACACCTCTTTATGTTCATTTGTACTGGCAAATGCTTCAGTAATACAGCCATATGGAAAAATCCCCTAAAAATACAACTATGTAAAATAGAGTATATAGGAAGATTACTCAGAAGTAAAGGACTCAATATAAGATCAGCATATCCATTGTGGTTCATGGATTTTGCAGAAATATGACAAACAGTTCTGACAGGAAGCACAAGAGAAATTAAGATCAAAGCCTGGAGATAAATAAAAACAAATTATATAGTTTGTGCTGACTAATTAACAGTGTGCTTTGCTTTTGGCCTGTAATGATAAACCAAATAGGAAATCAGATTAGGCCACTTTTATAATCAGAAATAGAAATGGCACTTCAGGCTAAAAAGAGAAAAATGATTGCATTTATCTTCACATTGTTTTTATTTGTTCTTTCATTGTTGTTTCTCATCAGTCATATTCAGATTAGTTGCCTAATTTTAGTCAGGCAACCAAGTGTGTAATAAATGCATGAATTCCATTTGGTTAAAATATCCTTGTTTAATTATCTTGTGCTTTTGTTATTAATCTCAACTGTTAGCATAATGGCAAGAAGAGTTTTTAGTAATTAAATAGTTAGTAGAATTATTGTAAGGGACTTTGACGGACCAAAACCATTTAATTATAACTATTAATAGTGCCTAATGGCTCTTGGGAGGGGTGGGACTGAGTATTAAGAGAGGAGCAGTTTAATTGTGCATTTCCTGTCCTGGGTGTGTAGTTGGAAATATCTTATTTATGACTTCTGCATTGTTTGCCATTTTTTTTAACAGGGTGTTTAGCTTTTCTTCCTCTAAATTTCATCAGTTTCACATAGCTGCTGAAGAATAATATAGTACTGCTGAAAATCACTTTCCTATAAAACTGAAAGCATTCTTATTTGCTCTTGGGAACCACAGCTACAGTGTTCTCAGGGGGCTGGGATCATGGGATGATGGTTTGTTCCAGGTGAGAAGAGTTCCGTGGAGAGCAGAGGCAGGAGGTTACCCAACGATTCATAGATTCCGAGGCCTGAAGGGCCCCCTGTGATCAATGATCATCTACTCTGACATCCTGTATAACACAGGCCATAGAACTTCCCCCAAATAAAATCTTGATTTAAAAATTACCAGTGATGGAGAATCCACCACGACCCTTGGTAAATTGCTCCAATGG
Organism: Caretta caretta; assembly: GCF_965140235.1. NCBI lineage: Eukaryota > Metazoa > Chordata > Testudines > Cheloniidae > Caretta > Caretta caretta. The sequence continues at coordinate 213,103,054 of NC_134207.1, read as the reverse complement.
TTAATTACCGTCACCAGTAAAAATTTATGCCTGATTTCCAATCTGAATGTGTCTGGCTTCATTTTCCAGCCATTGGATCATGCTATATACCCTTCTCTACTAGAATGAAGAGTCTATTATTAAGTATTTGTTCCCTCATGTAGGTACTTTCAGTCTGTAATCTAGTCACCCCTTAGCTTTCTCTTTGTTAAGCTAAGTTGATTGTGCTCCTTGATTCTGTCACTGTAAAGCAAGTTTTCTAGTCTTTCATTCATTCTTGTGACTCTTATCTGAACCCTCTCCAATTTATCAATGTAATTCTTGAATTGTGGACACCAGAACTAAATACATTATTTCAGCACTGGCTTTTTGGCACAGCATCTCACTAGGACCTCATGTTCAGCTGTTTATCTGCTATCATCCCCAAATCTTTTTCAGTTATTGCTTCTCAGGATAGAGTCCAACATCCAGTAAATATGGCCTACATTCTTTGTTCCTAGATATAGACATTTAGCTATATTAAAGTATATTGTTTGCTTGCATCCAGTTTACCAAGCGATCCAGATCATTCTGTATCAGTGACCTGTCCTTTTAATTATTTACCACTTCCCATACTTCTGGGTCATCTGCAAATTTTATATCTGTGATGACTTTGTTTTCTTCCAGGTTAAAATGTTAAATAGTGTAGAGCTAAGAACCGATCTCTACAGGACCCCACTAGAAACTGATTTGTTTGATGATGAAGAGGGGAGCAAATGTGGAAAAAATATAAGTAAGGCCAGTGCGGTATGTGAATGAGATTTGTGGAGTTAGACCCCAGTACAAGCTGCCGGGTTCCACTTCTCCAGCAGCAGAAAAGCATGGTAGCGGTCTAAAAATCATTCTGTATTAAAAATAAGTCTTTGGGTTTCTTAAAGGGAACAGATGTGATAAAGAACTATCTCTGGCTTTTCTGTAAATCCTAAGGGTGACACTAGGATAACTCAGAGAGGTGGTTCTGTTGCTTTTGCAAAACTGTGTTCCTTATGAAAGACGTTAACTAAAATCCCACTCCAGTTCTGGCTCAGACCCAAAGGGAGAAATATTGGATACATAATAGTAATAATAAACAGATAGAGACATTCTCAGATCCAGTATCAAAATAAATATTGAATATACAAAAGTTTTGAAGTAGAGCTGGTAAAAAAAGGGGTGGGGAATGAGAAGAAATATACATATATTTTTAACATTTAAAGTTAAAAAATTCTAAGCACTATACTGGAAGTGAATAGTGGGTATTCAAGCACAGTTATTTTTAAAATATAGTGGGCCTTTGAAATAGTCTTCAATATTTTGGACTTAAATAGCTTTTGAACACAAAATTTATTGACAGAAATGTTGTTGAATCATGCAGTATCACTTTAAGAAAATTGAGGGCCATATTTTGAAAAGTTAACACCTAAGGGGTACCTGCAAAATATGTGTGCATGCTCATTGAACTGGCATTTTTGTAAAGACTGGCATTTGCACCTACAACTAGGTCATTGTGTGCATCAAGTATATATTTTCACAGGCACATACAGGGATTACTGGCACAATATAACCTTGGAAAAACTGTCACTTTAGGAAGTTCAGTTTGGCATAAATCAGTGTACGTTTCAGAAATGGCAGGCAAATGAAATTTTCAAGATAAAGGCCAAGACTACACTAGAAACGTTTGCCAGTAATGTTGGTTTGGGGTCTCATGTTTTTATTTTTTATATTTGTATACCTGCAAATGCCCTCGTGTACCTACTGTTATACCAGCCAAAAAGCGCTTCTGCCAATATAGCTTATTTCATTTGGGGAACTGGTATAACCTGTTCCGGCACACTTTTGAACACTGAAGATGCATCTACAATAGGAGGATTTGCTGGTAAAGCTATATTAGTAAAGCTATGCTGTCAGAACCTAGGGGCTGGTCTTCATGGAGAGAATGCACGACCAGCCAGCGTGTGAATCTACAGCACACTAGCTTACTGGCCATTTGGATCCTGTTACGGCACACTAAATGTTCCGTAGTCCACTTCGGCATACTGCTGTTTCAAATGGAAGTACGTCAAAAGGCATAGAACTTTTTGTCAGAGGCAGCAGGGTCCACACGGCCAGTTAGTCTATTGTAGATTCACACTCTGGTTTGCCACACACTAACTTTCCGTGTGGACAAGCCCTTTGTTTCAAGGAAGATGACTAGATATTTCTGCCAATGAATATTGACAAAGGAGTCAGCTGAGGTCTAATGGATAGTAAACATGGTTTGGGAGCCAGGAGACATGGGACTTACAGCTCACTGCCTCTGATGTGCTATATGACCATAGTCAAGTCACTTACCTCTTCTTGACTCAGTTCCCTCTGAAATGGGAGTAAAAATGCTTTTTCCATTTGTAAAACGTTTTGAGATCTAGTCAAGAAAAGCGCTATACTAAGTGTTAAATATTTGATAAGGCCAAACTAATAATCAGGGTGGCTATTAAACTATTCAAGTAATTACCATATTTATTTTTTTTGAAAATCCATTTACTCTGATTCTGTTGTAATTTCAAGGTGTACAGGATTAGCATCAACATAGTGTTCAGACAGCAAACCAAAGCAATGTGATAAAAAGACTAGCTGTTATGTTAGCATTATATATATAAATAATTTTAGACTTTTTTCTACATTACATTTTGTGGATTTTTAAAGAGGAACTGAAAACCCAGCCAACTTTCAAGTGTCCCTTTTCCATACTTCTGCAATTTATTTATAACAAAACGTGACCTTCCTTTACTTGTTCTTTCCCTCTGAAGGGGGAGTTACACTGAAATTGGCTTAAAGCACCTTTGAGCCATTTTCCAATATGTTGTAATTGTGCTGGCCTCTGTCTTTAGAGGACACAGTGGTTATTTTTCTAGTGTAAATTGATTGCATAGTTCTGGGACACATGAATACTTAGTTCTATAAAAAGAACATAGTGTGCTGTAGTGGATAACATCTGATGCAGTGTTTAAAATAAATTGTAAAGCTATGGCTGCTCTATCTTGGTTTATATATGAGCCCACGGGAATTAAGGGTATAGAATTCGGTTATAGGTTTCAGTGTATTTGTTGGATAAGTGTTTATATTTCAGCTGTTTGGGGTTTTTTAATTATTTGATAAGATTCTCAAAGGGTTGCAGCACTCTTTGTTGGTGATTCAGTTCTTTGACAGCAGGCTCTTCTCCTTTCTAGGCCCACTCTGCCACCTTCAGCTACCTTTCCCTGTACCATCTTTGATTTCGGTCTTCTCTTCCCAGCCCCCTAAGAAGCATTCCCAACTCCCACTGAAAAGCATGGGGGATCAAGGGAGCCCTGTACCTCACCTCTTTTTAATATTGCAGAGTGTAAGTGACATCATCATTTCCAGCTTGATAAATTACTTTTGAATGACTGAATTCCTCCCATAATCTTTGATGGCTATCCATGAATAAAATATTGCACCAGTCTCTGAATATCTGATAAGGAAATTAACGTCTATTCAACCATTAGCAGTAATCACAGCTATAGAGATAAATCCACTGCTGTCATTTTAAAACTAACAGTTTATTGGTAGAAAACTGAGGCACTGAGGGTTTTTTTGAAATCCATTTCTGTCCTGTAACATGCAGCATTTAGGAAGTCACAAGAAGAGAGAATCTTTTTTTTCCCCTCGATTCTTCACAATAATATCCATACGGATAGTCCAAAGGTGTATCTTGAAGGATTTGGGTAAAAAATCCTCTGAGCAGAGTGATTTAGTTTCAAATGTTTAAAATAAAATTTTCCAATAGAGTACTTAAAATATGCATTTAACATGTGTGCATTTTGTTAGTTATTGCAAAAATCTACATCAAAATATTTTGATGGCATTTCTTAAGCCTCTTAAGAATGAGCTAGATGATGTTTACTAGCGAGGATCTCTCCTGCTTAGCTTTAAGCCAAGGATGCAGAGTAATCGCAGATATAATTTCTTTTTTGATATGGTAAACTAAACAACTCTTATTTTTTTCCTCTCCTCAGTCATTTTTCTCTTCTCAAGTAGTTTTCTATCCTATTTAAATTTTGGTTTCATCCAAAATGACTACAGTGAGAGATAAGCACTTCCTGTATCTCATATTGCTTTGTTTAAAAGAGCTCAATATGTGAAAAAGAAAAGGGGGAAGGAGCCCTGGCTTGTCTTGAGGGCCCTTTCAACTCTTTTAAATCCCCTTGTAAAATAAAGTCATAATATGATAGCAATAAAATAAGGAAATGCCTGTCCTTTGTGGCACTGTATCTCTTTCAGCATATTTACATTTGAAATGTTTGCTGCATTAATGTTTTGTTGAAAGGAAAATTAGCTCCCCAGCTTCTCCCAGATCAGCTCATTGAAACCTACTGTTACTAACACAGATTTTTTTTTTAGCAGTTTCAGCTCTTTGGCTTTCAGAAGTGTTCCTTTTAGCTGTTATGATCTGTGATTATCACAAAGCTAACCACGTTCCAGAAACAAATGCTTTCTTTGTGTGAGACTTGGGTTGGGAAGTGAATTTAGGACTCAAGCCTCCAGGCCAGTGGGGCGGGCGGGGGGAGGGGGGCAGGAAGTCAGGTGTTGCAGAAGTAACCTGCTCAATCTAAGCAAAGAAGGAGAGAATACAAGGGTGGAGATGGCATTATTTGGTGCCTTGGAGGTATGGAACTTGGGAAAATTAATTCTTGGGAAGAAATTGATAGGTCCTACTGACTATTCCACAAAAACAACGAGGAGTCCGGTGGCATCTTTAAGACTAACAGATTTATTTGGGCATAAGCTTTTGTGGGTAAAAAAACCCCACTTCTTCAGATGCATGGAGTGAAAATTACGGCTACAGGCATAAATATACTGAAACATGTACCTTACAAGTGGAGAACCAGTGTTAACAAGGCAAATTCAGTCAGGGTGGATGTGGTCCACTCCCAGTAACTGATGGGGTGTCAATACCAAGAGAGGGGAAATTGCTTTTGTAGTGAGCCAGCCACTCCCAGTCCCTATTCAAGCTCCGCAGTTTCTCTTTGAAGTCTGTTTTTGAAGATTTTTTGTTGAAGGATGGCTACTTTTAAATCTGTTATTGACTGTCCAGAGAGATTGAAGTGTTCTCCTACTGGCTTTTGTATGTTACCATTCCTGATGTCTGATTTGTGTCTATTTATTCTTTTATGTAGAGACTGTCCGGTTTGGCCAATGTACATGGCAGAGGGGCATTGCTGGCACACAATGGCATATATCACATTAGTAGATGTGCAGGTGAATGAGCCCCTGATAGTGTGGCTGATGTGGTTGGGTCCTCTGATGGTGTCGCTAGAGTAGATATGGGGACAGAATAGGCAATGGGGTTTGTTTCAGGGATTGGTTCCTGGGTTAGTGTTTCTGTGGTGTGGTGTGTAGTTGCTGGTGAATATTTGCTTCAGGTTGGGGGGCTATCTGTAAGCGAGGACTGGCCTGCCTCCCAAGGTTTGTGAGAGTGAGGGATCATTTTCTAGGATAGGTTGTAGATCATTGATGTGCAGGAGAGGTTTTAGCTGGGGGCTGTATGTGATGGCCAGTGGCATTCTGTTACTTCCTCTGTTGGGCCTGTCCTGGAGTAGGTGACTTCTGGGTATTCTTCTGGCTCTGTCAATCTGTTTCTTCACTTCAGCAGGTGGGTATTGTAGTTTTTAAGAAGGCTTGATAGAGATCTTGTAGGTGTTTGTCTCTGTCTGAGGGATTGGAGCAAATGTGTTTGTATCTTAGGGCTTGGCTGTAGACAATGGATCGTGTGATGTTTCCTGGATGGAAGCTGGAGGCATGTCGGTAAGTTAGTGGTCAGTAGATTTCTGGTAGAGGGTGGTGTTTATGTGACCATCACTTATTTGCACTGTAGTGTCCAGGAAGTGGATCTCTTGTGTGGACTGATGCAGACTGAGGTTGAATGTGGGGTGGAAATTGTTGAAATCGAGGTGGAATTCTTCAAGAACCTCCTTTCAGTGGGTCAATATGATGATGTCATCAATGTGGTGCAAGTAGAGGAGGGGCGCTAGGGGACGAGAGCTGAGGAAGCGTTGCTCTAAGTTAGTCATAAAAATGTTGGCATACTGTGGGGCCATGTGGGTACCCATAGCAGTGTCTCTGACTTGAAGGTATAAGTTGTCCCCAAATCTGAAATGGTTGTGGGTGAGAACAAAGTCACAAAGTTCAGCCACCAGGTGTGCCATGACCTCATCGGGGATACTGTTCCAGACAGCTTGTAGTCCATCCTCATGTGAAATATTGGTGTAAAGAGCTTCTACATCCATGGTGGCCAGGATGGTGTTTTCCACTATTCCACCATCTTTAATTCCTACATAGTTGTCTTTGCCCAATATCTTTCTGACTTCTTCAAGAAGGCTGACAAGATGAAACATGTCCTTTGCCCAAGCCCCATCCTTGCCTCACACCTCTTCCTTCTCCCTCTCATCCATATATACTTTCTCCTTTATCTCAGTCACTTTGAGATATCTTTCCTATTCTCACCTTCAATCCTCCACCTGCATCCTGAACCTCATCTCCTCCTGGTTACTGCCTTCTCTATACCTTACACTCATTCCAGCCTTCCTATTTCCTTTCACCTTCTTATCATCAAGTGCGTTTTCATATGTATACAAGCAGGACCTGGTGTCTCCACCCTAAAATCAAGAAAATATGAATATCCCCTACCCAAAAATCTTGAACCCACTTGTCTCTTCAGCAGCTATCCCATTTTCCTTCTCCCTTTGCCTGTAAGTGTACGTCTACACTGCAGTATGAGCCCAGAGTTTGAACTGAGCTCAAGTCTAACCCTCCTTTCGCCTACACACAAATTGCACTAACCAAGGGCTTGGACCCAGGTCCCAGGACCCCACAGAGGTGGAGTGTCCGAGCTTGAGCCAAGCCGGGATCCAGGATTCAACCCTATTGCTTTGCAGTGTAGACCAGGTCCCACTGGACTTGTGCTCTGGGAGTCCATCAGAAGTATCCCACAATCTTACAGGCTGACTTTCTTTGTCCTCTGGACAGTTACGTTTGGTGAACAGTCAAGTTTTCCCACACTGCACCAAGAAAAAAGGGCTAGAGTGTCCACATTTAGGGAGGGCACGAGGAAGTCTGGGATATGAGTCATTGGACTCAGGTCTCTGTACTGCAGTGTGGATGCCAGAGCCCTGGTTTTGGGCCCAGGTTAGAAAATTCTTAAGCTAGGGTTGACAATCGTTGTAGATGTTCAAGCCCTGGGTTCCTGAACCCAGGCTCCGCTAACTTGAGTTCCACTAACGCTAGGCTTACATTGAAGTGTAGACATACCCAGTGCTGCTTAAATGGGGTAATTCCAACAACTGCAATGAGCTGGTCTCTTCTAACTCCCTCTTAAATCCACTCCAGTCTGGCTTCCATCCTCTCCAATGAGCTGTTCCTAGCCACGCCTCCTCATCCTCCGTCACACTGTCAGAGCACTCTCCTTAGTCCTACCTATCTAGAAAACTGTCTTAGTAAAGGGGGAGCAGGCTCCAGTTCCTCTGAGGTTGGTTTGTTATGTTATTGACACTTTGTTTTGGATGATGCTGGGGTCTTTGGGGAGTTCATTCATGTCCCATTTTTATTAAATATTTTTCTTTCCTCGTTCTTTTAAAACCTCTTTTTCTTATTCCCATGTGTTGTGTGAATTGGATTACCATGATTACCATTGTCATGGGGTGCAGCCCTCACTTCCAGACTGGTGCCTCCTCCTGGTCATGCTGGGGATTAGCTCAAGGCCAACACCCATGCCTGTGGTCTGCACATTGGCACTCTGTCTCTGCTTGTGCCTATGGCTCCTCTTTCAGCTCCTAGAACAGCAGCATCCTCTTTGCGACTCAGCCCTCATTGTCTACATTGTCTACATTGCCTACATTGTCGTCTGTGTTTCCCCCTTCTGGGAGGGGAGGGCATCTCTGTCCAACAGTCCAGCCACTTCCCCAGTGGCAAGTGGGCGGACAGGACCAAGGCCTACCCACTACTCTGGGGCCCAGCCCAGGGACCCTGTAAATAGCAACCTCCTGATGGTCCTCTGAAGCCTCTGTCAATGTTGCTATATTTCCCTGGGCCACTTCCCCATCGTCCCAGCACTTTCTTTGTTCTTACCTCAGGGCACTCAGCTGTTCAGCTAGGAGCTCCCTCTCGCTCCCCCAGTCCCTGCTAGCAGCTGCTCTCCAAGGTGATTCATTCTCTCAGCCCTCCAGGGATACCATTCTTATTCCCTGTGCTCCAAGCAGCAACTGACCCTACTCTGTCCTACAGCTCCCTTTTTATCTGAGCCAGCTAGGTCCTGACTGGTTGCTCCCTGCAACTCCCCCCTGATTGGGTGTACTTCATGTAGACCCTCCGGGTCTTGAAAGACTCACCTCCATCACTCCTTCCAGGTCAGAGCATGATTAACCCCACCTATGCCTGTGTGGGGTAGACACCTCAGCACAACCATCCCTTTGCCACAACCAACCCTGGCCTTTACTGAGACTCCTCCAAGATTAAAAGTGGAAAATGCATCTACAGGTCTGTGGAATCACAGAAGTGATATTGAATGTAAGTGCTTCAGCTGTTGGAATTCATGTTAGGGAGTGAACACTGAGTGGGAAACTGTCCCCCTCCACTGTGACAGCAGCGGAGCATTGGAGCACGCTCTGTAGTAGTGTCCATGCCCATTGTGATCCCTTCGCAAGTACACACTGTGACAGGGTTGGAACAGATGGCTACAGGAGAGTGATCCTATTGGGATCCGGGACATGGGCGGGCGAAGCCGGCTACAGGAGAGTGATAGAAGGCAGGCAGGCTAATTAGGACACGTGGAGCCAATTGAGAAGCTGCTAGAGTCCATTAAGACAGGCAGGCTAATCAGGGCACCTGGTTTAAAAAGGACCTCACTTCAGTCAGTGAGAGGTGCGCAAGGAGCTGAGAGTGAGAGGGTGTGCTGCTGGAGGACTGAGGAGTACAAACGCTATATGGCACCAGGAGGAAGGTCTGGTGGTGAGGATAAAGAAGGTGTTGGGAGGAGGCCATGGGGAAGTAGCCCAGGGAGTTGTAGCTGTCACACAGTTGTTACACAAAACACTGTAAACAGCTGTGATCCACAGGGCCCTGGATGGAACCTGGAGTAGAGAGCGGGCCCGGGTTCCCCCATCCACCCAACTCCCTATTGGATACAGGAGGAGTTGACCTGGACTGTGGGTCCCACCAGAGTGGAAGGTCCCTGGCCTGTTCCCCCCGACCCACTAGGTGGATCAGCAGACTGCAGGAATTGTTCTCCTTCCTTTCCCCCATGCTGGCCAGTGATGAGGTTAGCTGAGTGAATGGCAGGTTTGAGCCACTAGCAAAAGGGGCCAAACTGAGGACTGCCATGAATCTCTGAGGCAAGCAAATCCACCAATAAGCACAGGATCCACCAAGGCAGAGGAGGAACTTTGTCACAACACATACATAGGACTTTAGAACACTTTTTGGGCGGTAGATCTGCTTAACTTTGGAACAGCTAGCTCTGCTCTGCCCTAACCTTCCTGCTGCTGCTAAGAGTGTGATGCCACAGAATGCAAATGGGGACATGGTTCAGCTAGATCAGATTAACACTGCTCATTTACCTAACAGTATAAACTGTTGAGGACATATTAAAACTTATCTCTGGAGTCTCCACTGGCTTGTGAGTGCAGTTCAGGGTGTTGATTATGATTTATCAAGTCCTATTTGGTGTGGGTCTCGGACCAGCTGTCACCCTGTGTGGCAGCTGAGTTCAGCCAGTGCATTTCATCTAACAGTCCACAGATTTGCATGCTGTAGTCTTGGAGATGGGGCATCCTCCATGGATAGCCTTCATCTCTGTGAATCACTCAGTTCTGCCAAAAGTCAGGACCCCAGAATGATGAGATTAGTTTAGAAATTCTGAGATTTTTAATTTTTTTGTTTTTATTTGCCTCTTTTAAAGCAATTAAGAGCCATGTTTTCAAGCTTTTCTCCAGGAGGGCTTACTTTTTTCTTTTCTTAAATGAAATCTGAAATTCTTACAACACAACATGACTCCAGAACTTTGAGGCTTTAAGAGAAAGATCAAATATCCTGAAACTCATGATTAAAATTGCAGGAGCTGGCAACAATGTAGGCCCTGATACTCTGGCTGAGGCCTTTGCTTAGGAACGGTGATTGTAGGTTCATGATTGTGTTGTCTTCATGTGTTCATGTTGGCTGATACATGGCTTTGGTTTTTAAATTGAGTTTATACCTACATCTAGAGGCTTGAGAGGGGGCACAGTTTTATAAATGGTAATATAATTAAATTAAAAAAAAATTCAAAGGCATACATGGCTCTTAAGTGATTCACAGAGATGAGGCCATCCATGGAGGATGCCCCATCTCCAAGATTACAGCATGTTTACATGTTACAGCATTTGTTTGCCTTGTTGACTAGGGATGTAGTAATTTCTGTGCATTTAGGCCCAGATCTAGCAAAATACTTCCTCTCTTTCCCTACCCCACAAAAACCCCAATTAAATCTCCAGAGAAGGTAATCTTTTCTGCATGGACATAAACATAAATGGGTAATCTTCTGAAATGTTATGGCTTTTATGCAGTGTTTTCTTAACAAAATCTTATTGCCGTCTAGTATGTCCTTGTTTTTGTCATGTCTTGTGTCAATATACATGGGTCAGATTCTTAGCTGGTATAAACTGTCATAGCTCAATAGATCTGGTCCATAGTGCTTAGCAGATGGGAGAATCACTAGTAACGCTGTTGTGAGGGACTAAATCTTGTAAACTTTGACTTCTCCTTTAAGCCACTGTCGTGGTGCAAGGCAGCTAAGTAGACTGCATGTGCAGCAAGTACCAAAAACATTTCCAAACCAATGCAGAGAAAAAAAACCTTCTGGGGTTGAGGTTTTTCTCCAATATAAAGTGTCTGCCCATTATGCAGATGGACAAAAAAGAAAGAAGTAAAAGTAAGAAGGAGCTTGTTAGTACTCTTTGGCTACATCTACACAAGTTGCAATACCGAGCTAGCAGTGAAGCCGTGGCGGCATGGCCTTCAGTGCAAGCTGTACAAGTCCACCTGGAGCCCTGGGTAATTACTCAGATCACACTGAAGCCCAGCCTGCTGTGCCTTCACTCCTCTGATACCTGAACTAGCGAGATTAAAGCTATCTCGGTTGTGTCTGTATGAGCTGCAGTCACAGCCTGTGATTGCAGTGTTGACATACCTTTTGTAATATTCCCAGGTAAGGAAAAGCTGAGAGAAATGAGTGTCTTGGATATGAATACAAGCCTGAATCAGAGCATTGACAATCTCTGACTGTGAAATCATCCTCAGCAATAATGTTATGATGCTAAAAGTGGTAAACACACTAAAATTAGTTTAATATAAGATCTGAGATAAGTCACAGAACAGAGTTAGAAAAATCTACTTGCCAGTGGCAAATGGGAAGCTTTCCCAGGTGAATGTGGGGGCTTAAGATACCAGTTTTTGCAGAACATAACCTTTTGTTTTAAAAAAGAAATCTATCCATTGTGGTTATAAAGAACCCTTTCTATTGTGACAGGAATATAAACTGATTCAATATTATTTTGCTGTATCTTCAGACAGGTAGATCCCATGCCACAGCTTCTACTGCAACAGAGTGAAATTTACAAGACTGCTCAGTTTCAGTCCTGCTATTCAAAACCCTGTGAGTGGCATGAAACTTTAATAATCATGTTAGCTTCATGCTGCTGCTGCTGACTAGCAAACATATGAGCGGCAGCAGAGGCAGGCACAGGAGTTATAGGAAGATTCAGGTTTATTTAAAACCTATCTGCTCTTTTCCTCCTGCAGTTTTCTGGTGACAAAATGCATCTTACACAATTCAGGACCATATTCATATACACAATTCAGGACTTAAAACAAGGGCATTAGTTACTGAACAAAAGGAAGGGGTTGTAACTCTGGGGTCTGGGTGGTTAGTATGTACCTAAGTTTTTGCTGATTGCTCCCGTTGAATAAGAGAAGTGTTAGTGAACATTTCCTTTGCCATATCTTTAGACATGTATGCAATCAAGATAAGTCTTTCTGTATCTTCTGGTGGGCTCCTAAGAGATCTTTTTGTTTTTCTTTAAAAAGAAAAGGAGTACTTGTGGCACCTTAGAGACTAACTAATTTATTTGAGCATGAGCTTTCGTGAGCTACAGCTCACTTCATCAGATGTATACCGTGGAAACTGCAGCAGACTTTATATACACACAGAGAATATGAAACAATACCTCCTCCCACCCCACTGTCCTGCTGGTAATAGCTTATCTAAAGTGATCAACAGGTGGGCCATTTCCATCACCCTAGATAAGCTATTACCAGCAGGACAGTGGGGTGGGAGGAGGTATTGTTTCATATTCTCTGTGTGTATATAAAGTCTGCTGCAGTTTCCACGGTATACATCTGATGAAGTGAGCTGTAGCTCACGAAAGCTCATGCTCAAATAAATTGGTTAGTCTCTAAGGTGCCACAAGTACTCCTTTTCTTTTTGCGAATACAGACTAACACGGCTGTTCCTCTGAAACTTGTTTTTCTTTGTAATTAAGGTAACACAGAAGAAGGAGCTTGAGAAGAGAAGGGTTAATTGACCTTAATTAAGGTTTATTTGTACACTGTGATCAGTCATTGACTGAGTGTTGGGAGTGGGCTAATGAGGAAAGTGATGAACTGAACTAGCTCATTGACTACCTCCATCTACTTAATTATGCATTCTGCTAGAATTAAAGATGTGATAGAGAACTTAAAATTTAAAGAAGACGTGGACTCTCTACTCCAACTAGGAGCAGTAAAACCAGTTCCTTCTCCTCATGGGTAGGGGGTTCAACTCAAAGTATTTCTTAGTACTAAAGAAGGATGGAAATTGGAGACAGATCTTAGATCTAAGACTGTTGAACAAGTTTGTAAAGCCTCAAAAGTTCAGGATGGTTACCCTGGCAACTATAATTCCTTTAATAGAAAAAGAGGGTTGATTTCGGCCCTCAACTTACAAAGTGCCTAGTTCCATATAACTATACACCCATCACACAGGAAATACTTACCGTATGTTTCACCAGAGGCCAAGATTATTTCCAGGACCGCGTGCTCCCCTTTGGCCTATCCTCTGCCCCAAGGGTGTTTTGAGAAGGATCTAGTGGTAATGGCGGCTTACTTTGGTAGGAAATGATCCTGGTCTTCCTGAACCTAGACAACTAGCTACTCAAGGGCTGCTCCTTCAAGACAGCGCTCGCTGTGTTCCAGGAGTTTGGCCTACAGTTGAATATAAAGAAATCCACACTGGTACTAGTACAAAGTTTACAGATAGGGGTGTACTTGGACTCCTTGACAACCAGAGCATATCTCCCTTTAGACAGATTTGTGACATTGTCAGTAGGGACAATTCAAGGAAGCCTTCGGATCATAGTAAGGAACAGTCTTCAACTCTTGAGCCATATGGCAGCTTGCACCTTTGTGGCCAATCACTCAAGGCTATGCTTCCACTGCTTCCAGGATTGGCTCAGAACAACCTACTTTCTGAGCAGGGTCAACTTGGACAGGCAGGTGACGAGCCCCTTGCACATAAAGAACTTCCTAAACTGGTGGAAGGAGCAACTCAGGCATCCTTTCTGTCACCCAAACCCATCAGTGACTCTGACTACTGATGCATCCCTGTTAGGATGGGGAGCCCATCTTGGTTCAGGACAGATGGACAGTTCACAAAGCCAGTCTGCACATCAATCTGTTGGAGCTTAGGACAGTCAGGAATGCTTGTCCCCATTTCCTGCGCCTCATTAGGAGCAAGGCAATCGGGGTCATGATGGACAACATGTTCTGCATGTTCTACATCCATTAAAGCTCTGGAACTAGTGTATAGCACAACAAGATTTCAGCGGTCTACCTTCCAGGCATCCAGAACACAACAGCCAATACGCTCAGCAGACACTTCTTCCATGACTATGAATGGGAGCTGACACTTAGGTTCTCCACAGCATAATCCAGAGATGGGGACAGCCAGAGATTGATCTTTTTTTGCCACCTCTGAGAACAGGAAGTGCCCTCTCTTCTGTTCAAGGAGGATCTGGGTCATTGTTTCCTGGGGGGAAGGGGAGGATGTCTGGAGAGAAGAGTCTGTTCTCTGCCTTTTCTCCAACACCCCTGATTCTAAGGGTGCTGAGCAAGATCAGACAGGACAAGGCCAGAGTTATCCTCATAGTACCTCATAGAAAAGCTTGGTACCCTTTCCTGCTTCAGATTTGTGTCCAAACTTTGATCAAGCTCTCGACCCTTCCTCATCTCCTGTCTCAGGATGTGGGTCTCATGCTTCACTCCAATCTAATGATTCTGCATCTCAGGGCATGGCTCCTGGATGATTTTCGGGAATGAAGGCTTGCTGCTCAGCAGATATACAGCAGGTGTTATTAAACAGTAGAAAAAATATCAACCCACACTACTTACCTGCAGAAAAGAAGAGATTCTGTCATTGGTGCAGTCGTAGATACCTCCGGCCTGAATTGGTTCCCATTTCCCTGGTCCTAGATTACCTGCTAGATCTGAAGACATCCAGGTTATCCATCAATTCAGTCAAGGTGTACTCAGCTGCTATGTCAGCCTTTCATTCCCCCAGTTGAGGGTTGCTCCATTTCTGCTCACCCATTGTCCCGATTTATTAAGTATTGTCCCGATTTATTAAGAGTCTGCATAATCTCTTCCCCCTCATTAGACACCACACCCCATCTTGGGACCTCAACTTGGTCCTCAATTACCCTCACGAGACCTGTAATTGAACCAATGGCAACCTGCTCCCTACTTCACTTATCTATGAAGACTGTCTTCTTGTTGCTGTCATGTTGGCCTATAGGATCGGAGAGATTAGAGCCTTGATGGCAGATCCTCCTTTTACAGTGTCCTTTAATGATAAGGTCTCTTTATGTTCACATTCTAAAATCCTATAGAAGATGACATTGGATTTTAATCTTAATCAATCTAGCCATCTATCAGATTTTTTCCCAAAACCTCGTAGTTCTCAGTAGGAATCCTATTTCCATACCCTGGACTTTAGAAGGGCCTTAGCCTTCAACCTGAATAGGACTAAGCAGTTTAGGAGATCACCTAGACTCTTAGTCTCCTTCGCAGATTGATCTTGAGGGGCTCGTGTCTCTTTTCAAAGACTTTCAAAATGGGTATTCGTTTTTTATCTCTACCTGTTATGAGTCTGCATGTGCTCAGCCCCTCAAGGGGCGAGAGCACATTCAGCCAGATTGTAGGCAACGTCTACTGCATTTTTGAAGAATATATCAGTATCTGATATATAGAGAGCCACTACTTGGACTTCAGTTCATACATTTTCAAAGCATTATGCCTTGCTCCATGCCATCAGATCCGATGCTGCAGTTAGCTCCGCAGTACTATCTTCAGTTCTGGACTCTATTCCAAAGCTCTCTCCTCTTTTGGAGGGACATCTCCTGAGGTGGAGCACCTGTAGGAGCACTACTTGAGAAAGAAGGAAGGATTACTCACCCTGTGCAGTAACTGGAGTTCTTTGACGTGGGTCCCTATGGGTGCTCTTCTTCCCCTCTACTTTGATTGTTCCTGAGAGGATGCCTGGGTAGAGAAAGAGGGTGTTTCACCTGCACACTCCTATATAGCCTCGATGTCTGCAACAAGGAGTCTTAGGGTGTGTGCACAGGCCAAAGGGACACTGCTAGCTAGAAATCTGTGATCAAGGGAGCACCCATAGGGAGACCCATTTTGAAGAATTACAGTTTCTACACAACTTCCTTTTCTTTTCCTGGTAGTCTTCTTATGAACTTAATATATTGCTCTCATTCAAGACCACCAGTTGTGGATTCTTTTTTGGGGGGGTTTCTGTTGATTTATTGCAGTATCCTTCTATTACTCTTCTTCAGTATTTTGGTTCAAGGACACTACATAATAAATAAAATGTAATGTAAAAAAGGAGAATTTTATGTCACTTCTGGGGACTGCATATGATACCACTGAGTCCCTCATTGCTCTAGATTTGTGAAGATCTGTGAAATATGAAGCAGAGACTGTATGCATTAGACTAAACATTATTTAGTTAACATCTCCGAGGATTCAGGTATTTTATTTTGGTGATGAATTGGTTCTCATATTTTCTGTTAGTGCAACAAAATAGAAGAAGGTCATGCTTCCAGCTGGCCTGTGAAGTTGCTGGGATCATCAAATGGTGAGGTGCGCATTTACCTGATTTGTGCATAATTATCCTCTTATATGTGAGTCTTGTTGATCCTAATTATTAGGGCTTTAGTGTTACAAATTGAAAAAGGAAATCATGCAATAATGCAGCACAATGGTTTAGTTAGAATAGTGCAAATTAAAAACTGGTGCAATAATTGTACAGAGTGCTTTGCACAAAGTGTGTCTGAATAAGGTAATCACAAATAAAAAAATACCATATATATAACCCTGGATTACACTATTGATTATAATGAATGAATGAATCTCTCATGAAAGATTAAATATAACATGGAGTATTATCAGAAATGTCCCTCCTCTACTCACCAAGAACTTTTTGCTGGCTTGAGCCAATAGATGGGTTTGGCAGTCTTATTTCCCATGTATTGCTTTTTCTTTAGTCTCCAGCATCCTGAAAAGCCACAGGTA
This sequence comes from Caretta caretta, assembly GCF_965140235.1. Taxonomy (NCBI): domain Eukaryota; kingdom Metazoa; phylum Chordata; order Testudines; family Cheloniidae; genus Caretta; species Caretta caretta. The sequence continues at coordinate 213,086,416 of NC_134207.1, read as the reverse complement.
GGTTATACTGGGAGGAGGACTCCAGGCTGCCACACCCAACCCTGCAGTTGTGAGGTTGACATTTAGTCCAGCCCCTCATCTACACGGGATATGGGGTTGAGAGATACATCAGAAAGACTTAAATGTGATAGCAAAGCATTTTTAATGATGTAGCTAGTTACAACTACAGGTTTCTGTTACTCCATCAAACAGTGTTTATGCTGCATCACAGCTCCCAAGCTAGTTTAGCCTAGTGACTGAACTTTTGCCTATCAGATGCTATGAGATGGGGAAGATCTCTCCCAATTCTAAAAAATAATTTGAAAGTCCTCACCCCATAAAGAGCTTGAGAGGAGGAATGGGATGTGGAATGTGAACTGAAGCAGGAGGGGAGGTTTGTAACATACTGAATAACCTCTCCAGAAGAGGTTGTTTCGTACATATCTGTATCCTGGGGTATGGGCTGAAGGTCTCTTAGAAAGGACTGAGGGGTTGTATAGTGTAATAACTGCTTCTGGATGCCTGAACATTACCCAAATGAATCAAAATATCATCTGAATATTATACTATTCACTTATTCTGCAGTTGGACTAGTTATTTTTGCATTATGGCTCCCCCTGCTGACCACATTATTGAATGTTTTCCAAATAATATGCTTGAGTATGTTTTCAAAGCAGCCTCCTCTGTAGTATCATTTATGCTACAGATGTGATAAAAGTGAACAGCAAAGTTTAATATTATATTGTATAATATACTAATGTATGCATAAGATTTCACTGCTTCTTATACTGCTAGAAATTCTTTGTTAATTTAAGAGGAAAAAAATAGATCAAAGCTGTTCTAAATGAGTAAGTGCTGGAGGAGGCTTTATATTAAAAGGCATTAAAGCTATATTTAAATACTTTTGTGTGCTTGGTTAAGAGGGAGATCTCTTTTCTCAGTGCGGTGTAATTTGTTCTACATTGTTTAGAAAAAATCATTTTTAAAAAAAGCACAAAATTCAATGACGTCTTCAGAATTGTTTGTTTAATAAGTGTGTGTGTGTGGTTATATATATTTATATGCATACTGGCATGCATATCTATACATACACAACCCAGAAAAATCATCTATTTCCATTGACACTGGAATTAAAATTTAGACACAAAGAATTGAAGGCACCAAGAATTCGGCTGTTCCTAGCATTACTCCCCACTCCATCCTTTGCTACCTTCTTTTATACTGGTAGTTATTTCATGGGATTACATGTCATTTAAAGATTAAATGTTTTTCATTTGCTGCTTCTCGGCCCATATTGCCTCCTACGTGGTTTAAAAAAATGGGGTTGTAGTGTCATTAGCTTCACAAGCTTCAATTTATGAAGTTTCATTTACATTTCTTTTCCAGCAGGCTGGATTGTCTCCTCCCTTTCTGTAGCTGAACAGACAGATGGCAATATCCGACAATCCACAGGTTTTTCTGGACGTAGGCTAAGAAGGGTCTGATGTCCTAGAACCTAAATTCCATAACTATATTTAGTTAATATTTAGCTTTACTTGTGGGAACGGAGATCATGTCAAATGTGCATCTTTAATTTCACTAATCTATCTATGGAGCTTACTCAACAAAGCAGGTTAAAACTAGAAGCTCTTTCCAGAACATGTGTTAATAGTATTCTAATTTGATTTTAACTTTGCATCAGGTTTAACTTAATGCTTCACATATTGTGAAAAACCCAGGTTCCAATGAACACTTTAAGTGCCGAAACACTAAACAAGCACAGACATTAGAGACGGAAAAGATGTATTACGTCATCTAAGTAATTTATCTGAGAATGCGGGATTACTCCCTGCAGTATATGTTGTTGTTGTTTTATATTATAGATTTACTGAAGGGTGTTGCATAAAAAAAGTCCCAGATCCCAGCACTAAGAGGTTCATGTGGGAAAGACTGAAACACACTATGTATTGTTTTGACTTGAGTGAGGAGGTACTGTAAATCAAAGCATTAATGCCAGCTTGTTTTGTAGCATACAACCTAGTCTTATGGACACCCTGGGGCCTTAGCATTTGTGTAAGGGTTTAATGTTCTTATCCCCCTGCTCTCATTTCAGATAACCCTAATGAAACTGGCCCTCTTCATTTTTATCAATAAAACTACTACAGGAATAAATTACTACAGTTGCTGAGCTCCAATAAAATTTGTTTGTGCCTGAGGATGGATTGGAATTTTGAAGGGTGTCAGATGTTGCTCTGGTTTTCACAGAAGATCTATGTTAAACTCGCGCATTGGAGGTGTCAAGCAAGACATTTATTCAGTCAATTTCAGAGGAATTTTGGAAGGGAAAACAAAGCCTGTAACCCGTTTATGCTTCTGCTTGATTAAAAATGGATTTTAGTGCTTCAGTGAAAGGACCCATTTTAATCCAAGATCACAGAATTGTAGGACTGGAATGGACCTTGAGAGGTTTTCTAATCCAGTCCCTGGCACTCAAGGCAGGACTAAGTATGATCTAGACCATCCCTGACAGGTGATCGTCTAACCTGCTCTTAAAAATCTCCACATCCTCTCTGGGCAATTTATTCCAGTCCTTCACCACCCTGACAGTTAGGAAGTTTTTTCCTAACATCCAACCTAACCCACCCTTGCTGCAATTTAAGCCTATTGCTTCTTGTGCTATCCTCAGAACAAGAACAATTTACCTCCCTCCTCCTTGTAACAACCTTTTATGTACTTGAAAACTGCTATCATGGCCCTCCTCAGTCTTCTGTTTTCCAAAATAAACAGATCCAATTTTTCCTCATAGGGCATATTTTCTAGATTTTTAATCATTTTGATTGCTATTCTCTGGACTTCCTCCAATTTGTCCACATCTTTCCAGAAATGTGGCACCCAGAACTGGACACAATACTCCAGTTGAGGCTATCTCAGCATGGAGTAGATAGGAAGAATCACTTACTGTGTCTTGCATACAACACTCCTGCGTATGAGCCAGGTTGCCAGGTGTCTCTTTTTTGACCGGTATGCCCGGTTGAAAAGGGACCCAGGCGACCATTAAAAGTCCGGTCGGCAGTGCAGCTGGGCTAAGGCAGGCTCCCTGCCTGCCGTGGCTCCGCATGGCTTCTGGAAGCAGCGGCATGTGCCCCTTTCGGCTCCTCATGTGCCCCCACCCCAAGTGCAGGTAAGCACCGCCCAGAGCCTGCACCCGACCCCCTTCTGTGCCCCAATCCCCTGCCCCAGACCAGATCCCCTTCCTGCCATCCAAACCCCTTGGTCCCAGCCCAGAGCCCCCTCCTGTACCCCAAACCCCTCATCCCTGGCCCCACCACAGAGTCCTCAACCCCTCCCACATCACAACCCCCTGAGCAAGCCCAGTGAAAATGAACAAGTTAGTGAGTGGGGAGAGTGAGTGACAGAGGGAGGGGGGATGGAGTGAGTGAAGAGTGGGGCCTTGGAGAAGGGGTCAGGTAGAGTGGGGCTCCTGGAGGAGGGGCAGGGCAGGTATTGTTCGCAAACTTTTTATAATTTTACTCTGCCTGCCATTATCTAAATGATTGATGAAGATATTGAACAGAACGGGACCCAGAACTGATCTCTGCTGGACCCCACTTGATATGCCCTTCCAGCTTGACTGTGAACTGCAGATAACTACTCACTGGGAATGGTTTTCCAACCAGTTATGCACCCATCTTATAGTAGCTCCATCTAGGTTTTATTTCCCTAATTTATTAATGAGAAGGTCATGTAAGGACTCTCTTTTGAGTTTCATATCATTGAAGATCTCCTGGTTAAGCCTGGGTGGTCTCTAGCCATACTTCCGATCTTTCATATTTAGTGGGGTAGTTTGCTCTTGTGCCCTTGATAATGTCTCTTTGAAAAACTGCCAACTCTCTTTTACTGTTTTTCCCCTTAGACTTGCTTCCCATGGGATGTTACCTACCAGCTCCCTTGTACCATTCCTTAGACCTATGGACGCTACCATTTCATGATTACTTTCACTCAAGTTGCCTTCCATTTTCAAATTCTCAACCAGTTCCTCCCTATTTGTCAAAACCAAATCTAGAACAGCCTCTCCCTGAGTGGCTTCCTCCACCTTCTGAAATAAAAATATGTCTGCAATGCATTCCAAAAAATCTGTTGGATAATCTGTGCTTTGCTGTGCGATTTTCCCAACAGATATCTAGGTAGTTGAAGTGCCCCATCACCACCAAGTCCTGTGCTTTGGATGATTTTGTTAGTTGGTTTTAAAAAGCCTCATCTACCTCTTCTTCCTGTTTAGGTGGTCTGTAGTAGACCCCTACCATGCCATCACCCTTGTTTTTTTTACCTCTTTTATCCTTACTCAGAGACTTTCAACAAGTCTACCTCCTATTTCCATCTCAACCTCAGTCCCGGTGTAGACATCTTTGATATATAAGGCAACACCTCCTCCCTTTTTTCCCTGCCTGCCCTTCCTGAGCACATTGTACCCTTCCATACCAATATTCCAGTTATGTATATTATCCCATCAATCTCTGTAATGCCAACTATGTCATAGTTGTGTTTATTAACTAGCATTTCTGGTTCTTCCTGCTTATTCCCCATACTTCTACATACAGACATCTAAGATACTGATTTGATTTCCTCTCTGTGTTCCCTCTCTTCTCTCCCTTATCCCTGCTACAACAGCCCATGCTCCCCTCAAATTCCGACCCTTCCCCCAGGTCTCCATGTTTTTTGAATTACCTGTGGGTTTTTGTCTCCTGCCCCCATCAAACCTAGTTTAAAGCCCTCCTAACTAGGTTAGCCACTCTGTATCCAAAGATACTCTTTCCCCTTCCTTAATAGGGGACTCCATCTCTGCTCAGCAGTCCTTCATATTTTTACTATCCAGTGTTGATTTACACTGTAAACTAGAGGGAGGAGAAATGGTCTTGTGGTTAAGACACTGGACTGGGATTCAGAAGTCTGTGTGATATTCCCAGATCTGCCACAAGGTTTAAGTCCGATCCTAGGCCACTCACTGGACCTCTCTGTGGCTCAGTTCCCAGTAGTCTACTTGTATGTTTTCCCCTTGTTCCCTCCCTTTGTCTGATTTGTCTATTTGGAATAAAAACCCAAGGCAGGGATGACTTTTTCTATATGTTTGTACAGGTTGTACAGGACTTTTATTATGTGTTTGTTGCACGGTGGAGCCCTGCTATTGGCTTGGCACTAGGTGCACCTGTAATACAAATAGAAAATAATACATTAGAACTATAGAGATACAGTTTTTATTAGCTATTCATTAACCCAGTATCAAGAAAAATACTCCCTAGTCTTTACTGTCTTGGGAGGCAGAATATTTTATATCTCGTGGCCCCACCATGATCAGCCTTAATCCTAATTTACCTTGAACATTTAAAGAACAGCACATATTTTTCTGTGTGTATTTAGCTGTTATTGATTTAGGTTAACTTGCATATTATCTGTTCTTTGCCCATTTATCCTACTGTTTCTGTTGTTTGGTGTCAAAATGAAAGTAGATTCCTGTTCCATTTCTGACTGATTTGCATTTTTATAAACTGGCCTTGTTGTGGAAGGTCAGAAATGCAAGTATTACTCCCAGTAGGGGTTAGGGTCCATTTATGCAGTTGTTTTGTGCACAGAAGTCCTATGAAGTCAGTGAGCTTTTCTGTATGTGGTGCAGCTATTAGATCAGGTCCATATTAAAACACATATTTCCCTCATAGTCCTAGAAAATTTGGGAGATCAGTCTTCTCGTTACATGTGAAAAACAAGGCAACGAGGCTCTGTCAGTATCTTGGAATGCAAATGAAACTGATACCAGCCTAGGGACTTGCTATATTGAATTCCTCAGCAGTGCCAAAAAAAAAAAGTTCTGTTTATGCCAAGGGACCAGTGACATTTTGGACATTGGGTATGTCATAAATAATCAAGGCAAGAAATGACTATTATCTACCTCTGGAAAACTGGAGATCTCATCTTTCAACAGTCAATTACAGTTGTTTCCAGACCAAAAAGCTTGAGTTAAGATGATAAAACCATACCATTCTGATTGCATTCTTGTGTCTTCATTCCTACATTTCAATTCAAATATAATTTTAGAAGGTACTGTCAACAGAACTGCTAAAGCTAGAAAACAGTGCTTTTGTAATATACAATTTAAAATCTTTCAAGTCACAAAAAGACTAAGGAAGTGATTTTTGAACAAATCAGGTGTATAAATCATGTTGCATGCACAAGGAACAATTAATGTAGCTATTCATGTGTGTGGTTCACCGACTTGTTCATGATTTGTTTAAAAAAACCCAATATTTTAATCTCTAAATGTCGCAATTCATCAGATACTGACTACTTAAAATCATTGGAGGTTAGAAGAAAGCAACATGATCAGAATTATGTTATTTTTTTTAGATTATGAGTATTTCATGACCTATCATGGGCAGATATACTTTGAGGGATCATTTTTTCCCCAGGACGTAAAAACAATATGGTACTGATTCTGGGAAGTCATCAGAAAGGAAAAATTTTCATCCTTGATCACCATTATTTCCATATAGTATGTGAATGTCATACAAACACACTGTTTAGTTGTGATTTATGAGCTGCTGCTGAGAAATAATTGACCGAATCTTCTATTTTTGCAAACAAAATTTACAAGTTCTTCATCTATATACTTTGTGGCTGAGGCCTATTACCCACAAGTTAAGATCTGGATTTGAATTTCAATTCAGCTATGCTCATGGGTGTTTGGATATATTTAATCCATTGTGAAAACAGGAGTTAGGGTGAAATTCACATCCAGATCTGGCTTCATAACCTGAACCCAGATCAAAGGCACAAGGCCCTTGCTATCCAGCATTATAATTTTGGCTTGTTGTATATTATATCATTATTTGACATATCAAAAATATTCAAACAGTTTAAACAGGTGGACAGCTCAGTTTTCTTTTTATTTCTGAATACAGTACATGCAGAGTGAACCATATATGTCTTTTTGAATTTTCTGATTTCATGCTCTTAGATTTTTCCCCTTCTTAAAAAAACAAAACAAAACAAACCCCAACCCCCTCCAAGCCAAAAAAAAAAAAAAGGATGGTGGGAGCTTTGAATTTCCATTCTACTTGAACAATAGGGAGAAGCCCTGCCACATGGGGTTGGTTTGGAATAGTCCATTGCCATAAAGATAAACTACACAAGTTTCCCAGGAATACAGGTTAGTAACACACACAGCTATTTTTTATTTGCTTTTAAAACAGAAGGAATATAATCTATGCAGGATATTAACTAATATCACAGTGTCAAGCTTTGCAGGTGCAGCCATGGGATCCTGACCCACCACTAATACCCATAAGTACTATGACCGTGCATGCAGTAGCTTTGTTGTTGGCATGTTTCTTCTTAACCTGTTTTTCAGCTTTGAGCTGCAGTGGTTTGGAGAGGACTGGACTGTCTTCCAAGCTTTACCATTGTATAGAAATCTGATTAAAACTAAACAAATCATGTACGTTTGCCAGTAAAAAGTGTCATTAGAATAATGAGAACCAGTGTTTTTAATCATGCTGAAAATACTTGCTGACTTGCCCTTTTCTTGGAGAACACAGGGGAACCTGAGTGATTCACACAAATGGTCCACGCTCTGTGCCGCAGTGCCCAGTATGCAGGAAAAATGTAGGGACCAGGCTAGTGGATATGTACTGTATACATCAATACCACTTTGACATGAGAGGGCAATGGCTTTCCCCAGAATGTGCTCTAAGAACAGGATTTGGCCCTTACATTTTTAAAACTGATGTAAATGTAAATGGCTTGATGCCCCATCTCATTTTCATGCTGTGATACGCAAAACAGTAAGGCCTTGATCCAAAGCCCTTTGAAGTCAATGGAAAGAATCGTTCACTTCAAAGGCCTTTGCATCAGGCTGTGTTAACTTGTTTTATAGCGGTTAGAACAATATGGTGATGTGACAGTTATTTTTGCTAGCACAAACATTACTTTGACTGCATCTCTCTCCTGATATTCTTCTAACAGTCTCATACGCCTAAAAATGTGAAATCAATAAGCATTTGAAACCTAGCTTAGTGCATCTGAAATCATTCTCCCTGATCAGGGAATAGAACTTAAATGAACATAAATGGAAAGAAGGCAGGCTACAAGCTAGAAACCTCTAGAGGGAGCTGAAGTCTTATTATTACCATTTTTTGCAGGGAGGGGGGTAGCTTTGCTTTTACTTGAGACACTTTTACAGAGAATTGAAACTAATTTCTGGAATAAGTTAGTGTGTGTTCCTCTGGGATGGTATTTTTCCTAATTTTTTTTATTTTGAGATTTAAACATACCGTATTTAAATACATTTTTCAATTGTACCAACAAGTTACAGACTGAAGTATACATTGCTGATCACAACCATGTTTTAACTTCTTGAAATGTAATGGCAATTAACATCCTTAATGCCTTTAAGTTTCCTAAAAGGTAATGAAAATTAAAAAAGGTTAAATGTAACAACACTAAAAATGTTTCTCAAGGTGCCCAGCAAAGGGAAAGCCCAACACAATCTTTCCAGTTTCTGCAAATAGGCAGAGATGTGAAATCAGAGACGAAAAGTAGCTGTTTTTCATTTTTTTTCCCTTTCTTTCAGCAGCCCCTGCGTCTTCACGTCTGTTTGTTCTGCCAGTATACCCTTAGCTTCCCCAAAGTGAAAACTTTCATCTCATAAGCAAATTTGTTGACAGCCTCACTATATTCTATATGCCTTTCAATGTAGGTCAGGCTCCACAGTCAGCAAAATGTCTACCAATACCTTAGAGAATCAGCAAAATATTTTCAGAAATGCTGTATTTCTGTGAACCAAATACCCTGATGGTTATTGGATTTGTCACAGTATATAAGGTTTCTTCTCTAGCCATACTGACCTTCATGCGCTATTGTGTTACAAAACTAACTCTTTATGTAATCAAGTCAGGGTAAGAATGCTTAATTAGAAATAAATGACCCCATATTCAGAAACAAGTAATACAATAACTAATTGTATCCATCATTCGATACATACTTACAAACTCTGGTACTTAGAATTTTTAACCCAGAGACTTAGAAACCTTGCAGTACATACAACTATTTTTTGGAATGGAAAGGCTATCTGATAGCTTTCAGCAGGACACCACATTTATGAGTGGACTTAGATCTCATAACTCTAAAGTGCCACAAAAATGAGCAGGTTATGAAAGGCTTTTCTTGTGAGCAAAATAAATGTGCTATTCAACCATAAATCATGACATATTCTTGTTATACCTCAAAGAATTAAAGAATGCTAAGTAAATGACTTTTTCGCCCCCTTCCCCTGTGCTTTTGAGCCTTGTTATAAATGCTGGATTCTGTTGTCAAGTGATCCAAAAGCTACTGTCGCAACCTTGTATTCCCAGGGAGCAAATTAATCCTTTGTAAGGAAATTGATGACATTATTTGCTGTATCTTGGGTATCAACAAGCATGCAAGTGAAAATGGAGCATAAAAACAGTCAACTTTCGAAACCACTTTTGCATGTTAGCAGAAATTTAAGCGATTACTTACTTCACACACATTATTACTTCACACACGCAGTAATATACTTTTAATATTTTGGGATGTTTTCTTCATGATTATACAATGTGTTGCTATTTTGTGTGGGAGCAAATATCTATATTGTAATGAGAAGTTTGTCCTAGCTATGGCTGGCATATAGAATTCATCATTTAGAAATGATGGAGAGAAATATAAATTAAATAAAATTGTATGTACTTGGTTTTAAATGTACTGTAAAACACCTATAGCTTTTTCAATATGGAGGAACTTGTCTGGAATGCCAGTCTCAATAGTGTTTTGTCTTCATAAGGACCCTCAATGATCAGACATGGCCCCCATGAATAAATGGATCAATGTTTGAATGGCCAGCTGAGTTCTGCCCTTCCACAACCATAAACATGAACACTTGATGTGGAGGTTAAAGGGGAAAGTAAAAGAATCTGGCTTATAGAAATGATATGTTAATCTTGTATTCTAGATATACAGTTATTGTACATATAATAGTATATACATGCATACATTTTGCTTGGAAGTACTGTATAACAATACATATTGTGAAGAAAATTTGAAAAAAATTCAAAAACAATCATTGTATTTTCTCAAATGTGTTCTTTCTAGCTACATTCCTTCCCGTTACATGTGCTAACCACTTCTTCTTGACCTTGAATTGACCTTGAAGTTTATGGGCTAAAGGTAACAATTATGCAAGAGCTGAAATATGCAGACAGGGCTTTACCGCCTAGAAAGAACTGCTGTCTTGTATTTTGTTTGAATTAACACACTTCACTGTTTATGAAACTTCACTTCACACTATTAGAAAGTGGGAGAAAAAGACTGACAGTAGCTAATGTGCAGACGTGAATTCTAAAGGCAGAGGCGGGGGCTAGTGCAGAAGGGTGCCAGATGCATCATGCTAGATGAATGTCTATTGGAACAGTTGATGGTTCTCTTGGTTTTGGTTGGGGAGGGTGCAGCTTGATGATGCATCCATCTGCAGATTTAATGCTGAAAAAGGTTAGTCACAGTATAAATACATGGAGAAAATGAAAGGAAACCTTGTCTTCTAAAATACTGACTCAAAGTAAAGTGGCTAATAAGCTACACCCTGGTTTAGCTTATTAGCTTGATTTCATTATGCATTATAACCCACAAGATGCCAAGTAGCTTTATACCTTTCATACACAATTACACGATACAGTAATGCAGCCATGTTACCATTGCTCTACATTGCAGTTCATTATGAGTAGAGACAGAACTTGAGTGTGATTATAGAGTGTGGTGTGTGACCTTGGTAGTGTTCATGAATCTCCTTCAGATTTTAAAATGAATTTTGTTACCTGTTCATAAACAAAGGTGGTTATCTGTAGTAAAATTCCTTTTGAATTAATCTTCTATCCCATCATCCTGTGTAATGGCTGATAAATCCCAGTGCCCAATGACCGTTTGAAAATGGAGATATCTAGACATTCAGGTAAAGAATAAAATAGAAGTAGATTTGGCAGAGGACCTTTTTGATGTCTAGGTACTTCAAGGCATTGGATGCAATTAGTTACATACTTGCAGTACAGTGACTATGTAGGCAAATGAGACAGCTGTTGTGCCCTCACCATATTTTGGGCTTTAGAGCCTATTTACCTGTGAGGGTTAGCCTAGACACTGGAATTATCCTCTCTTTTTCCTGAAAGTGCTGTAAGACCTGTAGTTTTCATCTTGACTGTCACTTGCTCTCTCTCCACAACCTTGGGGAAAGTCACAAACTCTCCACCTCCTATCTCTAGGTGTAAAATGGGGTTAATACTTACCTACCTCACATAAGTCCTCATGGCAGCGAGTCGACCACGGCATCTCCCCCGTCGACTCCGCTTACTCCTCCTGCCGAGGTGGAGTACAGGCATCGATTTGGGGATCGATTTATTGCATCTAGACGAGACACGATAAATCGATCCCTGATAGATCGATCACTACCTGCCGAGCCAGTGGGTAGTGAAGACGTACCCTGAGAGATTCTAACTAATGAGACTTTAGGGAATTACATTGCACAACAGGTGTTACTGTGCCTTTTCTAAATGGCTGTCTTTGCTGCCACAACTGGAAATGGACCAAACCTCTGGATCCAAGTACACGCTTCCCAATTTAGGAGACATTCAAATCCAAATGTTGTGGCTTAGATCTGGCTTATTTGTATCTGCAACACCATCATCATAAAAAAATCAATTAAAAATAAAATGTCCTTTAAATGCTTTTTCAAAACATAGAGCAGGGTAATGATAAATATAAATGTCAGATGAAAATGGGATACTACGTAGAGCATATTTTCCTTGAGGATTATCTGTTGCATATGTGTTGCAAGCACCATTGACCATGTAACTTCAGCTTTTAATAAATTAAAATATAAACAAACCCCAGGGAAAATTTTAGCCTGCATCAGATCATTGAGTTTACATTCAGAGACAATTTTGTGTTATCTTTCTATTGCTATCATTTCTGCTTATATTAGGAGATTACCAAAGAGGGTAAAATCCTGTAGGGAGAGTTGGAAAACACCAGTGATTTACCAGTCTAATACTCAAAGACTTAAAGAATAAATGTGATCTTATTTATTTTGGTGAATTTCCAACAGATTGAGCCCTTTTGCCAGGTTACCTCTAGAGGGAAATCCACGGTTTTTTATTAGGAGGAATAATAGGGATCGTAGAATTTGCAATGTGAAATAAGCTAGCTATAAGGACAAATATTAAAGAAACATTATACTCTTTTGTTAAAGCCCTCAATTCCCTTTAAAGTAAAAACTTACACCTCAAATTTGATTTCTTTTCACAATTCCTTTAAAACTGTCTATGGCTACAAAAAACTAACTTAGAGTAAATATGTCAGTGAAACTAGTGCTAAGTGAACATTTCAATAGACTTTGCATGAGGCCTTGTAAATGAAATGTGTTTTAGCACCCAGAAGTCGAGATGCTTTTTACCTAAAGTATATCCAAATGTTGTGGAGACTCCTTGCTTAGCTTATGTGACCCTAAATCCACTCCCATCCACCTTCGGGGATCTGTTGAGGTACTTCTTATGTACCTGAGTTCACCACCTGGGGGATATTGCCACTGGTAGTAAAGAATAACAGAACATTATTGCCTTTTTGATTAGGGATTACCTTTTAAAATCAGATAAGCAATTGGCTAGTGAGTGTAACGTAACACATCTTGAATTAAAGAGAGGAAAGAATAGCTTATGCTCAACTTTACATACTCCTCAAAAGGAAGTTTAATGTATAAATAGGCCATTTCTCCATTAACCTGCATGATCTGCAGTCATTTACACCAGAGCCAAGTGGGCGTAAATACTACTAAATGAAAATGGCAGCCTTCTACACTCACTTTGCACTGGTGTGAATGATAACATATAGGGTACGCTAATGGAGAATCAGTCCCATTGTCTTTCATTTAGCTGAGTGCTTATAGAAGTAAAAGGCACAATAAAAGGCAAAGAACTGCACGGCAGACTAAATTAATGGCATCACTTACAGTACCTATGTGATTTGGAGAGTAGATTGTTCCTAATCTAATGGAAAGTTTAACAAGCCAACTGGCTCCTCGGTCACTGGAAAGAAGGGCTGGAATCAGACAAGCTGTCATGGTAGGACCTGGCACCACTGAGCTTGGATCACTAGTGAAAGTTTAACCAGAAGCATTGAACATTGAGTTTATGCCTGTCAACTGTTTTTCCTTTTTTTAAATAACAGCTGCAAATTTAAACTGCATCTTTAAATCAAATTCAAGCATGAGAATCCTCAGGCTATACCTTTTGCAAACTCTTAACTCAAATTCCTCTGATCCGGGAAGAGGAAATCACATGTTGTTTCTGGCCTAGCCTACCTAGCAGTGTTCAAAAGGAGGTAACTGAACTCAAGATCCAAAGAATTGTATAGATTTGCGTGGCTTAGGGACCTGTGTCTTGTTTTTCAGCTTAACTTTCTCTGTTAACAGAGCAGAAGAGTTAAGTTGAAGCCATTTGAAGAAATGTTGCCTTCAAGGTTTTTTAAAAATATCTGGTTTACAAAGGCAATTTAATGTGGCACTGTCGTTTCTACTTCACACAGAGAGAGAATTTTTTTTGCCAGTCCTTTACTGACAGAGGCAAAAAACTTGCAGCCAATTTTTTGGTTGTTGTTCTTGAGAGATTCTCTCCCTTCCTCTTCTACTTTGGTCCAAATGCAAGTGCTAATTCAGCATTGGCTAGCTCTTTAAGTTAGCTGGAGCACATTCCTGCTTTTACAGGAGTTGACATGAGTCGACCAACTAGAGCTCCAGGCAAAGTCCCAAAGGATCTATAGTTCTTCTAGTTTGAAGCACTTTGGTTGCAAGAGAATAGTCTGATTTGTTAAACTGCTGCACAATCTAACCTTTTAATTTGGGCTACTTAACCCCCCAGTGTTTTGTTGTGCAGCAGACCAGCATACGTGCCTCCTGTGACTCTCGGGAACTGGGTGAATGATTGATCTTGTTAGAGAGTCATAGAGTGTTAGAGTTTAAGGACAGAAGGGACCAGCAGATCAACTGGTCTGATCTCCTGTATATCACAGATCGCCAACACCACCCAGCGCCCCACACAAAACCCCAAACCGAAATTAGATCAAAGTATTCCATCCCTCAGGAGACTAGAGTATTGTGTGCCACAGGCAGAGACTAGGAGGGACTGAGGTGCACCGGTGTGAGAGGCCCTGCAATGACCGGGAAATGGTTAAGTGAGGTATAAACAGATAATCCTGACAAATGAACTGCACTGCCACCCTGCAGATGAAGGCGACAACCCCCTTAGGTCACTGCCAGTCTGACCTGGGAGAAAATTCCTTCCCGACCCCACATATGGCAATCAGTTAGATGCTGAACATGTGAGCAAGAACCAGCCAGCCTAGCACTTGAGAGGGAGAATGCTCAGTGCCACCTCACAGCACTGGCCCTCCCCATCCAATGGCCCATCTCCAGCCATGCCACCTTTGATGCTTCAGAGGAAAGAGATTAAAACAAATCCTCTCAGAATTCATTCGGGGTGGGGGGGGGCGGAATTCTTTCCTGACCCCTGTAGGTGGCCAGCTCAAGCCCTGAAGAATGAGCTTTTAGGAATATTCGACATAAACTGGAAGTGAGCCCTGTTGAGTCCTACCCTCTAGCATCAGAAGCAACCCCATAATACAGTTGGACTCCTAAATTTGTCCAGCTGTTTCTTAAAACTAATTAAGTTGTTTGACCCCCACCCCCTCACAGCTCCTATTGGGAGGCTAGTCCAGAACCTCACCTCTCTGATGAGAGGGGAGGGATAGCTCAGTGGTTTGAGCATTGGCTTGCTAAACCCAGGGCTGTACGTTCAATCCTTGAGGAGGTCACTTAGGGATCTGAGCCAAAAATTGGGGATTGGTCCAGCTTTGAGCAGGGGGTTGGACTAGATGACCTCCTGAGGTCCCTTCTAAGCCTGATATTCTATGATGGTTAGAAACCTTCTGTTTTCTAGCCTGAATTTGTAGTACTGCATCAAATGCTTTACTTACATCCAAGTATATTAAGCCTGGTCTACAGTAGGAAATTAAGTCAATATAACTGCGTCACTCAGGGGTGTGAAATAGCTGCACCTCTGAGTAATGCGGTTAAACCAAGCTAATCCCCGGTGTAGACAGTTTACCTACGTTGACGGGAGTGTAGGTAAACTGTCTGTCCCTAAAGCACTACAAAATGCTGCTGCAGCCTTTTAAGTATAGACAGGCCGGTAGATCTACTGCACATCCCTAATCTAAAAAGTCGGTTATTTTCTCAAAGACAGAAATCACATTAATTTGGCATGATCTACCTTAGTTGCATTACATCCCCTTTACTGTTTACATCCATTAATTTAATTATTCTTTCCTTCACAGTTTGTTTTAAAACCTTACATACCACTGAGGTCAGACTAGCTGGTCTGGCTTACTTTTTTCCCCTTTTCTAAATATAGATACGATGTAAACAGAAACAATCTGTTACTGGTGTGCACAAAACTAGGTTTATTCTATCGCTCTTCATTAGGTGTTTCTTCCTGCACAGTGAAGGGTTTTTTACAATTTATAAATTGGAGAACCTTTGTCATTTTCAAAACAGGAACATGAATCATTGTAAATTAGTTAAACTTAATGATGGTATTGTATAGTAATAGAATTCTCAGATAAACTTTGCTTTCATGAATTTGAGGGCTACTTCTGGACTAATTTGGTCTAAAAATGTGGGAAAAGTAGAATAAATACCAGGGTATGCTACTGATAAAAGTAATTGAATGGACCAACATTTTACTTTAGAAAATTAAAATCCTGTGCATGCAGTTTGACTTTGCAGTGAAGAATGATCCTGAACTGTTAGGACTGCTGTTGACTTATTCTATTGAATGATGAACTGAGTCCTGTATGATCCTACCAAATTACATGTTGTATTTATCACGTTCTCTCAGTGTTCTTCCTAGATTTTACAGCAACAAAAAGTTTTCACTTACCAGAGTATTAAAGGATAATATACAATGAAAGGATACGATATTGGGCAAGTTTAATGTGTATTATGTTTTACACAAAATATTAAAACATGTTATTTTTGTATGCCTCTAGGCAGTTGTGCATACTGTAACTGATGAGTCACAGAGAGGTAAAAAAAACCAGGTAATGCACCCAGCCAAATATGAAATGAGCAAGATATTCCTACCTAACCTCAGATGGCAATTAGTTTATGACTCGAAGCATGAGGACTGATATTGCTTATGTTTTAATGTAGCTAGAACAACATCATATGCTGTTCCTTATTCATATATATGTATAATCCTTTTCTCCATTTGACTAAATAACTAGCTTCAATAGTATCCTGTGGCAGTTCATTCTACAGGGTAATTATATGATCCATAAAAAGTATGCTAAGTTATCAACATAAGTAGTGCAGCTAGCATCTCTCATACTAGTAACAGAATTATGGTAATATCACATGAAGTAATTAAATGGTGTTTGCATCCATTCTTTCTTGGGCCTGGTCTACAGTACGCGGTTATTTTGGAATTAGCTGAGTAACCTCGAAATAAAACTGGTTCCATCCACACAACCAAACCAGTTTTTTCGATTTAAAGGGCTCTTTACTCCGATTTCTGTACTCCACCTCGGCAAGTGGAGTAGCGCTAAAATCGAGATCGCAGTTCCGGGTTACAGATACTGTGGACGCCATTCGATTATATTGGCCTCCGGGAGCTATCCCAGAATGCTCCCTTGTGACCACTCTGGACAACACTCTGAACGCCGATGCACTAGCCAGGTAGGCAGTAAAAGCCCCGGGAACTTTTGAATTTCCTGTTTGGTCACCACCATCACAGGTGACCATCAGTACAGTCCATCATCACAGGTAACCACGCAGTCCCTGATTCGCAGACGAGCTCCAACATGGTCTGAAAGGGAGGTACTGGATCTCATTGCATGTTGGGGAGATGAATATGTTATGGCAGAACTACGTTCCAAAAAAAGGAATGCAAATACGTATGCTAAAGTCTCCAGGGCCATGACGGAAAGAGGCTACTCCAGGGACACAGAACAGTGTCATACAAAAATCAAGGAGCTCAGGCAAGTGTACCAAAGAGCCAGGGAGGCGAACGGGCACTCTGGGTCACAGCCCCTAACATGTCGCTTCTACTGTGAGCTGCATGCAATTATGGGGAGTGATGACACCACTATCCCACAACTGTCGTGGACACCTGCAAGGGGGGAGTAGCATGGATTGAGGAGGATGAGTTTTTGGAAGACGAAGAGGAAGAGGAGGAGGACAGTGCACAGGCAGCAAGTGGGGAATCTGTTTTCCCCCCTAGCCAGGAACTATTCTTAACGCTGGAGCCAATAGCCTCCCCCTACTCCCAAAGCATGCTCCCAGACCATGACCCTGGAGAAGGCACTTCTGGTGAGTGAGAGCTTGATCGGAGCCACACGGTGGGGGGAAACAGCTGGGCTGTTCGCGTTTAGTTTAAAGGGCTCATCCCTTCTCAGAGCCTCACCAGAGCTGCGCTGGGCTGTTCACATTTAGTTTAAAGGGCTCATCCCTGCTCAGAGCCTCATCGGAGCCCCACAGTTTGGGGGGGGGGGAAGAGGGTGTTGTGTGAAGCGATCATCCCAGAGAGCCCGCAGGCTGCCTGCAAGATGAATTCTGTTGCCTGGCCACTGCCTGCAAGCTGAATTCTGTTCCCTGGCTGCATGTGATGGCTTACTCACACCAAAGTGGGAGGCACTTCAATATAAGAGGCAAAATGCGACCTTGTACAGAAAGAACATGTGCTGTGTACTATGAATTGCCTGTTTCACTGAGAAAGAGTGTCCCCTTTGTTCTCTAAAATGTATCTTTAAAATACTACCCTCCCTTTTTCTCCTCCTGCAGGTGCGAATGTTTCAACACTGCCCCTATCGACTCCGTCCCAGAGGCTGGTCCAGATTAGAAGGCGGAAAAAACGAACTCGGGACGACATGTTTGCCGAGCTCATGCAGTCCTCCCACACTGATAGGGCCCAGTTGAATGCATGGAGGCAAATAATTATGGAGTCCTGTAAAACGTTACATGAATACGAAGAGAGGAGGGACGTGTGCAATGAGAGCAGGCAGGATGCTATGGTCAAGCTCATGAGGGAGCAAACTGACATGCTCCACTGTATGGTAGATTTAATGCGGGAAAGGCAGCAAGACCACAGACTGCCGCTGCAGCCCCTGAATAACCGCCCTCCCTCCTCCCCAAGTTTCATAGCCTCCTCACCCGGATGCCCAAGAACACGGAGAGGGAGGCTACAGGGACCCACACAGCCAACCCCAGAGGATTGCACAAGCAGCAGAAAGCTGGCATATCCTAAATTTTTATTTGGTTTCTGGACTTGTCCTTCCCTCCTCCTCCACTCCCCCCCAACCCACCCACCCCCGTCTAGCTTCTGATTTCTCTCAGTGTTTTGTGCAACAAATAATACAGAACTGTTTTTAAACAATTGTGACTTTACTTCCTTTAATATATATATAGGGGGCAGGTAACTTTAAGAGAAACAAACACAACTCTCACACCATACCCTAGCCAGTCATGAAACTGGCTTTCAAAGCTTCTCTGATGTGCAATGTACCCTACTGTGCTCTTCTAATCGCCCTGTTGTCTGGCTGTGTGAAACTGGCCACCAGGTGAGTTGCCTCAACCTCCCACCTCACCATAAATGTCTACCCCTTACTCTGACAGATATTGTGGAGCACACAACAAGCAGCAATTACAATTGGAATATTGGTTGTGCTGAGATCTAACTGAGTCAGTAAACTGCACCAGCGCGCTTTCAAACATCCAAACGCACATTCTACCACCATTCTGCACTTGCTCAGCCTACAGTTGAACTGCTCCTAACTACTGTCCAGGGTGCCTGTGTACAGCTTCATGAGCCATGGCATTAAGGGGTAGGCTGGGTCCCCGAGGATAACTATATGCATTTCAACATCCCCAACAGTAATTTTCTGGTCTGGGAAGTAAGTTCCTTCCTGCAGCTGTTCAAACAGACCAGAGTTCCTGAAGATGCGAGCGTTCATGAACCTTTCCCAACCATCCCACATTGATGTCGATGAAATGTCCCTTGTGATCCACCAGTGCTTGCAATACCATGGAAAAGTACCCCTTGTGGTTTATGTACTGGCCACTCCCGTGTTCTGGGGCCAAGATAGGGATATACGTTCCATCTATCGCCCCACCGCAGTTAGGGAACCCCAGTGCATTAAAGCCATCCACAATGGTCTGCACATTTCCCAAAGTCACTACCCTTGATAGCAGCTGGTCAATGATTGCGTTGGCTACTTGCAGAACAGCAGCCCCCACAGTAGATTTCCCCACTCCAAATTGATTCTCGACTGACCAGTAGCTGTCGGGCGTTGCAAGCTTCCACAGGGCTATGGCCACTCGCTTCTCAACTGTGAGGGCTGCTCTCATTTTGGTGTCTTTGTGCTTCAGGGCAGGGGACAGCAAGTCACAAAGTTCCATGAAAGTGGCCCTACACATATGAAAGTTTCTCAGCCACTGGGAAACCATGTGGTCCCACCAGTCTGTGCTTGTTTCCCAGGCCCAGAATTGGCGTTCCACAGCATGAACCTGACCCAACAGCAGCATGATCTCCCAATCACCACATGCCGTGCGGTCTGTGTCCATGTCCTCATCACTATAGTAATTGTGCTGTCGTCGCTTCCTCGCCCGCTTTTGCAGGTACTGCACATACTGCTGGATAACGCGTGAGGTATTTACAATGGTCAAAACTGCAGCGGAGATCTGATCGGGCTCCATGGCTATGGCGCCTGCACCGGCAATCCTGGAAAAAGGACGTGAAATGTAGGAGAGCAGAGTGGCAGTGGAAGCTGTGCTGTTTGGTTCATGGTAGCCAAACAAAGGCTGAAAATGGTTGTCTTCTGTGGCTTTCACGGAGGTGGGACCCCAGGACAGACAACATGGAGAAGCTTGGAAGCACGGCAATAGCGGGAGAGGAGAGTTGGCGGCGGAAGCTGTATTGCTCGGTTCACGATGGCTGAGCAGAGTTGAGTTGGAGAGGTGGATTCATAGTAGCAGGAGAGCAGCGGTGCACCGTCTGCTGAAAGCAGTGTGGCATCTGCACGCCAAAAAGGTGCGAAACAATTGTCTGCCATAGCTTTCTGACGACACACACCCAGAAACACCCATGAGAATGTTTTTGCCCCATCATGCACTGGGAGCTTAACCCAGAATTCCAGTGGGCGGCGGGGACTGTGGGAACTGTGGGATAGCTACCCACAGTGCACCGCTCTGACATTCGATGCTAGCCTTGGTACTGTGGATGCAATCTGCCGAATTCACGCGCTTTAGTGGGGACAAAGAAGACCAAATGTATAAAATAACTTACAAAAATTTGAATAAAATAATTTCGAAATAATTTCATACTGTAGATGTACCCTTGGTTTCAAACCCTGACAACATGGCTTCTCAGGACAAAAATCTTAATACTGATGGAAATAATATTTTAATTTTACAACATATAGCACCTTTTATCCTGAAGCTGCCGAAAGTGCTTTTCAGGTTCTGAGCAATCCTTAGTTGTGCCAGTCATGCTTGACACAACTCCTGGGGAGGCATATGTGCCTCTAAGCTGATTTTCTGCCTTGCTAGTTAGAGTAGCCTAAGAGTTGCTCTAATTTATGTTTTACATCAGTGAAGCTTGCTGGAGCACAGCTTGGAAGAGACTGTAAGGTGGTTGCAGTTGACAAAATATATAACTTTAATGGCTCTGTAGTAGGACACAAGGGCAGAGATGTAAGCGGGGTGGCCCCGGGCAGAGTCTTGAAGGAGAGTGTGCTTTTGATGTGACAGAGGGTCAGATTTCCTGCCATGGCTGTGGAGCAGTCAGTGCAGCTAGGAGGGATTTATGCAGAGATGCCTGGGGCTGCTCTGTGTTGGTTCAGCTTCCTAAGGGAGCCTGGGAGTAGGGGAGTCCTGGCAATTACCTCTTCATCCTGGCAACAGCCCCTGCACTGGCATCCTCTGCACAGGGGCCTGATCCACCAAGCTGAGGGCTTCCCTGTGCCAATGAAGCAGCTGGAATGTGGCCCCAAGATCAAACCCAGAACTGGAAATGTGTTGTATGGTCACTTCAGTTTAACACTGGTGTTTGGAACTGGCATTCTGCCATTTTTCCTTTAATTCTCTTACTATAGAGATTCATAGAGCTTAAGGCCAGATGGGACCATTAGATCATCTAGTCTGTATAGCACAGACCATTACGTTTCACCCACTTACCCCTATATTGAGCCGAATAACTTGTGTTTGACTAAAGCATAATTTATGTTTGGCTAAAGTATATATGCCAGAAAGGCATCCAGTCTTGATTTGGAGACATTAAGAGATGAAAAGTCTACCACTTCCCTTGTCAGTTTGTTCCAGTGGTTAATCACCCTCACTGTTAAAAACGTGTGCCTGATCTTTATTTTGAATTTGTCTGGCTTCAGCTTCCAGCCATTGGTTTGTGTTATGCCTTTCTTTGCTAGATTAAAAAATGCTTTAATACCAGTATTTTCTCCCCAGGATAGTACTTTTATATTCTGTAATCAAGTTGCCTCTCAGCCCTCCTTTTGAAAAGCTAAACAGATTCTTTAAGTCTCTCACTGAAAGGCATTTTTTCCAGTCCTCAAATAATATTTGTGGCTTTTGTTTTCAGCACGCTCTCCAAATTTTCATCATCCTTTTTAAAATGTGGACACCAGAGCTATATTCAGGATTCCAGTGTACTCACCAACGGTGTATACAGAGGTAAAAGCATACTTCTACTCCAGCAAAAGATCACATCAGCCCTTTTTGCCATAGTATTGCTCTGGGAGCTCATGTTCAGTTGCTTGTCCACTATAACCTCTAAATCCTGCTAATATAGTAAAATGTTACCCACAATGACAAAATAGCAATAAAAAAAATTAGAAATGAGAAATGCCAACGAGGACATCTAGTGCAACAGTTCGCAGACTATGCGAACTTCTAGACTAGAATGCAAACTGGGCTCTCTGGCACACTCGCTGGCATTCATCATGGTACTGATTATCCTCCTTGCTTCCAGTTGTTAAATGGCATTTAAAGGATCTAAAAATACATTATTGTTCATATATTCCCTTTCCAAGTAAGCAGTTGCTATTCTTGCCATGGAGGCTGTGACTGTGACTGAGAAGGAAGGTGGTCTCTGTGTTTGCAAACAGGCAACAAACTCTCTATTAACATGTTATCCACCTTATGGAGAAAAAATATGGGGAATGACTGAGCTAGTCCATCTTCCTGCCATTGCAGGGTTGCTCCCTATCACTTATGCTTTTTCATTTCTAGGGGAGGGAATTCTAGCTTTAGAGGAGACCTTCTGCTTTTCTGAGAAATGTGCAGTGGAGTTCCTAGCATGAAAAGAAATGTGCAACTGTTTGGAAGGCACCTGTGAACAAGTTCAAGAAACCCTAGCTTTCCCCCTCCCCCCACCCCACTATCTCTATATTCCAGCACTCTAGGATTTGCCAGCTGTGTGGATAGCTTTCTTCCTGTAATCGTCAGCAAATCAGTGAGTGTAGCTCCACTTAGAATCTCATAAATCACAGTTTTAATTAATTACATATCCTTTCAAACTGCCATTGAAAGAGAAACCTTGGCCAGGTTTTTGCTGTCATGGCATACTCTAAAGTCCGTCTTAAGGTCTACAACGTTGCTGAAAACATTAATTTAGATGGTGGGCTGAACACATTGAGCTTCAGCAAACAAAACAAATCATTGGTTTATTCCTTATTCACATCACAAAGAAAGCTTCAGAGGTGAAAGCAACACTCCCAATCTCACTCTCTGTATCTGGGATATGCGTTATAAAACACGTTTGTGTTTGGCAAGCAGAACACTATGTCAATAAATCATAAACATGGGCCGGTTGGGTGATTGGGCTATACAAAGAGCGCACTCCATTATAGCTAATTTAACTTGTTTGACTTTTATTTAGCCCTATTTGGCATTACACTTGAATGTTGTTTGGAATGTTGTGCATAAAGGTTGTATTTGTTCCATAACAGTTTTTCTAATGAACTATTTGTCCTCTTCTAGATGACATCTAAGTGCTTAAAACCTGTAATGAGATGTGAGGTGAATTGCATTGATTGGCACTGATGGACGGGCTTGCTGAAATACTGCAGGAGCTCTCCTACAGGGGCAGTACTGTAAAATTGTTGTTTACAGCATCATATCCCCTAGGCACCCAAGCTGTAATTACATAAACAGAGCCACTTCAGCCAGCCCAATGTGTCATCATGAATTTTCCAGCTAATCTATCCATTCATCTTAATGGTCCAGAACTTGTGCTTCATGTCACCGTCTGCCTTTGTTCCACTCTTTGATCTCTTGAAATGTCTGTCACGAAGAAAGTGTTTATCTTGAATTATGTGTCAAAGAAGGTTAGGGTGCACACTTCTAAAGCTCGGGCATGAAATTTCTTAAGCAAACCTTGCCAGTTGCTTCACGAACATAACTGAAGTATGGATTTCAGTTTAACATTATGTATTAATATTTTTGGAAGCCGTTTAAAATAATAGTCCTTTTAATGAATACTGAACAAAAAAATCCCATTGAAGTACACTTGGCATCTTCATTATTAACAAATGAGTTTATCTGTCATAATTAATATTACTACAATAAATATATAATAATGAATTATGGTTAGACTATAATTATAAAGATTTTCTCATTCAAACATTTACTTGTATTGCATTTCAGCCTAATACAAGGAAAGTTTTCAACAACCACTTTATTTCTTGGATGTGCTTTGCATTGGGCTAATGCTGGTATCATATTGCTCTACAAACGCATGTAGAAAATAGGTGTATGAGGATGGGTAAAAGAGTATGTTAAGGATAAAGGACCTGTAGGAGGTTGAGGTACAAAAAGAAACAAGTTAGGAGCTGCAGAAAGAGGCTGGCTAACATGGATTTCAGGGTCCAGAACAGGACGATTTGTGATTTTAACTGCAGACTGCTTTAGCCACACTCTCTGTTCCTCTTTCCAGAGGATACTTTTAATTTAAGTCAGTACCCTCTCCTCACCCCTCAATAAGAGAAGGAATCTGTCTGAGTGTATCCTACTTCTTAGTATTTGCATGCCTTAGGACAAATTGCCTAGAATGTATTCAATCTGTTCTAAACACTGTTTGTAGATATTCTTTGCAAAGGTGCCTGGAGGTTTGGTATGAGGAATTAAAAATAATCAGATGTACTAGTAAGAGTAAAAATATGTTCAAGAAACTTCAGTATTAAAAAAAATGTTAAAGAAAAACATTCACTGCACAGGAACAAATAAATAAACCAGAACAGATGCATCCCGAATGATTATAGGACTTGCAGATTGAGGCACCTACGTTATCTGACTCCCTTGCTCATATAAAAATGTGGGTGTCTGTTTGCATTTTGGTCCAAATACATATTAAGCAATTTACATAAACGGGTCAAACTTTAAGCTTCTGAATAGTCCTATACAAGTCAATGTGACTACTCACTCGTTAGGCATGTGCTTATTTATCTTGCTTCACTGGGGCCTAAAATAGGTAAGGAATACACCCCACCCCCACCCCCAAACATTTTGTGTATCCATTCTAGAATTGCTTGTCTCAACGAGTTGTCAGTTTTTGCTAAATAGAGAGCTGAAAAGTAAGGGCATAATATTGGCATCAACTGGATTGGGGTACCTAATGGTGAAGCCCCTTCCTGGCTGGTGTGACGGAGGGGCGACTGGGTCAAATTTGCATGACATTGTTATTTCTTGGACCAGCTTAATCCTCGCCCCGCCCCCCACATACTTTTGTAGATCTTCCAGCATCCATTGGCACCAGGCATTCCCAGCCATCGAGGAGAAGCAGAGCATGAGGCACCAGGAACCCCCAGTTCTCAGGAGGATGGGAGGGTTGGATCCGGGCTTTTGCTGCTTCTTGGGGAAGCAGACACACACAGAAGGAGGATGGTGTCTGAGGCTCCCAGAACTGCTTGGCCCCTGGTGGGGATGGTGAGCCTCAGCCTGGCCACCTGTGATGGCGTGGTGTCCACCCTGGTGTTCCCCCTTTCAGTCAGGAATGGTAATGCTTGTGAGTCCTGCCTCACTTCCCTTCACCCAAGTTCTAAACAAGTCCAGGCAGATCTTTTTATCAAAGAGTGCCCCCTTCCAAGAGTCTCCTTTATTTACAAGAGCCATGAGTGTAAGTACAAGTGCTCTCAGCTACACCTGGGGCATTCATCGTCTCAGGCTTCATACAACTACCGGTCTTCCTTCAAGAGACTCTTCTTTCCTGGGCGTGTAAACACTCTGTTTCTGGAACCCTTTTTACTTCTTTCTCTGGGTTACTTCTGTCTGTCCTTCCTTAAGCAGGAATTCCCAGCTCTCCTGTCTAGAACTGAGCTATATTAGTTAGTCCCGCACTTTCTTCCTACTCAGGAGTCTCCCAAGTTCTCTTAATTAGATTCTCTTGATATTGTGAAGGCCAAGACTATTACAGGATTTAAAAAAGAAGTAGATAAGTTCATGGAGGATAGATCCATCAATGGCTATTAGCCAGGATGGGCAGGAATGGTGTCCCTAGCCTCTGTTTGCCAGAAACTAGGAATGGGCGACTTGATGATTACCTGTCTGTTCATTCCCTGTGGGGCGCCTGGCATTGGCCACTATTGGAAGACAGGATATTGGGCTAGATGGACCTTTGGTCTGACCCAATTGGGCTGTTCTTATGTTCTAGTCTCTCCTTAGCTCTCCCCTCAACTCTCTGAAGCTGAGTTGTGGATTAGCCAGCCGTGCGGCCTTAACCAGCTTCTCCCCCAGCTGGCCCCTTTTCTTAGGCTTCAGGCTGCTCAGCAGGCCAGCTTTCCCTGCTGGTATCCACTCTGAGTGCGGAGACAGCCTTTATGATAAGGCTCCCCCAGCTTATCCCCAGTTGGTAGGGAAGAGCGGGGGAGCCTTGCCCTGCCCTCCCTGCAAGGCTTCTGGCCCCGGGGCCCTTTAAGAAATAGTAATGGGATTTCCTCCCAAACACTTCTTACTCCCAGGACCGCTTCCTCTCTCCCAATGTCTCCTGGGTCCTCATGTATAATCAGACTTTTCAAACCCTTAGCAGCCATGCCATGCCATATGATGTGGTGGGCTGACCATTATGCCTTTAAGGGGCAAACTGTCCTGTCACATCACCTCTCTGGGTAAGAGATCTGGTTTGGGTGTGGGAAGGAGAGACCACACGACTGGGTGCAGGGAGGAGAGCTCGGAGCTGGGTGCAGGGCAATGTGTGTCTGTGCGGGGGGAAGAGCATAAGACACAGTGTGCGACAGCAGGAGGGGAGTGTGTGTGGACCTGGGTGGAGTGGGGAGAGAGTGGGTCTGAGTGTGGGGCAGCAGGGAGGGGAGCGAATGTGGGTGTAGGAGGGAGAGCTCCGGGCTGGGTACAGTGGCAGTAGGTAGGGGGAAGTGTGGGGTGCTGGGTGGAGGGCAGCAGAGGGAGAGCTCTATGAAAATTCTGGTTGCCCTTCTGCTGGTCAGAAATAACGTAAGGCATATCATGATAGATGTAATACCAGAAATGCAACGTGCTGTATCCAAATAATGTAATTAGACATGGGAGAGATTCATTGTATTAGTATTTCCAATTTAGAACCCAGGTGAAAATTTGCTCTCAAATAACACCATGCAGCACCATTAACATTAATGGGGTTGAATGGATGTCTTTGAGAACAAAACTGTTTTCTTTTTGAGTCCATTATCTTACCTGACGGGTGTATAAGGAGCTAGTTGGTACCGCACCTGTGTATGAGGCATTCATGTCAGGTCTGTACTCCACCTGCTTTCAGTATCTTAAAGCTGTTAGAAAACACTGCTGCTAAAGATGAACATTAGCTAAAATCCTTAGATCTGAGCAGCCCTCAGTTCTGAGAAGTTCAGACTCTGTTCCAAACTTTGCAGCTTGGAACCGTCTCTACTTATTAGATAGATTATTCAGATTAGGCACTAAAATAACAACTATTTTACATATTTTATTGATTCTTCAGATTCATGTGACTCACATACAGTACTTCTGAAATAGATAATTAAATGAAAGGACAGAAGAAATTCTCCTGGATATGGCAAAATAGACCTTAATATTTTAAAGTATCAATTTAAAAAGGAAATTAAAAGGAACGTTTTGAGGAAGATGATAGAATCAGACCAGTTGTCCTTAACAGTTAGCTAATGGTTAACTAACAGCAGGGTGTCAATATCTAGATGTAGTTAAGAAAGGCATTCTAACTTTCTATCTGTGTAGCTGCAGACATAATTATGTGTTTGTGTCAGACTGGGAGTCTCAGACTTGCATAGATTTTTATAGATCTTGCTCGTTTACATTATGGATGATAGAAGGGTGGAAACAGATGTTTCATCGGTTACTCAAGCCCTAGTACTGCTGTCGGTAAACCTTAAAGCAAGATTAAAATTGGCACCGAAATTCTTAGAGTTTATCTACTGTCTTTCATTCTACTACAGGTTCTTGACAGTGAGTTCCTTTTCTCGGAAAAGCAATGCCTTTTGTAGTTTTGTGGCAAATGAATGCAATGTCATGCTATTGAAATGTCATTGTGTTATACCAGTCCTTTCAGAACCAAAGTGTAAGTGAAACTAAATTAGCTCTGCAAGGACCATATATTTAATACCACTCTCCAACTTTGAACCTGTGAGGTAAATCTTCTTTATTGATCATTAACATTCTTCAGCTGTTCCTTGAAATTTCAGTTATCTATGGATGAGGTTATGATGGTGTATATATTCTTTGCTTTAAGATCATGACACTTCTTGTAAGTAATTGAACTTTTTTTAAAACAAATTTATAGCCTTGGTATTGTTGTGTTCTGCCAAAACCTACCAACCTGTGTTTTGTGGTGCAACATTTTCCTTTTAAAAATATATATGAAAACCATTACACTGGAATTTAAGATATTTAACTCATTGGTCTTTTTCTCATCTTGTTGAATATAAAAACTGTGCTAAAAAGCTTCAAGGGTGTGACTTAAAATTTGCCATAAAACCGAAGACATCCAGAATTAAAGATGACAGCTTAAGTCCTCTACTGAAAGGGTCTCATAATTCACTTCCATCTTAGCTCACCCAGTTATGTCATTTTATTGCAGCTCCTATGTGCAAACTCTTCCTGCCTCTGCAGTGGCTATTGAATTTGAGCTACATTATGACAATTGATCAATGTTGTTAATTATTAGGCTTGATTCTCCATTCTGTTACACTGGTTTTACACCAGCATAGCACTCATAGACTTCAAAACCAGTGTAAAGGAACAGAGTATTAGCCCCACTACTTTGATCTAGGGAACAAATAGGCAAGTAGTCATACAAAGTGAAATCCTGTCTCCATTAAAGTCAATGGGACTTTGCCATTGACTTCAGTGGTTGGCTTTAAATGGCCAAGATTTCACCTGCGGTGATTTATTATATAATAAATTCTGTTATTTATTTATTTATTTATTTATAATTTATTCAGTATAGTAGATGTGCCTGGTGCTTTACAGATAAATGACAGATCTCTAGCACTGGGGAGCGGTACAATGAAAGTGCTAGATCATGTGGCCCTGACTTGTAAAAGTAGGTCTTACACATGCAAAGAGTCCTGTTGAAACCAAATGAGAGTTGTGTGATTACATCCTAATTTAATTAATAGAACTCATTTTTTACATGGGGGTTCTGACATTGAAATTGGTAATGCACAAATATGCTGCTGCGCCCATGCAGAACCCCAGCGACTGTATCCGGACTCGGTGGTGCAGTGGGACATCTGCAGGTATGGCCTGTAATTGAATTACATTGAATATGTTCATCCTTGAGAATCTGAAAATTCTGTAGACTTGATACTCATGTTAGTGTGACCTGAAATAATATAAATGATAATATGTAGATAGATATTCTACGATGGAATATACACACATGCCCAACATTCACTGCAGCTGTGAAATTGTATGATATCATGCCCACAAAATTGTGTTCTTATAAAATTTCACAAATTTCACAAAATGGAATTTTGGCACCAAAATATGCAAACATTCAATTTTGGGCACATGTTTTTGAAAAGAAAATGGATAATTTTCTGAATTGAATTAAAATATCATAATTTTTTCTTTAAAATTAGGCCATTTTTGAGTAGTATGATTACATTTTTGTTAGTTATCCTGTTCTTCATTTAAAACTTTTTGTGTGTGTGAAATTGGACCATTTTGGGGAAAACCTCAAATTTTGACTTTCATTAATTTCTTAGTGAATATTTTACACTAAACTATCAATCATTGTAATTAGAAACATGTGTGTAGCTCTCTGAATGTACTACTGAAAAGATATACTGATGGATTTAAGATAAAAAACAGATAATAATAACAATATGTTCTTTTTTCCTTACCTGCCAAGATCTGCATTTTTACAAGTGTAAAGCTTCTTACTTCCTTGTTGTGTAATTCAGTTTTAAAGACTATGGAATGCTAGTGTGGTGAAGCTTTATCCTGTTGCTTTTGTTGGTAAGAGATGAAGAGTTATCCACAGACAGGCTAAAGGAAATGGTTCATTTTTCACACCTCTTGAAAAATATTTAACCTCTCATTCCAGGAAACCTAAAGGAGATCTCAGATTCCTCAGTAGTTAGAACGGAAACTCCTAAAGCCCAAAGACTTAATAGATATGAGTTTAAATGATCAGTCAGCAAAAATGAAACAACTAATATCTAAGCATTAGGAAAAATAGAGACCAAAGCTAGCTTTGGAATAGTTGATGTTTGTAGGGTTTTGAGTGTTTATTCTATGGCTGGTTCATATTTAGTGACTGGAAGCTAGGGAATTGTAAATGAGACTGTATAGTTAAAGACAGTTTGTTTTTGATATGGTTAATATATTACAGTAACTTGCAGGTGACTAATAAAGAATTTTGGTATGTCCCTAGAGTTAGATTTATGCAATATTATGAAAGCAAACATAGATTTCCTCTTTGCCAGTATACTGATGCTCAAAGGATTGTGTACAGGATTCCTGAGATGATTAAATAAGCATGTAGACTTTCTATATAAATAGTAGTGCATATACAGTAATATATGTGTATATAGTATTGCTTTTTTCCCCTTTAATTCCTGCATGGATCTAATGAAAGAAAGATTCTTACATAATGCAAATGTCAGATTCATACCTTTTGAACTTAGGTTAAGGACACACTAAGAAGGATTAGAATAAAGAGGAGTCTACAGCTGGGTGAATTTTAATAACCATTTTTTCTGTTGAAGTTTGCAAAAAGGTAAAGTAAATCGCATATATCACTTTTGCAGTCAACAACTAGTGAAATCATAAAAATAAGGATCCCACAATGATCTATTATAAATAATTTGAAACATTTGGTTGAAGTACCCAAGCAATATAAGAGCATAAATCAAATAGCAATGAGATTTTGTCCAGTATCTGTTGTGTCTGGAAGATCTGAATATAGACATCCATTCATGATTCACTTCCATTTGCTTATCTGCTCATTGAGATTTTCACAGCAGTGAGGGGGATTTAACCATTCATTTCCTGTAAAAACTTTGGAAGAGTTGAGTTGAAAAGTTGAATAGTTATAATTTGAATAGATATAATTTGAAAAGTTTCTAGCATAAAAATTCACTCGATGAGTATTTTGTCCACAATTAAAAAATAAGATCCATTCATCTGTACTTAGTTTATTAGAGTGCACATGTTAAAAATGGGTTTCAGAGTAACAGCCGTGTTAGTCTGTATTCGCAAAAAGAAAAGGAGTACTTGTGGCACCTTAGAGACTAACCAATTTATTTGAGCATAAGCTTTCGTGAGCTACAGCTCACTTCATCGGATGCACGTGCATCCGATGAAGTGAGCTGTAGCTCACGAAAGCTTATGCTCAAATAAATTGGTTAGTCTCTAAGGTGCCACAAGTACTCCTTTTCTTCATGTTAAAAATGTGTATGCGTTACACATATGTATGTGTGTATAATACACACGCATTTGGAGATAATATCCACGTGATAAATTACACAGCCATTTGATAGATAAATGTGTGTGTGCGCGCATTTGTATTTGAACACACATGGTATGTCTGTGTACTATATTATAAAACCCCAACCCTTTGCACTTGTGGTTTATTGTTGTTGAAAGCTTTTCACAATGTTGTGAATAAAACAAGAACAACAACAATCCTTTGCTCTCAGATGTGTTCATTGAGCTCCCTTTGAAGTTAATGGTGGCCTTGTACATGCAGCCAAGGCAGAATTTATCTTTCATTTTATATCACAAAATGTGAAAAATGTATAATGCGTGTTAAAATTAATTTTAAAATGAGTAGAATATTTTCAATAGTGGCTTTGGGGCACGTGCAGCAGCACCCTTGCTGTCCACTGATCAGCTATATTATGAGGTGCTGTGTCACTGTCACCACTCTTTAGAGGCTGTTGCCGGTTTTGAATATGAGTTTCTGCACTTCTGTAGAACTGTTGCTGTTGTTGGTGGAAAAAATTTTTTTTTTACACCTGGTGCTTTTCAATTCAAAAACCATTTCACTTTCTGCCTTTTCAGTTTTTTTGAACTTCTTTTGACTTTGCTGGTAGAGAGAGCTGCAGGTTGAAGTTGTACCCATCTGGTTAAACAATTCATCCTTAAACACAGACCTTTCATTATTCAGTGGATGGGACTGCCTGTATAAACGGTTGCAGAGCTCCAGGGAAAGACCAGTTTCCCCAGTCACTGCATTCAGAAAATGCCCGTTTGGGTACAGAAAAAGGAGAAATCTGGAAATGTGAGCCCTGTATTGTGTCAACAGTCCACTTGGAGAACTGTTTTTAAAAGTAGGTGTTAATTTAAAATTGTAATGGCTCTTTTTAACAACTCAAATGCTGTATTCATAAATGGCACATGTCCTTGAAGGGATACCTGCATGATCCTCATTGTACAGCTCATAAAATCTGCAGGGTTGCATGTTCAGCATTAGGTTACTTTTGTTTTGGGGACTTGTGCACTGTTATGATATCCAGAGGGTATTTGATTTGGCTGAATATTCCCATAATATTCCATCTCACTCCCATTGTGATCCAGTTCCTGCTTTTTCTCCTTTCCATTCCCCTGCTAAAAACTGTCCTTCACATTCTTTGCTGAGCTAGGGGAGAGAATGACAGAAATATTTCTTCCCATGGGGTTAGCAGAGAAAGCAGTCAGATGTGTCTGTCAAAGAGAGAAGTTAGTGTAAGGGATAATCTTTAGAGTACTAGTTCCCAAACCATAGTCCATGGACCACTGCAGCTATGTAGAGGCTGGCTGCTCAAGTGATGGTATCTCCTCCTCCTCATTTCCAGCTGCTTCTTCAGGTATCCAGGATCTTAATCGCAAAGAAGAGACTGGAGATCTGTAAAAGTAGCTGGAAAGAAGATTACTTTTTTTAAAAATATACACACCCTTCTTCAGAATTGGTAATATAAAACTCTCCTTCACACAGATTCTGTA
Organism: Caretta caretta; assembly: GCF_965140235.1. Taxonomy (NCBI): domain Eukaryota; kingdom Metazoa; phylum Chordata; order Testudines; family Cheloniidae; genus Caretta; species Caretta caretta. Next base: position 213,053,871 of record NC_134207.1, on the reverse strand, counting down.
GGCACTGAAAGCAAGGGTAACTGTGAACACCTGTTCATTAGGGACAAGACAGAGGCAAACAACTAAGCTGACAAAGGCAATTAACAGCCCCTTAAGTGCTTTGTCACAACCAGCCAATGCTGCATTCAACCCAGTGACCTAGGACCTAGAGCAGTAGTTTTCAAACTTTTTTTTTCTGGAGACCCAGTTGAAGAAAATTGGGGATGCCTGTGACCCAAAGGAGCTGGGGATGAAGGGTTTGGGGTGTGGGGGTGAGGGTTGTGGCGTGGGGCTGGGAATGAGGGGTTCAGTGTGTAAAAGCGGGCTCTGGGCTGGGGCAGGGGGTTAGGGTGCAAGAGGCGGTCAGGGCTTTGGGCTGGGGGGTGCAGGCTCTGGGCTGGGGCTGGGGATGAGGGGCTTGGGGTGCAGGAGGGCTCCAGGTTTTGGGGGGATCAGGGTGGGGCAGAGGGTTGGGGTGTGGGAGAGGGTCAGGGCTCTGGGGTGGGGCCACGGATGAGGGGTTTGGGGTGCAGAAGGGGCTCAGGGTTTGGGGAGGGGGCTCAGGGCTGGGACAGGGGATTGGGGAGCAGGGTTGGGGCATGGATTTACCCCCAGCAGCTCCTGGTCAGCGGCACAGCCCGGATGCAGAGGCAGGCTTCTCGCCTGTCCTGGCCCCGCGGACGGCGCTGTGCCTGAAGTGGCCAGCAGCAGGTCCAGCTCCTAGGTGGAGGCGTGCAAGCGGCTCTGCGTGGCTCTCGCCCATGGAACTGGCCAATGGGAGTGCGGAGCCAGTGCTCAGTGTGGGGGCAGCACACGGAATCCTGTGGCCCTCCTGCCTAGAAGCTGGACCTATTGCTGGTTGCTTCCATGGTGCAGTACGGTGTCGGAACAGGTAGGCACTAGCCTGCCTTAGCCGGGCAGCACCGCCCAGGGCAGATGTAACATCCCAATTGACGATGCTGACCAGAGCAACCCAGTGTCTTACATGCCGTGACCCAGTACTAGGTTGCCACCCAAACTTCGAAAAATGCTGACCTAGAGGACAAAGACTCTATAATGTGACTCTTTCCTGCAAAGATTGAGTTTACAACTAAAACTAGACATAGGAATTCCATTTTTTTTGGTTGGGTTGTGACCAGTTGTCCCTACCACTCACTGTGGTGAAGGTGTCTGTCTGCAGTGTCTCCCTCCTATCTCATGTTGTAAAGGTAATAGCAGAGAGAGATTTATTTAAGGGTCTGGGAGAAAGGATGACTTCAGGGATAGTGAGTGTATATACTTCTATTCTATACTTCATTGGCAGAGAAGTGAGAGGCGGAGAGGTAATAAGGAGAAATTAGATACAACAAGGGAGAAAGCTGAAGAAAGTTAAGACAGCAGGGAAGACGAGTTGGAAGGGAAGAAATACTGGAGGTGTGAAAAGATTGGTCAAGCTTTTTTTAGGTTAAAAGGACTCCTCTGTGTCCAGAAGATTTTGTCTTAATTTCAATTTTACTGCATAGGTAATAGCCAGGAATCATCCTCTTAATTTTATCTATTTGTCAGACAACAGAGGAGTACCCAATTTTGCACTGGTGTCCTAGCTGGACAAAATGATCTGAAAAAAGGGTTTTGTTAGCCTTAATTTTCTTCTTTCTCCCACATGATTACACTTTAACTCCTTTAGAGGGAGCTAGAGTAGAAGATTTCACTCTATCTCTGCTGTTTTACCTTTGACTGTTGAAAAGATTTGGGCTGGGTACAGTTGAGGCCTTTTCTATTTCTATTTCCTCCATTTGGAACGTTGACTCTTTGCTTGCAGATAATCTTTTGATCCTTCTTTGTCTGGCCCACAAACTTGTAAATCATGTCATTCATGTCCTCATGGTTGCCAACTGTATTAACATTTAAAAATAAAGAAAGCCAGTATATTTTCTTATGGCAGACATCCTGGAGCCCTCTGTTTTGGATGTTATTGGCATCATGCTACACAAAGGCCAACATGAAAAATTCCTGAGAATAAAGTGATGGAAACAAATTTATATAAAAGATCTCCAGTTAAAAAAATAAAGGCTTTGCAAATTAGGAAACATTTTGGGACAGCAGATTTTCAAATAAATGGCCATGATTCAAGCAAAACTGCATTGACTCATAATCATATCAGTCTAACATTTCTCTCTCCCACTGGGTTGCTGTTTTGGCTTTTCCAACTCACTAATAACGGTGTATGACCATCCTTTTTTATTTCTGATACGGTATTTATGGATTTCCAGAAATTTTTTAAAATACAGCCGTGGTACTATCCTGGAGCTCATGGGATTCAGGCCCCATTGGCTAAATATTTTCTTGTTTTTTAACTTGTAAAAATTAAATTGAAAATGATCTAAATGACTTTAGGTTGTTTAAAAGAGGGGAAGATATTTAGAATCACTGGGGCAAAACTCTGGATGTAAGACTGTTGTTTGGTAGTGGTTTGTTGACGAGACTGTGTTTCTTCTGAAGTTGCCATCAGAAACATCCCAACTCAGCATGGGGGGAGGGATAGCTCAGTGGTTTGAGCATTAGCCTGCTAAACCCAGGCTTGTGAGTTCAATCCTTGAGGGGGCTATTTAGGGATCTGGGGTAAAAATTGGGGATTGGTCCTGCTCTGAGCAGGGGGTTGGACTAGAAGATCTCCTAAGGTCCCTTCTAACCCTGATATTCTATGATGTACGCATGTCTATAGTGTGTGTGTATATACACATAATTATAGAGGGAGCTGGTAGAAAACCGCTATAGTTAAATTACCTAATACTTTCCATTATAAAAGATTCTTGCAACCTTCTTTTGAGAAGTTCTTGTTTGCAGCAGGCCTTTGAAATTCAGCAGGGACAAAGCCCTCTGGTTAGAGATGTGCCTTTTTGTTTATCCCATGAATTTCTATTCAGGTTTATCTAAAATAGAAATAGTTTAAAAATGGCCATTTCCTTCCTGTTTGCATGCACCGAACAAGAACATTCTAAAGAGCTGGTATCTGCGTTGCCCAAGCAGCAGCAGCAATTGGCTGGTGGGAATGCTCGGGAGCCGCCAGAGCAGCTGTATCAGTGGTGGAGGTGAGAGAGAGAGAGAGAGAGGCAGGCAGGACTCCCCCTCTGTCTAACCCCTAAACCCAGCACATGTACCTAGCGACCCCCTTCCCCTGGAGTGTCTCATGGGACAGGAGCGACCCAATTCCTGTGGCGGGGCAGTCAATAGGCAGACCAAATCTGGACCACCAGATGCTTTTGAATGGACCACAAAATCTTTTTATTTACTTATTATCATTATTGAGTATTTTATTATTTTTTCTGAAGTCTGGACCTTTATTATACCTTGACCACAAAATTTGGACCTTGATAAAAAATTATGCATTACCCCTGTTGTGGGGTAGTGAGGGGAGAGCTGAACTAGGCTCCCACGACCATCCCTGCAGCCTCAGCACATGACCTCAGTGACCCATCCTCCCACCCCATGTAATAACTGCCTTCTGCTGTTCCCAGTTAATGTCTTTAGTCCTTCAGTTCATGTGATAGAAATGTGGGTTGCAGTGCTGAAGGTGCTAGGTTCAAATGCTGATGCATGATGTGGGGGTTGTTATGGTTGTACAGAATAGGATTTGATTTTTACCCTTTTCTTAAAAACAATGCTCCCATCGCACCCCCACATCCCTAGGAAATTATATACAAAACATTACACAAAAAAGACCATGGTTTAGATTAAAGTTAAAAAATGTCAGATTTCAGTTGCCCATCGGTCCTTAATTCTGTCTCCTTGTGCATATGTATTATGTATACAGTCTTTAATTACATGATTACGGGTGCTTTGCCTCATTCAGAACAAAGAATGGTGCATGAAGGCAACCTAAATAAATCTTACAATGTAATGATTTTGTATGTAATTATATATGGGGTGTGTGTGTGTTTAGGGACTCATAATTAATGAGACAGACTTTCAAACATGTTCACATACACAAATACATATTTGCACACAGAGCTCACTGAATATGCAGTTGCCACAGTTGTACAATATGGGGTGCACTAATTGTGCCTGCCTTTGAAAATGTATTCCAAAGAGTCAAGTTTTAGAATACCTTTCAAACTGACACATTTAACTAACGCTATAACAGTGTCAGTGTGAATATGGCTCAGTACTGGAATGACCAGGGATGAATGTTAAAATCTAGACAATCCAACTAGCTTTTCAGTAGACCACACAGATATTTGTGATGTTTTAAAACAGACAGCACAAAACAGTATGCCATGTGAATTATAAAAAACATTTTCTTAACACATAGCAATTATTACTGTCGTAGTGTATAGTCTGAATATGACTCAGTCTGCAATCAGATCAGATCTGAAGTCCTATGTCTCTAGGGATGTTTTTAAACAGCTGTACAATGGCCTTTTCCTGAAATGCCAAACTACTGTGACACTTTGGTATTATGTTTTCTTAAAGATTGGGAGAAAAGAAGGTGATAGCATACAATGTTTTAATTGAATCAGTAGCACATACCAGGCTGATAGCATAGGAACTGATTTTGTTTCACAGATTTAGAACAGTTCAGGGAAGGATGAGTCCGGGTCCTTCTGTGCAACTGGAGAGCAAATCATTTTGTTCAACAGACTATTGGTGGGCATTGTAGATCTGTTTTTGCCAGTGATCTATCTCCCATTTAGATTTTAAAACAAAAATCAGTCGTACAAGTTATTCCAGACGGATTCCTTTACTTGCACGGTGCCCCATTAGCTTTGTGAGTTTTCCTACACAGAACAACTTGTAGAAGAGGAAACTTATGCTCTCTCACTCTTTTATTTTAAAAAAGAAAATAACTTCATTTGAATTCATAGAGAAGGATGGTCTTGTGTTGAAGGCACTAGCTGGGACTTGGGCTTTCTGAGGTCTGTACACAACTTTTCCACTGACTGTCCATGTGACTTTGGACAATTCACTTCATCTCGTTAGTGTTTCAGTTCTCTCTCTGTAAAATAGGGATAATACTCCGTTTCTCACACTCTTTGTTTTCCTCGTCGATTTAGATTGAAAGCTATTCAGGGCAGAGACTGTCTCTTACTGTTTGAACAGTGCCTAGAACAATGTGGCCCTGATGTCACATGGGCCCTCTGGGCACTGCCATAAACAATAAATAATATTTTAAAACCACAGTCCCAATACAATATAAGGGCCTCTAGAAATATATGTCCACCCTACAGTAAAGAAAAAGATCCTGTCTGTGCTAGTTCAACTGACTCATAAAAGTTTAATAGAAATTTACAGAAATAACCAAAGCCCCATATGTTCTGAGGCAAGTCTGTTGCAAGTTCATTGGATTAATCAGTATTCGAGTGGAAATTCTGTAAATACTTGTAGCGGATTCAAATTCTTAAAAATCAGCATTATAAATTATATATGAAAATGTGCTAACCTGATCAATGCATTACATTCAGTTTATTTTTTCACTGTCTCTGCAATGTCAGTTTTCAGTGGGCCATTGTTTTTGTATTGACAACACATAACCACATGCATCCGATGAAGTGAGCTGTAGCTCACGAAAGCTTATGCTCAAATAAATTGGTTAGTCTCTAAGGTGCCACAAGTACTCCTTTTCTTTTTGCGAATACAGACTAACACGGCTGTTACTCTGAAACCTATCATAAAAGTTATCATCAGCAAGCTGGAGGTTTTGGCTGCTGTGCAGAGGATACGTGGGGCTTTTGTCACCAGGTGAGGTATGGTTGGGATCACAGGAGCACAATCCCTAGCAGGATGTTTGTGAGGAAAATTAGCAGTAAAGAAATGATTAAGTGTTGACATCAGTGTTGCAATCATTAGGTTTCAGAGCTATCACCTTTAAGATGAGTGAGACAGCTCATAGCTCTCATCTCATTTGTTGCTGGCTGTCTGCAGACTCAAAAACAAAGCACTGCTTCATTTAACTTTGAAAATATAAGCCCATTGTTTTCTTTGCAACCATGAAGGCCAGAAACATTTTTAAATAACAGCTTGGATTCTGTAGAACGTTCTGTGGCACAGTGTGACTTTTGCAGCACTTCCAGCACTATTGTACAATAACTATCATAACTTAATTTAAATGTCTTATATGTATATAAAGTTATATTTTTAGTTGACTCTGTTTGAACTGGTCTAACAAGTAAGGAACTCTACCCATAACTAATGCTATGCCTAAAAGAATAAAAACCAATGGGCCTGATCACCCCCTCCTGCAATAAAAGTTGCTGGAGGGGACTAAAGGGCATGAAATCTGAGGTTTGTCTCTGATCATTACACTGTAGGTGAGGAAGGTATGCTGCTTCTGCCTCCCCCAAACAACAGAATGTGACCCACAAACTGCACGGATCACTAGTGATCAGCAGGAAGCCAGGAGCATTTGTGCTGAGACCATGTTCCCTGGACATATACTGCATTCCCTGCTGTTGCAGTTCAAATAGAGCCAGGCTCCATGGCTTCTGCAGCTGTTGTGGAGATCTCTCCCCCCCACCCCCCACAAATCCATCATCGGGGCTGATTTATTTTTCCCCTTAATGTGGAATCCCCAAAGCCTGGGGCCGTATGATCTTTCCTCTGTAATTTCTGTGTGCCACTTGGGCCTGCCATCAGCTCCCCTCTCCTTTGTGAGATTTCCTCCCCTTCCACAGACCCTTTAGAGAGCCCTATGAACACTAGAAACACTGCTGTTGAGGTGGTAGTGGCCAGTTTCCACTCAAGATAACTGAAATCTGCAAACAAAGGATTAGGGGAGGAGGGACTCATGGAGCAAACAGCATTTAAAAAAAGCTGTAGCTTTTCAAACTACAGTTTTCCTCTAAAATATGAGTATGGTTCATAAAATAAATATCTAGTGCCCAACTTCGATTACTTCAGTAGGGCTAGTCTCGTGACCAGAGATTGCTTTTGCAAGCGGTGCAGTGTAGATGGTGAGACCCTCGCATGCCTGAACCCTCTAGGGCTATGTACCCTAGAAGATCTCTTCTCACCCAAGTGCCACCCCTGTGTACACTGCCATTTTTAGCTGCAGGGAAAAGCTCCAACCACAGGGAAAGATTCTGGCTGCCCCCTGCAGCTGGAGCCTTTCACGACCTCAGGAAATTGCCAGAGCCTTTCCCCCAGGGCTGGCCTTATGGGTGGGCAATGTGGGCGAATGCCCAGGGCTTCATGGTCAGGGGGGTGTTGTGGTCAAGAGGCAAGGAGCGGGATTGGAAGGGAGCTTGGGGCAATGGCGGGGAAGCAATGGGTGTGTGGGGAGCCCAAGGAGGCAGCAGGAGAGATGGGGAAATAGGTCGGGGGGAGCGTGGGGAGATGGGCAGGGGGCTGGGGGAGGCAGCGAGGGCCAGGAGCCATGAGGGGATGGGTGGGGAGCTCTGGAAGGCAGCTGGGGACAGGGGCATCATAATACAAGTTCTCCCAGGGCGCCATTTTCCCTAAGTCTAGCCCTGCTTCCCCTCTTCCTCCTGCAGTGGAAGACTGGCAAGGAGAGACAGTGGGGAAAGACGCCAGCAACTTTCCACTGTTAAACTTTTCTGTGCCATCTCCCCTGCCAGAGCCTTCTAAATGACATTGCATCCACTGCAGCGTGGACGCAGCCTGCTTTTCACTGCAGTGTGTAGCTACACATACCGTACACACCACGGCACGAGGTGTACAATACAGCAGTAGCCTGAGAGAGAGACACACACAGATTTGTGTGTTAAGTGCAAGTGTCCCTGTGTCAGATTAACTTTGTTTGCCACTGACATCTCCTGTAGAGAACCAGATGCACACTCTGCAGGCTTCCCCAATTACAATCCCAAATTTAAGGAACGTAAATGTAAGGTTAGATATGTAAGATAGACAGAGCAACTTCCAGCTGAGACCTGTTTTCACAGCTCCTACTGACCTGGCGGAGGGAGGCTTCATTTTGGCTCACCCAGCAGAAATGCTGCCTATGTACCACTAGGGACCCAGTTGAGTCTCATTAGAAGTAACAATAATTCATCTACAGAATGGTGGTGGTTAGCTAGCTCAATTCTGTTTTCTGGGTACAAGGTGGCACAGACTATAATGTTCCCTTCTAGTGCATGCTAGAAAACTAGAGTGCTGTTTTGTCTTCTTGGCAAACTTTTTTTTAGTGTCATAAATTTATGAGTGTGCGCATGTACTTTCTCTGTTATTCTCTATGGTCTTCCGCTCATTCTGTAACTCTGAAGCCATTATACATTTAGGGCAGGGCTTAAATTCTCACAGATTATTTCCCGGAGCCGCGCTCTCCTCCCGTCCTCCCCCCACCCCCCCCGCATTCGGGCCTCCGGGCTTCAGCTCAGGGGCAGGGGGTCTTGGGGCTTTGAGGGGGAGCAGTCAGGACTCCTCGGGGCTTTAGCTCCACCGGGGGGGGGGGGGGGCGGTGCCAGGGCTCGGGGCTTTATCTGCACCATGGCGGGGAGAAGGTGCTGCCAGGGCTTCTGCCCCACAGGATGCTCCCACGGTTTTGAAAATATTTACCGGAGCTCTGCTCCGGGCAGCTCTGGCTGAATTTAAGCTCTGATTTTGGGTCTAATTCTGATCTTATTTATGCTAGGGTAAATCAAATGTAACTTCAGTGAAGTCACTTGATTTACATTGGTAAAAAAAAACAGCGTGAGATCAGAATCAGGCCCTTGTTCATTAGTATCTGAAAATAAATTACTAGGACAGTGAATAACTTAATCAAAGATAGCTACAAAAATATTTCATTTTTAACTTGAAGATCTTTTCTTTCTTAAAAAAAAAATCCCACATTCGGCTCTCATCATTCCAGGCCTCATTAATCAATTATCAGCTGTATTAAAATGTATAATGCTTTTAAGATCTGCCATAGGTGTCTTATGCCTAGATGGACTATGACCTATAGACAAAATCAATTTTCTTAAACTACAGTGAAACTTATCCCTGATTACCATAGATGCACACCACTAATGAAAATTTCTGCTGCATACCATAACACATGACTCCCCTCCACCCCCCAACTCATTACTGTTCCCCTCAGCTGGCGTAATAGAATTTAAAAAAGGACATTGCGGGGATGAAAATCATATGGGCCAAATCATGGGCTTTTGTGCCACCTTACTGGTCAAAGTGACTTTAAAGCTGCCTTAAATGGGCAGGCAAAGAATCTCAATGAGGGGGAATCCTCAGCTGATGGGTTCTGAGGTGTGCTGGCTCATGTAACCTTTGCAGGGCAGCCACAGAACAGGAGGGCAGGTGGAAAAGTAACTGGAGACTTAGACATCTCATTATGAACTGTTTGATGCGGCAGAGAATTCAGCCCCTATATGTTTAAAATTCTTTCCATGCAACAAAATAGCACCCTCAGTTATTAAAGTGAAAGTATTTTGTAAATCTAATTTGTTACTGATTTTACCTTTTGCATTTTTCTTAGCTTGAACAACAGAAGCCATCTGGCCCAGCAATACTTAGCATTTACCTAGAGCTATACATATTCAAACCATAGTACACATAGTAACTAATTTAACCCTCCCATGCTGCTGTGAATTTAGTGTTACGAGACAGAGAGGTAAAGTGAGTCAGTGGCAGAGCTGTGATTAGAACTCGGTGCTTCCTGACTTCCAGCCCAGTGCCTACTGCCCCAGCCCAGGCAGGTTTCTGATAGAATGGAACATTCATCACTTTTGTTGCTGTTGCCTCACGTGACTTAAAACTTGGAGAAGGCCACTAGGGAAGGGAGGCCTCAGTCAGCAGTGATGCAAACCTCTGTACAGGAAGCCCCTTCACTTTGGGCACTGGATTACAAAGCCATCAGAGCTACTACTGGCAAAGGTTGGGGTTGGCTAGTATGCAAACTAAGCCTTCAAATGGAACTTCTGTTAGATTTTTTTTCAGCAGTTTTTGGCAATGCAGTTGTCATTGTGTTCAAGCAGAAATTATTTATCCCATGAAAAGTTCATAGTTGACACTGGTTACCTTTGCAGCTTGCTGTAAATTGCAGTCACTTGTGACAATGGGCCCCAAAGCTGAGCAAAATTGTAAATTCCATCTACCACCCAGAAACACGAAGGTCCCCCATATTAGAGTCCCCTTTTTATGCATGTCTTGGCACACCATTTCACAGCTTGATATGATGGAGGCTGTTCATGATACACTGGGCTGTCGGGGAGGCACACTCTTTCCCTGTGTTCTGCATGGCACAGGATAAGGCAGCTTGCTCTCACTTGGATAGGGCATGTGAGGCAAATGACCCTAGCTTCTTTTGACCCTTTGCTTTTTAGCTAACTTTTAATGCTCTGCTAATCAACATGCTGTCTGAATGCCATGTGGGGCAATGTGCACCCGTCAGGTCCCGAGGAGAGAGCAACTCTGTCCTTCTCTGAGCACATTGTTCCAGGCTTCTGTGTAGGGTGCGAAAGGGCAGAGAAGTCCCCATGTGCACTTGACCAAGGACCAGGGACAGTGTAGCCCAAAGAGAGACAAGAGTTTTCATTGGTAATATACAAGATGGTGTGACTTCCTGAGGATACAGTGTAAGGAAGGGTATCGTGTAATATTCATTTATGTATGTTAGAATTTTAGGCCTGATCTTGCAATCTTACTCAGATGAGTATCTACACTGAATGGGGATACTTTTTTAAACCTCCGTAGAACACACAGGCTTACTGAATGGGGATACTCATTTAAGTAAGGATTATATGCATGAGTAACAGTTAAAGAAGGGTTAGAGAACCACATACAGCAAATGTGTTTTACTGTGCAATCATGTATTTTCCAAGCTGTGTTACAATGTTTAGAGGACTAAGAAAGGGGCCTCAAAGCAAGACCCTCCCCTCCCCCCAAAAAGTGAATGCCTAAATGGAGACACTAGGGAATTAGAAGGGATGTAAGATAGTTTAAAGAGCTGAAACAACAAAGCATTTTCCTTGAACAAGTGGAGTGACCTCTGACCCTTAACCTAAAATTGGAGGCGAACAGGAAGTTGAGCTTGTTTTATATATACAAATGGTTTTAAAATTTATAACTACACTTTCCTACAAGGTAATATAAACGTATCAGCAGTACAAAAACCCTCGTGCTTTAGTTTCAGGGTTTGCAAGGTGAACAAATCGTGTTTTCAGTTCAGTACATTTTCCTGTTAGCTCTCAGGCTTGAGGAGAGCCAGGGCTTCTTCCAACTCCACATTTTCTATGTACATGCAGATCCCAAAAAACCCTGAATAAATAATTATCATTCATCCTTTTGCATAGGATCTGTTCACCAAACTAATAAATTAATGGTTTCCCCCAGCATGTTGAACCGAAGCAGAATAATAATAAATAACAATTATGTAGCACTGTGTCTCAAAAAGTGCTGAGTAGACATTAGCCAGAGATGAGTAGTTCAGATCTGGATCTTACTTTGTGGTTTAGGCCCATTTATCTTCTTAATAGATTAAAGGAATAGTAAAGCAAACCCTATGACTGGTTGTATCACAGAAAACATTCATACTAATTATGAATCAGTAGTCTTCATATTCCGTGTTTCCTGACTGGACCTAATTTCAGTGGCTTTGTACTTAAAAGCACTTTACTGTATTTAATGCCAACCCGCTATGTTATTAAGCGTCTGAGACGTACAAACAGTTTGAGGGGTTCTTTTTAAGGAGGGAGAATTTAAGCTATTGTTTTACTATAATTTTTCTTGTGTCTTCAGTGGAGAAACACTTTTTCATCCAGTGTTTTTGGATGAAAACTGAGAAGGCTACAACCTTAGTTAAAAACCTGGATTGATTTCAGGTGCAGGAGTAGCTACAACAGAAAGCAGTGCACAGATCTCTTCTCTTATGCCACTTCTCAAAGAATGAGTCAAAACGACTGGCATATTTCCTGCCCATTGCAGCTTGGCACAGTATCACCAAAATCAGTATCCCAAGACCACTCTCACTCAGTCTAACCTTAATTCCCAGCCCTGCCCCCCCAATGATTAATGTGCCTTCTTCCTAGTCCTTATAACAAAAGAACATGTTTTGACAGCCTTACTCTTGTTGAGCAGTACCTTTCTCTGCAAGTAGTTGGATTGAATTCAGTGGGACTATATGTGGAATAAGTAGGGCTCCATGTCTGTCACAGAGGTCATGGAAGTTACGGATTCCATGACTTTCCGCTTCTTCCGTGGCTTCTGCCGCAGCCAGTACGGCTGACCCCAGGGCTGCCCAAGCAGCTGGCTCCAGGGCTGCTGCTCGGGTGGCCCCAGGGACAGCCACACCTGCCACTGTTGGAGCAACTCTGCAGCCAGCTGCTCGGGTGCCCCACAGCCAGCCGCACTGGCTGCCGCTGGAGCTGCCCCGGGACTACCCAAGCAATGGTCCCTGGGGCGGCCAGAGCAGCTGCTGCTCAGCAGCCCTAGGCTGCCGGAGCAGCCTCTACTCAGTGGCCCCCAGCAGCTAGTGCTGCTGGCCCCGTAGCACCCCGCCTTCCCCAGCAGTGGCCCCTGGGGCGCACCATCCCCAGCAGCGCACTTCAAGATTTTTTCAGGGGTGTTTATAGTATAAGCCAAGTCACAGGGCCGTGAATTTTTGTTTATTGCCCCTGACCTGTCCATGACTTTTACTAAAAATGCCTGTGAAGAAGTCGTAGCCTTATTAATCAGATAATGCACTTGAGTAATGGTGGCAGAGTCTCACCCGAAGAATTTGAACAATTTTTATTGTGGGAAGTTCTTGAATTTTTAAAAAATTGCTTTTGTTTTGTGAAAAGCAAGGATTTTGGAGAAAATGTATTTTCATTATAACATTTTGTTAAGAGTATTTTTCCCAGCACTAGTAAGTACTGGTGTAGGTCAGTAACTTGCACAATAGAAGTCAGACCTTTTCCAAATTTGACAGTAACATTAGAAAGGGACATCATTTTCTCTTACAATAATATTTCCATTTCACTGCTTTCCACTGACATGTTCCTTATGGAAACTTTTCTTGTTCCTACTATTCTGATCATACTGCTCTGATTTCTTTAGGCGGGGCATTATTAATAAGCTGGACAATGCTAAAAGATTTAACAATTGATTTTAGACAGTGATTTTGAATAAGAATCATTCTTGTTTTATGTTGACTGATATCTCATAAAAAATCTATTAACAATGTCAATTTCCAGCGTAAATGTAACCAGAACACGAAACCACAGATAACCGGACTGATACAAAGCAGTATGCATTTTGAGGAAGTGCTTGTTTTTATTTTTACTTCATACACATGTTTCACTTAAGTTCAAATTATCCCTTCAATCTGTTAATTGAAACCTAGACTTTTTCTTTTCTTTATTAAAGCCTAATCTAGACTAGATTTCAAAAACTAAATAAACAGTCTGCTTGCCCATTAAAAATGAGTGTGTCGGGTTTCTGTGTATTTAAGTCTTTAAATAATCTCCACTTAGCTTTTCACAAGGGGCCTTAAAACCTTTAGGAAGAGGATACCTGAAATCACATTTTGACTGTGAATGGGGTGTGTATGTTGAGGGAGTGGGAAGAATCTTCCTATTATGACTACTATAGCACAAAGTTTTATGTGGTTTGTGTAGTCTTGCATAAGCACAATATACTCTGTGTGTGCATGTGTGTGTTCATTCTGACAGTTAATTAATAGTGAACATTGTGGCCCTGATCCTCAGCTCTGATTGAGGAATACATGGGTGACCCAGGATGGGAAATGCAAAGGAAGCTTTAAACCAGGGCTATGCTGTGCCAGGTCAGCACTATGCAGGAGCTCGAGCAGCTTGATGGTACTGTAGCACTAACAAAGAGGGGCAAAGCTGCCCTCACACTGTGTAGAATCTAGCCCAATATGTTTCAATTTGTACTAAAGGAAAATGTCTTTCGAGATACTGCTTAGAAAACATTGAGAGCAAGGTCTTGTCTACACTGGCTTTTTAGCTGTCACTGCAGCTGTACCACTGCATACCTTTGGTGTGGAGATGATTTGTACTTGTGCAGTGCCTAGTGAACATATGGTTCCAAACTGGATTAAGCTGCACCAGCACAAATCGTGTCTACACTAGGTATTTACCTTAGATGCATGTGGCTAAAACTCCAGGATATACAAAGTATAAGTGATATTTGTATTACACTATGCAATCTATTAGAGCCTCTCAATTGGAACACTTTGCTATTTAGATTGTATCAAGGCTTGCAACCATAATAACTCACAGAAACATCATATGGAAGTTATTCTGTCTAAAATCCATAAATAGAAACGGTTACCTTGTATGTCCTTCATTTCCCCAAAGTGGAGGCCTCATACCCAGCATCAATGGCTTACAGAAGAAATAAACATGCAGTTTTTGTAAATTGTCACCTGAAGCTAGTATACACGTAAAAGCATTTAAGCAGTCCCACGCACAATCTGATAGAAATTGCTGATTACCTGGGAAGGAAAGGTCAGAGTTCAAATTTATAATTTTTCTTAAATTCAGTGGACCAAAATTAATAAATGTGCTAAATTTCAAGACACTAGCTCCATGGGACCATAGAAAATAATTGTCAGTCATTCACTCAGTGACCTGTTACAAGCATGTGCTTTATATTGCACACACATTGACATTTATGCATTCACATACATTGAAATGTTAGTGTGTGTATATTATATATGTACATCTGTATAATTATTAATATGAATATAGATACTTTTCACTTTCAACTTCCTAGCAAAATTATTGGGGAGGAGAAAAGAAAAGATCATTTTTAATAGAATTTTATCAAAGGCGGCAGAGCTGGTAGCACTTTCCAATATAAGACCCTGTTTTCAGTTACTTATAACTTAGCCAGACTTTAACTGTTTGATGTGAATTTTTCCATGCTGGGTATCTGCCTCAGGCTGTTTTCTCCTCCCTCAGCCAAAACAGTTCAGTTGTTTCCAAGAATGAGGCTAGGGAAAAATTGTTTTGCCCATGTTAAAAAAAAATTCAAACGTCTTCATTGAAAAGTTCTAGTGTCCTCATGCTTTGGAGCAGGGACTATAAATTTGGCAGAGATGGCCTTACATTCAGGGATGTGGCTTATTCTATCCCCATGAAAATCCACCCAAATTTGGCAAAGTTATAAGCATTTGAAAAATTGCAGTTTGCACATGCTCAGTAGAGACTTCTTAGATTTTAGCAGCTAAATTCCCTGATGATTCCATCCACACTGAATGTGCTCCAGCCCAGGGTTAAGCAGGACTTTCCCTGCAGCTGCAGCTCTGGGCTACTACTGGCTGCACCACATCCAGGTCTGGGCACCTGAACTGAGAGCAGGGAACCTATCTCTCCTATGCTCTCTCTCTCTGACCCCCTGTTGGCCCCAGATAGCATGGATAAGGAAGCTGCTTTATTCAAATGTAGAGGGGTTGAGAGCCCGACCTGCAGGGAAGGAGACTACTGTCAGTTGGACCCCCTCCCTCAATTATTGCAGAAGCTGGAAAGTGTGTAGTAAATGAGGCAGAGGATTGCAAGGAGAGGAAGGAGGGTCTCTTGGTTAAGGCAGTTGAATGTTGCCCTGGAGATTGGATTCTATCCCTGTCTCTGCTTGAAAGTTCCTATCCGATGATGGGAAAGCCGCTTAAAACAAACTTTTCACTGGTCACTAATTGTGTTCCTTATTTTCTGGGTTCCTGATTTCATACCTGGGTTCTGACTTGCTGTCAGAAGTGCTGAGCACTCATAGCCACAAATGAAGTCAATGGAAGCTGTAGCTTGAACATATAAAGTGTTATATAATGCCAAGTACTCTGCAAAATCAGGACGTAGACATCTCAAATTGGGCCCTCCATACTGGATACTTTTGAGTTTAATCTCTCTGTGCTTCAATTCCCCATCTGTAATATCGGGATAATACGAGCCGTTCATCTCACAGAGATGTTGTGAAAATAAATTAATCTTTGTAATGCACTCAGATAGTCTAGTAATGAGTGTCCTAGAAAAGTCCATGAGAAAATTAATAATTCTTTCTTCAGAGCAGAGTTTGACTAGTGTGCAATAATTAAGGCATGTGGCTACACATAGAACAACGAGGAAAAAACAAACGAGGAGCAGCTATTCAAATTAACATAGTCCATTCTGTGTACTAAATTAGGCTTGGTCCTGTGGGGAAAATAGTGTATGTTCATGTAATTAAAGACTGTATCTTAATGTATGTGCACAAAAAGGCCAAATTAAAGTTTTACAGGCAACTTTAATTCTCACATTTCCAGCTTTTGAGTGCTTAACCTTGCAGTCTTAATAATGTTCTTTTAACATAATTGGGTTTTGTGTCTACAATGGGGACTACAGCGGCTCCGAATAACTTGTACTTCGTGTGCTAAAAATAAATAATCTTATTTCAATCAAGAATACCCAGAGAAATTTCAGCTCAAAATCTTCTTTCCAGAAATTGATATGAGATGAAAATTCTGGGATTATAATGCAGTCAGTCTTGTCACCTTTAGTCTAGCAATGCAAGAGTAGTGCAACTGCATCATCAAGGTCTTGCCCTATTAACTTCTAGGACTCTAATGCATAATAAAATACCCCTTCACAGGAGACACTTTATTTTTTCCCCCATAGTATTAAAAGCGATCAAATCAAATTTTGGGTTAGTTGCCTGCTTGACACTGAAGTTATATTTGAGTGATACAAATGCAAAATAAAATAAAATAATACTTATTTAAAAAGAAATTGGAAAGAGGGGATCCTTTTCCTTTCTTGAACATCTGCCACCATACTGAAGAACGCCAGACACGATGTTCCTCCTGCTAGCCTCTGGACTTGATTCTGCACCACTGAAGTCAATGCCAATGTTGCCATTGACTCCAGTGGGTGCAGGCTCAGGCAGTAGAAAGTCTGGACAGAACTACTAGCATGTTAGGTGGAGTAATTCGCTTGTGACTGACATAAGGTGAATAAACAAAATACATCCTCTGAGTTATCTGAGCTATCCTCTGTCATCCTTAGGATCTTTGTAGCATACTTTGGATCCCAATTCAGATCCTTGCTTGTATGGAATTGTTGATGCTTGTCTGATTTAAAAATAGCTAAACTGAGGTTTTCTTTTCTTACTTTTCTTTTGTTTTAAATTAAACGCAAAAAAACGAGAGAGGGAAGAAAAAAGAAATTGTTGTTGAGCTGTCTTTACATACCATATTTCAGCCCCAAGCAGATTTTTATGGTTGGGTAATAAATCCCTGGAAATAAGCATTTATAATGGAAAATGCAAGTTAACCTTAACTAGAGCAGCACCTTACAATAACACATTTGGAACCTACAAAATCCTTTCCACCCCCGCCCCCCTCGGGTGGTGTCATAGAGAGGAAGGAGTGTAATAACAGTTTAATTTACCATAAATACATAACATATTTTATGATGATTTGATTGTGTTGAAAAATTTCACCTTATAGGTTTTAATAAAGCAACCTACTGGTAAACTTATTGCAGTTGGCTTTCTTTTCCTTTGACTAGTGGTCTCAATGGAGTGAAGTACAGAGCTTTTATAAATGGCTTTAGTTTTAGAAGCTGGCTAATAAAAATAGATTTCCTTTCCTTTTGACTTGTTTATGAAGCTGAAAAATGACTATGCAGGTCACTGGTGTGTGACAAAGCTAATTTCTGTAGCATTGAGTAAAACAATATGGTATGACTGCATGATCCATTTTCCTCTGCAATCATGAAATTAAAAAGGGCATTTTCAGAGGCAGCAAACAGGAAAGTCTCCTATGACCCTCAGAACTAAAAAGCCAGATAAATCAACTGCAGAATCAAAACTGCAGCATGTGGAAGAATCCAGCTGATTATAAATTTTGAATATCAGTGTGAAACAAAATGTTATAACAATATGAAAAGGAGCTGTTATTTGACACTGTTATTTTGATGCCTAATTTGCCTTCTTGTGTAAGTAATATAAACTGGATGGGGTTATTATAGCAACAAGGGAACTATTTATCTGGCCCAAATTTCCTTCCATGGGTTTTGTGGACTCTGGAGCTATTGAAACTGCTACCTCTTGTCCACTGCCAAAGTCTGTGTGATGCCAAAATTGGCCACCTAAGATGATGCCTGATTTAGGGGCGGATTCAAAGGGGCGGAGCCTTAGCTAGCGTAAATTGTCATAGTTTCAATCACTGGACTTCAGTGGAGGAACGAGAGTTTATGCCAGCTGAGGATCTGTCCCAGACCCTGACCAATATAATTATTACTCTTGGAAACGACACCAGAGAATACTGAAGGTATCCAAAAATTGACAGAGTTCCTAAGGAGACTTTTTACCGCACCTCCTCCCCCAGTAATAGATTTAACATGTGTGGAATCTTGTTGGGGAAAATGGGGATGTTAAGTTGTGTAACATTTGCCTACATTCCCTTCATGTATGTTGTAATGTAGAAACACAGAGGCTGCTGCTGAATGTCATTTTATTATTACTTATTGTTACGTGTAGCACATCTCACATGTATTAAGGTGGTATTACACAAATAATTATAATGTTGATTTAGATTTTATTGATGGATTTTTGGCGGTTACAAAATGCAAACTGTAAAATTTCACATTTTTAGATTATGTGGACTGCAAGCTTCTTCAGAGTTGAAAAAGAGAAAACCTCAGCTGCATTCTGGGGAGTGGGTTTTATGTAAACTATTGTTATTGGGGCAGTGCCAAAAGCCTCCAATCGGGTGTTCTGCTAACACATAGTCATTGCCCCAAAGAGTTTACTGTCTAAAAAGATAAAAGTGGAAAGGGGGGGAAGGAGAGAGGAAGGGATATGACCTTGGTCTGAAATCAACCAGATGAAAATCAGTAAAGACGAGTGCAAAGTACTTCACTTGGGAAGCAAAAATAAAATGTAGAACCACAAAATGGGGAATAAGTGGCTATGTGGTAGTACTGCTGTATAGGGTCTGAGGTTTATAGTGGGTCACAAACTGAATATAAGTCAACAATGTGGTGCAGTTGCACAAAAGGCTAAGATTCTGGGGTATATTAACAGGAGAGTCATCAGTAAGACATGGGAGGTGTCCCACTCTTCTCGGCACTGGTGAGGCCTCAGCTGGAGTACTTCTTCCGATTCTGGGCACCACTCTTTAGGACAGTTGGGGAGAAATTGGAGAGAGTCCAGAGGAGATCAACAAAAATGGTAACAGCTTTTAAAAAATCTGACCATGGGCATAAAGTCTGAGTGGGGAACCTAATAAGTCTTCAAATATGTTAAGGGCTGTTATGAAGAAGACATTGATCAATTTTTCTCTACATCCATTGAATGTAGGACAAGAAGTAATGGTCTTAATCTGCAGCAAGGGAGATTTAGGTTAGATATTAGGAAAGCTTTGTAACTATAAGGGCAGTTAAGCTCTGGAATAGGCTTCCAAGGGAGGTTGTGGAATCACCCTCATTGGAGGTTTTGAAGAACAGGTTGGAGAAACACCTGTCAGGGATGGTCTAGGTTTACTTGGTCCTGCCTCAGCACAAGGGGCTAGATTAGATGACTTCTTGAGGTCCCTTCCAACACTACATGTCTATGATTGTAAAGTCTGAACATACTAAATATCAGACTATATTTAGTACAGGAAATATTGTAGGCCCTTTTCATGATCATAGAATCATAGAATATCAGGGTTGGAAGCGACCTCAGGAGGTCATCTAGTCCAACCCCCTGCTCAAAGCAGGACCAATTCCCAGTTTTTGCCCCAGTTCCCTAAATGGCCTCCTCAAGGATTGAACTCACAACCCTGGGTTTAGCAGGCCAATGCTCAAACCACTGAGCTATCGCTTCCCCCCCCCCCCCCCGATGATACTCTTGAACTCTTGTGTAATGCTATCTAATAAGCAAGGTGGCTATATTTGCTGTACAGCATAATTTGTGCTTTGCTTATGTTGATTCCATTGACTAGTTCCATTGATTTCAACAGAGCTATGCCAGTTTATGTCAGCTGAGGATGTAGCCCTGGATTTCTAATACTGTCTGTCTTTGCAATAATAAAATCTGAGGACTGACAAGTGAAGTTGCTAACTTTCCTCTGCGCTATGCAATGGTTACACTTTCTTCCCTGGGTGTGGGAAGTCTTAAATGGAGTATGTCTGATGATTTGACTGGCTCCCCAGGCTCATTACCTGTCTAGACCCTCAGCCAGCCTCCAAATTCCCACACCCCCAAAATAACTTTTAATTATGGTTATATGCATTTTTTCACCACAGCGTAATCAATAAAGAGCATAGCCCTTCTAATTCCAGATATTGCAAGATCTGTGGGGAAATCCCACACATCTCAGGATGCTGAAAATCCCGGACATTTGCATGGAGGCCCAGTGCCCATCCACCAATCCTGCACCATGGTTGTCTCGGCAGCCATGCTCCCAGCTTCCCTGAGTCCTCTGATGGTACTTTCCTTAGAATTGAGAGGGCCCTACCTATGGCTTTATTCTGGCAAAAATTTGCACTCATGGTAAGCTTTTTAATGGGACTGGTCACAGTACATCAAGTTAAGCATGTGTTTAGTCTTTCGGGATTGAGGCCTAATTTTGGAGCATGTTCCTACAGTATGGTGTAGTGTGAACAAGAAGATGGTATTCTTTTGTAATCCATTGAATTGGGGTGGAATGGATTCCTAAGTAATATGGTAACTTCTGTTATATTATTGGGGGGAGGGGGGAACTTGAATCAAAATAATCCAGAAACTGATGAGAGATTTTAAGCAAATGCGAAATAGGAAGAGACAAAAATGACATGGAATCAAAATGATTTTAGTCAGGCTGTACAGCCTGTACCTAATGTTAAAGTTTAGCCTATGGATTTTACTACTAGGTTTTTTTGGTTTTGTTTACCCCTGTATTGCAAAAGCAACAACAACAGCACACTGAGAAATGTTGGTTTCATTCCGCTGCTCATAAGGCAAGAAAGGGATACAAAACACATTATGAAATCTGTGTGTGCAGGAAAAAGCCAGACAGTTGGTTAATAAAATGATGGAGGAATATTTGAAAGTGTCATGAAGTGCACTGCTGTTTGTTCACTCAATTTATGGCCTGATAAGAGAGCACAAGTTGTGGTCACTCCTTACATTTGTGTTATTTCCCTTCATGAGGTGTCAAATAGTAATGGTAGTTCACTGCAAGCTGAAAGCATAGTAGTGTTTTCTGAGAAAACATTTTTTAAGAGAGATTTTAATAAAAGTGCAGAGTACACACACTTTTGATCTTGCCAACCCCTAACATAGAAAAATCAAATACATTTTGGGTCTTTCTATTTCCCTTTATGGTTCATGTTTTTTAGCCATTCTCCAAACAAGGAAGGCTAGAAACTTAATTTAAAAAAAAAATGAAAGCTAAGATTCTGATGTAGTAGAGAGCCTCAGTTTTGGAGTCAATCAGAAAAGAAGCAATTCTTGTGTGACTTGTGATAAAATGTTGAGAGTTAGCAGCACTGAAATTTACTCGTGTGTAAATTTTATTATTTCCTTCATCAGTAAAAATAGTGTAAAATAAAACCTCTCTGACGGGGTGAAATTGACTCTTTTCTCTGCAAAGTCTAAATGGGGGGTTAGGGGGGGATTGAAATGCACCCCAGCCTGCTGGCAGAGTGTGTAGGGCACCTCCATAGCTATTAATCCATCTTCAGGTAACCTGCATACATATTGGAGTTTTTGACGCCTGAATCCAAGTAATTGTTGATCTAAGGGCAATGCAGAGTTGCACCAGAGTTCAACTTCATTGTGTCTAGGGCATATGGCTAATATTTATCATAGTATAGCTATCTTATGCTTTGCAGGCTGCTGTGGGAAGGTGAGAGATTGGACTATGAGTTTTTACCCTCTCAGTACCCCTAGAGACCAGGTCCCATTGTGCTAGGTACTGTTTAAGCACACAGGAAGAAACAGTCTGTGCTCTGAAGGTCTTACCCTAACCAGATAAAAGGGAAAACATAGAGAGAAGTGAAATTAGATGCCCATGGTCACACTGCAGGTTAGCAGCACAGCCAGGATTAGAATCAGGAATCCTGATTTCCCCGTCCTGAGCCCAATTGGCTAGATTACATTTACTGATATGTTCCTGAACACAGTTTGAGATCTGTACTTTCTTATCCAACTCTAAAACACATTTCATGTCACATGAAAACTGACATGGTTTTAACTGACGAAACAGGACTAAGAAAATTATTAGGAACTCAATTTATCCTCCATTCTTTCTAGTGTCTGTATATGTACTGTATATCTATAACAATAGCATGAGAAGCATTTTACAGTACTTCACATCGTGATTAACAGAGATCTCTAACATCTGAATACTATCCATTCTTTGTGTATCCCACTTACAGGAAATATTTGAATGAAAGTTTCTGCTATATAAAAGAGGCAATTTTCTATCTACTGTTATTTTGCTGCTTCTATGATCCACTGCCCTGTTCTTTTTTTTTTTTTTGAACTAGATCAGATCAAAACTTTGGCTGATGGTTTGAAGGGAATCTTTGCTATATTTGTGAGTAGCTCTAGGAATCAATCAAAATGTACAAGGCTGGAACGTTACCTAGCTGTTAATTGGCAGGTTAAACTTTTATGGGTTTCTGGTACCCTGGCGATACATGACTATTAAAAATTGCAGGTGGTTCGGGGGAGGGGAAGGTGAGTTCCCATGCTAGTAATATATCATAAAACTGTATATTTCATGTGCCTGTTGTGAAAGTGGAGACTCTAATACTCCTTCACAATATATGCTGATAAAGGAATCTTTATGGATCTCATTAACTAAAGATTTTCTCTGGGAACACTGAAAAGTGTAATGCTTATGGACAGAAACACAGAAAAATAATTAGCCTCAGTGGTACCTCTTTTGGCCTAACAAAAGCAGTGTGGTACCTAACTGCACCCATCAGTTCAGAGCTTAAATTTCTGTTGTTTTGTCCATAATTTTGTCCATAATTTTGAAGGCCCCCTCACTTTCTGCTGGCAGAGGTGAGCAAAAGGAAGTGGAAATTTAGGCTGGGACTGTCTACAACCCCACACCCACAGAAGCACAGCAAATACAGACGTATGTCTCCTCTGCAACATGGACTACCATGACACATCAGCCCTGTCTTCCATTCTACACTTACTTCCCATAAAATATCAGATCAAGCTCAAGGTCTTGGTCCTTATCTTTAAGATGCTCTATAGCCTGGGCCCAGGATATATAAAAGATCACCTACTGCTCTGTGATGAGGACTGTGGTCAACAACTCTGCTCCTCAAGCACAATGGAATGTCCTACCATAAATGTAAAATGTACCTGTACAGGAGACAGAGCTTTCTTGAGAGCCAATCTAGGACTATGGAACAGACTCTCACAGGAAATAACTCACTGCCTTCTGCTCTTTAAATGCAAGCCTCCTTTAACATTAACACAACAGTGTTTATACTTCAAAAAACAAACCAACCAACCTCAAAACAAAAATCCTAGCAAAACATAGCACTGCATTGCAAGCACAATTCTCCCCTGGGCTGAACACAGTTCTTGGTTAGATGGTAGTCACATGACTTGCTGCATTAATGTTTGCTGTGTTGTTGCAGCTGTATTGGTCCCAGGATATTAGAGGGATAAGGTAGGTGGGATATCTTTTATTGAACCAACTTCTTTTGGTGAAAGAGACAAGCAAAGAAGTGCTCTGTGTAGCTAGAAAGCTTATCTCTTTTGCTAACAGAAGTTGGTCCAACAAAAGACATTACCTCACCCAACTTGTCTCTTTAATGCATTAATGGAAGGCACTGATACACTAGGGCAGTGGTTCTCAAACTTCATTGCACCGCGACCCCCTTCTGACAACAAAAATTACTACCTTACCCCAGGAGGGGGTACCAAAACTTGCCACCTAAGTTGGAGGGGGCAAAGCCCAAGGGCTTTAGCCCTGGGCGAGGGGCCTGTAACCTGAGCCCAGCTGCCCAGGACTGAAGATCTCAGGCTTCAGCTTCAGCCCCAGGCGATGGGGCTCGGGCTTCAGCCCTAGGCCCCAGCAAGTCTAATGGCAGCCCTGGCCCCCACTTTGGGGTCCTGACCCACAGTTTGAGAACCGCTGTACTGGGGTGATGAAGGTGGTATAACAATTTAGGGAGAATATAATTGAAGCCCTTGCAGGCACACTGCTCAGCTAGGGGATGCTCCGGTTAGTTGCTTCTGGATCCCTGAGGGATACAGTCTGGTTTCCTCACAGAATTCTTGAAGGGAGCTTTGTGAGGCTCTTCCTGCAGAGGCTGCAGAATATTTTTTGTCTCTGGTAGACTTTTCCACAAAAAGGGACAATTGAACTGTATGGCCTGGGTTTGAAAATGTGCCCTCTTCATGTATATTCTTTAAATGTCTGTAATTATTGTTAGAGGGAAATGTGTGCATTCAGTTCACTAAGCCTATATTTATTTTGATCAATCATAGCAACTTTAAAAGATGGACAGTGATGTCCATTATGTTTTTTCCCAGGAGTAATTATACTTATCTGATCACATACATAAGGGAATAGGGATGGGGGAAGAGGAGAAAACATCATCCCCAGTTGAATCCTAAACCTGTGTTTTGAATGGGATAATAGAGAGAGAGTTGCCTGTGAATTTACACTGATATTTTAGAAGATCATTTTTCTCCCAACTTTCAGAGTAACAGCCGTGTTAGTCTATATTCGCAAAAAGAAAAGGAGTACTTGTGGCACCTTAGAGACTAACCAATTTCTTTGAGCATAAGCTTTCATGAGCTAGCTGTAGCTCACGAAAGCTTATGCTCAAATAAATTGGTTAGTCTCTAAGGTGCCACAAGTACTCCTTTTCTTTCTCCCAACTGTTTGCTAAATGAAATGTTTCTTAGTGAATGCAGAGCTGTCTATATGTTACTGTCTTAAAATGTCTTCTTAAACTCCTTCTCTGTGTAGACATACTGTGTTCCCAAGTGCATATATGATTGATTTTGTTGATTCTTGTTAGAATTCTGTCTGGCTTCTAAACTCGGACTCCGTTCATGGCTATTGGCTCTTTTTTCATTTCATAAGGTAAACAGCCCTTTGTATTCTTTACATTTCAAAAATCCAGCTCCCTTCCGTGCACTAAAACCAACAATTGAAATCTTGGAAAGCTTTTCTTGAAAATGTTACAAAGCAGTTTTTGTGAAGTTTTTTTAAAATTGTATTGAATTAGAAACATTCTTAAAAACGTCCTTCCCCCAATACAAATCTGGTGGCTGCATTTTTATTTAATTAATTGAGAAGTCTCTAAATGAGATTAACTTGTTTGTTTTTAACTAGTGAGAGGTAATGTCTCTTGGCCTTTGTTTTCTGTCCAGTCATAGCACCATATTCAATGTAAATTAACAGAGTAGCAGGTATCAGACAGAAGATAATGATCTAGGCCCATATCATCCCCTTTTTTATGTAACCGGAGGAGACCCAACGTAGGCAAAATGCCCCTTTAGGGTATGGCAGAGAAAGAATGCTTCATTCATGATATTGTCACTCCATTCCTAGAACCTCCTGGAAGTCCCTCCATGAGACATTTTGTGGAGTCATGCTACAGAGCCCTAGAGCAGGTATCAACAGAGATCATGGCAGGGAAGGGGTGACACCAGTCACTCTTCACGGCATTTCTCCCAACTGGGCCCACAGGATACACCTTCTGGCATTAATGCTGACTCAGGCAGCATTGCTTCCTGTGAGGTCCCCTATGCTGCAGCTAGGACAATCAACCAATGACAATGTGGGCCCTGCTGGAACCATGCTGCCTGCAGGGGGAAGTAATAGTATGGAGAAGTGGCCCCTCTGTATGGCCAATCATGCATCTGTTAATCCTCCTCCCCATGGGTTCCCAGGATTTGTGATACTAGCAAGCTGGGCCCCAAAACTACTCCTGCTACAGAGGAGAATGTGGCTTATTGCATCCATCATTTACATATTTCAGAGTCACGACAAACTTAAATTACTTGAGAAAAAAACTAAAGCAACCAAGAAACTTCCTCCATTTCTTTTTTCTTAAAGTTCCTGGGTAGCTAAGCTGTCATCTGATGTTTCGGGGTCGATGAAACACGTTTGCCGAAAATGAGTGTCATCTCAGTAATGATTATAATACCAGCAATCATATGCAAAACGTGCCTTAAACTGCTGAAGCAAAAGCTGAATGGGTCATTTCTTTTGTTTCAACCATATCTAAATAAGATGCCTAAACATAAATCTTAAAAGGGCCTTGCCACAGAAAAATATAATACCATATCACATTTGTTTCCTACACCACAAAAGTGTTTTTTCAGTAGCATAGCAAGCATGAACGTTTGGGGCCAGTATAGTTTTTGTAGGCAGGAGATAACATCTACAAATAGTTATAGCCCATAATACTCATTGTTTTCAACACCGTATATGTTGTGAAGCAAATAAATAGGCCACTTCTAGCTGTGGTTTTGGTTTCAGATGTATAAAAAGGACAGAACACACTTTTGTTTTTTCTTGTTGAGAAATAGCTCCTTGATGCATTTATCTGATTGAGATCTCACTAAGCTGTACAAATAATAAGTGTGTGTGTAAATCCCCAAAAGGGTCAGAGTTAGGCAGACCAGGGACAATGAGCCTGAAAAGGGGAATGTCCATCCATCCAAGAGAACATCTGTGATATATTATATGGCACAAAGGGTTTAATCTAAGGAAGAATAGTTCAAGTTCTGTGTATCCTTCTAGTAGAACAGTGACCCTGAATGAGGCGGCAGTTAAACACTGTTTATTTGTTCATGAAAAGCATCCATTTTTCTTGTCTCTTCTCTTTATAAACTATTTATGTATTTTGTATTATTGAAGCAGCCAATCAATATTTGGACCTTTAAAGGCCGATGTTACACTCTCTTGTGTGTGTGCTCACTAACTAAGCTGCCAGGTTTGCAGGTGTTCTCTCTTAAAATGTTGGAAAAAACACAATAAAGCAATATACATCCAAGAATTCTTGATCAAACAACACGAGAGACCCTCCCCAATGTGTACTAATAAATGTCAGACCCACTGCTAATTATTGAAATTTGCATATTAGTGAATAAGAACCAAATCCATCAGACCTTACTCAGAGTTACTGTAGATTCAAAGAGTATTTTGTATGAATTTTGCTGGCTAGAGCCCAGAAAAGACAATTGGAGTTCTTCCATTGGCTTAAATAGGCTTTAGATCAGGCCCAAGTAGATAAATATTGAAAAAACAAGGATAAGGCATCACAAAACATACCATTTATCAAGACACCTGTGCAGTAGTCTATTCTAATTTTAACCACTTATAATGCTACATAATATATTAATAAATGTATTGTAGTGCAAATAATTAAGGCTTAGTAATGCTACACTTCACTACATCATTCTTCTATTAAATCTTTTCTGAGAAGTCCTCTGTGTCTGTGTGTGTGTGACAGAGAGAGAGAGAATTATAAAGTGTATGATTAGCAAAGTACAGCTTGGCAAGCTCTAGTACGCTAACAAGTAACACATGGCTGCTAAGATCCTGCCCCTAGACATCATTAATGCTCTTACAGCTCTAATGGAAGACTCCAAGCATGGAACACCTTACAAATATTTAGTGCACATAGCACATACAATGAAATGTTCTCTGGTATCTCCCATTTCTTTGTTGCAAATGTTTTTGGCTCAATATACAATTGGCCAACTGAGTCAGCAAATACTTTGGACGTGTTTAAGACAGCAGAATGATGTCCTAATGCTCAGAGCTACTGTTCATGTCTGAAAGTCGATGCTGTCTTCAGCAAGTGCAGGGTAAAATCTGAGGCTAAAGCAGAGATTTAGGATTCTTTCAGCACAAATTCTTGAGGTAATCTTGCAATAAATAGTCTTTGGTTTCTGGCTTGCAGGTAGGACAAGATACTAAGGTCTAACAATTTGGTTATTTAGTTCATCTTTGCAGATATAGAGCATGACAGTTTATCAAAAACTGTTTCAAAGATAGCAGGCATTCACACATTTAAAAAAACAAATAAAAATAAAATTAGTAATTTCTCTACATTTTAATCTTCTTGCAACATCAAGAATACTTAAATTCAGAATTATTGCCTTATTTTCCATATTATCCATCTGTTTGTAGTTCTTTAGTCTATTCAGTGAAGACAGCTACATCTTTGAGATCAAAGAGGTGTTTTAAATAGATCAATCCCCCATGCCTTGGTTGCTGGTGTTTGGAGCAGTAGCTTCAACTCTTTTGTAATACAAATAATCTCAGACAGACTCTATCCTTTTATGCATCACCTCCATGCTACTAAAAATACCACGCTCAGTTTTCTGTGAGAGTTTCTTTTAGCTTCTAAGCATAATTCAGATAACAGTGGTGGAAAAATTAGTACAAGAAAGGGGCTGGAAAGAGATGTAGGGGTGTGTCCAATGGTTTGCAGCATCTTCACTAAAATTAGGTTTGTTCGGCTAATGCTAGCCAAACCTCTTCAAAGCAAGTACATTTGAAATTCTTCTTCCAAAGAAACATCACCCAAGGCAGTTTAAATAAAACAAACCTGGAGTAGCAAAAAAGACAGCCATGTTTTGGTTGCTGGCATTGCATGTCCCCAATTCCCTTTTGTATATCTCTTACACAACCACTATGAGCACATTCTTTGCCTTTATAGAAATTTTACTGGTCATGCTTGTCAAAGTAGAGCACCTTTTACACATATTGTCAAATGACTACATACCACGCTAATCTCTGGTGTCTCTTACCCAGAAACACAGCACTTAAGAATTAATTGTGCTCAGACTTGCAGAACAACAGATTTAGGTTTTTTTATGAAAACATCTGAAGCCTCTTGGGGTCTCTCTCTCTCCTTCTCTCTCTCTCTCTCCCCTCCTGCTCTTCCTGAATAACATGAATATAACTCTCTGCATTCAGCTTTTTCACTATTGGTAATAGTGTCTTTCACTGGGTCTCTTCATTAATGTGTAGTTACCATTTTATATAAGAAAGAGCCATTATTGTGAAAGCACCTCACCAACTGACAAGGTTAAGCCAAAGCAAATCTCGATTTTATATCTACTAGGTAAATTCATCCATCCTCGCAGTTCTATTGAATAAAATCTATTATCTGTGAAGTTCTCAAGTCTGAAGAGTCAGTGAGGATAGACATGCCTGACCTACTCTTGCTAACCCAGTTTACCAGGTAATAGCTCTGACCATGGAATATCCCATTCTACCTTTTGAGGCTTTTGGCGATCTTTCACAGCTACCGTAAAACTGACAGACAGAAGCCTTGGACAAGAACTTCAGGAAAGCTCTTCCTTACCCATTTAGATCAGTAGTCAGGTCTTTGGGTAGCGACATTTTTGATCATTGTCCATTGGTGGCTGCAAAGTTTAAGACCATATGCTGCCCTTAATTCACAGTAGATCTCCTGATGGTGAGGGTGGGAGGCTTGCACAAAGACTGAAGGATAGGCTACAGCCCTCTGCAATCGCTTACCGTTATGGCCTGATTCTGTCTTTCTACTTTTGGAATAAGGTATTATTCAGCTTGAGTAAGTGTCCTAAATTAGCGCTGGCCTCTAAATTTAATAAAACTGTTATTACAGCCAGCTTCATACAGTTGGGGGAAAAAATGATGCAGAGCTCTTTTAAGATGTCTGTCTTTTGTTTATTTGGCCCCTGGCCCTTAATACATGTACAACTTAAGCATACAATTGCATACTAAGATCATTTGAAAGTATGAGTTTTGAATATCCTTATTAGGCATCGGAATTAGCACCCCAATAAAATGTGCAGGGGTAGTTCACATATATCGTAGAACTATTTTTCAGATTGCTTCAATAGTATTGCGTCAGTTCAAATTTAGAAAGTTAACTTCATGACCATAAGGAATATTATATATCAAAATCACAAGGAATATTTTATATTTATAATATTTCTTATGATTGTGAAGATAAATTAATATATAATTACATCTCTATCAAACAAGGCTGCATTTCAACAGAATCTAAATATTTCTTGGAGGCCAGCTAAAATACAATAAATAAGACAGGAGTTTGACACCCTGATATAGATTATGAATTTCCTGAGTGGCTGAGTTTTTTTATTCAGTAGTATTTGGAAGGGGCCTGAGCCACACACATTGGATTCAGATGCAAATTTCACCTAAGTGCCCAGGTGCTCAGATCCATTGTTTTGGTTCAGCTTCATCTTCAATTATCAGTTGAGTTATTAGGTATTGTGACGTTGCCATTTGATTCCTATGAAAAAAATTAAATTATCAGGAGATATTTTGAGATTATTCAGTAGATCCACAGCAACTCCTGCTATACGTGGTGCAATTACAGTGTGTCAAAACTATGTCTTCCTGTCAGTAATGTATCATTTTTCTTTGTCAAGCTAGAAATGACTCTCATTCTTTGCTCTGCATGTTTTGGGTGCCAAACACAGACATTTGCCCACTGTGTAAAGATATGGATTTAACCTGGTTGTGGAGAATGTGTGTGTTTCCATCTAGATATGACTTGTGTGCTGATATATACAGTGATAAAGCCACCATAGTGTTACACTCATGGACTCAGACTTTAAGGCAAGAAGGGACCATTGTGATCATCTAGTCTGACTTCCTGCACACTGCAGCCCACAGAACCTCCCCTCCCACCCACGCTCCTGTAATAGACCCATAAACTCTGACTGAGTTACTGAAGTCCTCAAATCATGATTTAAAGACTTCAAGTTACAGAGAATCCACCATTTACACTAGTTTGAACCTGCAAGTAACCCCATTCCCCATGCTGCAGAGGAAGGTGAACCTCCCCCACCCACCAGGGTCTCTCCCAATTTGATCCGTGGGAAATTCCTTCCCAACCCCAAATATGGTGATCAGTTAGATCGTGATCATGTGAGCAAGACCTGTCAGCCAGGCACCTGGGAAAGAATTCTCTGTAGTAACTCGGCGCCCCTGGGAAGGGCTCTATTTGGAGAGGACAGGAGGGACATCTGCCCTTCCCCCTTGCAAGTTTGGTACCACGTCTGGGTGAAGTTTGCAGCAGGAGGGAAGATGCTGCCCCACCTCCCCCCACTGCCCTGCTAGGGTTGCCAAACCTCCAGGATTGTCCTGGAGTCTCCAGGAATTAAAGATTAATCTTCAAATTAAAGACTATGTGATGTGATGAAACCTCCAGGAATATGTCCAACCAAAACTGGCAACCCTATACCCTGCCCTGCTGCTATCTGCAGCTGCTGCGCTGCCCCTGCCCCTCCCACCACCATGAAGCTGCTGCTGGCCATGCTGCTTGGGACTGGGAGCCTGCCTCCTGATCTGCTGCGCAGAGCTGGGTGGGGAAGGGTGATGCAATAACCATACGCTTATGATCAAGGTTTTTTAGGGTTTGTGTTCCCAGATTAGATTAAACTAATTTTTCCAAACACATTTGATTTTTTTCATTTCTTTTTCCTTCCCTAGGGAACTTCTACAGGACAGAGTTACGGTTGTCTGGGTACCCTAACCGTGCATTTCAGTAGCATAACATGTCTGAATTTCTTTTAGGTTTAACTCTGAATTTCCTGGATTTATAATGTTTGTTTCTGGAATAATTACAACAGCCCTGTGTTACATTCTACCTTAAATTACTGACAATGACTGTCAAGTTCTCTGAAAACATCCACTCAGTGTAAGCAGCAGTCAAAAATGCTAACAGAAGATTGGACATCATTAAGAAAGGAATAGATAATAAGACAGAAAACATCGTATTGCCTCTATATAAATCTATCTTGACTACTGCATGCAGATGTGGTTCCCCATCTCAAAAATTGTGTATCAGAAAAGGGCAACAAAAATGATTAGGGGTATGGAACGGCTGCCATGTGAGGAGAGATTAATAAGACTTGGACTTTTCAACTTGGAAAAGAGACAATTAAAGGGAGATATGATAGAGGTCTATAAAATCATGACAGGTGTGAAGAAAGTAAATTAGGAAGTGTTATTTACTCCTTTTCAAAACACAAGAACTAGGGGTCACCAAACGAAATTAATAGGCAGCAGGTTTAAAACAAAATCAAGTATTTCTTCACACAACACACACACAGTCAACTTGTGGAACTCTTTGCCAGAGGATGTTGTGAAGGCCAAGACTGTAGCAGGGTTCAAAAAAGAACTAGATAAATTCATGAAGGATAGGTCCGCCAATGGCTATTAGCCAGGATGGGCAGGGATGGTGTCCGTAATCTCTGTTTGCCAGAAGCTGGGAATGGGAGACGGGGCTGGATCACTTGATGGTCCTGCTTTGAGGTCTCTTCCAACCCTAATATTCTATGATTTTATGATTACCTGTTGTGTTCATTCTCTCTGGGCCACCTGGGATTGGCCACTGTCGGAAGACAAGATACTGGGCTAGATGGACCCTTGGTCTGACCCAGTATGGCCATTCTTATGTTCTTAACTCTAACTTCATTTTAACATAGTTTTTGTCTAGAAATATGTACAAAACCTGTTTCTCCTCTCACTTATACAGGTTTTACATAGGTATAACTCCCTTGATTGCAATAGAATTACTCCTGGTTTATACTGCTGTAGCTGAAAGCAGGATCAGGCCAGTGGTATTTTTAGTTGTGACCAATTTTTATTCCCTACTTCAATAATTCTAAAAAAGTTACATGACGTTGAATGTTACCAGCATTTGGGGATAAATTACCTTAATCTGACTATGCAAAATAGTATAATTAGGCTTGGAAGGATTAGATATTTGTCGGTAAATATTGATTTTACTGTACACACACAAACCAATGGGGGAAAAATTTCCATTGAAAATAATCAACATTTACAAATAGGAAAAGTATAAAAAGGCTGCTTGAGAATTTAGAGCTTGATTTAAAGATATTTATTTTCTGTATTGTACGTGCTGGAGATTTTAACCTTACACTGTAAAATAATTTAAACAAATCCTCATAAGTCCTATTCCTCATATATTCAGAAAATGGCCTATTTCAGAACTGTGGTGGGGTATATAAATCCCCCCTCTGGGATAGGAGTTAAAGAGCAGTTTTGGTCATCATACCTGCGGAGTGTTCTCCGGCTGGAGGAGGAGTTTAAAAGAGAGCCAGACAGCTCAGAAAGATGGAGAATAGCAGATAAGTCCATCTCCCTACCCTATCTTGAGAGTTCCTGAGTAAGGGCACAGCAGGATTCCTTACTGCTGGAAAGAGGAAAGAGGGGAGGGGAGGGGCTCCACAAACAGCAGTTACCCCAGGCTCCGGAACAGTGACTAGCTTGTCTTTAAAAATTAAGGAAACTAAGGTGCATCTAAATTAGATGTTTGCATGGGCTTAACTGAAGGGATTTTAAACGTTTTTTTTATAATAATCAAGGAATTTATTTGTAAAACATGCTGCTAGATGATGCAGGAATGTTTGATACTCCCTGTATTCTCATTTCAATGAATAAATGAACAAAGCAAAAACCTTGGCTTTTCCGGATATCTGATGTTGAAAAGGGAGGGTTAACTCATATAATCAGGATCCACATTCCCTAAACACTTTCATTTTGAATAGTAAAATCAGTCATTTGGTCTCTGTTTGAATTATGCTTCCTGATTGGCAGACCAAACAAATTCCTACTTCCTCCTTTCAGCTAGGACTTTTCATCTTGTTGTCCTTCAGCTTCCCTTTGGCATCACCATTATATTTCTAATGGTACATAAAACAAGTGCGGCGCTACAAGTGAATTCTTATGCAAGGGCAATGACATCTGTGTTAATACAAAATAAATTCATTATCAGGAGCAAGCCCCAAATACATTTGTAATGAAAGAGCAATGAACGTCCTACCACTCATCAATTGATCCTGGCTTGTTGCCCTAATTGTTTGGTTTGCTGTTTAAATTTACTACATCTTTTTTAAAAAAAACACATTGTTTCCTACTTGTGTCCTTGTACTCCTGTGAAAATAGCTGTTGGGATTGACCATCACAACATCCATCTTATTGCCATGTCTCTAAAACCACCAAATCCAGAGCTCCTTTCTTGGATTTTATTTGATACAACTCCCATGGAAGCAACGGAGTTTGCCTGATTAAAAATTGAGGGCCTAATCACCATGGGAAGGAAGAGAAAATTTAGTAAGGTTTTCCTGGCCAATATGCATCTCCATTGTTACATCTTGGGCGCGGGGTGGGGAGGAGGGCAGGATTTTCACACTCATGGGTCAGGCTGTGGGACCCAACAGCAAACCCTCCCAGATCATTCAGGAGACTAGGGATACATTTTTCTAGATGTCTTGTGCCTCCATTTTGTCTCTGTACTCCCAATAGACCCCAAGCAGCCAGCCGCTTCCTATAGGCCCCCATTAACAAGGGAATCTGCACTGTGGAGCTGTATTAACTTTATAGCTTGGAGCTGTATTAACTTTTTTTTTTTTTTAAATGGGGAACTATACAGGGCCACTGGGGGTGGATGCATGTCATCTGCAGCCTGGACCACTCCCGTTTCTCACTTGTGAATCACTGATCACTGTCACAGTGATTTAGTACCAATTAACTGGGCTAATTGAAGTAGTCTTTCGGGGAAACACCTCCTTTCAGATGACAGTTCTCACTTTTAGGGTAGCATACGGGACAGATTCCTTTCCCACAGTAGGGTCCACAGCACAACAGTTCCTTTACTTCTATCCTTCTTGGCATTGAGCAGTTCCCATCAGGCCCTGTCAAAACCTCTCTATGGATAAAAGTCACTATATAAGAGTTAATTATTATTATTATCCTCCTAGTGTTGCTCTCACGTACTTTTAAAGAAACTGATCTTTTTTTTTTTTACCTCAATAGACACTGCTTCTCGTGTCACTTCATTCTTCGTCCAGTGAGGAACACAACTGAGGATTATTTATTTATATTGTGCCCTGACACCATATCTGGGCATTTCAAAGAATGTAAAGAATAATTATAATTAACATAAAGCTGGGCCTGGTAGCCCAGAAAGAAATAGCCACTCTGCCAAATATTCGGAGATAGAAAGCAATAACCAAGAAAAGACAAGCTAATTTTTAACCCTAATTCTGCGAGTGACTATTCAATACTCCATCCATGGTCCAATTAGGCTGCATCAGTGAAAAACCTCACTAACTTATGAGGTGTGAAACTTAGTGGTAGATTTATGGAGATAATCATCATCCTTGTGAAATAATTGAAAGGTTTACGCAATTTTTTTTCTCATGGATGTGGCATGGTTTTCTTTACCATGAAGTCTGCGCTTCCTTTTGTTCCTTTGTCCATGAACAAACACTTACTGAAGCTAGTGCAAGGAAAACCAGACTTTAAACAAAACCAAAACCAAAACAACATACCTTTTATTTCCTCCGTGATCTTCATATACTATCCCCAAAGTACAAGGTCCTGTTTCATGCTTATGACAGTTTCATTTTGTACATTTCCCGGGGAGGTCACTGGCTGTAATAGTCTTCCATTTAATACCGGGTTCAACACGTTTTTTTCAAAGTGGGGAGGGAGTTGTCGTCTGTTGGAGTACAGGGAGAAAGGACAAAAGGTCTGTTGTATTTCAGATAGTGCTTTTTCCCCATTCCTCTTCAGGTTTGTGGCACGGAGAATCCTCCAGGTAGAAAGATCCTCTTCAGGGACACACCAACTGCCACAGCTGTTCAAATCACTCAGTGTTGAGACTCCACAATCGGCAGGATCCTTCCTGTGAACTTAATGGCGGCAGTCCTAGTAGTACCCAGCATCTTTTTAAACCTTACAGGCCACCACCTCTATGTTGGCACCCCTAAGCAGTTATGTCTATAGCTTGTTGAGAGTCAGGGGAAAGGCAAGTTCTTAGATAAATCAATATCTCTACCCCATTAAGAAAAAAATCATTGTTTGGCTAGGGGCATAGGTACATGTTCTCGGTGGGTTTTTCTGTTTTATTGTCCTGAATTAACTCACCCATCTTTAACTGATATTAATAATTCCAGCATCTCTCTGCAGGACTATTTGTGGGATCAAAAAGAATTTCAGCATTAATGGAGATTGCCACAAATTCAGCCACAAATACATCGGTATTAGGTCCAAAGTAACTTTATAGCACAGCATTAGTGGGTGGGTATACTGTATTTTACTAAATCACAACAGGCTTAAACTGATGGAACATTTTTATTAATACTCATATTTGTTTTTACAGTCCAGTTACCTCAGAACACAGAAGTTTATTCAAAACAGGTATCTTGGATTTCTTTTCTAAAAATGTTTTGATATGTTTTATGAACTTTTAAAACCAAAAAGCTCTCTGTGTTAAAAACAATACATAGACATTTTATGACAATGACTTTTTGTCACACATTAAGAGTGTGCTTATTGTGCCAGATCAAAAAATGAAGGCAGTTCTGGTTAGGAATAAGAGACTTAACTTATTCAACATCAGTGGGGCACAGTCTTTGCAGCACCAATGGTCATGTAGACAACTTGTCAGGACCTCAAGCATTGCCCCTAATTTGCATAAAATATACATAGATTTGTGTAAATGTATGCAGCTGAAGGCAAAATAAAATGAAATGTTAAAAACAAAACAAAGAACCAAATGGCAACAGCCAGAGCCCCTTGGACTGTGATCTTTTTAGATCTCATAAGCAGGCTTGGGCATGCTTGTCCAGTGCCCCAGGTGCTGGAAGAATTATTATTGGCTGTTCAATAGATGGCCCTTTTCCCTTTGAGTCAACACTAAACCAATGGCCAGCCACAACATTATGACTCACAGTTGTTCTAGAGAGTCTTTCAGATGTAAAACCAAAGTCCTGACTATATGGGATCATTAAACTATCTCATAGGTGAAATCCCGACGGCTGAAAAAACTAGCAAAACTCGCAGTGACTTCAATGGGGTCAGGATTTCACTCACCCATGTACTTTTCTCAAGAGTAATGACATTTAACCCTGGTTCTTTTATAGCTTCTATTGGAAAAGAAGGTATGCTGTACTTCCTGTTATTAACTGTTTTCTAGCATTATTCATGCACTGTTCATGGCTTTGAACATCCTTCGACTGAGTGCCAAGGTTGTGCGTTTCAAATATGGGTGAAGTGGTCTCAGTATGTGTTGTTATCAGCTTCTTGAGTGCTTTGGGACTTTTAGATGAAATGTCTCAAATACGTCAGGGTTTTTTTTGTTCATTATTTAACATATTTTTAGCAGTCTGGAATTGCTTTGAAGCTTGTGTATGTACACAGAGAGTCTGAACTTATACAGGACACTTTTTTAATCAAATTCTAATATGTCTTTATTTCAAGAGTAGTTGTACACTTTACGAATCCACAAATTATTGCCTTTATTGAAAGGTTTGTGTATTATTCAAGATGACGTGTAAACTTTGGACCTAATACTGATATCTTATCAAAAACAAAAATATTCACAAGGACAATTATTAAGTTTGTCACCTAATCTCAAGTCTGGAAACGCATTTACTGTCTAAAGAAGATTTATGTTACTGGACACTGTGAGTAACTAAAATCATAACAAACAAAAATCCAACCATTGCTTTTTTATTTGCCGCCCTTGTCTTTATTTCAAGAGTAGTTGTACACTTTATGAATCCACAAATTATTGCCTTTATTGAAAGGTTTGTGTGTTATTCAAGATGACTTGTAAACTTTACTCAATCTTCCCTAGCAAGGGAAACAGGAAATACCAGAGAACACTAGACTCAGTAAACCTATAAAATTTGAGAATGGAGCCCATTATTTCTAGTGACTTTTCACATAACACTTTGGGAAGCAATGACTAATTAGTTTTTGGCTTTAACAATAACAGTTTCAGGGGCTTTTTTTGTTTTGTTTTTATAGCTTTCATATTAGGTAGAGGAGGGAAGGTGGCCCTGAATGATGAAATATTGGCAGTATATACACTTGCTTCTCAGTAGGAGCTCAACTCTTTGATCCCCAGTACAATTACATTCATTGCCCAAGCTTTATTGCCATGCCGGAAAGCTAACAAGCAGCCTCTACAGCCATGACAGCATCCTAATAGACTTTTGTTTAGTAGGTAACAGAATATTTAAAATTATTGTCTAAAATTCCATGGATTTTTGGCAATAATTGAATATTCATAACGTCTTATCGACTACTCCACACAAGTATGATGCATGAAATCAGATATTCTTGTCAGGCTCATACAATGCATTGTCACACTCACAGTAGCTGGAATAAAATATTTACCTTTTCTATTCTTTCCTATGTGAATACAATACAGAGCACATTTATATCCTGGATTCATAAAAGGACAGAATTGTTAATGGGTAGAGGGATTTGAGCTGATTCCACAGCCTCTTGATGAGTCTGTCAATCAATTTTCAGTGTAATTTCATATCATATAAATGGATTGGTTACCAAAACAGCTTAAATGAAATTTTTAAAAGTTGGTCCTATGTATTACTAAGAGTATAGTTTACCAGTTGCCTTTCCCACTCTATTTTGTATCCACCGTCCTCATGAAGCTTATCTTGTAAATGTTATCTGATTATTATAGCTGATCAACAGAAAAGCTGATGTTTAACCATTCAACTAATAATACATAGAATTTACTGTACATAACACTTTCCACTAGGGCCATCCTTAGGATTTATGGGGCCCTACGCAGTATTATTAAACTGGTGCCCCTACACCTGCAGATTCGGCTCTGTGAATACTGGTGTCCCCATACTGCCCCTATACTGGTGCCCCTATGCTGGCGCATTCAGCTCTGTGAATATGGCCCCTGCTTTCTGTCTAATAAGGAGACTGCAGCATGTGCTGGGTGTGCGGGAGCCGACCCTTTCTTAACTGCTGTTCCGGTCATAGGCACAGACTCCGTGGATGGGTGCTCTGGGACTGGAGCACTCCCAGGGAAAATGTAGTGGGGGCAGAGCACCCACCAGCACCAAACTTCCCCCTCCGCTCCCCTCTCCCTGTGCCTCTCGTACGCCAGCAGCCCCATGCTTACCAACTCCTTCCCTTCCCTCCCAGCGCTTCCAGAGTGCAGCAAACAGCTGATTGGCGGCGTTCAAGCTCCGGGAGGGAGGGGGATGAGCGGAGATGGGGCATGCTCAGGGGAGCAGGTGGGGAAGAGGTGGGGTGGGGGTGGAGTAGGAGCAGGAAGAGGTGGGGTGGGGGCTTGGGAGAATGGGGTCGGGGCCTGGAGCAGAGTTGGGGGGGTCAAGCACCCCCTGACAAGATGAGAAGTCATCACTTATGGTCCCAGTGGTGCCCCAAATTTTCGGGTGCCCTATGCAGCCGTGTATGCCCTGCTTTCCACCTTCAACCTTCGGAGGCAATGTGGTCCACTAGGTCGAACATTACTCAGTACTCAGTACTCAGGAGACTGGGGTGGTATTCCCAGCTTTGCCATCGATCTGCTAAGTGACTTTGGGCAAGCCATCTTACGTCTCCATGCCTCAGTTTCCTTTATTCTTTTTGTCTATTCAGACTGTGAGCTCTTTGGTGGAGAATCTCTCTCTCACTCTGTGTTTGCAGAGTCTAGCGCTATAGGATCTTGATCTCAGTTGGGGCCTCTAGGCACTACCATAGTTCTGCTAATAAAATCAGTTTACAGGGATCTATTGACATATAACTGCACATCCAAGTATATATTAAAAAGTTTCAACTATTTATTTTATTTTACTTAGTCATTTAATTGGATAGCACAAAATGTTGGTTGTGAGCTAGACTATAAAAAATACTGATGAAGAATAAGTGACAGGGCCAAAATATGCCCAGATGTACCCTTGTTTCCCATTGAAGCCTACATTATTAGGTGGAAGAATTTGGACCACTGGCTATACTTTGGGCCTCTGGCATTGTGTTCCAGTAGGAAAGAGTAGGAAATTTGAAAACAAAATCTTAAATTAACGCAAACAAAAAATTTTTAATAGTAGTAGGTTTTAATCCCCCCCCACAAACACTCATCTATTCTTCTGCTCATGTTCAGCAGGTTTTAGAGAGACAACCTTACTCTTCCTAAGGACATCTTCATGTTCAGTGGTAACTGGCTTGCTGACAAGTCTTGCTTCTGCCCATCCCTTTATTGTCACAGGACGATTCAAGAAAGCAGCAAAATCTCCTTTCCCAGGTATATAGTGGGTTTCCCAAATATAGACTGTTTCTCTCAAGAAATACAGAGAAATTGGGTTATGTTAACAAAGAAATTATGGAACAAATTCACAGGATTTCTACGTGTCCATAAGAGAGGGTTCCGTAAGAGTCTATGTTGGTGTAACTTCCAAGAGAAGGGGCCACAAGACGTGTATCTAGCAGCAATTGAGAGGTTTAAGATAGTGCCGCCTCATCCCTCAAGTTTAACTTTTACTCTGAAACCTGTCATTATACCTTTCTGTCACTTCTAGCCCCTCAGTATATAAGATTAGCCAACAAAGTGTTCCTTACAAATCTAATCAATGTTCCTTATTGTTGTGTAACTTACACCATTCTACCCAGCACCTCTGAATTTGGCCTATTATCTGATGAACATTTCTGAATTTATTGATCATAGTTGCAGAAGTAATTCCATACTATCGGACTGAATAATAGGTTCATTCTTCAGAGAGAATACAAAGCTGTGTCATGGAGAATGACATGCAGCACTGACAAGATCACAAACACTGTTTTATATTTAGATACACCTTTTATCCCAAAAGATCCCAAAACACTTTATAAGCTCTACACATTCACCACCACTGAACTGCAGCTGTCTTTGGTGTTGAGCCTGGCAAGCAGCTAATACAGGAAGGGGGCATTTTGACCAAGGACTTCTGTGCAAACCTCTACTCATATGAAAAATGCCATGGGATCTTTAAGATAATTGCAGAGAAAAGCTAGAAACAAACGGTAAGGTCAAATTTTTCAGACTTTGGTTTCTATTGATAAGTAGCTAAATCTATATTTGTGCAACTAAATAAGAGTGGCTTTCACTGTAGATGTGCTCTGCACTATAGCTGGGCAAAATTTTGGGGCAAAAAATGCAGATTCGGGTTGACCAAAACATTTTGTGATTTAGTGTCAAATTCACCAAACTGTTTCAGTTAAAAAAAAACAAAAAAAACAAATCCCCAAAACATTCCACTGTGACATTTGTGAAATAAAATGTTTCTATTTTTTAATTCAAAATGACTTTTTGTTTAGAAATGTCCTTCAATTTTATTTTAAAAAGACTTTAAAGCATAAAAAGCCCACAATAAAAACAAAATGTTTTCTTCATTCCCAAACTATTTTTCCATAACTTCCAGCAAACCAAAAAATAAGTTATCTGCACAACTCTACACATCACTCACGACACCGACTGAAATCAAAGGAAGCTCTGTGTACGCAGGACCTGTGAAAATTAAGCCTCTTATGTAGGTGTCTAAATATTGATTTTGGTGCCTAACTAGAGACACTCAAATCTGAAAATTTTGGACTAGGTTTTTAAGGTCTCAACACATAGTCCATATCCAGTAAACTGCATGTCACAGAGTATCTGCCAATTAAGGTTTAGCTGACCCCCTCAGAACCTGAACCTATGATTCCCAAGAGTCTAGCTATTTTAAACATGATGCTTAATACTGTGCTGCAGAAGTGGTAACTATGTGTTCACTGTTACAGTGGTTCTCAGATTATCTCAGTGAGTGAGACTAGTTCTGTGTTCATTTCAAAGCACAGAACAATTCCTTCTAAAATGACAAATGTAGGACCAGATTCTGAATTTCTTTCTCAGTC
Organism: Caretta caretta; assembly: GCF_965140235.1. NCBI lineage: Eukaryota > Metazoa > Chordata > Testudines > Cheloniidae > Caretta > Caretta caretta. Next base: position 213,012,326 of record NC_134207.1, on the reverse strand, counting down.
CCACTCAGAAAAAAAATCCTTCTGAAGTGAAATAATAGATTTCTCTGCATAGCATTTGACCCAAAACTGAGAGCTTGGTAGAGGTGCTGCGGGAAAGATAGAGAAGATGCAAGGAATCTTCTTCCTTCTTGCACCTGTGCATAGGGGCCATCCATAGTTCAGTTGGTAGCAGACTTACTGTGCCATGTTACCACTAGTGGCTGTGCTAGGCCGCCAACATGGGACTAAGGGGAGGGACTCGTCATGTGGCTTGGGTAAAAGTGAGAAGAGCAGGGGCTACATGCCTGATTCTCTTTCCAGGAGCAGTTGAGGGGAAATAGTGTCAGAATTTACTCCCCCTGCCTGGCCTCCTCAGACCAATGAAGAAACAGGAGGATTTGTGACTGGGTCATAGTCCTTGAAGCTCCTCCTGGATGGTGCAGCTGGGTGTTGCCCCTTACTCAGGGCGGAGTCTAATGATACAACCTAGCCCTTAATTTGGTGTGTCTGAAGATAAAATAAACTGGTCCATTTAGTTTAAGTAAAGTGTGTTCAGTTACCATTGTCATGTTCAGCTAAATAATTAACATTTACCTTCTATTTGTTGCATCCTGTGATTTTTCCCATTTTTTCAAAATTCAGGTTAGTTGAAAATCAAGCGCAGCAGTTGCAACAAAATTAAGATTCTTCTTGATTCCTGTGAACTTGAGCATGGCAATTCTGGAGTTCCAGGTGGCTTTGAAATATCTTGAAAATTGAAAATGGGACTTCACATTCTGGAAAACACAGAACAAATAACTTTTGGTAACAAACATATTCTTACTTGGGATATTGGCAGACATTAGATTCTGTCAATGAAAAGTTCTCCCCATAGAAGGGCTGCGGGGTCCCTGCTGAGTATTTTGGGTCAAAAAGTGAGCCAGGAAAGCAATTTAAGAATAGTTCTTGTAAGAATTCCATCTGTCCTGATAAATAGTTGTAGCTCTATATTTATCTGATGGAATTATAGCAACGAGAGAAAAGAGTACTTTGATTTTAAAAGTAAACTTTTTTCTTGAAGTTCTTTGCATTTGGAAGGTTGAAATATCCCATGTCCTGACAGTAAGTCTTTCTTGTAAATCAGAATACCAATGGATTATTTGCTCCATATATGCCTTCTTAAAGAAACTTTGTATTTGTTATATAAACCTTTGCTGAAATGCAATCTTTTATTATGAAACCTGTTGTATATCTAAAGAAGTTAACTAAGGAAACTACCAGGAGTGGGTTGTGGTATTTATTTTTCTGGAAGGGTGAGAGGTAAAGCTGATGCGATGGAAATGACTGACTCCCCAGTGCTGAAACTCTAGACCAGTTTGAGCTAATTCATTGATGTATGTGCCTAAACACATTAATAAGGCTAAAATAGACAGAGGCATCTAATGATGCATGCTGGGCTGGGGATAATGGAATAGCAGAGGGGTTTAGGGAGGATCTATTCCACTGGAAACAGAGACTTTATATCCTAATTAAAGCCCTGTAAACCTCCATTTAGCACTGGAAATCCAGTATCAGGTTTACTGAGCTGATTTTAATTAAAGGTGATGTTAGCCCCAATTCCATTTGGATTTCTGACTAAAATAATCTTTGGTAAGTAGTGTGCGTGTGTGTGTGTACATACACACTTCTGTTTAAGTCTTTTATAATTAAAACAGATTACCTTTGAGTTTAGAAAAGGTAATTTTCTTTATTTGAGGGGAATAATTACTTTTTTTTTTTGGTGTTATCTGTCATTTTAAATCTGAAATCAGGAGAGGACTCTAACACCCTCATGCCAAAAAACCTTGTGCTTCCCCCATCTATAAATAGGGCTAACCGTCTGTGCCTAATGGGTTCGGAATGAGATGTAATGATGCACCTCTCTACATAAATAGAACTTTAATATCCTAACTGAGGAAATTAGGATTTTTGCTTTTGTTTGTCTTTAGAAACCTGGTATAAATACCATAAATAGGCTTAAGAGCATAAATATAAACTAATCAGGTAGAAATAGAGGAAATATATAAAATACATTTAATTATTATGACTTTATACATACATAAGATGTAACAAAAATAATACATTTAATTATTACATTTAATTATTGTGACTTTATACATACATAAGATGTAACAAAAATATTAAAACATTAAAATTGCTGTGCAATCTAATTCTCCCCTTTTGAGAGTATGTATTATGTACCAGTCAATTACATGATCCCATACTATTTTTTCCACAGGGTCTCTGCCTAAACAGTGCACAGGATGGACATTGCTAGTGCATAGGTTGCTATTCAATATTTCTTTTTACTCTACTCATTCAGTGTGTGGCCCCAGGCTGCCTTATTGCACACCACCTAAATCCTGCATTGAACACAGAATTATTTTTTTTTATGATGCTGATGACCAGGGTATCTAAATGTTTCACAAAGATTAGTTAATTTATTTTCACAACATCCTTGAAAGGTGAGATGACACCCCCATGTTATAAATGGAGAACTGAGACACATAGATTAAAGCCAAAATTATCAAGTGACCACGAATTTGGGATGACCAACTTTAGAAGCCTACAGTCTGATATTGCAGAGTACTTTAGCACTTTGTATATTCATAGAACCATGCACTCAACTTCAGATGCAATTCGGAGGGCTGAGCACTTCTGCAAATCAGAACCCCAAGTATCTCAAGTCATTCACTCAGAAAATGAGGAATATGCTGTGGCCACTTGTGAAAACATTGTTTTAAATGACTTGTCCAACAACATAGAGGAACTCTGTGGCAAAGGCAAGGACAGAATCCAGTTTTCCAGTGCAGTATTCTATTGCCTTAGCCAGGAGACCACTTTTCTCTTCCTGCACTCTCTTTTCTCATTCACTACGCACCTTCCAACTTCTGCAATAAATGAGGTAGGGGTTCTACAGCAACATTCACTTCACGGTTGTTTCATTTCCTGAGCACCATCCATCCTGTGCACTGAAAGAGACAGGAATCCTGTGGAAAAAGTAGTATATGATCTTGTAAATTAAAGACTGTATTGTCATCATGAATACACACCAGGGGACCAAGTTAAGGTTACACAGGCAATTTTCTAATGTTTTAGTGCATGAGCTTGCAACCTTAACATGCTTTTAAAATGATTTCTTGCCTGTAATTTTCTAAATTTTTAAACACAAATTGGAAAAAAATCTATCACATGAATTGATTTTGCCCTTCCACATAGAAAGTACAGGACAGACAGTCATTTAGCTCATAGGTCTAGTGCCATGGAAAGTCCTTGCAGCCCAAAGGTGCAATTACAAGAAAAGTCTTTCTCAGCCCTGGCCTGGAGTGTGCATGCTCAGTGCACTCTGTGAGGGTGGAACGTGCTCAGTAGAAACAAAATGCTCAGGAAACTTCACTGCCAGCTTCTGCCTGCTGACTAGCCTCTATGCAGCATGTCCAAATAGTGATTTTTTAAGTGATTTTTTAGATTCAGGTGAATTTTCACTGGGCATGGCAAAAGGCCTATTTCTGACCATAGGGTAACTCCCCAGCCAAATTTTAAGTCTCTGTTCCAAAGCTTGGAGGTACTCAAGCTTCTCAATGAAACTGCTATAAGAATTTTTTAACAAAGGAAAAAATACATCGTTTTGCCCAACTTCCTTCTCAGGAAGAGCTGAACTGTTTTAGCTGCAACTTTTCCCAAAAATTCAGCCTGAGGCAGACACATAGTATGGAAAATTACAGCCCAAATAGTTAAACTTTGGCAAAATTATAATCAAATGAAAAAAACCATGGTCATATAACGAAAAGTTTTGGGCAACCTTAACTATAGTCTTCGCTACTTGTGCCATCTATACTATCCCAGAAACTTGGGAATGCAGGTTCAAAGGGTCACACACAAAAGTCCCCATACTGTGAGGCGGTCAGCATCCCCAACATCCATTTAAGACCCTGGTAACTTCTCAGGATTGAGTGCCAAATGTTCAGAACAAGAATCTAGGCCCTTACTCCACGGAGGAGACACCTGCCTGGCCCAAAAGCAGTAAAAAGGATATCCTTCTTGGTTGTCTTGGGAGTAAGCATCGCCGACATGGGTCCAGAAATGTCTCCTCTCATCTTACAGTGAGGAGGTAAGCTTTGTGTAAGGAGGTCTCATTGCTTTGGTTAAGGAAGTCTAGTAGCCTAACTAAAATTGTTGTCCATCCTTGCAGTTTACAATATGCAGCCTGCCCTGGTAACGATAATTCAGAAGTGAGTCTGGCCTTTCATGAGGACTGACACATTGGTACATTTGGCAAAGGGAAGAAGTTTCTTTCAATTTACAGTGAGATATGGCATGTCTGGAAATACTATACCTAAATTTGTCTCTGAAAAGATATTTGCATGCTTGTCTAATATATACAGACCCCTTTTACAGGTTCCTAAAAGGCACATGTCTTTTACAGGTTCCTACAATATGTGACTCTCATGCTCTAAATATTCTGGCACTCAGGTTGTTTTAAAAATTTACAGGAAAATAATGTGACAAAGTCTGGAATCAATTACAATCAGAGTAACTCAGTTGACAACAGGGGAGTTACTCTGGATATGCCCCCTTGTACCTAAGACTGCAATTTGGCCCTGTAGCTTTTACTGTGATATTCAGTACACCATTTATGAGGCACATATTTCATGATTTTGGATGCTGACCTAACTGTTGCATCAGATCAAAGGAGAGATAAAAGTGAGATCACTATACTAGGTCATCAGAATGAATGACAATAGCTTACACCATTCTTCACCCTTTTCTGATGTATATTCACTTATACTAATAATAGTAAGATTGTTTATGATTTATTTTTGGAAGTTCAGGCAGATTTTGAAGAGTTAATATGTAGGGCTCCAGCAGGTGGCAGATGAGACAGGATTGCGAACAGGTGAAGTTTTCAGGTACTTGCTTAAATTAGCAAAGGAAAATTAGTTGTTTGGACTTAGGGAAACTGGTCAGTTTCACTTCAGACAGTTTTACTGAACTCAGATCAGTGCATGCAGTTGGCAGGAGTTCATGTCCTCTACGTGTTTCTTTGGAATGTTGTGTTTGCCTAAAATCCCAGTTGAAACTTGAATGAATTCTGATAGAACTTGCCCATCTTGGGAGTTTAGTCAGAAAGATTATAAAGTTCTTTTCCCCCTGTAAATTCAGTTGTAGACCGCAGACCAATATATGTGCCCTACGGGAAGGAAACCACAATAACAGCCTTGCACTCTGAAGTTATAATACATAGTAAAAGGGACACAAACAAAGGGGTTCTGATTATTTACACTTAAAGAGCCTGAGCTCGATCCTCAATTATAAGACTATAAATCTGAAGTAATATGACTGAAATACTCCATTCATACTGGCATGATTGAAATACTCCATTTACATTCAGTGTGAGACAGGAGCTGTATAATCCTACTGTATATTCAGTAAACCAGCTGCAGAAAATTCTAGATAATAAAGAAACTCTACATAAAAAATAACTGCACAGCACTGAATAAACCATAAAAAGCAGGCATATTGGGCCAGATGTCCTTACCCTGTTCTTTAAGTGTCTTGCTGTATGCTCCTATGTACACATGAATGAAGATCACTAGCCTCTTATAGGGTTGCCAGATGTCCAGTTTTGGACTGGAATACCTGGTCGAAAACGGACCCCGGTGGCTCTGGTCAGCACCGCCAACCGGGCCGTTAAAAGTCCGGTCAGCGGCACAGGAGGGGCCCGGGACTAAGGCAGACTTCCTACCTGCCTTGGCTCCAGGCGGCTCCCAGAAGCAGCCACCAGATCCCTGCGGCCACTAGGTGCAGGGAGGCAACACGCGCTGCTTGAGTGCCAGATCCACAGCTCCCATTGGCTGGGAACCATGACCAATGGGAGCTGCGGGGGAGGTGCCTGTGGGCGTGAGGGCAGCACGCCGTGCTGTGGAGCCTCTCTGGCCACTTCCTGGGAGCTGCGGTAAGCTCTGCCAGGACCCCACACCCCATTCCACACCCCAACCCCCTGCCCCAGCCCGGAGTCCCCTCCCACTCCCAACCCCCCTCCCAGAGCCCATACCCCGTACCCGCCCCCCAGCCATAAGCTCTCTCCCACACCCCAAATCCCTCATTCCTGGCCCCACCCAGAGCGTGGCCCCCACAGCCAGAGCCCTCATTTTCCTGCCCGTGCACCCCAACCCCCTGCCCCAGCCCTGTGAAAGTGAGTGAGGGTGGGGGAGAGCAAGCGACGGGGGGGGGAGGGGATGAAGCGAGTGGGGGTGTGGCTCAGAGAAGGGGCGGGACATGGGCATGGCCTCTGGGAAGGAGCAGGGCATGGGGTGGGATGGGGTGTTCAGTTTTGTGCTGTTAGAAAGTTGGCAACCCTAGCCTCTTAGCAACACACACACACGCAGACACAAGCATATGTGTGAGCATATAGAATATGAACTGTGGAACAGATTCACTAAAGCCTGGGGGGAGGGCAGGCTGCATTGCCACCATTATCTTCCTCATGTTTTCTACCACAAAATATGTTTAATTTATGACTACAGCTCCATTGGATCCCTATCAGCAGAGTCTGCTGAGGGGATGTGCTGCCTCAGTATGGCTGCTGTCCACCCTGCCCAAGCCTGTTCCAAATAGAGCTGGTGGGAAACAGTTTGCCATCCTGAAAAATTTGAGATTTAAAATAAAATTCCCATTGTACATTGGGACAAAATCTTTTAAAAAAATGTTACAAACAAACCACACACCCAGATCCACCCCAGAGCAGTCAGTTGCCTGGTGGTTAGGGCACTCACTTGGGAGTGGGGGGTCCTAGCTTTAAGTCCCTGCTCTATCTGATTCAGAGTAGGAACTTGAACCCTGGTATCCTACATCCCTGGTGAGTGCCCTAATCACTGAGCTATTGGCTGTTCTGGCATCTTGCTGTTTCTCTGTGGTGTTGATCAGAAATTCCATTCTGGACTGAGGAACTTTTCCTGACAAATCTGGATTTTCCAACCAAAAAAGTTTGTTGACAAATTTCCAACCAGCTACATGCACTTCGAGGCTATGCTGGCCTGCTATGACCCCCTTGGAAATGTGGATGCTGCAAATTCTCCATTAGGGACTTCCCACTGCCAAGGCCCTACACCTGAATTTACTTTAGGGGGGGGGATCTCTGGCCTTGAGAAATTCAGTGTTCTAGTAAGAGGCTATAAGAACAGCTTTTCCATCACAGTGATCTTCATGTTCCCTCTGTGACCCATTCAGATACCAAATTCAGTCTTTGGTGAGAGTAGGCACAACTTCACTGACTTACATAGAGAGCTGACATTGACTTTATGCTACATAAATATACAAAGGGTATCCCAAAATCAGCCAGTTACTGCAAATGGACAGACAGGAAACTAACAGGCTCTAAGAGGAACATTTTTCTGCAACAAACTACAAAATCAAATCAGCAAGTGCTCATCACTAGCCATGAAAAAATCACCCAGAACATCAGTCTGATGACATTTTTACTAGATCCTCACCAACAGGGACAATCAGTTACTTTAAGAATAATTAAAAAGGCCTGTCATTCACTGTATAATGAAGTGTGTATGGAGGGTGGGGAATTTTACTAAAAAACCTGAATACAACAAAACGGAATCATTCCCGGTTTTCGGAAAGTCTCAAGTCTTTTTCAGTTTTCAAGCGGTCGTGGACAAAGACATGATTGTCAAATTTCATGCTTGAATTTGTTAATATACAGTGAAGATTCTTTTAATATGCATTCTTTATAGGCTCAGTGTATAGAGAACAGGCATTACAATTTTCAATGAGATTTCATTTACTGTGTCTTTCAAAAGAGAAATATATGGGAGAGAGAGGGGTGTCTATATGAGTGTTTTCCAATTTATTTCATTTTGACTTTGCAGTTTTAGAATGTAAATTTCGGGCCAACTTCTCACCTCTGTTATACTGAATGCAACTATTGAAGATGGAGGAATTTAGGGAGATTTTGGCCCCCATTCTCTAAATACAAGTACATGTTACTACCATTCACCTATTCCAGGATGATACTAGCTAACTAATCACAACAACATTCAAATAGATGTATATAGCAACATGTGTGTTAAATGGGGAAAACACCGGGGCCAGCTCCCCTTACTCATGTTGAGTCAATGGGACCATTTGTGGCATATGGTACTATTCAGTGTGAGTCAGGGTATCAGAATCTGGCCTTATAGGATATTTCTTTGTCAACCCCACTGAATTACTATAAATATCCCAAACTGCCTTTTGTATTGTCCTGCCATGACCTTGTTCATGTAGCTAGGACTGAGTGGGAATAGGGTCTGAATGAAGAGGGATATGTGGATGGATAATTTCAATATCATTTTATTCACTGGGCCCTTTTGGAACCAAAGTATCTATCAGCTCAAGGATAAGAGTTTTATAACTTTTATTTTTATTTCTTGTGTTCAGATAGAATTATTTACTGGGAACTTCCAGACTCCTGAATCTGCTGAATTGCTCTCTCTCCCTACCTCTGAGAACATATGCCCTGAAACTGAAGATGTTCCTCACATCTCAGGATCAGGTCCATAATGAATAGTACCAATATTTTTTTTAAATCTCTGATCAGCAATTAATTTCTCAAATTGTAGAAGAGCGTAAGTGATCAATTTATAATCCAAAGGTTCCCCATAATATATGGGTCACAGAATAGCTTGCAGTGTGCTGAGCATTTCTGTTAGAAAGAAAATTGCAGCTGCAGAAAAATGAATAATGCAGTTTTTAAGACAACAATCATGTCACAGCCAACAGATTATGTACTTAATCAACTGTAATCAGCTTGCACTGATCACGGAAGGTAACATTAGTTATTAGTGTCAAGTCAAAACTTTCTTTAAGTAGTAGCCTAAATCTAATTAGAGTAAGTTACTTTAATTTTGCCACTTAATACCTCATTGTTGTCCACTGAAGGTTTTGCTGAACCGGGGACCATTTATAGACAAGTTAATGTTATTTTGTTCTTCAGTAGCAGCTTTTAGGTTTGTGTCATTGGGTTGAACTGACTTTGTGTTTCTCACTCGAGGATAGCCTGCTTGCTTGATTAATGTTAAACATTTCAAGCTAGATCCTCAGCTTCTGTAAACTGGTATAACTCTGTGAGCTTCAGGATCTGGCTATATAGCTATTTCTATTTAGACCAAGGTTAGAAAAAAAATTGAATTTATTCTCCAAAGTCCTTTTTAAAAAAAATTAATAAAGTTTTAAATCAGTTTAAATTTTATCAGTGCTAGCAGTTTTCAAAACTATTAAGGGTGCCATTTTCAAAAATGCTCTGGCCTAAATTGGGCTCCCCTTGAATTAGATTTGACTTCAGAGGAAGCAGAGTTAGACCAATGCTGAACACTTTCAAAAATTCCATCCTAAAAACCTGTAGGCCACAGGATGCCCTCCTTTGCATTGTGAAAACCCTAGTGAAAACGTATAGGGTTGCAATGCTATCACTGAACACACAGTTTGCCTCTGTGTATTACAAAACGTTCAGTCCTATGGCTATTTTCAACCTCCAACCATGGATAAATGGTTGTACTAGAATGGGTAGGAAAATGATAAATATTTTCCACAAAAAGTTTAAAAAGAAAGAAATGTGTCTTGTTTTGCTTCTTAAAAAAATCTACAGACGCAGCAGGATGAAGGCCAAAATTGTCAACTCTTTGTCAAATAAAGGAAAGTTCAAAGAGAAAGTTACCTCAAAATATTTCATTTTGCAAAAAAGGTCATTTTGCATCAAAACAATTTCTCAAGTGAATATTTTTGATCAGCTATAGTTTATGTTGTTTAACAGTTGAAAATCATAGGTAAGACTGCAAGTCCATCATGGAGGTCACAGAAGTCACGGATTCTGTGACTTTCTGGGACCTCTGTGACTTCTGCAGTGGCCACCGCCGTGCCCTCCTGTGCACCAGCAGAGGACCTGGGCTCCGCCTACCCATCCCCCCGCCCCACCCCCCCAGCAGCAGCGGGGATCCCCAGCTACGTGCTGCCACCAGCACCACCCCCTAGCAGCAGTGGGGGGTGCCAGGCTGCACACTGCCGCCTCCCCCCACCCCAGAGCACCCAAGATTTAGTCAGGGATATACAGTACAAGTCATGGACAGGTCACGGCCGTGAATTTTTGTTTAATGACCTGTCCAGTACTTTTACTAAAACGGAGGATTAATCGTATTTTTGAGGCAAGAAAACCATGTTCTTTGGGCCTGTCCAGTAGTTTATTCCCTGAATAGGGAGGGGTTTTGTAAGAGTCCACTTACACTGTGCCTGGCCAGGAGGGGTGCATAGCAGTCGCAGGGCCTCCTGTTGACGGTCACCCCAGCTCTGTGGTGGTGTCTCTGTGTGACGTTACCCAGGGTACAAGCTGGACTGTTAAACAGCTGGGTATTGTCAACTCTCCAGCCTGGGGTGCCTTTTACACTGCTTCTCTGTGAGAACAACCACTCCTGCTCTTTTCACCCACGTGCAAAAAATGGACCAAGTGGAATGATATGAGTGCCAGTCACACCTGAATTATATTACAGAGAGATATCCGCAAGTTCTCAGTGCTCGACTTGTCCCCAGAATTGTGCATCTTGCACTGTCCTGCACCCTCCTGGACAATACAAGCTCATAGAAAATCCATCATTTCATTAATAGAAAATGATGTGCCCAAACCCACTTCCTGCAGCTCCCATTGGCCAGGAATGGCAAACCGCAGCCCCTGGGAGCTGCAGGCAGCCATGCCTGCAGATGGTCGATGTAAACAAACTGTCTTGCGGCCTGCCAGCAGATTACCCTGACAGGCTGCGTGCAGGCCGCAGGTTGCCCACCACTGGTCCAAAGTGAAGTTCAGAACTCTTTAACAGAAACAAAAGGCTTCCACCCTCTCTGGGCTTTTCTTCTGCTAGGTCATGTTCAGTCTGTAGCCCCTTTGCTGAGCTCAGTTCATCTTGTGAAGGATTTGTATGGCCCCTCTTTGGGGCCAGTTGGGGAACGCCATCCCACTCTTGACTCTAGGTTCCAGCCCAGGTCCCTGTACTGCACAACTAGGTCAAATCCTCTACCCACATGGCAGTTTTCCCTGGGCCACTTCCCACCTGATCACTCAGTGTATGTCTACACTGCAATAAAGCACCCACAGCTGGCCCATGACAGATGACTTGAGCTCATGGGGCTCAGACTGCAGGGCTGTAAAATTGCTGTGTAGACATTCAGGCTGTGGGTGAAGCTTGGGCTGTGGGACCCTCCCCCTTATGGGGTCCCAGAGCCAGAACATCTACACTGCACTTTTATAGCTGAGTCAGCTGGCACAGGCCAGCCGTGGGTGTTTTATTGCAATGTAGACATACCCATGGGACTGTTCAGGAGCCTCCCTGCTCCCTGCAGTCTTTTCATAGAATCATAGACTTTAAGGTCAGAAGGGACCATTATGATTGTCTAGTCTGACCTCCTGCACAACGCGGGCCATGGAATCTCACCCACCAACTCCTGTAACAAACTCCTAACTTATGTCTGAGCTATTGAAGTCCTCAAATCATGGTTTAAAGACTTTAAGGTGCAGAGACTCCTCCAGCAAGTGACCCATGCCCCACACTGCAGAGGAAGGCGAAAAACCCCCAGGGCCTCTGCCAGTCTGCCCTGGGGGAAAATTCCTTCCCAACCGCAAATATGGCAATCAGCTAAACCCTGAGCATGTGGGAAGACCCACCAGCCAGACACCCAGGAAAGAATTCTCTGTTGTAACTAAGATCCCACCCCATCTAGCATCCCATCACAGGTCATCGGGCATATCTACCGCTAGTAGTTGAAGATCAATTAATTGCCAAAATTAGGCTATCCCATCATATCATTTCCTCCATAAACTTATCAAGCTTTGTTTTGAAGCCAGATATGTCTTTTGCCCCCACTGCTTCCCTTGAAAGGCTGTTCCAGAACTTCACTCCTCTGATGGTTAGAAACCTTTGTCTAATTTCAAGTCTAAACTTCCTGATGGCCAGTTTATATCCATTTGTTCTTGTGTCCACACTGGTACTGAGTTTAAATAATTCTTCTCCCTCCATGGTATTTATCCCTCCGATATATTTCTAGGTAGGAATCATATTCCTCTCAGCCTTCTTTTAGTTAGGCTAAACAAGCCAAGCTCATTGAGTCTCCTTTCATAAGACAGGTTTTCCATTCCTTGGACCATCCTAGTAGCTCTTCTCTGTGCCTGTTCCAGTTTGAATTCATCCTTCTTAAACATGGGAGGCCAGAACTGCGCACAGTATTCCAGATGAGGTCTCACCAGTGCCTTGTATAATGGTACTAAAACCTTATCTCTACTGGAAATACCTCGCCTGATGCATCCCAAGACCACATTAGCTTTTTTCACGGTCATAACACACTGGCAGCTCATAGTCATCCTGTGATCAACCAATACTCTGAGGTCCTTCTCCTCCTCTGTTTATTCCAAGTAATGTGTCACCAGTTTATAACAGAAATTCTTGTTATTAATCCCTAAATGCATGACCTTGCACTTTTCACTATTAAATTTCATCCTGTTACTATTACTCCAGTTTACAAGGTCATCCAGATCTTCCTGTATGATATCCCAGTCCTTCTCTGTATTGGCAATACCTCCCAGTTTTGTGTCATCCACAAACTTTATTAGCACATTCCCACTTTTTGTGCCAAGGTCAGTAATAAAAAGATTAAATAAGATTGGTCCCATTACCCATGGGACCATTCAGGAGCCTCCCTGCTCCCTGCAGTCTTTTCCCTCTAGCTTTTCCCCACCTTGGCCCTCTCAGCACTTAAAGCTGGCTCCTTTTATACAAGAAATACCTGATTTCTCTCAGGTAGAGTCCAGACTGTAATCAGGGCTGGCTGAGCCCCACGCTCTCCAGCCCATGGAGCAAGCCAGCTGGTTACAGGTTTTCTTATCCCTTTTCAGAATTTATGCTTTTGAATAGTTTAGGCAAACTAGCAATCCCTCTGTTGATTAATCAAAATAGGCCAGGTCTTCAGCTGGCATAAATCAGTTTAGCTCCATGGAAATCAAACAGTGTTTGTTCACACAAGGAAATGGCACTGATTCAATTTACAATATGATTTTAAACTACTTTACTTAAACTACGTCTAACCCCTGCATGGACATTCACATTAAATTAGTCTTATTTTGGTTTAGCATAAGTCTAAAAAAAAAGTCTAAAAGTCTAAAAATCTGGGACAGATTTTAACTAGACCAAAATAAGTCACTCTTAAATAGAATTAAAGTAAAGGTGGTCACAGACACTTGCTCCAGGTTAACTAAATCAGTTTAAAAACCCATTTAAATTCAACCATTGTAATTCCTACATGCGAATGAGGTCTTGATCCAGTACCATGATGTGTGCAGATGGACTGCTGTACACATGGAGTTCCATGTAAATTGCTGGGTCTCCACCTGGGAGCAAGTGTCCAACCATGCGCACTGCATACAGGATTCAGGCTTAGTGTGTTCTGACTTCTGAAGGAGAACTCTGGGCACAAAGTATCCCTTACTTTTAGCCTTATTTTTCAACAGTTGTAAATGAGTGTGCTATATAAGCAGTTATTTAAAAGGGCATGAATTTAGGGTGATTTCTGTACATATTTATTGATATTTTTAAAGGAGCAATGGCTTTTAGCAGTTTATTTTTATATGGTGTTGTCTACATTTTGCAGAAACATTTCCTAAAGTGATTGCCAAAAATCTGGTTTACGATATTAACCTCAGTTTTGTTGCTACTGCACTCTACATGCTGTCTATGATCATTCTCACTCCAGCTCATTTGCCTGCATTGTAGAAGTGGTACAAAAGCACTGAATCCCTATCATTTTAGACATATTGCAGTGAATTTCCAGAACTACGTTTCTGTGCTGCAAAATGTATTCCTGCCCATTATTTGCTGTCCGTGTTAACATGTGGCACATCTTTTTTTAAATCTCAAAAGAAAGCTCAAAATAATTCAGTATGAAAAAAGCCCTCATGGTTTCAGTAAGCAAATAGCATAAAAAAAAAGAAGGAACAAATGCGATCTAATGATATAAAAGTATACCCACTCCCCCCATATATATATATACACATGCACATGTATGGTTGAAATCATGATGATAGTCTGCATGAAAAGATTTTGTGATTTTTCTTGGTGAAAATTTTCCATGTGTAACAGTAGCATAGAAAAAAGTACAGAGGTGCTGGTGGAGGAGTGGGCAGGAGCTGATGGCTTGATAAACTAGTCGCTTTGATAAGTAGGGTGGTTCTAAATGGTGAAGGGCCTTAAAAGCAAAGACAAGGAGCTTGTGTTTGATGTGGTGAAGGATGAGGAACCAGTGGAGGGATAAAAAGAAAGGGGTGATAAGGTCAGAATAATAAACTAGGAAGATGATCTTAGCAGCAGAATTTATTCAAGGAGGACAAATATGACTGACATCAAGGACAGAGAGGAAGGGTTTATGGTAGCTAACTGTCATCAGATGTAGTGAAAATGAGAAGGCAGACGTTATTTGTCCTGCTAATAGAGTTGAAATGCAAAGAGGTTTTGAGCTCTTCTTAGTGGTTTTCATAGATGTGTATGAAAAACTGCAACTGATATCTATGGGGAATTAAAGGAGATTTAGAAAAGAAAAGGTGTATTATTTAAATTAAATTACATCTTGGCCCTAGCGTAATTAAAACTGAGCTTTTACTTGCTGCTGATTTTCTTCTTAGTTAAAGAGGCAGAGAAAGAAAGAGGCAGTAGAAACCGTGTTACAATCTCCAGCAAATTATATACAATAGCATAAATTGGAGAGGATGCATATGTAAATAAAGGGGAGATAAAGGCACATCTCTGTGCAGTTACTAGCACAAAATTATTTCCCAGAGTTGATTGAAATTCTGGTGATAAGTTGCTTGAAAATTTGGGGACCTCAGGGAAGAAATCAAACAGTATTTTGATTTGCATTTAGTAATGTGAAGCTGAGCAACTCTCTCTGCTGGACGAGTCATAACTAGCGGAGGCATGCACCACACAGATACACTTATCTACAAACTTAAGTAGATAGGTAAGAATGTGCCCCGTAGTTGAGTCAGTGTCTTATCGGTGTGGATGTTCCAGACACTGTTAACTGTTGGAAGAAGCTCCTTGTTACCGACCACTAGGTAATTAACATGGACAAATATGTTTTTGCTCAAGCTTTGCTTGATGGACCAAAATTTATTGTTGTTTTTTTTAAATGTATAAGCTATGTTGCTTGGGGAGCTGTTACTTGGGGAACCGAAAGGGGAAGTAAACTTTCCTCCCTAAGGCTCTAGAGTATTATCTGTTGTCTGATTTTTTTAAATGATTTTGTTTTGGCTGGCCCTATCCTTCATGACTTCTTTGTTTTAGTTTTCACCAAGAAGGTTGGTGGTGATTGGACCTCTAACGTAGTGAATGCCAGTGAAGGTAGGATCAGAAGAGGCTAAAATATGGAAAGAACAAGTTAAAAATTATTTGGACAAATTAGATGTCTTCAAGTCACCAGGGCCTGATGAAATGCATCCTAGAATATTCAAGGAGCTGACTGAGGAGATATCTGAGCCATTAGTGATTATCTTTGAGAGGTCATGGAAGACAGGAGAAATTCCAGAAGACTGGAAAAGGGAAAATATAGTGCCCATCTATAAAAAGGGAAATAAGGACAACCCAGGGAATTACAGACCAGTCAGCTTCACTTCTGTACCCAGAAAGATAATGGAGCAAATAATTAAGTAATCAATTTGCAAACATCTAGATGATAATAAGGTGATAAGTAACAGTCAGCATAGATTTGTCAAAAACAAATAGTGTCAAACCAACCTGATAGCTTTCTTTGACAGGGTAACAAGCCTTGTGGATAGGGGGGAAGCGGTAGACATAGTATATCTTGATATCAGTAAAGCTTTTGATGCTGTCCCACATGACCTTCTCATAAATAAACTAGGGAAATGCAACCTAGATGAAGCTATAAGGTGGGTGAAAAACTGGTTGGAAAACCGTTCTCAGAGAATAACAATCAGTGGTTCACAGTCATGCTGGAAGGACATAATGAGTGGGGTCCCGCAGGGATCAGTTCTGGGTCCGGTTCTGTTCAATATCTTCATCAATTATTTAGATAATGGCATACAGAGTACACTTACAAAGTTTGTGGATGATATCAAGCTGGGAGGGGTTGCAACTGCTTTGGAGGATAGGATTAAAATTCAAAATGCTCTGGACAAATTGGAGAAATGGTCTGAAGTAAATAGGATGAAATTCAATAAGGACAACTGCAAATAACTCCACTTAGGAAGGAACAATCAGTTGCACACATACAAAATGGGAAATGACTGCCTAGGAAGGAGTACTGTGGAAAGGAACCTGCGGGTCATAGTGGACCACAAGCTAAATATGAGTCAACAGTGTAATGCTGTTGCAAAAAAAGCGAACATCCTTCTGGGATGTATTAGCAGGAGTGTTGTAAGCAAGACACAAGTAATTCTTCTGCTCTGCTCCTCGCTGATTAGGCCTCAACTGGAGTATTGTGTTCAGTTCTGGGCACTACATTTCAGGAAGGATGTGCACAGATTGGTGAGAGTCCAGAGAAGATCAACAAAAATGATTAAAGGTCTAGAAAACATGACCTATAAGGGAAGATTGAAAAAACTGGGTTTGTTTAGTCTGGAAAAGAGAAGACTGAGAGGGGACATAAGTGTTTTCAAGCATGTAAAAGGCTGTTACAAGGAGGAGGAAGAAACATTGTTTTTCTTAACCTCTGAGGATAGGACAAGAAGCAACGGGCTTAAATTGCAGAAAGGGAGGTTTAGGTTGGACATTAGAAAAAAGTTCCTAACTGTCAGGGTGGTTAAGCACTGGAATAAATTGCCTAGGGAGGTTGTAGAATCTCGATTATTGGAGATTTTTATGAGCAGGTTAGACAAACCCCTGTCAGGAATGGTCTAGTTAATTAGTCCTGCCATAAGTGCAGGGGACTGGACTAGATGACCTCTCGAAGTCCCTTCCAGTTCTATGATTCTGTGGCCTTATTGGCCAGACCTGCACTGTTGTGCAGGAGAAATGAGTCCAATTTCCAGGCCTGTCCTCTCCTCTCATTCCTGGGAGGAGGTACATATGGATGTCTCATGTTATTCAGCTATGACTTTGTTGTCCAGTTAAGGCATATTATTACTGGGCAATGATGCTATATTACCAGCCTCAGTGTTGCCAAATGCTTTTGATTGGCTTAAAAATTGAGAGTTGAAAAAATAATTTAAAATATCATTTATTTTTTAAAATACATTTTGCGTTCTGTTTATTTGCCTTCTGATTTCTGTTTTTAGGTTACACTTGGGTCACATTTTCAAGCTTTCCTTTGTGACCTTGAGGGCTAGAAACTTTTTTTAAAAATAAAAGCTGAGATTTCACCTAATCAAATGCATTCAGGAGGCAGAGCTTGAAGGGAAAAAAACCAAATATCACAAGACTCATGATAAAATTGTGAGAGTTGGCAAGGATGTGTGTTGGGAGCCACATCTAGTCATTCTTAGACCAAAAGAGGGTAGTTAAGATGTATTTTTGTTAACCTGGGGATTACCTGTGAGGAAAATACCGTAGGGGATTATCTTTGTATCCATTGCAGATTCAGTGGTACAGATAGTGATTTCAGTGCTTAACAACAATTAAGTACAATTTTCTGGACTATGGTCTTTTCTCCTGAGAACTAACTTTACTTGCATGGAATTTGATTACACTTGATTATTTGCAGGCACATACTACCTTTACAAATGCACTTGCACAACATTAAGCAGAATATAAACTACACTGAAAAGATTCTCTCTCTCTCTCCCCCACCCGCTTTCTCTCCTCCCCCCACCCCTTAATACCAAAACCATGGTGGCATATGTGCAAAGTTTAAAAACAATTCACAAGGCATACAAAAAATATGTAAATACAAATTTAAATAAAAAATTAATTCAGCGGAAATCTTGAATGTCCATGAATTTAATGTAAGTGATTATAAAGCTTTTAGTATTATGTTTTTACTCAGTCTTTCCTGGGGTTCTCTGAGATCATTTTATAACAGGTGTGAACATCCCTGCTACCAGGCAACCACTTCCCTGGTTAAAACTATAAATATGCAATTCATTGTCCCTGAGGGGACTTGGTAACTATAGGGTTCTCAAGGTATCAGCGTTAGTTGTTAGTATAATATTATGGGGACAGTTTTTCTTTCACTGACTGGTGATGCTGAGAAATAAATGGGGATGGGCTGTGCTGCAGTGTGTTACTCCCAGGCATTAGTCTAGTGCATCTTAATCTCAGATTGTCTGTAGAACAGGATGGTAGGTTCTTGATTGAAATCTTCTCAGTGGCTTCATTTTATTCACGAGTGATTGTTTTAACCTCTTGGAGACTGAAAAATATTCTGTGTGCACATTTCCTTAACCATTCTGAACATGTTTTTTCAGGTTTATAAAATATGGTATGATTACATATTATTATTCCTCTATATGCAATATATGTATGAAACTGGAACTGACTGGTTTTTGCAATGACATCACACTGCAAGATCATTTTTACTGTGCTATCGCCTACCCATCACATATGAGTCTTTTTTGGTTGTCCCTCTGCCTTTATCTGTATTATTCATTTCTTCTCCCCAGATATTGGACTTTGTATGATTGTTACTGAATCTCATCTATTTCACCCAGTCCAGTTACCTACCGTATCTTACCTAGGTTTCCTCTGTGTCTTGCATCCAGTTGTCACTCTGACAGAGACTTTTCCATTCAATCAGAAACTTCACTTATACAATTTCAAGTTTATGAATATAAGTTTTGCACAAGAGAAATCTTATGATCCCCAGCTCTGGGTTTTACCAGCCCTTCTTTGGTAAACTGATAGTATTGATACTGGGTTTGCATATCTATGAAATATTACAGATAGCTGAAACAGGAACTTCAAATCTCAATCCCTGTTGAATTTCAGGTGGTTCAGGTTTTTGGGATTCCAGGTGAAATCCAAAAAAGAAAAAAATTGTATCTTTTGGATTCGAGGTGAAATCGAAAAGAGAAAAAGACTTTCCTCTGTGCTGGCGATGATATAGATGAAAACTCAGAACATCATGCAGGTTGTGAAATCCTGGCTCCATTGATGTGAGTGACAAAACTCCCACTGATTTAAAATGTGGCCAGGATTTCACCCAAGATGGCAAAAGTGTTGTGATCGCTACTGTTTGTACTGGCAGAAATCTCACTACGTTATCTGATTTTACAAGATTCTGCCATTTGGGGATAAAATCTTACAAGAATGTCATTAGATTTTGGTATCAAATCCAAACCTGAACCCTAACTTTGATTAACTGTCAAATACACATTCCAAAACATTTAGCATACCAAAGTGACATCCAAGCACCATTTTCCTGGCTCAACTCTGATTGAAATATTTGCAATACAAAATGAGAACGAACAATAAAACTGAAATGACAATAATAGGAAAAAATGGAGTTCCCCATCTCAGAAAAAGATATAATATGATTGATGAAATTCTTGAGGTCCTCAGTCAAATCTGACACCTTTTTGCAAGACCATGAAAAAATACCTCTGAAATTATATATGGCCCATCTCTTCATACTAGTGTAGTTCACACTTGATCACTCTGAACATCCAAAATTATATACACTTAGGGTCTAATCCAAAGCCCATTGAATCCAGTCAAGAGTCTTTGACTTCAATGGCCTTTGGATCAGGGTCTCTGAGTTTGTTGCTTACTCATCTGATAAATAGCATCAGACTTGTGCACACACATTAACAAGATACATTATAAAATGCTAAATCTAAATAACATGAACCTTCAAAAACATTGCATTAGGAAATATACTACTACAGTATTGTATGTGAACTTCTTCACAAACCATCATAATTTACAGCACTGTTTAGTATCCTGTTTCTGCTTCAGTTGTGCTTATCCTTTAACTTAAATACAATGTATTTTTTTTTAAAAAGAAATCAACATTGTTGCTTTTGGCAGCAGTCTCACTAGATTTCAGTTCAGGTCAGACAATTCCTATCTGAAGTTACATGTAATTTTGTAGAGTTATGACACATCAGAGATCAGGCTGTGTTTGCAAAAATCACAGCTTTTTATATTTAACAGTTTATAATATCTTTACATTGTGCACTTCAGCAAGGGATTTCCCTACGATGAAACTGTTCATATGCATAAGTTCCAATAGGACATTTTTATGAGACCCTTATATGAATGCAGTGAAAGATGGATTTATTTTAACAATAATCAAAACAGTCCAATGCTAACTCCTTGCTAGCACTTGCAGCTACACTGCTTGTTATGCCAGACTGAGAAAATAAACAAGAGTTACAAAAAATGCTAGACATAGAATATTAGATTAGGGTGGTAGAAAAATTACAGCAAAATTAGATTACTTTTAGTAAAAACATTGTTGCGTCTATTCAGTAAACAATGCAAATGGTTTGTTTTGTCAAGAGGAAAAGGTAAAAAATACGGTTGGTAGAAAAGATTGAAATATACTCATCAGGGTGATTTAAAATTACTTTACTAACTGATTACAACTGGTATGAAAGTCAAGAGTGTAAATTTAAGACTAATTCCCTAGCATGTAGCTAACATTTTTCAATACAGCTGACATTGACATTGGTGTTTCAGTGTGACTTGGGGAAAAAGTGTTGAAAATTGTGATCTGTCTCTTAAGAAAATAAAATGTATTTGTGAAAAGACTTGTTTCACCCACTAACAGAGGAGTATTGTTGTTCGCATTTGTCAGTATTTTCTAGTAATAGGAAAAGGATTATACCTGACAAAAACAGCTGTTTCCACCTAAATACATGCTTTCTCCATAGATTCGTTTGTGGGATTCTAACATTAAATATGTATGTTATAAATCAGGTTTGTACATGTTTTTCTGTTAGTTGTGATAATAGAATCATAGAATCATAGAATATCAGGGTTGGAAGGGACCTCAGGAGGTCATCTAGTCCAACCCCCTGCTCGAAGCAGGACCAATTCCCAGTTAAATCATCCCAGCCAGGGCTTTGTCAAGCCTGACCTTAAAAACCTCTAAGGAAGGAGATTCTACCACCTCCCTAGGTAACGCATTCCAGTGTTTCACCACCCTCTTAGTGAAAAAGTTTTTCCTAATATCCAATCTAAACCTCCCCCACTGCAACTTGAGACCATTACTCCTCGTTCTGTCATCTGCTACCATTGAGAACAGTCTAGAGCCATCCTCTTTGGAACCCCCTTTCAGGTAGTTGAAAGCAGCTATCAAATCCCCCCTCATTCTTCTCTTCTGCAGGCTAAACAATCCCAGCTCCCTCAGCCTCTCCTCATAACTCATGTGTTCTAGACCCCTAATCATTTTTGTTGCCCTTCGCTGGACTCTCTCCAATTTATCCACATCCTTCTTGTAGTGTGGGGCCCAAAACTGGACAGAGTACTCCAGATGAGGCCTCACCAATGTCGAATAGAGGGGAACGATCACATCCCTCGATCTGCTCGCTATGCCCCTACTTATACATCCCAAAATGCCATTGGCCTTCTTGGCAACAAGGGCACACTGCTGACTCATATCCAGCTTCTCGTCCACTGTCACCCCTAGGTCCTTTTCCGCAGAACTGCTGCCTAGCCATTCGGTCCCTAGTCTGTAGCGGTGCATTGGATTCTTCCATCCTAAGTGCAGGACCCTGCACTTATCCTTATTGAACCTCATCAGATTTCTTTTGGCCCAATCCTCCAATTTGTCTAGGTCCTTCTGTATCCTATCCCTCCCCTCCAGCGTATCTACCACTCCTCCCAGTTTAGTATCATCCGCAAATTTGCTGAGAGTGCAATCCACACCATCCTCCAGATCATTTATGAAGATATTGAACAAAACCGGCCCCAGGACCGACCCTTGGGGCACTCCACTTGATACCGGCTGCCAACTAGACATGGAGCCATTGATCACTACCCGTTGAGCCCGACAATCTAGCCAGCTTTCTACCCACCTTATAGTGCATTCATCCAGCCCATACTTCCTTAACTTGCTGACAAGAATACTGTGGGAGACCGTGTCAAAAGCTTTGCTAAAGTCAAGAAACAATACATCCACTGCTTTCCCTTCATCCACAGAACCAGTAATCTCATCATAAAAGGCGATTAGATTAGTCAGGCATGACCTTCCCTTGGTGAATCCATGCTGGCTGTTCCTGGTCACTTTCCTCTCATGCAAGTGCTTCGGGATTGATTCTTTGAGGACCTGCTCCATGATTTTTCCAGGGACTGAGGTGAGGCTGACTGGCCTGTAGTTCCCAGGATCCTCCTTCTTCCCTTTTTTAAAGATTGGCACTACATTAGCCTTTTTCCTGTCATCCGGGACTTCCCCGGTTCGCCACGAGTTTTCAAAGATAATGGCCAATGGCTCTGCAATCACAGCCGCCAATTCCTTCAGCACTCTCGGATGCAACTCGTCCGGCCCCATGGACGTGTGCACGTCCAGCTTTTCTAAATAGTCCCTAACCACTTCTATCTCCACAGAGGGCTGGCCATCTCTTCCCCATTTTGTGATGCCCAGCGCAGCAGTCTGGGAGCTGACCTTGTTAGTGAAAACAGAGGCAAAAAAAGCATTGAGTACATTAGCTTTTTCCACATCCTCTGTCACTAGGTTGCCTCCCTCATTCAGTAAGGGGCCCACACTTTCCTTGGCTTTCTTCTTGTTGCCAACATACCTGAAGAAACCCTTCTTGTTACTCTTGACATCTCTTGCTAGCTGCAGCTCCAGGTGCGATTTGGCCCTCCTGATATGATTCCTACATGCCCGAGCAATATTTTTATACTCTTCCCTGGTCATATGTCCAACCTTCCACTTCTTGTAAGCTTCTTTTTTATGTTTAAGATCCGCTAGGATTTCACCATTAAGCCAAGCTGGTCGCCTGCCATATTTACTATTCTTTCGACTCATTGGGATGGTTTGTCCCTGTAACCTCAACAGGGATTCCTTGAAATACAGCCAGCTCTCCTGGACTCCTTTCCCCTTCAAGTTAGTCCCCTAGGGGATCCTGGCCATCCGTTCCCTGAGGGAGTCGAAGTCTGCTTTCCTGAAGTCCAGAGTCCTTATCCTGCTGCTTACCTTTCTTCCCTGCGTCAGGATCCTGAACTCAACCAACTCATGGTCACTGCCTCCCAGATTCCCATCCACTTTTGCTTCCCCTACTAATTCTACCCGGTTTGTGAGCAGCAGGTCAAGAAAAGCGCCCCCCCTAGTTGGCTCCTCTAGCACTTGCACCAGGAAATTGTCCCCTACGCTTTCCAAAAACTTCCTGGATTGTCTATGCATAATAAGTTATCTAGCCACTGCATTCTTGTGTTGTTTTTATTACAACAAACTTGGCCTTTAGTGGCTTGATAAGCCTTTAAAACAGTAATAGGCAGTGCACCTGTTTTTTATTACAGGCCTATTTATGGTGATATTCTGAACAAAGCACTAATTTTGTTAACAATTGTATTGTCAGCTCCTATCTCCAGGTGGGAAAACAAAACATTTGGATTGGACATAGATTTCATTGCTTTACAGTTTGGAGATTTTTTATTCATAACCTTTCAAAGGAAATAAAGTTTATTTCTTTTCCTTTTTTTTTCAGCCAATCCAGTCCATCCTGTGGGATCAGTTTCACTCTATTTTTGGAGCTTATCAGTTGTAGGCAACTGTAAGCAATTTCCTATGAGTTACCTAGAGACCATATAAAGTCTTATTGTACATCAGATTGTGATGGGGGGAAAAGAAACCTATGTGAAGAATTTACCTTTTCATGTTTGGGAAGTTGTAGTACTCATAGCCGAGTCTGCCAGGTGCCCCGCCACCTCCACTTCTCCCACCTTTCCCAGGAAGCAATAGAAATAAACTGACATTATCACCTGAATATCCAAGCAGCCCAGGGGTCTAAGTAACAGCCAGGAAATTGATCACAGTCCTGTCAGTTTCAGTCTCATTGTGCTTGGGACCAATGATGCAGCAGCAGATGCTTGGGAATGACCTTTTTTCTAATGGCTCAGGAAGACAGCACTACAGCAATTCACATATATAAGGGTATCTTCCTACCATAAGTGCTGGAAATGTAATTATTTGTAATGAGAGCTCAAACTCTACAGAAGTTGATGGCCCCACTCTCCAGTGAACACTGCTTGCTACTGGTAAATAGGCTAGTAGAGTTTTAAAGTCCTCCTATAAAAAACATTGGAACAGTTATCTTTATTCCGCACATTTAAAGGTTAATACCTATATTAAAGTACAATACATAATCAGAATGTCTACATACCTTTTTGCAGCACCTGATGCTGTTAGATAAGTGTGTGCGTTTCACACAGCTATAGTATTCCTTGTTATTTGGATTGTAGGCTCCTTAGAGCAGGATCCAGGGATGCAATCCGGGCCCTTCTGAAGTCAATGGCAAACTCTCATTGATTTCAGTGGAGCAGGATTTCACCCCAGGTATTTTACATGTTGATGAAGTCTGATACACATTTATAGTATTTCACAATCCTTCTTTGGAGTCAGGTGTTTTGAGTAGTAGCAATCTAGAGTTCAGTAGCTTTTGCCAGCCTATCTGAGAGGATTACATTTAATATAGTTTGTTTGTTTTTAAACAAAACAGCTGTTGAAACAATCAAGGTAGCAAAGTTGATCAAGCAACTACTTGGCATTGCTATAGCACACCCTCAACTCCAGGATGCCCCCTCATGCCTGGACACTGCAGTGCAGTACCATGTGTTGACCACTTCCTCACCTCTGTTTCTTGCCCTGGGCGTGCCGGGGCTGGACCATCTCTATGGCTACAGCTGTACTATAGGCTAGGAGTGTGATGTCCCTGCTCATGTGCACACACTTGCATTAGCTCTCATCAAGCTAGCGCAAGTATCAATAGCAGAGTAGCCAGAGTAGCATGGGTAGCAGGTGAGCAGACATGGCTTAGTCATGCTAAGTATGTACCCCGTTTCAGGGAGGGTTGTACTCCGCACAGCTAAGCCATGCCTGTGGTGCTGCTATCTTCATTCCACTACTATTTATCCTTGCGCTAGCTTGATGAGAGCTATCCTAAGTATGTGTACACAATCATGGGAAATCACACCCCCTAGCTTGTAATGTAGGCATAGGTTATGAGTCTGTGGAGAAGGGGGCAGTGTTGGGTAAGAAACAGCTTGGGAGGGCCAGGTCACAGAACACTCGGATAAGGTACGTTTACACTTCGAGCTGTGTGATTCCTAGCTTGAGAAGACATTCTTGAGCTAGCTCTCATTGAGCTGGTGAATTAACAAACAGAATGTGACCACCACAGTACAAATTACAGGAAGGAGTAACCACCTCAAGCAGGTGTCCATCCAAGACCCTGGGTATGTCCTCAGGGTAGCTAGACCTCCCACAGCTCAGACTGCTGCAACCACATTCTATTTTTACCATACTAGTTCAATGAGAGCTAGTACAAGTATGTCTACTTCAGCTGGGAATCACCCCCACCCCCAAGGGGCAGATGTACCCTATCTGAGCACTATATGGCTTAGCCCTCCTAAGCTGTCTCTTACCCAACCAGTTCCCCATGGATCCTTCGCCAGGTATTCCAGCAGTTTACATCAGTGACCTCCTTGTTCTTTGCAGGTCCTATCTCAGAGCTTGAGCTCTGTGAGTCTCTTCCAGCCTGGCTTCCTTGGCCCTTCCTAAAAACTGTGTTCACAGCATAGTTTTAGTAGTTCATTCTCTCTCTCTCTGATCCCTCATAGTTGGGGTCAGCCATTATAACTGTATCCATCATCTTCAGCTGCGGCATAGCTGTCTGCTCACAGGTGAGGCTGAGTCTGGCTTGCCTTAAAGGCAAAATAACCTGCATCCAATCGCGAGAAAACTTATCTAAGTCATAATGACTCTATTGACCTGATATCTTTTCTAAAGAAGTTTCATCTCTCATACTACAGCAGTGCCACTTCCCTTCTGCCTCGTTTTAATCTAACGTGTATTCTAAAATCCATCGAAGATTAAATAACAATGTACAAAAATGAATAATGTTAAAACATGCCTTGAAATAAATTTACAGTTAAATACCAGACTTCTTCCTTAACACACATCATCATCAATTATCACTTTTTATTTAATTAGTTATTATTTATATAGCACTCAGAGCATATTAGTTGATTTACAGATGGGTATGTAGACAAGGATCCTGCCCTCTAAACAGAAGCAGAGAGAAAAAGGATGTAAAGTGGAATGGGCCAAAAAGCCAGGTGACCAAGGGGTGAGGTTTAACAATGTCTTGTCAGTTCCACAAGTTTTGTTTAGAAGGTTTTTTCCCCTTCATTTTCTAACATCTTGGAGTAGTGTTCACATTTTGCATTTTGAATAGGTGTTGATCTCACATACTATGGGTCAAGAGAGAGCCCTATAATTTAGGTCAGGTTTACCCTAGTACCAGCTACTGAGAACTTGTGATAGTTGCCTGAACAAGTTGCCTTGGACAAGTGTGTGCTACATATAAATAGATAGCACTCTATAGTGCAACTCTGTAATGCACCTCAGCAATAGGGCATTCTAAATCCCCTTTCATTCTACAAGGTCTCTCATTTTGCTGTTGTTTTTTGATCAACCATTCAGCCAAATCCTGTAAGTGCTGAGCATCCTCAAATCCCATTGTTTTGTATTCCCATTGAAGATGATGTGATTTGAGGGTGCCTCAACACCTCTCCAGAGGAGCTCAGCACTTCTCAAGGTTTGGCTCAGTGTTTGAAACAGCATAGCTGTGACGTGTTTCTAATTTAGATATGCCACTTCATCCTTTGTGAGTGTCTAAATTGTGGGTGGAGAGAGGGAGGGGGCTAATCGTGATCATATCTTTAGCTATATATTTAATATAAGAACAATAAGGGTGAGTATACCTTGGGAAGGTGAAGTCTGCTGTATTAACTTGTCATAAATATAAAGGGAAGGGCAAACACCTTTAAAATCCCTCCTGGCCAGAGGAAAAATCCTTTCACCTGTAAAGGGTTAAGAAGCTAGGATAACCTCACTGGCAAACTGACCAATAAGGAGACAAGATACTTTCAAAAGCTGGGGGGGAGGGAGAAAACAAATCTCTCTGTGTCTGTCTGTGTGATGCTTTTGCCGGGGACAGAACAGGAATGGAGTCTTACAACTTAGTAAGTAATCTAGCTAGATATGCGTTAGATGATGATTTCTTTAAATGGCTGAGAAAATAAGCTGTGCTGAATAGAATGGATATTCCTGTCTGTGTGTCTTTTTGTAACTTAAGGTTTTGCCTAGAGGGATTCTCTATGTTTTGAATCTAATTACCCTGTAAGGTATTTATCATCCTGATTTTACAGAGGTGATTCTTTTTATTGTTACTTCTATTAAAATTCTTCTTTTCAAGAACTGAATGCTTTTTTTTATTGTTCTTAAGATCCAAGTGTTTGGGTCTGTGGTCACCTATGCAAATTGGTGAGGATTTTTACCAAACCTTCCCCAGGAAGTGGGGTGCAAGGGTTGGGAGGCTTCTGGGGGGAAAGACGTTTCCAAATGGGCTTTTTCCTAATAAAATAAACCTGGTCAGACATTTGGTGGTGGCAGTGGAAGTCCAAGGGCAAAGGATAAAATAGTTTGTACCTTGGGGAAGTTTTAACCTAAGCTGGTAAAAGTAAGCTTAGGAGGTATTCATGCAGGTCCCCACATCTGCACCCTCGAGTTCAGAGTGGGGAAGGAACTTTGACATAACTGAACTCCATTCCCACGTGGCTAAACAGAAGAAATCAGTCACGTGTTTGATATAATCTGCCTTAACATAAGCATCAGAATTTTCTATAAAACAAGAAAGAAAGAGGAAATTGTAGCAATATTTATCACATATTGAAAGCAAAAGGTTGTGAGAGATTCCTGACTTGATGTTATAGTTATTGCTGACTCTCTTCTTTACATCTTTACCAGCACGTTTGTAGAGCTCAGCAAAGGAGTTGCCAGAGCTCAAGGCAATAAGACACTGTAGGTGTGACTTAACTAAGTGCATTGCATAAGCTCATGATGCTTATTTTAAACTCATCTTTTAATATAACCTAGTAATTTCTTTGCTATTTTTGCTAAACTGGCAGAAGGCACCTGTAAACACTAGTGTTACACATCTTAGTAGAATGATAGACCTCACACATATTTGTTATTGTTACTTCTATAAAGTTTGGCTTATCGTAAACATAGACTGAGCCACTGAGATGAGTGCTTATTTTTATTTTTTTTTTACTTTTTAATTTGTGAGCTGTTGATTCTCCTTCCTTCATGCTTTCTGACATGCTAAATGGTGCATAGCATTATTTGATAAATAACAAATGGGCATACTGGACTCAGTGTTGCAAACACATATGCTTAACTTTATGCACTGAACAGTCACATTACATTCTGTGTATGTAAAGTTAAGCCTGTCTTAAGTGTTTGGAGGATCAGGGCCATTGTTATTTGTATGGTACCACAGTTGTGCCTGGCTCTTTACAGACACAAATAAGATGTGGGCCCTGTCCTGAGGAGTTACATTGGAAATGACGCAATGGGGGGTTGTGTAGACATTTGTCACTGTGAATCAACTAGCAAATAATAGGACTGTAAAAGTGTGAAGTGTATGGATGATCAGCACGTGCCTTCAACATGAGGCAGGCAGCGGGCATACCAGAGAACAGAGAGAGAGGTAGTGAAAGGGTAATGGAAAGTGAAGTTGCAGATGCTGCCCTGTTGACAGCCAGAGGATCTGCTCAATCAGGCAACTGAGCAGTATTACTTGTGCTTCTGATGCTTTTCCTGAGCACCTTTTAAGCAAGGTACAGCTGAACCATGAACACATCCATAGAAAGCGAACAAAATACTGAAAGAGTGCGTGTGTGTGTGAGAGAGAGAGAGAGCTTTTAAACTAATTAACAATTGGATTTGCAGAGTCTTGCTTTATGTTTTGCAAGCTTATCGCTAAGATCCATGATGAGTGTTGTCTGGTAACGCTGATCATATGCTATGAAACCATCATATTTAGGTCCGTCTTAGTTTTTTTCCTGAAGTGCCACATTTGTTTGTTTTCCTAGCAGGCTTCTCTGGGTTTCTTAAGAGTTTCCCATTTCTGTTTGGGAACTACCTCATCACTCCTTCTTCTTTGTTATGCATTCAGCAGCTTCCTGTCCCTTCTCTTAGCCAGTCTTTCCCAGAGTACAGAGTGTGTCCTCTTTCATTAAAAAAAGCCTAAGTTAGTGTGATTTCCATTAAAAACAGTGCTTTCACACCCATTTGTTTCCCAAATGGCATGGAATGAAACTGGCTAAAAAGAGATGACCACAAACTATGGAAATCAAGTACACAAAGCTCCTGTTATGTTCTCAGTGTATTTTTAGCCTCTGACATGTTGAGTCCTCAGAATCATAACAATTTGGTGCCCTTTGGGTGTTTTCTATTTCTCTTGTCTGGTCACTGGATTTACATTGGCTTGGGAAATAAAATTGTTCAACTCAGGAGATGTTGCCTTTGTTCTCTGAGTAGATGACAAGTGGGTCAAGATCTCTCAAACCCTTTGAGTTGCATATGAAGGACCACATTTTCTCAGAGAAGGATGAGAGACAAAATTGTAGCTTCTACAAAATCAAAAATGAAATTATCTGAATCTATAACACGTCACAATCCCCCTCCCCCCAGTCGTGTACTGGGGTGCAATCCACACCAGTAAGGGGTTGTGTTCACTGCTTGTCCTGTAATCTTGGGTGCCTCACAATGCTTTGCTGTTGTAGATCCCAAGCTGGACTACTCAGAACCAGCTGCCAGCAGGCAGGTCAAACCCTGAGAGTATGTGTGCTAGACAGCCCTGGGTCAGCAGCTCTGACCCAAGCAGCCTGTCTACAGCCCCAGAGCCCCCATTCTAGCTTCCTCCAGACTTGGTTACTACTTGTAGGGTGACCCCCCCAACACACTCCCAGTCCTGGTTTTTTATCCAAAACTGTGTGCTCTGCAATCTCCAGCCCTCTCCTGGACAGTTCAGAGACATAATATGGCTTGTTTGCTACTTGAAGGAGACAAAACATACCAGTTTGGCACATTAACTGGAGCTGACATTCACTTTAGTACCAACACAGGACTATTGGTTTAGATTGAGAGTAAAACAAGCATATTAACAAACACAGATGGGATTGTAACTGAATTCAGATATAAGATAGAAAGTTAGATACAAGCAAATGAACATTAAAACATGCATCTAAAACAGGGGTGGGCAAACTTTTTGGCCCAAGGGCCACACTGGGGTTGCGCAATTGTGTGGAGGGCTGGGTAGGAAGGCTGTGCCTCCCCAAACAGCCTGGCCCCCGCCTCCTATCCACCCCCTCCCACTTCCCAACCCCCTCAGAACCCCTGACCCATCAACCTCCCCTGCTCCTTGACCCCTGACCACCCCCTCCTAGGACCCCCCACCCCTAACTGCAACCCGGGACCCCAGCACCTATCCAACTCCCCCTGCTCCCTGTCCCCTGACTGTCCCCCCCCAGAACCTCCGCCCCATCAAACTGCTCCATGCTCCCTGTCCCCTGACTGCTCCTTGGGACCCCCTGCCCCTTATCCAACCCCCCCTCCCCCGCTCCCCGCCCCCTTACCATGCCTGAGTCAGCCACGCCACCACGTTGCCTGACAGGAGCAGTGGGCCAGAGCACTGCTTGCGCGGCGTCGTGACTGCAGGGGATGGGGGACAGCGGGGGAGGTGCCGGGCGCTAGCCTCCCCGGTGGGGAGCTCAGGGGCTGGGCAGGATGGTCCCATGGGCTGGATGTGGCCTGCGGGCTGCAGTTTGCCCACCTCTGATCTAAAAGTCTAAAATTTAATCTAGTAAATTTTGGCTTAAGGATTTGTTCAAAATTGCCTTTCTCATCTACAGTCTTCCAGCAAGAAGGTGATTAACCCTATCCTCTGTCAGGATCTCTTGCAGACGCCCAATGGTGCTGGTGCCTCTGTCTTCTTAGGTGAAAGAGATTACTGGGGTTTTCTGTCCTGTTCTTTTATAGTCCAGTGAACCTTTGAAATGGATTCTTCTGGAGGTTACCCCTCCAAGCAAAGTCTATTCAGGTAGGGAGGAAGAAGACATGGAGTTGTGGTGAAGGAGGCTCCATGTTCTTTTTTTCCCCAACTTGTGTTTGCTGAAATGCAAATTGTTCTGTTCCCTGCCATCTCCTCCCCTTGCTGTCTTGTTGACCCTGTTTACTACTTATATGTAAACTGAGGTAAACACACATTCCTTTGCTTAGGATAGGCCCTTTTAACAACATTTGCATAGGCAGGACTGTCTGTTTTGAACAAGTAACATCATACAGGGGGAATTCATAACTTTACAGATAATGTTGCTACAAACATTTCACCATGATATTATCGACCTGCGAGTTATTAGTTTTCAAATGATATCTCACAGGCATATCTTGTACAAAGATAATTAAAGTAATGTGTAGGGTGTGATTCTAAGGGTGCTTTTGGGTCATACACCCTGCCAAAAACGAGGAAAAAAGAGGATTAGAAGTGTTTTTTGACTGTGACTGAAGTCTTCTTTTGGCTGGGGAACTCAAAGTAGGAGTATCAGTAGGTGGAAAAGACATTGAGTCATAGAGAAGCATGTATGTAGTATAAGGAAAGATGAAAGTCTGTGAGTACAACATGGAAACAAGTGGGTGAGGGAAGTGTTTTTGACTAGTACAACATGAAAAATTATTCAGGATGTATACATGAAGAACAAAGGGACTGGGGGTAAGATACGAATTAATGGATCAAAGAGTAAAAACTGTTCTGAAATATGTGATAATTTTAGGCAGCTAAGAAGATTAGAATTGAGAAGTGTTAATCATAGTTTTTGGGAGGGGGATTCTGAAGAACTTTATGGAAAATGGAGTAAATATGAAAAAATAGAGAAAGCAAGCATCAGAGGAAAAAGAGCTGTGAAAAGTGAAAGGAAAATGTGTGGGAAAGATGTTTATTTATCAGGAACAATGGGAGTCTAGACAAATATATTTGGTGTCAGCTGTTCCTTGATAGATGCCCTGGATTTATTACTGGAGTTCAACACAGACAGGGATCATGGAATTCTCAATTATGTGAAACAGTGAACAATAGGTTGGAAACAAATGCCATTTCTAATTACTGCAAGGTGCTCCCCAAACCGATCTGGGATTCATCCAAATGAGCATTTCCTACAAAAAGAATGCAGTTGGTGGTATTCTTGGGAGTAGCAGAAATTTTGGATTAACAACAAAGTAGTACTGAAGCTGCAGTGATCAGAATGGAGTTATAATTAGGGCTATAGAGCCATGATCCCTAAATTCATGTCTGTTAAGGGGCCACTTTATGTTGATAACCATAATAAAAAAATTGTTGCAAAATCTACCTTCTTTTCTACTAGCATAAACCTAGTGCACATATAGTCGAATCAGCTTCAGACTTTTGGCCTATCACATTCTCTTAATAAAATAAAGTTAACAAACTAACCAAGTAAATAAACTTGGATACATCCCTGAGTAGAGGAGTGAAAACTGATTTGCCACAGCAAATTTTGATACCCTCCTGGTTTCCAACCCATAATAAGTGTAAGAACTTTTGTGATAACTCAGTTCAAAAGGTTGAGTTCTTCAGAGGTTTGTTAATCTATGTTTTGAGACAATACATGATTCTGTGATGGAATCCTGTTGTGTGAGTCACAGATAATAGAGCAAGGTGAAAAAACAAAGGTTTCATTTTATTTTAAGGACGGGCTGTTCTGTTTGTTTGATGGGAATAATAACATATTTGCTCAGTCTGTGCATGGCCAACAGTTTCTTTATAATGACTATCTGTATCAAATTGGGGGGGTCTCCACACTCCAAGCAGTGCCCCTGATGCTCTAGTTGGGTATACTGCTGGATGGCAGACTGTACCATTAGTAAGAAAGCCCAGATGAATGGAGTAAAGGAACTATCACGTCATTTTAGGTTCTAGGAGATTCCAGATGTGACAATGCCTTCTTGGTGGATCCTGGGATTGAACCAAACACCTACAGAGCTAAAAGTGTGAGTTTCTACAACTTGAGCTAAAGAGCCATGGCTGTAACAGACTCACATTTTCTATGTATCAGGAACAGATGGCTACAAATAATACACATCGACCATTATTACTATTATTTATTAATACTGCAGAAGTGGCTAGGAGCACTCGTCATGAACCATTGTACTAGACGCTGTACAAATACAGAACTAAAAGATAGCTTTTAAATTCTTTGAGGCAGGGACTAGGTAGAAGACAAGAGATTATAGATGGACACAGAAAGAGAGATGGGGAAACAATGAGACAGCACTGGTTGACATGACAGACAGTGGTCTCAGCACACCAGCAGTGTAGCACTTGTCAAGTTTTTTTTAGGCATCATGACAAAGGACAGTTTTGAGGAGGGATTTGATGGTGGATAATGAGGTGGCTTTGTGGATGTTTATGGGGGGCTCCTCCCAACTTTGAAGGGCAGCATGGAGGAAGGAAGCACTAAGGTGATTGCTTGACAGTTTAAGAAGTAGGTGATGGAGGCTGGCATCATGGGCTGATTGATATCAGGAATCTCTCATTTTGACACTGAATGAGAGATAATAGGCAAGATTGTGATAGGCTGTGAAAGGCCTTAAAAGTGAAGACAAGCAGTTTGTTTAATGTTATAGAGAAAGGGGAGCCAGTGGAGCAATGCAAACAGAGGAGTGAGGTGATCAAAGTGATGGGCTAGGAAAATGACCTTCGGAATTGCATTCTGAATGGATATTAGCAGAGGAATATTACATTTGCTAAAGTAGAGAAAAGGATGTTGTAGTAATTGAGACATCAGATGATGAGGGCCTGGGTGAGAGTTTTAGCTATGTGGATGAATAGGAAAGCTGGACGTGCACAAGTCCATGGGGCCGGACGAGTTGCATCCGAGAGTGCTAAAGGAACTGGCGGCTGTGATTGCAGAGCCATGGGCCATTATCTTTGAAAACTCGTGGCGAACGGGGGAAGTCCCGGATGACTGGAAAAAGGCTAATGTAGTGCCAATCTTTAAAAAAGGGAAGAAGGAGGATCCTGGGAACTACAGGCCAGTCAGCCTCACTTCAGTCCCCGGAAAAATCATGGAGCAGGTCCTCAAAGAATCAATCCTGAAGCACTTAGAGGAGAGGAAAGTGATCAGGAACAGTCAGCATGGATTTACCAAGGGAAGGTCATGCCTGACTAATCTAATCGCCTTCTATGATGAGATTACTGGTTCTGTGGATGAAGGGAAAACAGTGGATATATTGTTTCTTGACTTTAGCAAAGCTTTTGACACGGTCTCCCACAGTATTCTTGTCAGCAAGTTAAAGAAGTACGGGCTGGATGAATGCACTACAAGGTGGGTAGAAAGTTGGCTAGATTGTCGGGCTCAACAGGTAGTGATCAATGGCTCCATGTCTAGTTGGCAGCCGGTGTCAAGTGGAGTGCCCCAGGGGTCGGTCCTGGGGCCGGTTTTGTTCAATATCTTCATAAATGATCTGGAGGATGGTGTGGATTGCACTCTCAGCAAATTTGCGGATGATACTAACCTGGGAGGAGTGGTTGATACGCTGGAGGGCAGGGATAGGATACAGAGGGACCTAGACAAATTGGAGGATTGAGCCAAAAGAAATCTGATGAGGTTCAATAAGGATAAGTGCAGGGTCCTGCACTTAGGACGGAAGAACCCAATGCACAGGTACAGACTAAGGACCGAATGGCTAGGCAGCAGTTCTGCGGAAAAGGACCTAGGGGTGACAGTGGACGAGAAGCTGGATATGAGTCAGCAGTGTGCCCTTGTTGCCAAGAAGGCCAATGGCATTTTGGGATGTATAAGTAAGGGCATAGCGAGCAGATCGAGGGACGTGATCGTCCCCCTCTATTCGACATTGGTGAGGCCTCATCTGCAGTACTGTGTCCAGTTTTGGGCCCCACACTTCAAGAAGGATGTGGATAAATTGGAAAGAGTCCAGCGAAGGGCAACAAAAATGATTAGGGGTCTGGAACACATGACTTATGAAGAGAGGCTGAGGGAACTAGGATTGTTTAGTCTGCAGAAGAGAAGAATGAGGGGGGATTTGATAGCTACTTTCAACTACCTGAGAGGTGGTTCCAGAGAGGATGGTTCTAGACTATTCTCAGTGGTAGAAGAGGACAGGACAAGGAGTAATGGTCTCAAGTTGCAGTGGGGGAGGTTT
Source organism: Caretta caretta (assembly GCF_965140235.1). NCBI lineage: Eukaryota > Metazoa > Chordata > Testudines > Cheloniidae > Caretta > Caretta caretta. The sequence continues at coordinate 212,977,106 of NC_134207.1, read as the reverse complement.
AGGTTGAATATTAGGAAAAACTTTTTCACTAGGAGGGTGGTGAAACACTGGAATGCGTTGCCTAGGGAGGTGGTGGAATCTCCTTCCTTAGAAGTTTTTAAGGTCAGTCTTGACAAAACCCTGGCTGGGATGATTTAATTGGGTATGGGTCCTGCTTTTGAGCAGGGGGTTGGACTAGATGACCTCCTGAGGTCCCTTCCAACCCTGATATTCTATGATTCTATGATTCTATGAAAGGCCATGTCTTAAAGATGTTATGCAAAAACAATCTGCAAGATGTAGATATAACCTGGATGTGAAGATTTAGAGAGAGAGGTCTGAGTCAGAGATGTCGTGATCAAGGTCGTGATCGAGAAAAGAGGTAGTGGGGAGGCTTGGGGGGGGGGGGGTGAGTGGAATTCAGAGCTCTGATTTAGCTATGTTGAGCTTGATCTGATGGCTGGGCATCCAGGAGGAGATGTCAGAAAGAAAGGCTGAGATTTTAGTTTGGACAGAAAGAGACATGTCTGGAGTAGGGAAGTGGATCTGTGAGTCTTCAACACAGAGATGGCGCTTTAATTTGTGTTTGTGGATGAAGTTAAGAACATAAGAACAGTCATACTGGGTCAGAACAATGGTCTATGTAGCCCAATATACTGTCTTCTGACAGTGGATCTGCTGGTGGATTTTTGTTTTGATATAGAACAGGGCAGTTTTGAGAGATCCATCCCCCATTGTACAGTCCCAGCTTCTGCAGGTTGGAGGTTTAGGGACACCAGGAGCCTCCAGCCATGCAAAAATATCTTCCATGGACAGCTGAAAAGTCCTTGGAAATAAGTACCTCAATATGGATAGATCTCTTGTGGTTCCAGAGTCAGGGGTGCTATGGATGGAGGTTGGCCAGACAGTTATGTAGTGGAGAAGATGCAGTTCATCATTGTCTATCATTGTTGAAGTATCCTCAGCCCAAAATGGAAGGAAAATTACCTGTCGATGCCTGGCCCATGTTGGAGATGAAGTGAGCAGAGCAGGTGCATATGACCACAAAGGAAGCTACAGCTGAATGGCATAAAAATGACTCCTCCATTCAATCTCAACAAGTCATTGTGATGCAGATTTAAAGACCAAGATATTTACCCCCATGTTGAAAAATAATGTGTCATTTCCACCTAAGATATAAAAAGGGTTGGTTTTTTATTTTGTTTTTGCATATTAGGTATTTAATATGCACATTAGCTGGATTCATTTCCTGCTAAGAGTTTTTACTGAAGGCATCCTCTCAGTCATGTTGTTCCCCTTTATGAATGGGGGGATTGCTAATAGGAAAACTGGGGAGCTAGAGAGACAGAGGGTAAGAAGGCTTCTCTGCTTAACCATCACTTCTGAAAGCTACTTTCAGGACATCATATAGTGCTGCGAGGTGGAGGCAGTTGGCTTGAGTTCCTAGCAGCCCATGGGGAACAACCAACATTGTACCCTAAAATCTGTCATCCAACCTCAATAAATAATGTGCTGGACTATTGAAATGCTCAAGATGCCCTCTAGCTCTACGTCTCCCTTTTCAAATCTGAAAGTGCTGAAAAGACAAGAGGAGACCTGTCTCTCCCACTTATACAAACAAAATGGTGCCTCATGGAATGCAGCTGATGGCCACAGTACTGTTGAAATTAAATCTACAGTTTCCACCCTATAGACCACTGTGACTATGAGTGGGAGTGCACTACAAGCTCTATCCGGATGGATGGGTGAAACAGAAGGCAGAATTTCTGAAGTGAAAGATGATCTCAAAGAGAGCAAATTACAGGTTATGAAGAACTATAATGATATCAAGACTAGTAAGATCAAGCTAATTGATCTAGAACAGTGGTTTTCAACCTGTGGTCTGCGGACCTGTGGGGATCCGCAATCTATGTCTAAGGCATATGCAAAAGGTTATTATTATCATAGAACAGTGGTTTTCAACCTGTGGTCCACGGACCCTGGGGGTCCACAGACTGTGTACGATTTCCAAAGGAGTCCGCACCTCCATTTGAAATTTTTTAGGGGTCCACTAATGAAAAGAGGTTGAAAACCACTGATCTGGAAGGCTACTCAAGATGACATAACATCAGGATTGTGGATGTCCCTGCGGGAACATAGAAAGGTAAATTCTCTGAATTTGTTCCTAAACTGGTAACTAAGTTGTTGGATCTGCCAGTGGATTTTTGTTTTGATATAGAACTGGCACAATGGGCTCTTGCCCCCAAGCCAGCTCCAGGAGGTGGTCCTGGACCATTGATTGTGAAGTTCTTGAAGTTTACCACTAAGGAGCTTATATTGCAGAAATCCAGAGAAGAAAAAGGAGCTGTTATAGAGAAAACCAGCAATTAAAATACTGCCCCTTCAAGATTATCCCTGTGATATGGTTGCAATCAACAAAACAACTGGCCAGGAAGATGGACTTGAAGTATTGTATTAAATACTTGGCAACACTCCACATTAAGAATGATGAGAAGATAGTATCATTCAGTTCTCCTCAGGAGGCAGAAAAATTACTCAAAAGTCTCCATCTCCTCTCTTGCAACAGGAGACACCTAGGAATCATCCAACCATATGGAATTTATGTATTGCTGTCTGAGATCTGATATGGCTGCTCTAAACAAATTGATGGGTGCTAGTTGATACTGATACGTTAGTTCCTTTTCTTTTCCTTTTTCTCTCTCATTGCGGTTGAAGGATTAAAGTGTTATTTTCAATTTACTTCCTATTGCCTTAATTCATGAAAAAGGATCATTGAAGTAAAACCTATAATTTGATTGGTAATTATATATGTGTGTGTGTGTGTGTGTGTGTGTGTGTGTGTGTATATATATATATATATATAGAGAGAGAGAGAGAGAGAGAGATGGGTCAGGTCAGATGGCTACAGGAGAGTGATAGAAGGTAGATATATTAGCCCCAGATTAAGCAGGTCCATTTTCCCTGAGTAGGCTAATGGGCTGTTCCAGAACAATCAGGAAGTTTCTGGAACCAATTAAGGCATGGTAATTAGGATACCTGGAGCCAATTAAAAAGCTACCAGAATCAATTAGGACAGGCAGGCTAATCAGGGCATCTGGTTTTAAGAAGGACCTCACTTCAGTTAGTAAGGTGAGTGCGAGCAGCTGGGAGCAAGAGGTGCAAGAAGCTGAGAGTGAGTAGGCATACTGCTGGAGGACGGCAAAGTACAAGCGTTACCAGACATCAGGAGGAAGGTACTGAGGTGAGGATAAAGAAGGTGTTTATCCTTAAGGGAGGAGGCCATGGGGAAGTAGCCCAGGGAGTTGTAGCTGTCACGCAGCTGTTACAAGAGAAACTGTAGACAGCTGCAATCCACAGGGCCCTGGATGGAACCCGGAGTAGAGGGCGGGCCAGGGTTCCCCGCATCCCTCCATCCCCCCAACTCCCTATTGGATACAGGAGGAGTTGACTTGGACTCTGGGTCCCACCAGAATGGAAGGTCCCTGGCCTGTTCCCCTACCCACTAGGTGGATCAGCAGACTGCAGGGATTATTCTGCTTCCTTTCCCCCATGCTGGCCAGTGATGAAGTTAGCTGAGTGAATGGCAGGTTTGAGCCACTAGCAAAAGTGGCCAGACTGAGGGCTGCCATGAATCTCTGAGGCAAGCAAATCTGCCAATAAGCGCAGGACCCACCAAGGCAGAGGAGGAACTTTATATATATATATATAAAAAATCATTGCTTTATTAGATGGCGTTTCCTTATGGACTAATGTATGAAGGTTCTATTGGTAATATGTGATTACTATAGTTGTAATGTTTGGGGCCTCAACAGCAGTAAGGATCTCTAATCCAGCCACCTGATCTGGGTGCCAAGTGTGTATTTTTGAACTGTTTAAACAGATTTTTCCTTTTCATTGTATGGTGCTAATGTATATTTCTCTCTCTATTATCTTTGCTGTTTCATTTTTTTCACTTATTTAACTCCTCTTTCTGTCCCCCTCCTGTTACTGTCCCACTCTGGGAATTTTCTTTCCACTCCCATAGAATATGTACTGGGAAGCAATACCCTACTCCTAGATTATATAAATTTTGCTACTGAGATGTGCAAGAACTGTATGTTGCTCAGGAAAATTTGCAATTTCTCATTTAGTCACAAAGTGACTTTATATTTTATCCAGTATATATTAACAACAATGGTTCCAATAATTAAGTATCTGTCCTGGAATATAGAGGGTTTTGATAACCCTAATAAAAGAAACAAATATATTCAATGTTTAAAAAAGAGAATGTTGGTATTGCCATCTGCCAAGAGATGCATCTGACAGAACTTGAAGTTTGTAAACTGAATAGAGATCGGGTAGGCCTCGTTTTCTAGTTACTTTAATTTTAAAGCAAGGGGCATTGAAACACCTACTCCTGGGGGCATTCTGCATCAAAAAATTAAAAATTCTAAAAATATTTTAAATTTCTGCAAATTTTGTCTAAATAACACTACATAATCACTCCAGTTTCAATTATTTTGATAAATTATTTCAAAATCACCTTTGTCACATTTATCCAGCTTGTCCTCGTCCGTCCACCATTCCATTTTGTTGTGAAAACATTCTTTCCATTACTGTCCAAAGAGTTTCATCATGGGATCAGCCCAGCACATTTTTGGTCTGCCCAGCAGTCGCTTGTGGTCTCTGTGGATCCAGTCACTGATGGGGGTTGTCCACGAATTGTCTTGCCTGTGGACTACATGACCTGCCCATCTTCACTTTGCATCGTACATTGCCTGCACTACATCAGTCACCTCTGTACGCCTTCTGATCTCCTCATTTGGTATATGATCATGGAACGATATCTTACACATTTGCCTTTGCATTGCTCTCTGGGTGACAGCGAATTTTTCTTCCTCCGCTTTCATCATGTTTTTCAAAATACCTGTCAGCAAGTATGTCTGTAACCTACAGAGAGACACAAAAATTCCCCAGGAGTTATTGAATATGTTCAATGAGGCCAAGAATGAGCAAACTCTCCTGCCTACTTTAATAGAAACTGTAATTTCAGTTATTCCTAAACCTGGGGAAGACCTTGACTATGTAGTAATTACAGGCCAGTTTAATCAATTGTGATGCTAAGAGTTTAGCTAAAGCTCTTACTATGCGGTTGGACAAACCTCTCTCACACGTTACACATGTAAGCAGAGTCAGGATGAGCTCCACCCTGACATCTGGTGGTGAGTTGTGGCAAGTTGTGGAAAAGAACTTCAGGGGCTGATCTCATTTGCATAGGCACACCCATCCCGCCAAGCATGAGCCCATAGCTGTCTACATGGTCACTTTGTCTGCTGTGAGATCCCCAGTTTCTCTGTTATTGGGGCAGGAAGAATAATCTGTTATTATCCTGATTATGTGAATCAAGGACAGTGGAACTGTACTTGGCCTTTTGTTAAGATGGAGGGACTCGCCATCAACTAAGTAGCACTTGCTAAGCAAGGGACATGGATTCCAAAACTCAGTGAATTGAGAGAGCCTGGGGACAGGTATTAATACCTGGTGGTATGGACCCCCTGGTGAGGGCCTTACATGCTAATTGCACCTCCTCCTCTCTCCACTGTGAAATATTAGAGCTAATTTTGATTCCATTAGCAGTCTAGTTACAAGCTGTTGAACTGAATTCACTTTGGCCAATGGTGCACCAGCACTGAGGCTTCCCTATTACAAGCTGAAAGCACAAAAGAGCGAAACTTACTGAGAGGTGAAATCACTGAGTGTTGTGTTAAGTGGGGGGGGGCCCTGAAGATATATTGTGGAGCAGTTCATGGGATGGCTGGAGCGGCTCATGGCACAGCAGCCAAGCAGAGCGGCTGGTGGAGCAGTTTGTGGGATGGCTGGAGTGGTTCATGGGGGTGGCTGGCAGAGTGGAGCCCATGGAGAGGTGGGGGCAATGGGCTTTGAACCACGTAAGGTGCCCCCTTAACCCCCCCATCTCCACCCAGGTTGGGAGGTAAAACTGCAGATAAACTTTCGAACTCTGGCGCTGCACTGACCAGGGACAGAGACTTTTGGGTTGTTGAACTTTTGGGACTTTGGGTGACTTTGGGTTGCTGGACTCAAGAACCAAAGGGAAAGGACATGCCCCAATTTGCTTGGGGTGGGTTTTTTCTCATTGGCTGTGTTCTGAATCCTGTTGGTGGTGTTTCCCCAACATAATGCCACATTGTTTCTCTCTGTTATTAAAAGGCTTTTGCTATACTCAGACTCTGTGCTTGCGAGAGGGGAAGTATTGCCTCCTGGAGGCTCCCAGCGGGGGTGGTATATATTTGTCCCAGGTCACTGGGTGGGGGCTCGAGCCAGTTTTGCATTGTGTTATTGGAATGGAACCCCTAGATACTGAACTCGGCCCTTGTTGCTGCCAACTCTGACAGGCAAAAGGGTTATACACACACACATCAAGTAGGCTTCCTTTGTAATAGATGTGGTTCGGATTGTTCGAGTCAGCTGATTGATATTATTGCCACTTGCAAGATTATAAAGGACTCACAGCTGTCATTTCTTTAGATGCCAAAAAGGCCTTTGACAGCATAGCCAAGGACTATCTTTTTCATGTGTTAGCAAGATTTGGATTAAGATTTTATACTGTAACCTGAATTCTAGGGTAGTTACCAATGGTGATATTTATTACCGAGAGGTGTGAGGCAGGGCTGCCCCTTTTCTCCTCTTCTGTTTGATTTAGCTCTAGAACCTTTAGCCATTGCCATCTGAGCAAATCAGCAGATTCATGGTGTCGGGGGGGGGGGCCAAGAAGAGCACAACATTATTCTCTATGCAGATGATGCTCCTATATTTGTATCTAAGGCCAAGGTTACCATTCCTAATCTTTCAACCATTATTAGTAAGCTTGGACTAAGGATATAAGGATCTAAGGATATAAAAGTGATTAGGGTAAATCAGAAAATATTAGGCATTGGCAAATATGTCCACAAAGGCCTTTTCTTAAATTGGGACTCTTAAAGGCAGTCCTCTTATATGACACTTTTAGGAATACTGATTCCCAAAAATATTCAGGACATCACTAAGATAAATATAGAACCAATTATTGCCCATGTGGCTAATGATTTGGGGAGATGGAGTTGTTAACCCTCAGTTTGAGGGTTAAAACTAATATACTGAAAATAAATGTTTTTCCTAAATTTTATATATCCAGAGGGGTCTCCCTATTTCTATTTCTCAAACTTATTTTAAGAAATTCAATAATATTTTCACAATGTTCCTTTGGAACACAGGTAAGAAACCTAGACAGGCTCTGAACAAATTACAGCTACCCCTATCTCTGGGAGGATTTTGTTTTCCCAACTTGGAAAATTATCATATCTCCTATTTGTTAAGCCAGGCATCTTTGTGGCTGTTAGATATGACCACACAGACCCCCACTTTGGGTAGAGTTGAATGATAATTTGTGTGCCCTCTCTTCCTTCCAGGCACTGTGGGATCAAATTATTATCGATTTGATTATTAAAGAGCTCCTACAATCATGGCTGTGAGACAAACTTGGTCAAATGTGGCTAAATGGTTCTGCTTCCATCCATTCTTCCATGTAAAAGCAATAGTATGGAGCAATCCTATCATTAAAACCTTTATGTGGCGGGATTGGCTGGAGAGAGGAATTATGACTGTGTTGAAGCTAATTTGCCAATGATAAATTTAAACCATTTGTAGATTTTCAACAACAATTTGGCTTGCCCTGCTCTGGAGCATGGAAATATCTCCAGTTAAAGCATTTACTTGTGAATGTATTTGGACTGGATGCATTGGGAGCTTGAGAACCTCAAGAACTTTTATTATTTTGGAGGAACTTCCAGGATTTTCTTAGCCAGCAGTATCCTATTATGATTTTCTGGCCTGAAAAACTCTGCCAAAGATTGATAATTTGAGAGTTGCTTGGAATAGAAATTTGGATACACAAATATTTCTGACCCAGGGAATACAATCGTATCTAATGTTAAAAAAAAAACAAAAACAAAAAACCTACTATAGAGCTGAGAAAATGGCTTATTCACCAAAAGACACTTTTTGGAATATACCAGTCACCACTTAGCCTAATGTTAGTTGGCCTCATAAATGCTGACAGCTCTTCAAAATCTAATTCTCTTCGTGCTACATTAGCTTGTATGTTTTGGGAATGCTTCTGGTTCAAGAATTTCTGGTATGAGGTGGGTCAAAGGACCAACTTGATATTGGATGGTAAGTTGTAGCCCTCCTCCTTGAGTTTCATTCTTGGATATATATTCCTGATACCTGGAGGTCACCTGGTAATAAGGTAGTGTGGTTCCAAAGTGCAGCTTTGGTTACTAAAAAATTAATCTTGCAAAAATGGAAAAATTGATTCCCACCAAATATTGATGCCTGGCTCAGTGATATGACTGATCTTGCAGCTAACAAATCACCAGCATTCCACAGAAAGCAACAGCCCCAAAAATGTAAATTTATGCTGACTCTTTAGAAGTCTATGTTTAACGGAGGCCCTGAAGATAGATAGGTCACTTCCCCTTCCCTCCCTTTGTCCTAACCTCTTTATTTACTTTGTGTATTATGATGAATCTTATATTTTGGCATATTTTTTGTATTTGGGAAATTAATTTAAAATATTTTTAAAAAGCTACTTTAGAATTGATGCTCAAGCAGAGAAGCTTCTTTCTCCTCAGTGTTTCTACTAGATATTTTCCCATTCATAAAGTGGAACAACATGACTTCAAATGTTCTGTAGGGTGGGAGGTTGGATTAAGTATAACATAAGGACAACATTTTTTTAAAAAGGAAAACTTGTGTATGCTGTTTGTGCCTTCTTTATGTTGTTTAAGTAGAAGCCACCTAGCTCAGTGGTACTGGGAGATCATGTAGGGTTGTCTTTTCAACAGTGATTGTACCTCCCAACAATGCAAATAAATAAAAGACTACAGTAGACTCCTGCAGTTTGCCAATTTTAGGTGGCAAAAATGAAGCTTACAAATTATTATAAATAGATAAAAGGTGCTATGGAGATGTTAATGCTTTATACTCTAATCTAAGGAATGTATATGGCCCCCATTACCACAATGTTTGAGTGTCCCTCAATTTCTAATATATTTGCCATCACAAACCCACTGAGAGGTAGGGAAGTGCTATTATCCTCATTTTAGAGATGGAGAACTGATGTACAAGACTAACTTGCCCCGGAATTCCATGACAGATCAGGGAATTGATCCCATGTCTTCCAGGTCCTAAGTTAATGCCCTAACCACTGCATCATCCTTCCTCTCTTGGACTGTTTTTCTCTCATATTAAGTATTATAATAAATATATTAAATAGCCATTAACAGTGCCCTCCAAATAGGGGCTTCGCGGATAGTTACAGTACCTTATTAACATACAAAAAATGTTGTTGCTATGTATGTTCTTTACCTATGTTACTCAAGAAAAATGGAAGCTTGCAAACTTAAAAATAACCAGTAATTTACTAGTGAATATTTGCCCTCCGGTATATGAACGGAACTCAAGGTTCCTTTCTGGCACAGCCAAAACGCAACTGCTGCAGGCCGCACTTGCTGACATAGTACAGAATGTCATTGCTTCAGGTGAAGTAACTAATGTTACTTGTCGCTAGCTTGCAGAATAGAGCATTGGCTCAGGATAATAGTGGGGAGAATGAGTCACATTCAGGCTAGTTTGTTCAGCTTGCAAAAACAAGCCTTTGAAAAGACATCATGGATGCAGGTCAATATCTTTCAAATCAGACTGAATGCTGCCATATCTGTATCTAAAATTAAAATTTAAAAATTCTAGACTCCTTCATTAATCTGAAGATCGACAACTCTGGTTAATTTCACATTTATGTACAGCTGTTACTTATAGTAAAACCACTTGTTTACCCACTTTTTCCTACACAGTTACTAAAAAGAAAAAAAATCAATACAAAGCTTGGCAAACAAAGCAGCCAAATTGTATGGATTGTTTATCAGCCTTTCCAGTGACGCCAGCACAGTCTGAAATGTCACTCTGTCCTCTCACTGCACAAATGGTACGCTCCCATTGTTCTCTCTTGTAGGACACAGGACAGGAAAATTACAGGCTGCAGAGAAGCATGTGTATATGTGCGTGTATGCAGCAAGAATGGGAACAAGAGAAAGATCTGTGAGCTAGTGCAGTGAAAATCAGCTCAGTTTGAAATTATAGAAAGGAAAGGCTGAAGTTGGTAAAAATCCAGTAGAAATGGTTTCACCCTACGTTCTCTTTTCCATACACCTGGAATAGGATGATATGCAGAGTTATGATGTATAGAGCTGGGTCCTATGTAAGAAATGTTTAATGAACTGAAGAGAAAATTTCAATGTTAAAAAAATAATTGGTCCATGATTATGCATAAAAATAATTTAATTTAGACCTGTGCTGTCAAAACTGACCATGATTTTAATTTTGGGGGATTATTAGAGGTTTTGATTTTCAAATGCTTTGCAACCTGTGTCCTAAATATATTTCATAACTTTTAAAACAAAGACTGATATTTGCCTTGTATACGCCAAGAGTTATAATCTTTAAGGAATGTTTGTTATACTGTCCTGGGACTCTCAGACATATAGATTGTCTAGAAAGAATGTCATCCTCTTAGAGCCTCCTAAAGATAACTTCAGTGGAACAGTTTAATACAATATGAAAGATAATTAGAACTTCTGTCACTGTAATTCTAATGCTAATAAGTAGAACAACGAGTCATGAGGCAGTAGTTATAAGTTTAATGCTGGCTGAGCCTTGAGACCAAAGGGAATGATGCTGAAAATCCTAACATTCTTCTCCAGAAAGAAGCAGTGTCACACACAACAGAAAGGACAGTCCCAAAATGCAGTCATTAGATACTGCAAAGAATCTGGAGTTTCCACAAACTGTGTTTTTGTAATAATACGAGAGCAAGATGGGTTGGAGCCAGGGCTACCTTCTGATTCAGGAGTCATCCACACAATTTATTTCATGCCCTTCCTGGAAATACTGCATTCCAAAGTGACACTTAAATGGATAACTCCACAGGAAAAGATTTTGATGGATATTTCTGTTGGCAGCAATTCCAAGAATATTGCTAGTCTGTGGGGTCTTCTAGTAGGTAATGTGTTTTGGAACCTTGTTTGGAGGCTAGATAGTTGATATTTGCCAGCTGTTTCATTTCTAGATGAGACATAAAACAGCAAAATGGCCTGCTGGTCAGTGGCTCTCTGCTGTATTTGGAAGTGTCTGAAAATTTATGAAAGAAGAGTACCTGTGAATTCTTTAATGAAACTGATTGTAATGTTTTAGGCTCCAATTCGGCAAAGTATTTAAGCACTCATATGCTTAAAGTTGAGCACGTGGTTAAGTACCTTGCTAAATCCAGGCCTTAATACACTCTCATTTCATGTGTCTGTATAGGAACTTCAGGGTCTTGGAATGCCAGTGGCTAAAAATGCATGGTTTGCGTGGGGTACGTGAACATGTACTGTGCAGTGTGTGTGGGAGAGAGATTTTTATCCTTAATGGTATGTGGATACGTACTCATATAAAGACTGTGACATGATTCAAAAGTTTAAATATAGCATTTTATTTGAATTTGACCAAATAAACCTGGCCCTCTTATCTTATTGCAGACAATAGCTGTGAAATCTAAGATCTATCTTGTTTTATGCACACAACTTGAAAATAGAGAAAGAAATGGACTGGGGATGGTAGGAAAATGAATTGTGAAGTATAACAATGCTATTTTTTAGAAGAATTCATATGATCTGTGCTGTGAAAAACAACTTTTGCAGGTTTATTCCAATTTCATAGAACTTGGTTATTTGCTTGTGTGGTTTTCAGCCTTGTTGCTGTTCTGAACACATTTATTTTTAGTCAGGGTGGTGCCCAGTTTTGCTACCCCAATCAGACTAAACAAAGGTAGAACCATGGACATCTTTTGGGCATGTTGACTCATCTCCCAAGACAGAGAAGACTTCCTCACCCATTCCAAACAAACATTTTTCAAGACACATTTTCTTAATGATACAATCTTTGTTTCTTGATTTGCTGTGAATCAAGCCCATGATGAATCCTGACAGCACTAGGGGCAAGTAAGGAGGACTCAGGAAATCCATGAGCACACTAGGCCATGTCTTCTCTAGGAAAAACAGGTATGTTTTTGTAATGATATACATGACAGCAAACACATTGCACATTCCTCTGAGGTTCACTTCAGCCAGCAACACTGAGGTAAAACTGCAACTTGCCCTGTCTGTGCTAGGATTTTACAGTGTCATAGCTAGTGCATGTGCGCTATCTCATTGCAAAACACACCTATTTTTCCAAGTGTAGACATAGTCTAAGGGTAAGCGGATGGGTTTTAGGAACTGATAAAACAGTGAGCAATAGTCAGAAGCTTAGGAAGGAAAGTTTTATGCTGGACCTTAGGAAAATGTTCCAATCAGTGTGGCAGTGGAATAGACTGGTGAGGGAAGAAGTTGAGGCACCATCTCTGCAGATAGAGAATTCAGAAGCAGGTTAGCTCAGACATTACTGAATATGTGATCTGAGCATTTAAGGGCTCTGACTGGTTGACCTAAGAGGTGTTTTTCCTGACAGTATTGCCAATATCTTCCCACCTGCTTTTACCAAGTACCAGTGTTATATGATACACTGAGGCCTGCATTACTATTAGAGGTAGGGACAAGCCACAAAGTTCTGATCCAGATTTTGACCACTGTGAGGTTCAAGCCCATGTCTGATACACTAACTCTGCTGCGAATTATGGGTTTAAGGCTTTGCTCTTTAAAAAAAATAGCTCTTTTCCTGGACTCCTCTTTACATGGTGGCCTGAGTTTTGCCAACTTCCTCCTTCAGCATCCTCACTGAGAATATTTAAAGCGTAATGGGTCAAATCCTGGTCTTATTGAAGTCAATGAGAGTGTTCCCATTGACTTCAATGGGGCAAGATTTCACCCATTGTGGGTACTATATCAACTTTCATGAATGCAAAAACACATATAAAAGTGAACTGCAAAGAGTTAATGTGTCTGTCAACTGCTGAAAAGTTCATAAGGAAGAAATATGTTGCCCCCTTACTAACATTCAGTGGGGGTGTTCTGGTTGGCTAGCTCCCAGTACTGAAAGGGGAAGGGTCGATGGGAAACCAGGACTCTGAGAACAATGGGGAGGGGCAAATGCTCCAGGTCAGCCTGAATGACAGGGCGGGCAGGCTAATCAGGGAGTCAGGGAGGTCCCATCCTCCGTGTGAGCTGGATTTGCCTGGGTCAGACAGAGTGGGGCCGAGCTAAGGAGAAAGCAGGGGCCCAAGCTGAGCTGGGGAGCAGAGCTGTGCCAGATCCAGAGGGACCAGAAAAGCAGCCCAGAGAGAGCAGACCCTGTCCTGGGAGCAGAGCTGCAGCCCCACAGCCAGAGGCACAGCCCAGAGAGAGCAGACTTGCCCTGGGAGCGGAGCTGCAGCAACCAGAGCCAGAGGGGCCAGAAAAGCAGCCCAGGACACAGGTCAGTGCTGGGAGCAGAGTCACAGAAGCAGCCTGCAGAGCAGACCTGTCCTGGGAGCAGAGCTGCAGCAACCAGAGCCAGAGGGGCCAGAGAAGCAGCCCACGAAGCAGGTCAGTGCTGGGAGCAGAGTCACAGAAGCAGCCTGCAGAGCAGACCTGTCCTGGGAGCAGAGCTGTAGCAACCAGAGGCAGAGGGGCCAGAGAAGCAGCCCAGGGAGTTGGAGGCAGAGCAGCAGCAGCAGCGCAGAGACTGAGTGGTGCAGCTGGGGCTGGAGCAGTCTGGAGCTGGGTGCGGTGAGCAGCTGGGGAGAGCGAGGGGGACCCTGGGGAGTGGGCCCAGCAGAGGGAGACGCCTCAGCCAAGAGGCTCTGCAGGCCAGGTTTGGATCGTAACCCCGACAGGACGGGGGTGACGCTGGGAAGAAGGGGCCTATCACTTAGAGCCTGAGAGCGTGTGGCCACCACCAGAGCAAGTGTCCAACCCACAGCATCCCTGCAGCAAAGCCAGGCCTGAGAAGAAGGCCTGGGACTTACAAGGAACAGACTGTGAACTGCCCTGACATTCCAGAGACACTATTTGTGATGTTCCCTGCCATACAGCGGGTTGATGTGTTTCCTTTAACCTTTCCCATTTTTCCTTATTCTTTTTAAAATTAATTGTTGATTAAATAACTTGCATTTGCTTTAAATTGTATGTAATGGTCAGTGGGTCAGAGAAGTGCCCAGTGCAGAGAGAGTACCCCAGAATGGGGACACCCTAGCCCCTGTCCTAGGTGACCACAGCAGGGTTGGGGGTCGAGCCCCCCAGGAATCCTGGGCCCAGCCTTGTTTGGATTACGAGGACTCTGCCAGGCAGGAGAGTGGAAGGGGAGTCCTCAAGGGCAGGGAGGCCACTGGGTAAAGGAAGTGGGAGCGAGGACTCAGATCCTTCGCTAGACCACTTCACTGGGTTAGTGCAGAAGCCAGGAAAGTTCCCCACAATAGTGGGACTATTCCCCCGCTTATATATAGCTGACTTAAATGGGAGTGTTGTCTGAACAAGGACAATACAGTGCATGTAATTCATTATTTTCCATAGTCCCTTGTAATTCTCAGTTCTCTGTATTTTTCCAGGTACTGCATTATAAGGCCTGCTATTAAGTTTAGTTTTAAAATGTTGAATACAAATATTTAAAAAATCAAGAAGCCGCTCCAAGCTGTGATTTGGTAGTGCCAAAATTTGGTCTTCAGCATGTTACAAGTAAAAGTAATTTTTTTCTGTGTAGCCTGCACATTTAAAGATTTATTTGCAGGGGGGGAAACAAGCAACCTTTGCCCTAGTTTTATCCAGAATTTGGAAAGCTCAGTGATTTATGTTTACTTTTATTTTGCTTTATTTGGGGTTTTCAGCCTTTTTGTTTGAGGTTTGAATAAGAAACATTAAAATTACTGAACTCCTCAGGAGAAATCTCACCTCTGCTGATTTGCATTTATTTCATGAGGATTTCACCTCTCATGTTTTGCTTGGTTTTCAATGAAACAGTAAGGGGTAGATGCTCAACTGTCCATGTAGCTATGAAAATTTATGCCAGTTGAAAGAAAAGGAGTACTTGTGGCACCTTAGAGACTAACAAATTTATTTGAGCATAAGCTTTCGTGAACTACAGCTCACTTCATCGGATGCAATGTATATTCCTGTTTTTGTGTCTTTTTGTAACTTAAGGTTTTGCCTAGAGGGATTTTCTATGTTTTGAATCTGATCAACTTGTAAGGTATTTACCATCCTGATTGTACAGAGGTGATTCTCTTACCTTTTCTTTAATTAAAATTCTTCTTTTAAGAACCTGATTGATTTGTCATTGTTCTTAAGATTGAAGGGTTTGGGTCTGTGTTCACCTGTACAAATTGGTGAGGATTTTTACCAAGCCTTCCCCAGGAAAGGGGGATTTCATGGGGTCCCATAATGAAAGTATTGAAAGGTTCTAGATGTGACTTTTTAATAATAGAGCAGTGAGTGCTAAGTTTGTCTCTGCTATCAGAGGTACGTTTGCATGTGTAATATTATTTCTCTGTGCTAGTCTGCTCTGCAATAAATACAGTTTGTAGAATAATGAAAGCAGAAAAGACGATCAGAGAGCACAACATCACAGCAGGGAAAAGTGGCATGTGAATGCATGTAACTACCATCTGAAATATAGTTGGTACAATAGGTCACATTGTTAATCTACCAATTTAAACAGTGCCTCTTTCAAAGTTTTATGATAACCATTTGCCATGGGTTAATCTTTCAGCTGGGTTGTTGTTGTATTTCCTAACAAGATATATTTTGCTTTTTGTTTGCTGTTTTTAATCATTATTATTAAATAGAAAATACACTCTGGTTTATTTAAAAATTTAGCAGTGCAAGTGAGAAGCCTTAGCCATTATTTAAGCATCAAATTATCTCGTTTAAAAAGATTGTCCTGTGATTTTCAAGCACTTTATCATCAGTCCAGTAAATATATTGATAACACTGATTTTTATTTTTGTTGTGAGGTTGATTTGACATGATTGTTCAAAAATTAACAGATATTTTCAAGAAAGTTACAAAAAGCCCCAGTGTGTTATTTTATTCAAAATGATACAATCTTATAACAAGACAACAGTATTAAAAGACTCTATATTATTATACAGGGGACTGGTAGAGGCCCCTACACTTTCCACTACAAAGGATCCTTGCAACGCTTTCTTCGAGAAGCTCTCACACCTCCACTGTTTGCAGCAGACTTACTATGCAGCCCCCTGAGGCTACAGAACTACCTTTTCTTTGTCCCAGGACATTCCATTCAGATATGATTGAGATAAAAAATGTTACAAATCACTATTTTCCTTCTCTCATTTGTAAGAAATTACCAACATCCCAGAATTGCAGAACACCTTGTGAGTGGGCTCATGGCACTGTCAAAGAATAATAGCAGCACACAGTGCATTGGGACACCAGTGAGCCGCTGGAGCAGCTGTAGTGGAAAGAAGAATGGGGGAATTGTTGAGCTGCCCCCACATGTAAACTCCCAAACTCAGCATATGACCCACACCCATTTACACTTCCCCAGGTGCACTATGTGGGGAAGGAGCTCCCCTAACTCCAGGGGCGGCGGAGCGGGAGGAGAAAGAGATCGCACCAAGACAACTGGGCTTCCCTGACCCAGTAACCCATCCACCCCTCTGGGAAAACAACTTTCTCTTGCTGCTAGCCAATGTAGTTAGTCTTAATGTAGCTTAGGTGGTAGCTGCAATGCTGAAGGTGCTAGGTTCACACCCTGCAAATGATTTGTAACAGGGTGCGGAGGCGTTAAAGTTGCACAGGATAGAATTTTTAAAACTTTTTTCTTTTAAAAAAAAAGTCCTAGAAAATTACACACAAAAGAACTTTATTAAAAGAAGGTTAGTTAGGTTGCAAAGCTGAGAACTCAAAAGTTAGGAAATGCCAGATTTTATGGTTGCCCCTTGTGCATATTCATTATGATACAGTCTTTAATTCCATGATCACATACTCTGTTTTCTCCAGAACTGCTGCCTCATTCCTCTGCAAAGGAAGGACGCATAAGAGGACCAAATTAAGGTTACATGGGCAACCATAAAGCTGACATTTCCTAACTTCCAAGGGGCATGACATTGCAACCTAAATAGCAGTCTTTTAACTTCATTTTTTAAATGTAAAATCCATACACTGTGAAACTTACATTAATGGAACATCAAGGCGGAGATGTCTAGCACTCACAAGCATGGAAATTCGAAAAGTTAAGGCTTCACTGAAACATTAATTAAGCCATCTTAAAAAATAGCATGTATATTGAATAGTGCAGATTAAAAAACAACCAGTAATTGTTTGCATTTAACAAAGAAATCAGGAATAAAAAATTACTACTTAATTACAATGTGGCTGAGTTATTCATGCAATAGAAGCCTTAACACTTCCTTATTTTTGAGTGCTTGATTTATCAACATTAATATGGCATTAATGCTGTTTTTTAATGTAATTTACTTGTATTTATTTATTTATTTCAAGTTAGAGGGGCAAAGAGAGAACAACATTGTGAAATCACTGTAATGAGATCTCAGTGCTGCTAGAGTGCTTTGGAGTTTCTTCAGTGTTGCTGAATTTCTTGCCACCTCATCACTATTATGTCACTTCAAGAGCGTACTCTTAAGACTAGTGTCATTAAAGCTCTCTAGGTTTAGGACATGCCTGGGGGGAAAAATGAATAGAAAACTCATGTTCCTGCATGAAAAGGCAGATTGAAACATGCATAGATTTAGAAATATGAAACAGATTTTCCTCTTTATCCTTCCCCTCTGGGGGCTATAAAAGATGTATATAAAATGATGTGATCACAACGTAGTTAAAGATTGTATTATAAGCACTGATTGAGCAATGCATTTAAGCATGTGTTTAAATCCCATTGAGATTAATAGGATTTAAGCATGTGCTTAAGTGTTTGCTGAAAAGGGATGGATTTACACACATGCTTAAGTATTATGCTTAAGCATAAGTTAAGCATTTATTTATTTAACTTGCAGATGGTACCAAGTTACGAGGGGTTACAAGTGCTTTTTTAAACAAGGAACAAGTGCTTTGGAGGATAGTATTAAAATTCAAAATGATCTGGACAAACTGAAGAAATGGTCTGAAGTAAATAGGGTGAAATTCAATAAGGATAAATGCAAAGTACTGCAGTTAGAAAGGAACAATCAATTGCACATATACAAAATGGGAAATGACTGCATAGCAAGGAGTACTGCAGAAAGGGATCTGGGGTTAACAGTGTATAACAAGCTAAATATGAGTCAGCAGGGCCGCTTGGAAATAGTGACCATAATATAATAACATTTAGCATTCCTGTGGTGGGAAGAACACCTCAACAGCCCAACACTGTGGCATTTAATTTCAGAAAGGGGAACTATGCAAAAATGAGGAGGATAGTTAAACAGAAATTAAAAGGTACAGTAACTCGAGTGAAATCCCTGCAAGCTGCCTGGATGCTTTTCAAAGACACCATAATAGAGGCCTCAACTTAAATGTATACCCCAAATTAAAAAATACAGTAAAAGAATTTAAAAAGAGCCACCGTGTCTGAATAACTATGTAAAAGAAGCAGTGAGAGATAAAAAGGCATATTTTAAAAAGTGGAAGTCAAATCCTAGTGAGGTAAATAGAAAGGAGCATAAACACCACCAAATTAAATGTAAAAATGTAATAAGAAAAGCCAAAAAGGAGTTTGAAGAACAGCTAGCCAAAAACTCAAAAGGTAATAACAAAATGTTTTTTAAGTACATCAGAAGCAGGAAGCCTGCTAAACAACCATTGGGGCCCCGGACTATGGAGATACAAAAGGAGCACTTAAAGATGATAAAGTCATTGCAGAGAAACTAAATGAATTCTTTGCTTCAGTCTTCACGGCTGAGGATGTTAGGGAGATTCCCAAACCTGAGCCATCTTTTGTAGGTGACAGATCTGAAGAATTGTCACAGATTGAAGTGTCACTAGAGGAGGTTTTGGAATTAATTGAGAAACTTAACAAGTCACTGGGACCAGATGGCATTCACCCAAGAGTTCTGAAAGAACTCAAATGTGAAATTGCGGAACTATTAACTATGGTTTGTAACCTGTCCTTTAAATCAGCTACTGTACCCAGTGACTGGAAGATAGCTAATGTAATGCCAATATTTAAGAAGGGCTCTAGAGGTGATCCTGGCAATTACAGACCGGTAAGTCTAACGTCAGTACTGGGCAAATTAGTTGAAGCAATAGTAAAGAATAAAATTGTCAGACACATAGAAGAACATAAATTGTTGCGCAAAAGGCAACATGGTTTCTGTAAAGGGAGATCACGTCTTACTAATCTATTAGAGTTCTTTGAGGGGGTCAACAAACATGTGGACAAGGGGGATCCAGTGGACATAGTGTACTTAGATTTCCATAAAGCCTTTGACAAGGTCCCTCACCAAAGGCTCTTACGTAAATTAAGTTGCTATGGGATAAGAGGGAAGATCCTTTCATGGATTGAGAACTGGTTAAAAGACAGGGAACAAAGGGTAGGAATAAATGGTAAATTTTCAGAATGGACAGGGGTAACTAGTGGTGTTCCCCAAGGGTCAGTCCTAGGACCAGTCCTATTCAACATATTCATACATGATCTGGAGAAAGGGGTAAACAGTGAGGTGGTAAGTTTGCAGATGATACTAAACTGCTCAAGATAGTTAAGACCAAAGCAGACTGTGAAGAACTTCAAAAAGATCTCACAAAACTAAGTGATTGGGCAACAAAATGGCAAATGAAATGTAATGTGGATAAATGTAAAGTAATGCACATTGGAAAAAATAACCCCAACTATACATACAATATGATGGGGGCTAATTTAGCGACAACTAATCAGGAGAAAGATCTTGGAGTCATCGTGGATAGTTCTCTGAAGACGTCCATGTGGTGTGCAGCAGCAGTCAAAAAAGCAAACAGGATGTTAGGAATCATTGAAAAAGGGATACAGAATAAGCAGAGAATATCTTATTGCCCTTATATAAATCCATGGTATGCCCACATCTTGAATACTGCATACATATGTGGTCCTCTCATCTCAAAAAAGATATACTGGCATTAGAAAAGGTTCAGAAAAGGGCAACTAAAATGATTAGAGGTTTGGAATGGGTCCTATATGAGGAGAGTTTAAAGAGGCTAGGACTTTTCAGCTTGGAAAAGAGGAGACTAAGGGGGGATATGATAGAGATATATAAAATCATGAGTGGTGTGGAGAAAGTGAATAAGGAAAAGTTATTTATTTATTCCCATAATAAAAGAACTAGGCGCCACCAAATGAAATTAATGGGTAGCAGGTTTAAAACAAATAAAAGAAATTTCTTCTTCACTCAGTGCACAGTCAACCTGTGGAACTCCTTGCCTGAGGAGGTTGTGAAGGCTAGGACAATAACAGGGTTTAAAAGAGAACTGGATAAATTCATGGAGATTAAGTCCATTAATGGCTGTTAGCTTGGATGGGTAAGGAATGGTGTCCCTAGCCTCAGAGGGAGGAGATGGATGGCAGGAGAGAGATCACTAAATCATTACCTGTTAGGTTCACTCCCTCTGGGGCACCTGCCATTGGCCACTGTCGGCAGACAGGATACTGGGCTGAATGGACCTTTGATCTGACCCTGTATGGCTGTTCTTATGTTCTAACAGTGTAACACTGTTGCAAAAAAAAAAAGTGAACCTCATTCTGGGGCGTATTAGGAGGCATGTTGTAAGCATGACACAAGAAGTAATTCTTCCAATCTACTCTGCACTGGTAAGGCCTCAGCTGGAGTACTGTGTCCAGTTCCGGGTGCCACATCTCAGGAAAGATGTGGACAAATTGAAGAAAGTCCAGAGGAGAGCAACAAAAATGATTAAAGGTCTAGAAAACATGACCTATGAGGGAAGATTGGAAAAAAAATGGGTTTAGTCTGCAGAAAAGAAGACTGAAGGGGGGACATGATAGCCGTTTTCAAGTACATAAAAAGTTGTTACAAGGAGGAGGATGAAAAATTGTTCTCATTAATCTCTGAGGATAGGACAAGAAGCAATGTGCTTAAATTGTCGCAAGAGAGGTTTAGGTTGGACATTAGGAAAAACTTCCTAACCATGAGGGTAGTTAAGTACTGGAACAAATTGCCTAGGGATGTTGTGGAATCTCCATCATAGGAGGTTTTTAAGAATAGGTTAGACAAACACCTGTCAAGAATGGTCTTTTATTATGTCGTCCTGCCTTCAGTGTAGGGACTAGACTAGATGACCTGTTGAGGTCCTTTTCAGTCCTACACTTCTGTGATTCTTCGCTTTGTTTAATCACAGCCATAATGCATGTGCACAAAGGGGAAGAATCAAAGTTGCAAAAGTCCTAACTTATTCCTTGATTTTGCAAAAAAAAAATTGACTTTGCAATAAATAACATTTTAATGTAGTTTTATATATAAAATTTAAAATGTGTGTTCTTATATATGCTCAGATACAACACTGATGATCGCTGGTATAATAATTTAGATAGTATAGTATGTTTATGTTTTTATATATGTATGCTAAAAATTAAGGTTGCCTCAAGTTAGGCACTCAAGTGCATATTTATACTCCTACAAAATATTCCGATTTTCCCTAACTAAGCCTCCCTAACTTCTGTTTGAAGTCAAGTGGACCTGTGAATGCCCAGCACCACTGAAAATCAGTCCAGTCCACTTATTTAGGAGCCTAAATACGAATTTAGGCAGCAAGGTTTGAAAATTATGAACATTCTATACTGTATACCGTTTTTAACTTACCCTTTAGGTGGTATTCTGTAACACAGAATTTGTTGATTTGAGGCACTGAATTAGGAAACTGAGCCACACACTCTTGAGTGGATCAAAGGCTTTGTGACATACATATGTGTGACAAAAGCTTTTTCTACACTAGAGAAATTTTCTATTCTAAGTAATGTTAGACTTTAACCCCAACCCCACTTGTCAGTCACCTCACACCCACACACAAACGTGCTCCATACTTCATTTTGCACGTGTTCCACAAAAAAATGGATTATTCTTGCTTTCCACAAGTCTTAAGAATCATTGCTCTCTCAATAGTCAGTTTGCACTGCTCTTTTCCAGTATAGTCTGGCAGCTTAATGCACTTTTTGGCAGTATCTTGTTTTAGTGTCCATACAATGTTTTTGTGCATTATGGATTTCAAGACCCTGAATGCAAAGAAATTCCCTGATGACACTTTGTCACTGGAATAAGAACACCACCGCCTCCTGATTCACAAGCCAGATGTCAGTGAAATTACTTTAATTAAATTTCAATTATTTTATTGAAAACTTCACACTAATATTTTGTTATGGAACAGAATTAACTAGGAGGTACAGATGATATATCTGTATTAGTGTCTGTATAAACCGTATAGCTTATTAGTACTTTCCTCTTATCCCCCCAAACCAAGACATCATTATATAGGTAAGAGCAGAAAGAAAAGGAAATGGGCCACTGCATCTAGAAGCTGTGAAACTGATGCTGCTTTGTGTCTTTGTAGTTGGACATGTCAATTACTTGTGATCCAAGGAATCCATGTCAGGTAACATCTTAGAGTGGTCTATGAAGGGTAAACATGTCATGCACCAAGTTCCAGGAATATGAAATGGCAGATGGAGTGACATGTACATTGAAACTACTTTCTTGAGTTATGGCCACAGCCATAGTGGCATCATTTGGATTACCCTGAAGACTTAGATTCGTAGCCTCCACATATGCAGCTGGCTGGTAGAAGACATTGCAAACATAAAGAGCACCAATGAGGCACAAATACAAGAGCTCTACAAAGAAGAAATGAAGTCAAGGATAGCTGCAGATGTGGGGACAGAGAAGCCACTAGTAAGAAACTAGAGCTGTGCATCAATCCTTTACACCCCACTAAGCACCCAAAGTCAATGGTAAACATTGTCAGTGGTGGAATGACACCACCATCCATCAATGTACATGACACTCTTAAAATTGGAATTCGCCAAATGCAAGAATTTGAACATGGCTGACCAAAGAGTTCTATGACACAATACTAAGGATAACAGAGCAACTGGCAGTGACAAAAAAGCATGTGCAGATTGGTCCAACAAAGATATTTGATACTAACCTTATCTGTTCAAGAGGCTTACAAGACACTTACCGGGGTGAGCATCAAGAATATTTTGTCATGTGAGTTGGCTCCTGTATCAACCTCAATGTTCACTGGCTCTGGTGACATAAGGATTACCCATGCTATGTCTAACCTATAGAAGCAGCTGCAGGCAGAGGTGTCAACTAGGCATACTTCACAAGAGATAACCTGCACAATTATTGACAGTTCCGTCGTTCTTTGGCTAATACACTAGCCAGCAAGAGGTATCATCAACGACTTGTGACCAGTTTCAGAGATTACATTAAACACAAGGCAGCAGTAGGCGATGTATACCTTGTCTTTGACAGGTACAAAGACTTCAGCACAAGATTTAGCAGAGCTACAGAAACAAGCAGAGTGTGTCAGTTGAGTACAAGTACACAGCTTCCTCCACAGAAAGGTTACTTGATAGTAACTGAAAATAAGACACAGATGATTGGCATAGTTTGTACCAAACTCATTAACAAGACAAGAAATTTCACCAGTGACACACATTAAAGCACACGCTAGTCATCACAGGCAGTGACAACACCACAGCTGAAATAAACAAGTGAGATGTAGTGATCAATAGAGAGTATATGGCCACCTCTCATGAGGAAGCCAACAACATCCTTGCACAACAAAGAGTGATGGTTGCAAAACATAGTCTGTTGGTAATATCATTATTATCAGATGACACTGATGTATTTGTCTTTTTTTTGCACCACTACCTTGAACAGAGTCTAACCTCTTCCGTGATTTTGGAACCCAGGTACAAGAGAGAGCTGTAATAGACATCCGTGCTCCTGCAGAGCAACACCAGAACATTGTACCAGGACTGTTAACTGCCCATGCACTCTCAGGTGATACAGTAGTTTCCTATTTCGGCCTCAGCAAAAGCACTATGTTTGAGTTTCTGTGAGCTGGATGCTCCCTCCCTCTTCTGGATGACTCAGTGCAGCAATGCCTGATGTCATTGAAATTCATGGCTGCATGCTACGGACAATCAAATTGTGCCACCATGTCGGAAGCATGGTAGAAATCAGTAGCAAAAAATGGCAAATGTCAACACCAAATCTCAGTTTCCTACCACTAACAACTGAAGCATTTATAGTAAATGTAAAATGAGTACATTTTCAAGCATGTGTGTGGAAAAGTGCTTTGAATCCAGAGACACCGGCACTTGATCCACTGCAGTATGGATGGATGCACAATGACAGTTCCAAGTCTCTGTTTTCAAAAACTGTACCAGACAATGTCATGCTTGCTTATAACAGGGTTAGAAAAAGAACTAGATAAATTCATGGAGGACAGGTCTATCAATGGCTATTAGCCAAGATGGGCAGGGATGGTGTCCCTAGCCTCTGTTTGCCAGAAGCTGGGAATGAGCAACAGGGAATGGATCACTTGATGATTACCTGTTCATTCCCTCTGGGGCACCTGGCATAGGCCACTGTCAGAAGGCAGGATATTGGGCTATGTGGACCTCTGGTCTGACCCAGTGTGGCCATTCTTATGTTCTCCTCCATATATTTTGGAGTTAATAAAGTACTCTTGTGAGAGTGATATGCCTTGTAAGTCTATGAGAAGTAGATGTAACAGTCCCAATCATATTGTGTGCATGCCAAGGAGGTGTATTGTGTTGCAATGATTTCAAAAAATCAGCATTAGCATTTGCAGATGAAAACTACAATGACAAGTAGTCAGTGGTATTACTCATATGCGGACACTCAACTGTAGTTTGATTGAGAGAGAACACTAGTAATCATTTATAATGATTCCATATGTTGTTATTCTTTTGATGATATATATAATGTGTTGAATATTTTTTACATTAAAAAGAGTGGTCACTATATAAAATAAATAGTGGTCACTATATAAAATGATAATTGAGGTCCATGCTATCCCCTAATTTTCATCCTCATGTACACCTATTACTCAAATATTATTGTTATTGATGATATTGCACATGTTAAATACCTGCATTTCACTTATTAGAATTCTTCTGCCTTGATTTTCTTTGCCCTAAATCATGCAAACTCTTTTAATGATTATGGGGGGTGGTGAAGGTGGAATGAGAAGTCAATATTTCAATATGCTCAACAGTGGTAGAGGGTCATCATCAGGCAGATTCTTAAAATGTATGGTCTTGAGATACAGAATCCACACAAAAAACCTTGTATGGACCCTAAAGCAAGGTTGATCAGAATGGCAGCCAGACTGCGGATGCAGGATTAAATTGTTCCAGCAGGCCTTCCGCTACTGACCCGCAGTGCATCCATGGTCTATATAAATGTCCCAGAAACCACTTCTGGGAGCAGTGTGGGGAACTACAGGATGGTTACCCATAGGGCATTGCAACTGAAACATTTAGAACAATGCTAATGTGAATCTGTGTTTACAGCTATAATGGTATTTAGACCGAATCAGCATGACTAATGTGGATGCATTGAACTGTCTGTGCTGAAACTAGTTCTATCCTGTCAGTTCAGTGACAGACAATTCAGTTCTCTACACTTGACCTAAAAGCAGAATTGAATCCATAGTTCAGCTTAGTAACCTTGCACCTCCAAGAGAGAAAAGAGGTATGGTTGAAATGGCTCAGAGATTAGTTGAGTCTCATAAGGACAATTGAACATGTGCATCTGCTGCCTTATTTGACTTTCTAGTAGCGTAATTACTAACCTGCTGTGGTTGCCTTCCCCTTCTCAGAACTGGAATACTCTGATGTACCTCTTGAGAGGTTTGTGGCTAGTTTATACTCTTTATATGGTCTATTAAAAAGCTGATATGGTTTGGCTAGAACAATGGTGCACTATTTGCGTACACATAGCAAACTCTATATAGCAATACTGAACCAAAAGAAACCAGGTGTATCATCTGTAACGTTGATTTACGTATCTACTTCTGTGTGTGCAGGTATAAAGACCTTTGTACTTAATTAGCAAATATAATCTGCACCTACCTTTTAAAATGCAAATAAACAGTTCTTGGAGTAAGGGGAGAAGGGAGCAGGCAACAGCTACACTTGACATTGCATCACACAGTAGCTTGCAAGATGCACAGCAATATGTAGTTTTAACGTTTCTATGAAAGTCTAAAAGCTGCTATTTTGAGTCCACGTTTCCTTTTAAACTCAGATAACTGCAGTAAAAATTGTTTAGAGCTGAAGCTGTGAGAGAGGCAGACTAGTGCAGCTCTTGTCCAAAGACTAATAAATCACTGGAATAGCGCATCTCTAATATGCGTACTGCAGTTGAAAACAGACATTAGGACTATATCAATCATCCTAAAAATGAACAAACTGCTTATAATGAAAGTGAAAAAATGGATCCCTCATTAATATGCCTCCCACCCACCGCAGTCTGATTGGTTTCAGAAGCCACTGCTTCTGAGCGTACTGTAGGACCTGAAACTAAAAGACAGCAGCAAGATTCTAGTGCTACAGCCAAGTGCAGCGTAGCCAGAGAAACAGGCAACAAAAATAGAATGCCAGGATTGCTGTGCGTGGGTGAGGCAGAAACCACATTATGAGCGAAAGCTTCCAGTATTATTTTAGAACCAATCCAGAGCCCTTCTCATTTTGTTCTCTTTTCACAAAATACCCATGGGGAGGATCGGAGGAGAAAGAAAGAAAGAAATAAAAGACATCTAGAATTTTAATTTATAGTTCCCTTCTTGTTTTCTTGCTTGAAAAGCTGCTCAGAAACATACATTTGTGCACAAATAAGTTTGACAGTGGGAAAGGGTTAATTACTTTTGAGGATTGGCAAGAGAATTGCAGTTTGAAAGACAGAGACTGGACAGCTGTGTTTGCTGTGGTATTTTTAAGTGCATTAATGCAGGCTCCAATCACTGGGCCATGCTTGACCTATTTTTGGCTCAGGCTGGCCATTGTTCTATTTCTGTTGCCTGTGGGCCACACTGTTGTTGATTCATATGCAAATGAGTTATCACTAGCTTCAGCCAACTTTGCAGAGACACAGAGAAAGGGAGATAGAGAGAGAGAGGAGAGACGGAGAGGAGAGAGAGAAAGGAGGAGGGCACAGAGACAGAAACACTTGTCAAGGCTGAGGGTAATTGAAACTAAGCCCTTAGGGGCTGAAGTCCCTGGAAACGGTGCTTATTTGGTTTTATTTTTTAAAGTGGCTTTATTCTCCCCACCACCACCCCACAAGAAAGCCTGAAGCACAAATACATTTCTTCATCCACCTGCTGTTGGCTTCCAGAACACAACTGTTCCAACTCAGAGGTGCATAGTCCACTGAGTCCTCCTTATTATTTTG